>NC_090265.1:1560882528-1561544612 GCF_040414725.1 Anabrus simplex
TCTGATCTGTAGTGAACTAAGTATCTCTAGGCTTTGGGTAGAGAAAGTGAAATCTGTCTGCAAACGAATAAGGGTAGAAAATCTCCAGGACGAGAACATTAGACAGAAGTACATGGATATGATTAGTGAGAAGTTTCGAACAGTAGACAGTAAGCAGGTTCAGGATATAGAAAGTGAATGGATGGCATACAGGGATGCTGTAGTAGAAACAGCAAGGGGATGCCTAGGAACAACTGTGTGTAAAGATGGGAAAAGGCGAACATCTTGGTGGAATGATGAAGTGTAGCAGCTTGTAAACGTAAAAAGAAGGCTTATCAGAAATGGCTCCAGACAAGGGCCGAGGCAGACAGGGAGTTGTATGTAGATGAAAGAAACAGAGCGAAACAAATAGTTGTTGAATCCAAAAAGAACTCATGGGAAGATTTTGGTAACAACCTGGAAAGGCTAGGTCAAGCAGCAGGGAAACCTTTCTGGACAGTAATAAAGAAAGTTAGGAAGGGAGGGAAAAAGGAAATGAACAGTGTTTTGAGTAATTCAGGTGAACTCATAATAGATTCCAGGGAATCACTGGAGAGGTGGAGGGAATATTTTGAACATCTTCTCAATGTAAAAGAAAATCATCCTGATGGTGTTGTGAACAGCCAAGCTCATGGGGAAGAGGAAAATGATGGTGGTGAAATTATGCTTGAGGAAGTGGAAAGGATGGTAAATAAACTCCATTGTCATAAGGCAGCAGGAATAGATGAAATTAGACCTGAAATGGTGAAGTATAGTGGGAAGGCAGGGATGAAATGGCTTCATAGAGTAGTCAAATTAGCATGGAGTGTTGGTAAGATACCTTCAGATTGGGCAAAAGCAGTAATTGCACCCATCTATATGCAAGGGAACAGGAAGGATTGCAACAACTATCGAGGTATCTCATTGATTAGTATACCAGGCAAAGTATTCACTGGCATCTTGGAAGGGAGGGGGTGATCAGTCGTTGAGAAGAAGCTGGATGAAAACCAGTGTGGTTTCAGACCACAGAGAGGCTGTCAGGATCAGATTTTCAGTATGCGCCAGGTAATTGAAAAATGCTACGAGAGGAATAGGAAGTTGTGTTTATGTTTTGTAGATCTAGAGAAAGCATATGACAGGGTACCGAGGGAAAACATGTTCGCCATACTGGGGTACTATGGAATTAAAGGCAGATTATTAAAATCAATCAAAGGCATTTATGTTGACAATTGGGCTTCAGTGAGAATTGATGATAGAATGAGTTCATGGTTCAGGGTACTTACAGGGGTTAGACAAGGCTGTAATCTTTCACCTTTGCTGTTCGTAGTTTACATGGATCATCTGCTGAAAGGTATAAAATGGCAGGGAGGGATTCAGTTAGGTGGAAATGTAGTAAGCAGTCTGGCCTATGCTGACGATTTGGTCTTAATGGCAGATTGTTTCTTGTTTCTTGGAACTAGAAAATAGGTGCAATGAGTAGGGTATGAAAATTAGCCTCTCGAAGACTAAATTGATGTCAGTAGGTAAGAAAGTCAACAGAATTGAATGTCAGATCGGCGATACAAAGCTAGAACAGGTCGATAATTTCAAGTATTTAGGTTGTGTTTTCTCCCAGGATGCTAATATAGTAAGTGAGATTGAATCAAGGTGTCGTAAAGCTAATGCAGTGAGCTCGCAGCTGAGATCAACAGTATTCTGTAAGAAGGAAGTCAGCTCCCAGACGAAACTATCTTTACATCAGTCTGTTTTCAGACCAACTTTGCTTTACGGGAGCGAAAGCTGGGTGGACTCAGGGTACTTTATTCATAAGTTAGAAGTAACAGACATGAAAGTAGCAAGAATGATTGCTGGGACAAACAGGTGGGAACAATGGCAGGAGGGTACTCGGAATGGGGAGATAAAGGCTAATTTAGGAATGAACTCGATGGATGAAGCTGTACGCATAAACCGGCTTCGGTGGTGGGGTCATGTGAGGCGAATGGAGGAGGATAGGTTACCTAGGAGAATAATGGACTCTGCTATGGAGGGTAAAAGAAGTAGAGGTAGGCCAAGACAACGATGGTTAGACTCGGTTTCTAACGATTTAAAGATAAGAGGTATAGAACTAAATGAGGCCACATCACTAGTTGCAAATCGAGGATTGTGGCGACGTTTAGTAAATTCACAGAGGCTTGCAGACTGAACGTTGAAAGGCATAACAGTCTATAATGATAATGTATGTATGTATGTATGTATGTATGTATGTATGTATGTATGTATGTATGTATGTATGTATGTATGTATTCTATAAGATATTTAATCAATATAAAATATTTAACTTTCAATTAATGTCTCCTCAGCTGCGCGAATAGGAAACCTACCTCTTTCAGTAAACGTCGCGTGGGAGTTGAAAGCACATCTGCAACAATGGAAAATAATTGTGTGTTCGACAAAACCTCTTTCTCTTGCTTGACCGCTCTAATGTAGCCCACAATAATGCAGTTGACAATGAGTGATTCTATCCCACCAGAATCAGTAGCCTGCTGCTCATGAATGTGAGTTTGTTACTGATCGCATAGAGGCGGAGGCTGGTGATGCAGAAATGTCAGCAGGCGCACCCGTGTAGTTCCAAGAATTGAGACTGGGTTCCGCTCGAGACTACCAGAAATCGCTGAGACTGCAGTTCAAGCATGAATGAGAACATTCTGGTATCTGTTGCGGCGTTATAAGAGAATGTGGACAACAAGTGAGCAAGTGAGCCCAAGAGTGAATTGTGTGATAGTCACAGCATGTTAACAACTGAACTGGTGTTAGCAAGTTGTTACATTACTAAATGAATGTATTATAAATTTTACCATGCCAAAGGTGTCCATTGCCTGATTTATTGCCCGGCTCAGGAATTCAAACAAGATTTCATAGACACTGATGTTATGCGATATACTATTTGTGATTCAAGAATTTTGTTAGATGAAAAACATCAACGAGATCGCATCAAACAACACACTTCCAGCTCTAAGCATCAAATGAATAAGACTCTCCAAGCAAACAAATCACGGCAACCTCTATTACAAAATGCATTTCAACAGAGTTCTTCAAAAAGCCAAAATTTGAAGGAATTAAATATTGTTTTGTGTGCAGCTCTTACACAAGCAGGAATTCCACTCAATAAGGTGAACTATCCAGCCTTCAAGGGATTTCTTGAAAAATACACAAAGATGTCAATGTGCAATGAGAGTACTTTGAGAAAAAACTACATGGATCCTGTTGACCAAGAAACCATACAAAGAATCAAGGAGAAAGTGTCTGATTACGATGTGGGAATCATTGTGGATGAAACCATAGACTCAATGGAACAATATGTTTTGAACATTTTAGTTTTTCCCTAAGCAGGGGAGAATGTTAATCCCATGTTGTTAAAAATATATGATCTGCAGAAATCCAATACCAGTACAGTAATGCAATCAATTATGGACTTCCACCAAAAACTCTGGCCTACTGGTATCGAGTTTGAAAAACTTCTTCTTATGGTTACGGACCAAGCTCCATATATAGTTTCAGCTGTTAACCAATTAAAATCTTTATTTCCTCAGTTAAAGCATGTGACATGCTTGGTTCATGCCCTTCACAGGGTTTGTGAATCGATAAGGAACAAATACGACATCGCAAATCAATTCATCTCTGCCCTGAAGAAAATTCTACTGAAAGCTCTGAGTTGTGTTGTTGCCTACAGGGAAACCACTGATCTGCCCCTTCCAAATTTCCCAGTCATTACTCGCTGGGGATTGTTGATTGAGTTTGCTGCTATGTTGTGTGAGAATTTTGAAAAAATTAGAGAGTTTGTGCTTTCTTTGGATCCAGCCGATGCAGGTGCAATTTCCAAGGCACAGCAACTTCAGTTACCAGAGACAATACATAATTTGCAGTAGTTCCATAGTTACAAGTACCTGACTGTAGTTATTAAATGATTAGAAGAACAAGGTCTGGAAAAGGAAACAATGGGATATTTTTACTTCCATGAGGTAGCAGTTAGATGGCTTTGCCAAAGACGAACTTGAGTCTAGTCTTCAGAAGAATGCAGACATTGAGGAATTTGCCACATCTGTAGAGTTGCCATTCCGAGTGAATACAAGGTTTACCCCACTGGTTTCTGTGGATGTCAAAAGAAGCTTTAGCATCTACAAACCTAATAGAAACAGACTTTCTTTTTAATACGTAGAGATGCTTAATATCATGAAGTACAACAGCTTCATGTTTTTTCCTTCTTTTGATGAGTGATAATTTGATGTAGTTGTTTGTAATTCAATAAACTAGAATAGAGTAAAGAGAAATTGTTGAATTAGCTGAATAAACCAGCACCTCTTTGTCCCTTTTTCACCTTATTAAAGCACCTTTTTCCTTCCTTTTTTTCATTTGAAATTTGCACCTAAAAATCCTAACCCTGCTGATAAAATACTTAAAATTGTCAGGTTAACATGGATTCTTTTTAAATAAAACATGTTTTTGTGTAAATATGTGGTCTGTGGAAACATCCGGCTGATCTGAATTATTTTGACAGGTGAAGTATGCTATATATAAAAAACACTTAGATTACATACAATTATTCTGTTTAAAAAAAGTTATTCTACTCTTGTTGAACATTTGATAAAAAGAACCTAAATTGTTATGCTTTATCTGTTTGTCTGTTCAGCCAATAGATCATTTAATATCTTACAAATACGCTGACAAAATTTAAGTTCTTAAGATGACACTCAATTTTGCGAACATTCCAGTGAGAGCACGCAAATCGGATATTCAAGATCAAATAATCCATCCAACCAGGAGAACACGCTCATTGGATATTAAAGACTGATTAATTTAAACCACCTAATGTCATTCAAAAGTTATAAAGCATAACAATTTAGGTTTTTTAAATCAAATTTTCAACAAGTGTAGATTCACTTTCTAAACAGAATAATTGTATGTAATCTAAATGTCAAAATAATTCAAATCAGCCAGATGTTTCCACAGACCACATATTTACACAAAACATATTTAAAAAGAATCCATGTTAACCTGACAATTTTAAGTATTTTATCAGCAGGGTTAGGATTTTTGGGTGAAAATTTCAGATGAAAAAAGGAAGGAAAAAGGTGCTTTAATAAGGTGAAAAAGGGACAAAGAGGTGCTGGTTTATTCAGCTAATTCAACAATTTCTCTTTACTCTATTCTAGTTTATTGAATTACAAACAACTACATCAAATTATCACTCATCAAAAGAAGGAAAAAACATGAAGCTGTTGTACTTCATGATATTAAGCATCTCTATGTATTAAAAAGAAAGTCTGTTTCTATTAGGTTTGTAGATGCTAAAGCTTCTTTTGACATCCACAGAAACCAGTGGGGCAAACCTTGTATTCACTCGGAATGGCAACTCTACAGATGTGGCAAATTCCTCAATGTCTGCATTCTTCTGAAGACTATACTCAAGTTTGTCTTTGGCAAAGCCATCTAACTGCTACCTCATGGAAGTAAAAATATCCCATTGTTTCCTTTTCCAGACCTTGTTCTTCTAATCATTTAATAACTATAGTCAGGTACTTGTAACTATGGACACAATATAGTTCTGCCTGCAAATTATGTATTGTCTCTGGTAACTGAAGTTGCTGTGCCTTGGAAATTGCACCTGCATCGGCTGGATCCAAAGAAAGCACAAACTCTCTAATTTTTTCAAAATTCTCACACAACATAGCAGCAAACTCAATCAACGATCCCCAGCGAGTAATGACTGGGAAATTTGGAAGGGGCAGATCAGTGGTTTCCCTGTAGGCAACAACACAACTCAGAGGTTTCAGTAGAATTTTCTTCAGGGCAGAGATGAATTGATTTGCGATGTCGTATTTGTTCCTTATCGATTCACAAACCCTGTAAAGGGCATGAACCAAGCATGTCACATGCTTTTTTTTTAGGCATCTTCAGCTGCTGTTCCTACTATCTAATATCAAAAAGGCCAGGATCCTGGATTTTGTTTAGTAATAAAATACTTAAAATGGTTAAGCTGACATGAATTGTTTTAACTAAAAATATTTTTGTGTGTATTATGTGTTCTGTAGAAATGTCCAGCTGATGCGGATAGTTATGACTAGTGAATCGTGTTAACATGTACCATGTAACATTTAGCTTGATATACAATTTCTCTATATAAAGAGGCTGTGTTTACAATTATTATACATTTGATAAAAACATAATGATGTGCTTTAAAAAACTTGTGTTGACATTGGTTGGTTTAAGTTATTTAGTCTGTAATATCCAATGTGCATTCTCTCACTAGAATGTTCATGGGCCTAAGTGTTACCTTGGGAATAAAATTTGGTAGCAGTTCCGTGAAATATTGCGTGATCTGTTGTTTGAATGTTGCTTTATGGGGATTAAATTACCGTATGTAAAATCCTGCTGCCTGTCTCTATGTGGGTTTGAAAATACAATACCAACCTTTAAAAGATGCAACAAGACCACGACAAATGTCACAACAACCTTGAGAAGTCCCCAGATATATTCTGAACACTCTGATCGCTTAAAAGAAAGGAGATGCTTTTGAGAATTTGCTTTAAATTACACTGGATTTGGATTGGGGGTCTTTTTCTTATTTCAGTAAATGAGTCATCAGAATAAAGTTTTTAGTTTTTCTGATGTAATCTTCTTTATTCATTATAATGGAAGAATTCCTCTATCTGCTTTTGTAATAATAAGATCTCTGTTTTTAATTTTCTTTTTTAGATTTGAAATTTGTTTTGAAAAAATATTATTATCATCATACATATATAATATTAGTTTTTTGTTAGTTAATGATATTATTTCATTTCTTTTTGGCATCATACATGACTTTTTCTTGGTTACCAGAAGGTAATTTGCTAATTGCTAGTACTCAACTTACCGGGCGAGTTGGCCGTGCGCATAGAGGCGCGCGGCTGTGAGCTTGCATCCGGGAGATAGTAGGTTCGAATCCCACTATCGGCAGCCCTGAAGATGGTTTTCCGTGGTTTCCCATTTTCACACCAGGCAAATGCTGGGGCTGTACCTTAATTAAGGCCACGGCCGCTTCCTTCCAACTCCTAGGCCTTTCCTATCCCATCGTCGCCATAAGACCTATCTGAGTCGGTGCGATGTAAAGCCCCTAGCAAAAAAAAAAAAAAGTACTCAACTTGGTACATATCTTATGACTTAATTTTGTATTTTCATGGAATCACTGTTACATATAAGGACAAATAAAACCAGAATGCGTATTTGAAAGTACAGTCGAACCTCCTTTTTGCGGACATCGTCGGTTCCGAGGAAAAATGTCCGTTGCGAGAGGTGTCCGCTAAAACAAGTTTGTAAAAATTATCAAACATTCTTACGGCAAAGAACATCCATCTTAAATATAAAAGCATACATATCTTTATTTTTATTATTCTAAGTCATTCCTGTGTTAGTATTTCATAGAGAGTTATTATAAGTGATTTTACAGCATTTACAAACATTACAGCTTTGTGAAGTAATTGTGAAGCTTCGTCTGTGTAAATTTAGCACGTTTTCTTAACTGCGAATTCTTGAAAATGGAATAAAATCTGTTAAATGGTTCCATATTATTCTCGCCGCACTCACGGTAAAGCGTGACACACAAATTCTTTATCTGTTTAAGCATATTTAGTCCCTGCTTCATTGACAGAACTTCTTGCTCTTCCTCCGCCTCACCGTCATCATCACTTTTCGTTCCTGATTCGAGCTTTGTAAAACGATAACAAGTTTTATTCAAAATGGTCCTTTTGTATGACTAATGAAGGCTGCTATGGATAGTAAGAAATGTATTTATGAAATGCAGTGAATCACATTAAAGCTGAAAATTTAGCTTAAAAGAATTAAAAGCTGTCTATCACAAGAAAAAAATGAATGAGGAGTTGAGGTGCAAACAAATATGGACCTTACGATACATGCAACACACAATTACTGTATAACTTGATAACACAGAAAGCTTACCGTAAAGTGCGTCCTGGAGTCGGGACTGTCAGTCGCCCTCGAGATCGTCACAGCAAGGAATATTCTCTTCTTCAGCTTCAATATCATTTATCAATCCAGCTGTCGTTGCTAAAGTCTGAAGTTCATCATATTCATTTCGAATCTCTAACTCTGCTTGTTCTTCAACTGTAGAATTAGCGATGCCGCATTTTGCAAAGCATTTCCTGATTGTGGTTTTGCTGACTGCATTCTAGGCTGCCTTTGTCCACGAAACTGCATTGCCAACATTGATCTTCTTCATCAAATCAAAAGCTGAGTCTGCTTCATCAATGTGTGCCACTAATGACTGTAAAACTCTCTTACGATGGTCTAATTTGAATGCTTGAATGACTCCTTGATCCAATGACTGAAGATGAGAAGTGGTAGTGGGTGGAAGGAATAAAAGTTTTACATTTGAAAGCTGTATTTCTGGATGACACATAGCATTATCTAGCAATAAGATCCCATTACGGTTTCTGGCCTTCATCTTGGAATCCAAAGCTAGGAACCAATTCTCGAATATTGCTGACGTCATCTATCCCTTTTTATTCACATGCCATTCGACATCAAGATGATTTAAGTCCCTATTTTTAAAGCACCTGGGTGTCAAGGATTTACTGATTATTAGAGGATTTTTCTTTTCACCGAGTGCATTACAACAAAACATGATGGTGATTCTTTCTTTTGACATTTTCGCACCCTTGCAACTTTCATTCGGCAAACTTAGTGACTTCTTCGGGATCGCCCTAAAGAACAGACCAGTTTCATCAACATTCAAAATGTCTTTCAGTTCGTAACTATTCAAACTGTCTGGTAACCTATCTTTTCAATCCGCTACTTCAGTTGCAGAAATATTACCACCTTCTCCACAGACTGTTTTGAAACTAACGTTATGATGTTTTCTAAAACAATCTAACCAACCATTGCTAGCTACAAAATTCTCAACTTTAAGATTATTTGCTATTTCTTGAGCTTTTTCTTGTAACATTGATCCACTCACACACAGTTTCTTCACATGAGCACACTTGAACCACTCATATACCGCAACGTTCACTTCTGAAAAAACTGATTCCTGCTTTCTTTTCACTCCTCGATTCCTGTTTTCCTCCCACTCCTTTAAAATTTCAGTTCTACTCATCACAATAGTGTTTATTTGAGTTTTCCTGCAGTTGAATTTTTCAACAAGCTTTGTCACTAAAAGTCCCTTGTCACTTTCTATAATCACATTTCTCGCCTTGAGATCTCAACACGATTGTCGCTTGTTACTCGTGGTTAACAGACAAATGAAATGCTACGGTATTTCTGTCTCACTAATTAGTGCCTGTACTGTCTTTTCCTTTTCAAGTTGACTACCTGAGCTCGACCTTATAAGCGACAATTCAAGTTATGAATAGAATGTTGCAAGAAGGGAAGAAAATCCCCAGGTAACTTTTGAGTCAACCGTCTCTGGAAGCATTTCTGGGCAATTAGAATTCTCAGAATAGGCCTGTACACCACTAGGTAGAACTGCATTCTGATGTACACTACCTTCTCTCCTCTTGCACTCAAAATACTGTAGTACAAACATTCAAAAGTGATTTCCTTATGTCTGAAGAATGGTTTTAAAAGAAAGAATGACATTTGGTCCAGCGTAATAAATTGTCCTGCAATGTGTAAAGTGTCTGCTTAAGTCAAGTGGATGGGACAAATGGCGATGTCCACTGTCCAGAGTTCGAGGTGTCCGCTTACATGAGGCCAATTTAACACTTGTCTTATGTAAAATAAAATCAGTTCTGAGGGAAACTGTCCTTATAGGGAGGTGTCAGCTGAATAAGGGTGTCCGTTAGGGCAGGTTCGATTGTATATTTGACTCAGAAACACCTACTGAGGCGCTTACATTGCTGTGAAACAAGGTGAAGAATGCCTCGGTGGAAGCAGTCCCTTGGTTGTTGCTGGACCCATGGTTGGACTGAGGACCCCTCTTCATCTATTGATATGAATCATTGGCCTCTGGGTGAATAAATGAAAATCACAAGGGAATATGTTAAATATTCAGCGGGTGCATGGGTACTTATTTCCTGAATTGCTGCAACGTGTCAGACAAACATTGGCAGCATGTGGTCGAGCATTGATGTGGTACACTTTCCTAGAACAATGTAGAGCATATTGCCTTTATCATCTACTGCAACTTCTTAGGCATTTTAGCATAGCGCTCAGCATTTACAGTTACTCCTTGCTCCAGGAATTCCAATACAGTAGAATCTCAGTAATTTAGGCTGGACAGGACTGAGACTACATCGAACAACAGAAAAATAGGACGTACCAAATTACGTGATAAAGCCTGTGTGCACAAAAACATTTACTTGTGTTAAACATTACAGCATGGTAGATTGCCTTACACTAAAAGAAATTGTCAAGTGTCAAGTTACCAAAACTACTTGTTAAACATTGTAAGGCCTATTTCAGTAATAATGAAAAAAAAAATGCCACTCATTTCATTACATTAAAAAAAACTTGTTGAATGCGGCTTGCCCCTTGCTATGGTTCATCAGCGGTACAGTATCTACCACATCCTTGTCACTTTCAAACTGTGTTGTAAAACTCAAAATTTCTGAGATAGAGGCATCTGTAGTTTCCAGCTGTTCATCACCTTTTAATTACACCACAATGTCTGCCTTGTTGGAGCTTTTACAACCTGGAAGTCTTTTAAGAAGGTTAGACAAATGCTGGTTGTCTCCATCATTGTTCTCTTCCTAACTTCCTGCATTCTCTTTCTTCAAAATTTTGTTCTATGACTTAATCAGTGTTTCTGACTTAATTTCACTTCATGACTCAGCCACCCAGTACACAATGTCCTTCACTGCTATTCTTTTTAAAGCTCCAACAGTTCTATATTCAGCTTCTGTTGTTCATAGAAGGGATTGTAGCAACTGGTGTCAATACTGTTCCCTGAGGCATTCCAGAACTTCCTGATCCACAGGCTGAACTTAACTAGTGACATTAGGTAGCAAAAATAAGACATAGATACCATCACTGTGCAGTTCACCTTCAATTGGGTGTGAGCCCACATTGTCCATTGTTAAAATTGCTTTGCATGGTCAACCTTTCTCATTCAGAAACTTTTTCACCTGTGGTACAAAATCATTAAAAACAATTCTTGAGTATTTCCTGGTCCATTCATGCACTTTTACTGATGAACGAAGATGAAGATGGCGCTGCCATGGAAATATATTGAATTGCTCTAGTCTTAACAGACTTTCCAAAAACAACAAATGTCAGTTTATGATTTCTCCATGCATTGCATGCCAACCAGAACTGTGAGCTATTTCTACATATTTAAAAACTTCTTTTTTTTTTTTTTTTTTTTTTTGACCAGGAGCAATTTTTTCTTCATATGAAGTAGTGTTATAGCTAGTAATATTTTGAGGTTGAGACCTGTTTCATCACAGTTATAAAGCTGGTCAGTTGTAAGGTTTTCATTTTTCATGAGTTGAAATTTCATACAGACTTGCACAACAGCCTCAGAATTAGCTGAAAGCTTCTTACTACACTCCTGTAGTTGGCATACTTCATACATTTTTCCTGTGTGTCCAACCAGCCTAAACTCATAGTAAAATGAGTATCTCCTTTCTTCAACTAGTTTCTAAACATCAAAGCCTTTTCCTGAAGGATTTGCCCTAAAAGTGGGCTTACCTTATGCCTTTGATGGAAAAAAACACATGTACAGTGCCTCACTCATTTTTTCGTACTCAGATTTTTAAAATGATTTCTGATTGAAAGATTCATAAGAGCACTTGTTAGATGAAAATGTTTTATTTCTCTTTCATTGCCAGTCACCAACTGTGATTCTGCACCGTATTCTGCACCAAGTTTTTTAACTGTCTCACCCTCATCAAGTATAAATGCCTCAAACTTCATATTCACAGTACCGTAACAAATTTCCTTGTGTGATTTGTGCTTTGTGTTTTGTCTCACCCTTGTCAAGTCTTAATGCCTCCAACTTCACATTCAAGGTAAGAAATTTTCTTGTGTGTTTTGTACTTTTGTCAACACACATAGTGAACACAAACAAAACATTAACTGCTGAAATCAATGTAATGAATCACAACAACCACATGCACAAACGATACGCTGAAAGACCTGACTGACTTATTTTTAGAATGTGGCACAATATGTGCGAGGAGGGAGTGGTGGAGAGGAGTATGGGTAGGGAAACTGCCAGACTGTGTTCAAGGTCAGTCACCCATATGTTGTGTTTAACTTTCACCTCATACAAGGCATTCGCACACTGAAAATTGATGATTTATATTTTCTGTTAATTCAAATTTTTCAGCTCAGATTTATGGGAGTATCAAACTACTGAGACTCAAAATACCGAGAATCCACTGTAAACGTGACCCATGATCATACGATGGTTATGAGGAAACTACTCGGTGAAGATTTTGTGGTTTTTCAAAGATGTGGTGGATGGTACCATTTAATTTATATGTAACTTAAAAGCTCTTCAGTCTGTCAAACACACAGGTTAAATATAAATATTATACTACAACATACCTGTAAAAAAACACACGCACACATTATTGAACTAGAGATAAAAACACACACACAAAAATTTACCAAACATTTCACCATCTGATGATGGAGCCTAGATTCTCAAACCCATGAAGTACAATCTATATATAAAATAAGAGTTTTGTCTGTACATTGCTCAGAATTTGAAAAGAATTGTATTTCTGTATCGGGCATGTCCACAGTAACAAGAAAATAAATTTTTTACTTTTCCGTAATTTCTGTCTCTCTGTCCATCTGTCGGTCTGTCTGTCTGTCTGTCTGTATGTATGTACACGCATTACGAGAAAACGGCTGAAGAGAATTGAATGAAAATCGGAATGTAAAGTCGGGTGATGAACCGCTACAATCTAGGCTATAAATTATTTTAATCACGCTGAGTGACATGGTAGTTTAGTGGAAGGCCTGAAATTTAATTCTCAAATATTTATGTTATTATGGTCGTGTCTTACTGAAAATCAGTAGACAAATATGGGAAATAAGTCATTACAATATAGGTTATACACGCTGAGAAAAATGGTACTTTAGGGGAAGGCCAAAAATTTAATTGTCAAATATTTGTTATATTAGTGGTTGTATCTTCACAAAAATTGGTATGCAAAGTTGGGGAATAAGTCGCTATATTCTAGGTCATCAATCATTGTATTTACACTGAGTGAAATGGTAGTTTAGGGGATATATATATATAAAATAAGAGTTTTTGTCTGTACATTGCTCAGAATTTGAAAAGAATGGTATTTATGTATCGGTCATGTCCACAGTAACAAGAAAATGCATTTTTTACTTTTCTGTAATTTCTGTCTGTCTGTCTGTCTGTCTGTCTGTCTGTCTGTCTGTCTGTCTGTCTGTCTGTCTGTCTGTCTGTCTGTCTGTCTGTCTGTCTGTCTGTCTGTCTGTACACGCATCACGAGAAAACGGCTGAAGAGAATTGAATGAAAATCGGAATGTAAAGTCGGGTAATGACCCGCTACAATCTAGGCTATAAATTATTTTAATCACACTGAGCAAAATGGTAGTTTAGGGGAAGGCCTGAAATTTAATTCTCAAATATTTATGTTATTAATGGTCATGTCCTAATGAAAATCGGTAGACAAAGATGGGAAATAAGTCGCTACAATATAGACTATACACGCTGAGAAAAATGGTGGTTTATGGGAGGCCAAAAATTTAACTGTCAAATGTTTATTATATTAGTGGTCATATCTTCACAAAAATTGGTATGCAAAGTCGGGGAATAAGTCACTATAATCTAGGCCATCAATCATGTTATTCACACTGAGTTAAATGGTAGTTTAGGAGAAGGCCTGAAATGTAATCTATATATAAAATAATTGTTTTGCCTGTACATAGCTCAGAATTTGAAATGAATAGTATTTCTGTATCTGTCATGTCCACAGTAACAAGGAAATGCATTTTTTTACTTTTCCATAATTTCTGTCTGTCTGTCTGTCTGTCTGTCTGTCTGTCTGTCTGTCTGTCTGTCTGTCTGTCTGTCTGTCTGTCTGTCTGTCTGTCTGTCTGTCTGTCTGTCTGTCTGTCTGTCTGTCTGTCTGTCTGTCTGTCTGTCTGTCTGTCTGTCTGTCTGTCTGTCTGTCTGTCTGTACACGCATCAAGAGAAAACGGCTGAAGAGAATTTAATGAAAATCGGTATGTAATGTCGGGTGATGAACCACTACAATCTAGGCTACAAATTATTTTATTCATGCTGAGTGCAATGGTAGTTTAGTGGAAAGTGTAATTCTCAAATAAGTTATTAGTGGTCATATCGATAAATACTACATAACTAACATAACTTAGTTATGTCGTAAGTTAGTGGTAGTTATGTAAGAAGTTATTAAATTACCGATCACTTATGTCTTATACATTGTTACCGTACCGCATATAATCACAGAGATATTCTGAATTTGGATTTTTGTTACTAAGTCCATATCAGCGCCGAGTCACGAGAAAATGGGTAAACAGAATTTAGTGAAAATCGGTATGTAAAGTCTGAGAATAAGGAACTACAGTCTACGATATAAATAATTTGGTAAGACGCCCTAATATCACAGAGTCGAAAGAAAACTAATGTGAAGGCCTGCAATATAGAAAGCTCATAAACTTTATCAACAATAACATTACATTGACCATTGTAAGTTGTGATGTGCTTTTTGTCTTCTGTTTTCACTCATCGCCGATAGATAGGATTACTGTAGCGTACCGAGGTTTATTTTTAATTTTCTTGACGTCGCACTGACACAGGTAGGTCTTATGGCGACGATGGGATTGGAAATGAATAGGGGTGTGAAGGAAGAGGCCTTGGCTTTAATTAAAGTACAGCCTGGTGTGACTGGAGTGAAAATGGGAAACCACGGAATACCATTTTCAGGGATACCGGCAGTGGGGTTCGAATCCACTATCTCCCGGATGCAAGCTCACAGCTGCGCGCCCCTAACCACACGGCCAACTCACCTGGTTGTACCGACTGTATCAGCCTGCCTATATATTGCAGGAAGTAGCTGGGGAGTTAGATAACTTTCTTCTTTAGCATGTCATTCCCCTGATATTACTGGTACGTTACACACTGGTTCATCATAGTATTCGAGCTATTCAATCCCTACTCTGAGACACTGATTGGAATGAGTAGTGTGCATATTTAACGGAATAATGGCAGAGGAGTGTTCACGGCAGTCTGCGACATGGTTATTCCAGCTCTGGAACTTTGGACTCTTGGATCGGCACCGCAGTACTGTTCGTTGAAAGTGAGAAAGTGTGCGGTTTTTCATTTGATCGATTATTTTATATGATAACATTGCTTTCAATCACTACATTCCTGCTGATGTTTTTGTAATGACCTATGTTGAATTCAGTTAGCAAAACCACCAAGTCAGTCTTTCTGAGAATCCCGTAGTGAACACGGGTACATCAGCTAGTATTTAATAAAAATTGTTACTGATAACAGTTTTAATTATTTATAAATGATTAATTCGCAGTCAGTCCGGCCCCATGCTGTAGGCGGTCCCTGGTTCGATTCCCAGCTGGGTCAGGGGTTTTTAATTGTAAAGATTAATATCTCTAGCCCGGGGACTGGGTGTTTGTGACGTTCTTAAGCTTCCTTTCCTCACACACAACATTGCACACTACTGCCATTCCAATTACACACAGGTTCTTACAATATGGTGCCAGTAGGGGCAAAAGATCCACGTGGGTCAAAGCCCCGAACAAATAGCTTTTTTTTTTTTAAATTCACTGTCATGGACAAGGCCTACATAAAACATGGTTAGATTTAAAAAATATTTTATTAAGCTGAAGAGGACACAAATGCATCTAAAATGACCAGAAGTTCCCTTGGTAACAGAACACATGAAATTTATAAGCACTTGATTAATCCATTCTCACACATAAAGTGAATGATTGAGATCAGCAGTATTGTCGTCATAGGCTAGTATGAGTTTGAGTGTCTCCTGCAGGCTGAGGTTCCTTCTTAGGCCAGAGAGATTCGTGTATCCAGTGATAATGTGGGCCACACTGAATTCGGCACCACAAGAACACAATGGGCGGGTCTTCCCTCTTTAGGGGGTAAGAGTGCGTACATCTTGTATGATCTATCCTCAGCCTATGCAAAACTACAGCCTCTCTCCATGAAGGCCAGGAAGAAGACTGCCACACAGCAGTTGTTTTCTTAATTGCTGTCAGCTTTTTGGGAGTTCAGATATCTAGCCACTCCAATTTCCAGGATGCCAAGATAGTATGACATAGCTGAGAGTAAATATCCCTAACAGGTATGTTCACAAGTCTAGGTGGTAAAAGTATTGCTTCTTTTGCAGCTTGATCTGCAAGTTCATTCCCTGAAATGCCCATGTGGCCTAGAAGACACGCAAAAGTAATTCTGGTGCCAGGATCGCACAACCTGACTAGAAGGTCATGAATCTGTTGCATCAGTGGGTGTTGCAGGAAACAGGTATCAGTAGACTGCGGAGACTTGGTTGGTACAAATGAGGTGGCCTTTTTCATCACTCAGCGCAAACTGCAGAGCTTCTAATATGATGAAAAGCTCCATAGTAGACGCACTACAGACACTAGAAAGGAAGATCTCCATGCCAACATTATAAGAGATGAACGAGCATTAAACATTTTATTCTATCTTCACACTATTTATGAAGAAGGAATGCTGTTATGCACTTTTTGACAAAGGAAGGAGTAGGATGCAGATATATGCACTGCTTCCATCAACATATGGTGACTACATGAGCCTAACACAAGTGTACATGTGATGAAAATGTTTTCTGGAGGTATATACATCCCTTAGTAACAAAGACCGGTAAGGTCAACCACGGAAATTAATGAACATTAATGTAGTACATGTGGATGAGTTGATTTGCGGTGACTGGCATTTTACTGTTGATGAAATCATTGTTCTGGTAAATCTGTGCCATGGTACCATCCATCACATCCATAAAATCTTCACTGAGTAGCTTCCTCATCATCTTTTTGACAATCATGGGTCACATTTACAGTAGAGCCTTGGTTTTTGAGTCTCGATAGTTCAAAATTTCCATAAATCTGAGCTGATAAATTTGAATTAACAAAAATTATAAATCATTCATTTTCAGTGTGCGATTGCCTTATATGAGGTGAAAGCTGAACACAACATACGGGAGATTGACCTTGAACACCGTCTAACAGTTTATCTACCCCTACCCCTCTCCACCACTCCCTCTTTCTCGCATACATTGCGCCCCATTCTGAAAATAAATCAGTCAGGTCTTTGATATATTGCTTGTGCATGTGGTTCATTATGTTTGTTTGAGCAGTTAATGTTTTTAGTTTGTGTTCACTATGAGTGCTGACAAAAGTACAATCACAAGGAAATTTGTTACCTTGAAAATGAAGTTGGAAGCATTAAGACTTGACAAGGATGAGACAATTAAAAAATTGCCACAGAATACGGTGCTGACAAGATCACAGTTGATGATTGGCAATGAAAGAGAAATAAACTTAAAACATTTTCATCTAACAAGTGCTCTGATGAATCCTTCAACCAGAAGTCATTGAAAAATTCTGGGTAGGAAAAAACATGTGAGGCACTGTACATGTGGTTTACCCAGCTGGGTTAAAAGCAAAGCCCATTTTCAGGGCCAATCCTTCAGGAAAAGACTTTGATATTTAGAAATTGGTTGAAGGAAGAAAATGCTAATTTCACTCTGAGTTTAGGCTGGTTGGACACATAGGAAGAAAATATGGAGTATGGCAACTACAGGTATGTGGTGAGAAGCTTTCAGCTGATTCTGAGACTGATGTGCATGTCTGTATGAAATTTCAAGAACTCATGAAAAATGAGAACCTTACAACTGACCAGCTTTATAACTGTGATGAAACAGGCCTCAACCTCAAAATGTTACTAGCTAAAACATTTTCTTCACATGAAGAAAAAAGTGCTCCTGGTCAGAGACAAGAAATAAAGAAATGGGTGAAGCCTTTATACATACTCAAAGAACAAATGTACTACCTGAGGCAGAGAGGTTGGTTATGAATTTGAGGGGGCTAGGACAGAAAAGGAAGAAACAGAAATGAAGATAAAGAGCCACAGACCTCTCAGGCAATTAGAGGGACACCTTGTTAGTCTGGTTCTGTTCTGGGAAAAATCCAGCATGGGTAACCTTTAGCTGGCACAGTCCTAGGATTCAACGATCACTGCAAGCCGCCACATCGATGTCAAGGTCCTGGTGGTGGTGGTGGTGATTCTTGTTTTAAGAGGAAGTACAACTAGGCAACCATCCTCTATTCAAGGTCCTGGGGTCCTTAGAGTGGATGTGGTTATATCGGGTACTTTGGGTGAAATTTGTAAATCCTAATAGGTGAGTAGTAGATAGCCTTCACTTGCACCACATGGGTACTTATAAGTTAGGGAGATTGTTTAAAAGGGTTTTAAGAAGGCACATCAGGGAAGAAGGGTCGACTAGGGAGCGGTGATAAGAGTACAAAGAGGTGGAAGTAAGGATGACATAAAAATGTTAAGAGTTAAGCTGCAGAAATATTGTAAGGAAAGGATAAAAATAGTTATTTTTAAAAATATATAAATTAATTCCTTACTGAAAACTGGAAAACTTAAAAAGGTTTAAAAATGAATTGGATAAGCAAAAAATTTTAACAGTGGGACTTCAAGAAATGAGAAACACAACTGAAGAACCATTTAAATCTCAGGTTACACAATATATAATGGAAAACTAGGCCAAAGAGTTATAAAACAATGTCCCCAATTTGGAACAGGATATACAGTGAATATAAAAATAATATATTCCACTATAAATTTTCAAACAATATCACCAAGAACTGCAACTTTGACTTTTAAAACTGCAAACAAAATGTATACTATAACTAGCAAAATACCCGTGCATCGCTGCGGCTTTAAATTGAAAGTTATTAATCAGAATTTTACATTTTGCAAAGTGCACTGTTGGCTTAGCCTGTAAAATACACCCTCAGTTCATACATCAAACGGTTTTGGGGGAATGATTATTTATTTTCTGATCCAACACTCATTTGAACTCTGTTTTTTTTTTTTTTTTTTTTTTGCTAGTTGCTTTACGTTGCACCGACACAGATAGGTCTTATGGCGACGATGGGACAGGGAAGGGCTAGGAGTTGGAAGGAAGCGGCCGTGGCCTTAATTAAGGTACAGCCCCAGCATTTGCCTGGTGTGAAAATGGGAAACCACAGAAAACCATTTTCAGGGCAGCCGGCAATGGGGTTCGAACCTACTATCTCCTGAATACTGGATACTGGCTGCACTTACATTTGAACTCTGTACAGAAGAATTGGAATGTCCTAAACCCCATCTTATTTACCATGAGTGACATAAAAGCGACCAACCTGTGAAATTTTTATTTTGTACGTCGAACAGTAATGGAGGAATGAATGCTTTAGAGGGGGTGAATGTTTTTGAATATTTATTAACATCTAGGATATAGTAGACCACCCTTCATATAAAATTTTAAGTTCGTGCCTGAAATGGTTTCAGAAGAATGGATATTGTGCTTTTGAGAGTCAACCACCATCTAAACCCCTCAGGGGAGAAATATTTTGAAGTATATGATATTTTACACTTAGGACATAAAAGAACCATTTTGTAAAATTAAAACACTGTACGTCAAATGGTTTTGGAGGGGTAAATAATTTTGTTTCCAGAACTAACCCCATTTAACACTTTAGGGGTGGAACTTTTCTATTTCACACCTAGAATTTAAAATATAGGCCTACCGCTATTTGGAATTTTGTCTTTGTATGTTAAACCGTTTCAGAGTAAGGAATGAATATATTAGTTTTCGGATCTTAACCCCAATTTAGGGGGGGGGGGTTAAATTTGTTTCCAACCTTCTGTTATTTAACACCCATCATGTCTACAAAGAATATCATTTGAAATTTTAACTTCATAATTCAAACTGTTTGATATAAATGCATATTTTTGTCATCATTCCTCACCTTGTATTGTTTTAAGACCACTTCTTATTTAAAACCCAAGACAATAAATAATAATAATAATAATAATAATAATAATAATAATAATAATAATAATAATAATAATAATAATAATAATAATAATAATAATAATAATAATAATAATAATAATAATAATAATAATAATCGTATGGCCTCAGCTAACGTGTGCAGACATTTCAATCTGATGCCATCTGGCTGTCTGCTCATCAGTTTCAATGTTCTGTTTTACTCTAGGCCCACTAGATGACAGACCGAGTAAACCGAAACTCTCTTGGGCGTCTATGGCTGAGATTTAATTAATTTTATCGGGTAAACACCAAATGTGTCACCAGAGATCTTTTACATGCCGACATCGTATGACATGGAGTGTCGAATGGACTTTCTCCTGCCCTTCAAAAAGCCGACTACCTCTGCCGGGTTTGAACCCGCTATCCTGGGATCCGGAGGCCGACACACTACCGCTGATCCACAGAGGCAGCTAAAACCCAAGACAGAATTTTATGTTTATAGAGGGCAACACTGATCTCTGGTAAAAATCAAGATGAGATCTCAATTATTATTTAGACCTAGTATATGTATTAATCTTGTGGAATTTGGTTAGTAATTTCAGAGATTTAAATTTTTTAAAAATTAGACACTCAATGTGTGCAAGAACACATAGGTACCATTAATGGTATACAGTCTCAAAATAATTTTCTCCAGGCATGTACTAAGTTTAAGATTATTTCAGTTAAACCCCTGAGTTTTACAAATGAATTTCTTCGACAATAAAGAAGAGAAATTGGAAATTTGGTTGAGTACCTTGGCTTTTGTGAAGACTTAGTTTTAGAACTTCAACAATTTCTACAGGGTCCTAATCCTTATATACATTAATTATTTTGAATTATATCACATATGACACCTACGACATCCGAAGTTCTTATAAAATTACAAATTCATGACGTCAAATGGTTTGGAGGGATGAATAATTTTGTCGTAAGTCTGCACCCCCTCCACCAAATCATGTGAAGTTTCAAACTCGTACGTCAAATGGTTGCAGAGAAATTAATATTTTTGTTTTCGGATATTAACCCCCACTGAATTTTGTTTCTAAACTTCTGTTATTTAACAACTAGTTCATAAAGGAGCAATCATTGAGTGATATTTCAATTTTGTTTCGAAAACGGTTTCAAAGTAATGAATATTTTGGTTTTCAGTATTTTACCCCCATTTCATCCCCTTATATGTGGAATTTTTTCAAACCCTTCCTTAGTGGGTGCCTACGTTGTAAGAGCAATGTATTCCTAAAATTTAATTTGTTTATGTAGAGTAGTTTTGCCTGGGCATTGATATATATTCAGTCAGGATATTGCCTTATTAATATATATATATATATAGATAAGTATCATAATAAAAATGCTTCAACCAATATTTCACTTCTTTTCAAGCACCCCCCACCCCCTGAAGTGGATTTTCTGAAAACAAAAAAATATCTTTATTTTTTAAAGGAGATTCAAAATACCCATTTTCATGCCATAACATCTTCAGTTTTTGAGGTACCGTATTAAGTATCCACATAAAAAAGAATTCAAACAATTTTTCACTCCTTTTCACTCACCCCTACCTTCAGATTTTGAGATATCTATATCCCAATAAAAATAATTCAACATAATTTCAGTCCTTTTTAGCCCCCCTTAAGTGTTTTTTTCCAAAAACAAAATAGTACATGTTTCTTTATTTATAAAGGAGATTCCAAATAGCATTCTTCTCACCTGTAACTTCTTCAATTTTTGGAGATATAAGTATCCTCATAAAAAGAAAAGAATTCAACCCTTTTTCATCCCCCCACCTTAAGTTGATTTTCCCTACAAAAAGTATGTATTTATTTTTAAAGGATATTCCAAATACCAATTTTCACATCTGTAACATCTTCAGTTTCTGAGATTTAAGTATCCTCAAATATATAATTCAACTCATATTTCAATTCCGTCAGCCTCCCCCTATTAAGTGCATTTTCCAAAAACAAAAGAATACATGTTTCTTTTCAAAGGAGTTTCAAAATACCAATTTTCATGTCTGTAACATCTTCAGTATTTAATGTATAAGTATTCATAAAAAGAATTCAACTTTTTCTTCACTCCCTCCCCCCACTTAAGTGGAAATCTGAAAAAAAATTGTTTTTAAGAAGATTCTGAATACATATTTTCATGTCTGTAACATCAGTTTTTGAGGTATACATATCCTCATACAAATAATTCTCGTCGCCATAAGACCTGTCTGTGTTGGTGTGACGTAAAGCCACTAGCAAAAAAAAAAAAAATATAATAATAATAATAATAATAATAATAATAATAATAATAATAATAATAACAATAATACTTCTACCCCTTTTTCAGTCCTTTTCACAAGCCCCTTAAGTGGATTTTCCAAACAAAAAAAGGTTCCTTTATTTTTAAGGGAGATTCCAAATACAAATTTTCATGTCTGTAACATCTTCAGCTTTTGAGATATAAAGTACCATAATAAAAATACTTCAACCTTTATTTCGCTTATTTTCAAGGACAAAAAATATGTATATATACAGATAGATATACAGTATATAAGGCAATGTCCTGACTCATTGTATATCAACGCCCAGGTAAAACTACTCTACGTCAAGAAATGAAATTTTGGGGATACATTGCTATTACAATGTAGGCACCCACTAAGGAAGAGTTTCAAAAAATTCCACCTCTAAGGGGATGAAACGGGGGTAAAAGGCTGAAAACCAAAATAATCATTACTCTGAAACCATTTTACAAACAAAATTGAAATATCACTCAATTATTTGTTTAGCGTACGATGCTACAGTTGACAATCAACTATGTACAAGTTCTTACCATGCACAAAAAAAAAAAAAAAAAAAAAAAAAAAGCTCTATATACATAATATTAGAAAGTTTAGTGGGGGGTCTTTCAATCTCTTAGAGACGAATGTCCAGCTCTTCCAGCCAAGAGACTGTTTCAGGGGTCACTTGCTGAATGTCCTCGATATATATATATATCGTATGGCATGAGGATACATTGTTACAATTTGGTTATTAACAAATATGTACAATTACACGAAAAACAGTTTCATCTATACACACAGAACAAGTACGTAATAAACAAACTATATTTATACATTTTAGCTCATCAATATCTGCATTGCTGCTAAAGCTGAATGTCCAGTTTTGTTAGCCAACTTACACCTTCATCACTGGCCTCGTGGATATCCTTTATTGTCCCACTGAATCTTCAGAGTGGGCACTCTGTGACGATATGTTGAACGGTCTGAGGCACGTCAGAGCAGTCGCAATAAGGATCACTGGTAATCTTCCACTTGTGTTTCCAGTAGTTGCATCTGCCATGTTGAGTTCTGATCCGATTAAGTGATGACCAGATTTTTCTGGGTAACTTGAAACCAGGAGGTTGCATAACTGGATCCGAAATTAGACCTAATCTGTCAGGGTTTGAAGCTGCCCACCCATCGCGCCAGGCAGTGTTAGTATGAAATTCATCTTGGGCTAGCCTCTTTCCTAGTAACCAAGAAGGGTTCCTAGATTTCAGCCTGAGATCTTCACGTAGGCAGTCTTGATGTATTGGTAGAAGAGGATGTGTGTTTGAGTCATCAGTCCACAGACTGGTTTGATGCAGCCCTCCATGCCACCCTATACTGTGCTAAACTTTTCATTTCTACGTAACTATTGCATTCTACATCTGCTCTAATCTGCTTGTCATATTCATACCTTGGTCTACCTCTACCGTTCTTACCACCTACACTTCCTTCAAAAACCAACTGAAAAAGTCCTGGGTGTCTTAAGATGTGTCCTATCATTCTATCTCTTCTTCTCGTCAAATTTAGCCAAATCGATCTCCTCTCACCAATTCGATTCAGTATCTCTTCATTTGTGATTCGATCTATCCATCTCACCTTCAGCATTCTTCTGTAACACCACATTTCAAAAGCTTCTATTCTCTTTCTTTCTGAGCTAGTTATCGTCCATGTTTCACTTCCATACAATGCCACGCTCCACATGAAAGTCTTCAAAAACATCTTTCTAATTCAGATATCAATGTTTGAAGTGAGCAAATTTCTTTTCTTAAGAAAGCTCTTCCTTGCTGTGCTAGTCTGCATTTTATGTCCTCCTTACTTCTGCCATCGTTAGTTACTTTACTACCCAAGTAACAATATTCATCTACTTCCTTTAAGACTTCGTTTCCTAATCTAATATTTCCTACATCACCTGCCTTCGTTCGACTGCACTCCATTACTTTTGTTTTGGACTTATTTATTTTCATCTTGTACTCCTTACCCAAGACTTCATCCATACCATTCAGCAATTTCTCGAGATCTTCTGCAGTCTCAGATAAAATAACAATATCATCGGCAAATCTCAAGGTTTTGATTTCCTCTCCTTAGACTGTGATTCCCTTTCCAAATTTCTATTTGATTTCCTTTACTGCCTGTTCTATGTAAACATTGAAAAGGAGAGGGGACAAACTGCAGCCTTGCCTCACTCCTTTCTGGATTGCTGCTTCTTTTTCAAAGCCCTCGATTCTTATCACTGCAGACTGATTTTTATACAGGTTGTATATAATTCTTCGTTCTCGGTATCTGATCCCTATCATCCTCAGAATCATAAATAGCTTGTTCCAATCAACATTATCGAATGCCTTTTCTAGATCTACGAATGCCATGTACGTGGGCTTGTCCTTCCTGATTCGATCCTCTAAGATCAGACGTAAAGTCAGGATTGCTTCACGTGTTACTACATTTCTCCTGAAGCCAAATTGATCTTCTCCCAACTCAGCTTCAACTTGTTTTTCCATTCTTCTATAAATAATACGTGTTAAAATTTTGCAGGTTTGAGATACTAAACTAATGGTGCGGTAGTTTTCACACCTGTCAGCACCGGCTTTCTTGGGAATAGGTATAACAACATTCTGCCGAAAATCGGATGGGACTTCTCCTGTCTCATACATCCTGCACACTAAATGAAATAACCTTACCATGCTGGTTTCTCCTAAGGCAGTCAGTAGTTCAGAGGGAATATCATCAATTCCAGGTGCCTTGTTCCTATTTAGGTCACTCACAGCTCTGTCAAACTCTGACCTCAAAATTGGGTCTCCCATTTCATCAGCATCAACAGCTTCTTCATGTTCCAGAACCAAATTATCTACATCGTTACCTTGATACAACTGTTGGATATGCTCCTACCATCTTTCTGCTTTGTCTTCTTTCCCTAGAAGTGGCTTTCCATCTGAGCTCTTAATATTCATGCACCTAGATTTCCTTTCTCCAAAGGTTTCCTTGATTTTCCTGTATGCAGCATCTACCTTTCCCAAGACCATCCATTCTTCGACATCCTTGCACTTCTCCTTCAGCCATTCTTCCTTAGCTACCTTGCACTTTCTATCCACTTGATTCTTTAATCGCCTGTATTCTTTTCTGCCCTCTTCATTTCTAGCATTCTTGTATTTTCATCGTTCATCAATCAGGTCTAGTATCTCCTGAGTTATCCACTGATTCTTAGTTGATCTTTTCTTCCTTCCTAACATTTCTTCAGTCGCCCTACTGACTTCATTTTTCATGACTCTCCACTCTTCCTCTATTGTGTTTCCTTCAGCCTTTTCATTTAGTCCTTGTGCAACATGTTCCTTGAAACAATCTCTCACACTCTTTTCTTTCAACTTGTCTAGATCCCATCTTTTTGCATTCTTTCCTTTCTTCAATTTCTTCAACTTCAGGTGGCATTTCATGACCAACAAGTTGTGGTCAGAGTCCACGTCTGCTCCTGGGAAAGTTTTGCAATCCAACACCTGGTTTCTGAATCTCTGCCTAATCATAATGAAGTCTATTTGATACCTTCCAGTGTCTCCAGGTCTCGTCCACGTATACAGCCGTCGTTTGTGGTGTTTGAACCAAGTATTGGCAAGGACTAAATTATGATCAGTGCAGAATTCAACCAGCCGACTGCCTCTTTCGTTCCTTTGTCCCAATCCGAATTCTCCTACTGTACTACCTTCTCTTCCTTGGCCTACCACTGCATTCCAGTCTCCCATCACAATTAGATTCTCGTCACCTTTTACATATTGAATTAAATCTTCTATCTCCTCATATATTCTTTCAATTTCTTCATCATCCGCTGAACTAGTAGGCATATAGACCTGCACTATTGTGGTGGGCATTGGTTTGGTGTCTATCTTGACAACAATAATTCTTTCACTATGCTGGTCGTAGTAGCTTATCCGCTGCCCTATTTTCTTATTCATTATTAAACCAACTCCTGCATTTCCCCTGTTTGATTTCGTGTTGATAATTCGGTAGTCGCCTGACCAAAAATCCTGCTCTTCCTGCCAAAGTACTTCACTTATACCAACTACATCTAACTTTAGCCTATCCATCTCCCTTTTCAGATTCTCTAACCTACCACAACGATTCAAACTTCTAACATTCCACGCTCCGACTCACAGAATGTCAGTATCCTTCTTCCTGATGATTGCCCCCTCTCGTGTAGTCCCCACCCGGAGATCCGAATGGGGGACTAGTTTACCTCCGGAATATTTTACCCGGGAGGAAGCCATCATCAGTACATCATTCATACAGAGAGAGCTGCATGTCCTCGGGAGGTAGTTACGGCTGTAGTTTCCCGTTGCTTTCATCCGTGTAGCAGTATCAACACAGCTAAGCCATGTTGAGTATTATTACAAGGCCGTATCAGTCAATCATCTAGACTGCCGCCCTTGCAACTACCGAAAGGCTGCTACCCCCCTTTCGATGAACCATTCGTTAGTCTGGTCTCTCAGCAAATACCCATCCGATATGGTTGCACCTGCGGCTCAGCTATCTGCATCATTGGGACACGCAAGCCTCCCCACCACGGCAAGGTCACATGGTTCGCAGAGGAGGAGAAGAGGATTGTCACAACATTTAAGCCATTCTTTCTTCAGTGCCATTTGTCTTCGGAGATGAGGAGGTGGAATATTTGAAAGAACTGGTAACCAATCCAAAGGTGTGGATTGGATGGTTCCTGATATAGTCCTCATTGTATCGTTTAACTGAGTGTCTATCTTCTTTGTATGGGCACTGTTGAGCCATACTGGGCAGCAGTATTCGGCTACTGGGTATACTAACGCAAGTGCTGTAGTTTGGAGGGTGGATGCAGAAGGGCCCCAGCTTGTTCCTGTGAGTTTGTGGAGGATGTTATTGCGGGTTTTGATCTTGGCAGATGTTTTGCGTACATGTTCGCTGTAAGTCAAAGATTGATCCATGGTAACGCCTAGATATTTTGGATGAGGATTGAACTTCAGTATATGACCTCTGAATTGAACCTGAGGGACATAATTGGCTTGTCTGTTGCTCAAATGAAAGCAGCTGACCTCTGTTTTTGTTATGTTTGGTTTCAGTCGCCAGGTTTTAAAATAATTATCAATTCTGCAGAGATCTTTAGTGAGTGTGGTTTCTGCTCCAGCAAAATCACCAGACTGAGCTGCCAAACAGATGTCGTCAGCGTATATAAACTTCCTAGCATTAGTTGAAGGTAGATCTGCTGTATATACGTTGAAGAGCAATGGAGCCAGTACCGATCCCTGTGGTAATCCGTCACTCAGTTTGTAAGTTTTACTTATGTTGCCATGTAGATGTACTTCAATCATTCTATTAGCCAACATATTATTCAGCAGGGTGGCAAGCGCCTTACAAGGGATTAACTTCAGGAATTTGAGGATCATTCCTTTTCGCCAGACTGTGTCATAAGCTGATGACAGATCTATGAACACTGCTACGGTCTTCTTTCGATCTTGAAATCCCCTCTCAATATGGGTGGTTAGGGCTAACACCTGGTCGGTACAGCTGCGGCTTGGTCTGAAACCAGCTTGTTCAAGTGGTATGTGCTCTAGGATTTTGGCTGAGATTCTATTGTATATTACTCTCTCCAGTAGTTTGTAGCAGACACTTGAAAGGGCTATGGGTCTGTAATCTTCTGCACTGTCTCCACTTTTCCCTGGTTTAAGGATTGCTACTATTTTTGTTCTTTTGAGTATTGATGGTAGTTGTCCAACATGTAAGATATTGCTGTAAAATTTGGCAAGCCATTCGGTTGTTCGGGGACCACAATGTATAAGGAATTCTGGGTATATTCCATCCAATTCGGCTGCTTTTCCTGACTTTATTTCTTTTAGCGCAGTTGAGATCTCAGCAGCTGTAAAATCAGAGGAAAACTGAGAGAATGCTTTGGCCTGGGTTATCCTCGATTTTAGCTCTTGTTGAATTCTTTTTGACTCTTTCTTATTTGTGCCGACTGGTTTTCTTGTCAGATTAACTAATCTGTTTGCCACCTCGTTTGGTTTTATCTTAGAGCTCTTGGGACTGAATTTGGGAGTGCTGTTGCCAAGTTTCCTTAGAAGTGACCATGCTTTTCGACTGGAATGTTGAAAACTCATATTTTCCATGAGATTGAACCATTTTTCTTTTCTAGATGAATCTAGAGACTGGATCAGTTCATCTGCAATTTCAGGGTCACTGCTGAGCATATATTCCTCGTATAGCTCTTTGCATTTTGGGTTCCATCCAGGAATATAATCCTTCCTGTATCCTCTTGGGATATGATTTTTCGCGATGGCGGATGTTAGTTTGACAAAGCGCTCGTAATTTCCTGTTGTAGGAGGAATCCACTGTACATTATGTTCCAGTTCGCTGGTGAATTTAGACCAGTTGGCTTTGGAAAAATTCCAGCGGGGAAGTGGGACTGATCTGATGGCAGGTATTTCCAGGCCAACTTTGACAAGCACTGGTCTGTGTTGGCTTCGGGGAAAGTTGTTCAGAATTTTCCTAGTACAGTGTAGAGGTCTTCCAAAAGAGTCTTTTGATACAAAACACAGATCAGGGTTATAGTCCTTATTCCATCTGGTAGAGTGGAAGGAGCCCTTTTCTTTGGCATCAAACAATAGAAAAAGATCTTCGGCATCAGCCCATTCAGACACATCTTGTCCCTCTTTGTTGGTATAGTTATAACCCCATTTAGTGTTCTGACTGTTAAAATCTCCAAGGATTACGGCTGGGTGCTGTATATTCAGGATGGTCTCGTTTAGGCTCCAAGGTTGACAAGGTGGTTTGTAGATGTTTACAATTTCTGTATTTGCAATCTTTGTTTTAGAGCAAAACATGTTGTTATCAGTATTTGTGCTTATTATTTCAGCTTCTTCTATATCATTTTTTACATATGTTGCTGTTCCGTACTGTTTATGAATCGTTGCATTGAGCAGATTGTCTCCGGGAATCCTACATCTGGCATAATGCTGGTCCTGGTTTTCACAATGGGTCTCCTGCAATAGAACAATATACACCTTGTGATCAGTCAGTATTTTGTTAGATAGTCACTTTTTGGTTGACTTGCTCCTTCGATATTGAGCTGCAGAATGTTTAAAGTAGGATCATGATTTTCAGTGGGGCTCTGAAAAGGGCCATTTACGATTTTAATCACTTTTCTCATACTGAGTTAATGAATCCTCTGAATTGCTGGGATATCCACAAAGAAGAGCTTTGGGTCCAGCAGCCAAAGTTGTTGCTCTCTTAGCACCACCCAGGGGTCACGTGTAGGGTAATATGAGGTTAAACCTACGGACGTGTAGCAACGAAAACCCCGCTCTAAAGATGGCTGACTAAGTAAGGGCAGAAGGTGTAAATAAACAATTTAAGCTCTGTGGCCTAGGCAACGCATAAAATGTAGGATAGAGTCCCCATCTGCATTGTGGTTTCCATGGCTGTGTAAAATGGCCGACATTTAGGGCAGTAAGAGTGATAGAAAAAAAAAAGAAATAAGGAAAGAACAATAAATTGCCCCTCTGACTAGTGTTTACTATGGATGGATTGTAGGAAAACAAGATGTCTGACACTTAGGGCACATAAATATAGTAAAAATATGAACTTAATATCGCTTGTAACAGAATGTATTCACAAGATAACACCACCACATGGACATCAGATATAAAACCACAACTGAGGCATTAGTTCTTAATAAATCCATAAACTTCTCAGCACATATTTATCTGATCTTAATTCAAGGCCCTCTATTGGTAGTAGGAACCAGTAAAAGCTTGCAGAAGGCAGTCTTTCGGAATGTGCAAGATGGTTTGCACTTCAGCACCACAGTCACAAGCTGGAGAGTCTTTCCAGCCCCATTGATGCAGAGCAGAAGCATTTCTTCCTACTCCGCAGTGTATCCTCTTGAGTGTGGTCCAGGTGGAGCGAGGAAGGTTGAACCCAGGCAACTTTGTAGTTGGATCCCTGATGCTGACAATGCCATGAGGGTGTAACTGAGATCATTCGTGTTTCCATATTTCATCAGGCATGAAATGTGAATTAACTAATTCCTTTGCCATCTTCCAGGCAGGTTTCCCTGACTTGAGTCTCATTATGGCATTTTCATCTGTATCCTGATGTATTGGGAGGTAACTGTTCTTCACTATCCTGGTCCACAGTCTAACAAGGGCACTTTGCCGTCTGATGTGAGGAGGCTGAATACTGCTCAGCAATGGTAACCATTGAATAGAAGTAGAGCGCAATGTACCAGATATAATTCTCATTGTGTGGTGTAGTTGGACATCAACCAGACTAGTGTGGGAGCTATTGAGCCATACAGAGGAGCAATATTCAGCTGGTGAATATACTATTGCTAGAGCAGTTGTTCGTAGTGTCCACGCATCTGCGCCCCATGAAGTACCAGCTAGTCTACCCAACAAGTTGTTACAGCTTTTAAGCTTAGCAGCCAATTTCTCAAGATAGCGTTGATAGGTTAAGAACCTGTCTAAAGTTACACTAAGATATTTTGGGTTGGTACTACACTGCAGTGTGTGGTTTCCAAACCTAATCCTAGGTTGATAGTTTGCCAGCCTGTTATTTAGGTGGAACATAGCTACCTCTGTCTTTAGTGGACTAGGTTTCAGGTGCCATTTTTTGAAATAATCACCCATCTTATCAAGGTCTTGGGATAGAATGTCTTCTGCCTCATTGAAGTCTGTTGTTTGTGTGGTGAGGTTGATATCATCTGCATAGATGAATTTGCAAGATACAGTTTCTGGGAGATCATGGATGTATAAATTGAAGAGAATTGGAGACAAGACTGATCCCTGTGGCAAGCCATTATTAAGTTTATGGAATGTACTATGGACATGTTCTGTATGAATTTGGAAAAATCTGTTACTGAGCATATTTTTTATCAGGGTGAAAATTTTAAGACATGTTATAGTCCTGATGAGTTTCAGGAGAAGGCCTTCTTTCCAAACGGTGTCATAAGAAGCCGTGAGATCAAGGAACACAGAGAGATTTATCATTTTCATCTCGAATCCTGGTTCAAGGAAGGAAGTCAATGCAAGAACCTGATCACCGCAGTCTTGCCCATGTGGGAAACAAGTTTGCTCAAGTGGAATAAGGTGTTCAATTGCAGGAGATAGAGGATCAGTCTTTCTAGAAGCTTATATGTAACACTTAGTAGAGATATGGGTCTATAGCTTTGAGGTGATTTGGGATCCTTGCCTGGCTTCAAGATAGCAATAATTTTAGCTGTTTTGAAGAGAGCAGGCAGCCGGCCCAATTGCAGATCACTGAAGAAAGAAGGAAGCCAACGTTTGGTTGCTGGACCACAGTTCTTTATAAGTTCAGGATATATGCCATCAAGTTGTGCAGCTTTATCATTTCTGAGTGTGTCCAAACCTTTTTGTACCTCTTCTGGGGAAAATAGACTTGTATACTAGTCATTTGGCTGGGTGTCTTGTTTTCTCTGCCTTAGTTCTGATTTAACCTACTTGGTGAATTTCTTATCCCCTGAAAAAATATCACTCAATGATTGCTCCTTTATGAACGAGATGTTAAACAACATAAGTTTAGAAACAAAATTCATGGGGGCTTAATATCTGAAAACAAAAATATTAATTTCTCTGAAACCGTTTGACAAACGAAGTTTGAAATTTCATATGACGGATGCTCCTATATGTCTTAAATTTTATATAAAACGTGGTCTTAAAAGTACATCCCTAAGTGGTTTCTACTGCGGAAGGGGGCTGATGACATTTCCGTCAAACCGTTTGGCATATGAGTTTAAACTTTCACATGACGGTTGTCCTATATGTCTCAGATATTAAATAACAAGTGGTCTTAAAATAACACACCCCTAAGGTGTTTTGACCGGGAGGGTAAGCCCTGAAAACATATTTATTCATATCTCTGAAATGATTTGACTTACTAGGTTGAAATTCCACATGATGGCTGCTGCTATATGTAATAGATTTTAAATAAAAAGTGGTCTTGAAACAATACATACCTAAGAGGTTTTGACTGGTTTTTTGGCGCTGATGACAAAAATATTAATTTCTCTGAAACCATTTGACGTATAAAGTTGTAATTTTCCAAACAGGTTCTTTTACGTCCTAGGTGTAAAATATGGTATACTTCAAAATACTTCTCCCCTGCGGGGTTTAGATGGTAGTTGACTCTCAAAATTACAAAATCCATTCTTCTGAAACCATTTTAGCATGAACCTAAAAATTTTACATGAAGGGTGGTCTTCTATATCCTAGATATTAATAAATGTTTTAAAACATTCACTCCCTAAAATGCATTCATTCCTTCATTACTGTTCGATGTACAAAATAAAAATTTCATAGGTTGGTTGCTTTTACGTCCCAGATGGTAAATAAGATAGGGTTTAGAATGCTCCAGTACTTCTGTATGGAGTTCAAATGAGTGTTAGATAAGAAAATTCTAATCACTAGAGTGCGTGCCAAAGCCTGGATTAAGTTCCAAACCTTTCCGCAGTGCTCATATGGAATGAGGGCATATGACACTGTTAATGGTGATTTTTCTGATTTCTTTCTCTGATTTTTGCGAAATAAATTTTAATATGCTGGAGTTTATGGGAGAGAGAATTTGTCCCGTATTTCCTCCAAAAACATCATTTCCCTAGTTAGCTCATACACCAGCCTTGAAGAGGTAAATTTAAATATGTTGCTTTTATCTTCTCCACATCCTTTAAGTTTCTTACTGACAGATGCTGCCAGATACTGAAGATGCCGTATGTTATTACAGGTGCTATTTTCACTCTGAATAACTTCAATGCTGTCTGAAGAGATATTTTATATAAATATTTGATGTCATTAATAGCTATCACTGCTGCTGTTAATCTTTGTTTGATATGCGCTGTGAAATTGATTCCATGTATTTGCAGGGTTATTCCGAGGTATTGAATTTTATTCATACTGGTTAGTGGTTCTTCATCCAAATATATCACGTTACTTGTTTCATGTCTGCCACCTTTTCTAAAGGTCATTTAGGAAAAGGCTAGGAAAACAACAAATAGAGAATCTGCCACCTGGGCGACTGCCCTAAATGCAGATCAGTATTGACTGATTGATTGATTGATTGATTGATTGATTGATTGATTGATTGATTGATTGATTGATTGATTGATTGATTGATTGATTGATTGATTGATTGATTGATTGATTGATTGATTGTCATGGTTTTACTTTGTTTACATGAAGGTCATTTGTTTTAACCCATTCTACGAGCTGATCAAATACCAACTGCAGAGCAGGTATTGATCTGGACACTAAAACCATGTCATCTGCATACATATTTATTATTAAAAGAATTGCATACAATGTGCATCAGTGTTTAGCATAGGTACACAATGATTTTGTTCTCTTTTTGCAAAACTTCAAGTGATATCTGTGACAACTTTCACCACACAGTTTGCATACACATGAGTCACAAGGATCATGGAATCTCTTATTATTGTTCTGGGTGATTTCTGACAAAAGAGTAGCGTTACAAAAATGTTGCAATGTTTGGGTTGGGAAGAATTGAGAGAAAGAAGAAGAGCTGCTCGACTAAGTGGTAAGTGGTATTAGTAGACGAATAAGTTTGAATGGCGTTTATAAAAGTAGGAAAGATCACAATATGAAGATAAAGTTGGAATTCAGGAGGACAAACTGGGGCAAATATTCTTTTATAGGAAGGGGAGTTAGGGATTGGAATAACTTACCAAGGGAGATGTTCAATAAATTTCCAATTTCTTTGAAATCATTTAGGAAAAGGCTAGGAAAGCAACAGATAGGGAATCAGCCACCTGGGCGACTGCCATGATTGCAGATCAGTATTGATTGATTGATTGAAGCATACCGGGTCACCACATGTCTTAACTCGTAGTTACACTGCGTCCACACCTTATCCATCATGGCGTCAGTGGCATAAAACTCGCACCAAATGTCAATTCATTTTTATTCTCGTTTTCTTAATGCATTTTGGAGGGCAGTCGTTGATAGTAGTAGCATAGTATTTCTGATTTCTTGAATTAGATGGTCTTCTCTCGTTAGGACATATACAAGTCTCGATCGAGTGAATTGTGAAACACCAAGTGTTCTCTCGAGAAATAAAGCCTTCACTTTTTCTAGGGTTTCCAAATCACGTACTTTTAAATGGTCCCATATAATTTCTATTCCGTATGTCAAAATTGGAATTATTTTCGCTTGAAAAAGTTTCATTGCTGTGGTCAGAGACAATTTTTCTGGGTTTGGGTCTTTCATGGCTGTAATCGCTGCTGTTACTTTTTCTTTAATATGTATAGAGAAGGTGGTCCGCGTTGTCTGGAGACAAATGCCCAGGTATTTGAATTGGTTCACAATTGCTAATTTGTTTCCTTCTAGGTACAGTTGATCTTTTAATGCATTCTTTCCTCCTTTCCGGAATGTCATTTGAACTGTTTTCTTAGTATTAATTGAGAATTTATTTTCAATTGCCCATTCCAAGAGTCTGTTGAGTGTATCTTGGACGTTTTGTAGAGTTGGCCCTCCTATGACAATGTCATCGGCATACATGTACATCACGATGTCTTTATCCATCCCATGGGTGATTCTTGTCACATCAGATGTTACAATATTGAATAAGATGGGACTTATGGGGTCTCCCTGAAGTACACCATTTATTTGATTTATGGTACTGGATGTAGCAACACCATAATCTATTATCACTCTTGTGTCAGACAGAATGTTTCCGATTATTATGGTGAGGTAGTTCTCCCGTCCTATCAGGTGCTCTAATTTCATGATGAGTATTTCTCTGTCCAGAAAGTCGAAAGTCTTGTTGAAATCTATAAATACTGCAAAGAACTTTCCTTTTTCCTTCCTTAAAGTATCATCAATGTCATTCAACAAATTCTTTATTGCGTGAAGAGTTGTCAACCAGATCTGTTAGTCTATTGCAAAGAATTTTAGTGAAGACTTTAAAGCTATACATATAAATGTTTGTGCCTTCTGTCTTTGTTGCCTGTATAACATCATGTGTTGCGACGTTAAAAAGGAGAGGACTTAAAGGATCACCTTGTAATACACCCGTAGTCTTTTATCTTCTCCACATCCTTTAAGTTTCTTACTGATTTCTGATTTCTTTTTATGATGTTAGCAAAATAAATTTTGGTATGCTGGAGTTGGTGAGAGAGAGAATTTGTCCTGTATTCTCTCTGAAAACATAATTTCCCTAGTTAGCTCCTATGAGATCCTCAATCTTTGATATGACTTGCGTTCAACTAATTGTATCAAAGGCTTTTGAATAATCTACAAATATAACATGTAGCTGCCCTTTCGTGGATTGGATATTGTGATCGAATCGTCTATTTGCACCTCATTCTTTGCCAGGATGTTTTTTACAAGTTGCAATATGGGATTATTTTTTTCCTACGATATCCTCAGTCTTTGATATGACTTGCATTTGACTAATTGTATCAAAAGCTTTAGAATAATCCACAAATATAACATGTAGCTTCCGTTTCTTGAATCTAAAGGCTTCATGAATATCGTTCTGAAGAAAATATATAGCCTGTATTGTGGACCGGTTTTTCCTAAATCCAAACTGTTCTTCTGGGAGATACCAATCTAGTAAAGTATTCAGCCTTTGCATTAACAGTTTGGTCAATATCTTCAACAATGTGCATTTTAGTGCTACTCCTCCTCCCCTTCCCTTTTCAAAGGCTCTTTATCGTTGACGTCTGCCACTGATCTGGTATTCTTCCCTGTTTAACATATTCGTTCAATAGGTTGGACTTCTACAGTACGTAAGTGATGATCAGCAACAAATGGAAGAAAGCCAACTACGAGTTATGGCACGTAACAACAAGACTAGCTGTGCATAGTTTTCATTTCGAACTATGCTCCACGACGAAGTATCACTTATATTACATGTTATAAATCTCACATGCCAAATGAGGGATACATGTGTGCTTTGTGTGGGAAGCAGTGTGATGGTAAGCATGTACTAAGGTGTGCAGGAAGGAAAATTCCTCTAATTAGGTTTTGCATTGAATTGTTTTGTTCATTTTTGTATATGGCAATTAGCAGCAATAAATATATTATTAATGGTGATTTTTCCATCAGATGTGGATGTTAAGCCTTCAACAGACCCCTTGTTTCTATTCGACAGGAGTAGGCTATTCCACAACAATATAGGTCATCATCATCATCATCCTAAACCATCTCCAGTTTCCCGGGTGTGGTATATGAGCCTCCTCCATCTCATCCTGTCCTTGTACCATTCTTCCTCCACCAACTTGTCCCAATCATGACCTCTCAGCAGTACATCGCTCTTAACTAAATCTATCCATTTCCTTTGTGGTCTTCCCATGGGTCATCTTCCTTCTACCTTTCTGTCAAATTCCTTCCTTGCAGTTCTGTTTACTGGCATCCTCTTCATGTGACCAAACCACTTCAGTCTTAATATCTGAATCTTATTGAGGAGAGAATCATCTATTCCTACTTCTTCTCTAATTCTCATTCCTAATCTTGTCTTTCCTGGTTTTCTGGATCATGGTGCGTAGGAATTTAATTTCAGCTGCCTGAAGTTTGGAATTATCTCTATTGGTCAGTGTTGTGGTTTCGAGACTGTATGTAAGAATTGGTGTATAATAGGACTTGTATAATGTCATTTTTGTTTCCATGGGTATTTGCTCATCCCACAGCAGGTGTCTTACCTGGTGGTAAAATTGTGTTGCCTTATTGATTCGATTGTTCACCTCATGTTTTGCTAGGTTGTCATTTGATATAACGCTACCCAAGTATTTGAAAACTGGAACGCTGTCCAGCTGAGCTTCATTTAACATGACTATTGGTTCTGCTCCTTCCCTATACACTTTCATCACCACTGTCTTGGTCTTGCTGATGTTTAAACTATATTTCTTAAACTCCTCAATCCAGCTTTGTATTCTCTCTCCCAATTCCTCTTCTGAGTCACTCCAGATTGCAACATCATCTGCAAATGTGAAGGCTTTGATACCTCCATGTTCTTTCCTTTTAATAGATTTCATTACTACATCCATTACAATAATAAATCGAAGTGGTGACAATGAGCTGCCCTGCTGCACTCCTCTCTTTGTTTCAAACCAGTCCGACAAACCACATCCTACTTGAATACAGCTTCTGTTCCCACTATACAACATTTTCACTTTGTCTATGAGGCTGTCTCGCACTTGAAGTTCTTTCATGCATTGCCAAATTCTTTCCCTTGGTACACTATCGTATGCTTTCTCAATGTCCAAAAATATTAGAAATAAAGGCTTGTTCTTCTCCCAGTATTTTTCCATTAGCATCCTAATTGCAAACATAAGGTCTGTAGTTGACCTTCCTGGTCTGAAACCATACTGCTCTTCTTCCAAAATTGGTTCAACAATATCTCTGATTCTGGTCTCTATTATTTTTTCCAATATTTTCAGGACATGAGACAGTAGTGTGATACCACCGGTAATTAGTACATTTTTGTCAGTTTCCTTTCTTGAACAGAGGTACAATGATGCCCATCTTCCAGTCCTCAGGAATAGTATTTTCCTCCCATATCTTGTTGAGCAGTCTGTAGAGCCATTGGATTCCTGGAATTCCCGCTGCTTTCAGCATATCTGCACTTAATTCACCTATGCCCACTGCCTTTCCTTTCTTCATGCTCTTGAGCGCATTTTCAACCTCAAGCCATGTAATTGGTGGTTTAGTTGTGGTTCCTCGACTTGGCTCTCCTCTATCCGTTGTTATGTTTTCTGTATCTCCGTTCAGCAGCTTTTCAAAATAGATCTTGAGTTCTTGTTTAATTTCTCCCTCTTCCTGTGCCAGAGTTCCATCATCACGTTCTATTGCTTTTATGGTCTCTTGATCCCTTTGCTTGTTTTTCACTATTCTGTATAGCAATTTCATATTTCCTCTACTGTCCTCTTCCAGTTTGTCTGCAAACTCGTTCCATTTCTTCTCTTTTTCTTCCCTTACAATGTTCTTTACAGCAAGTTTCTTGTTCCAGTATACTCCTTGAAGTCTTTGTATTTCTTGTTCATTTTGTTCTTGTCCCTGTTTTTGTTTTTCCTTGTCCAGTGCCTTCTTTATTTGGTTTCTTTCTTTCACCGCTGTTTTCACTCTATCATTCCACCATGGTGTCTCCTTTTTTTTCTTTTGATAGAACTTGTAACTCCACATAGGTTTTTGGCTTCTCCCACAAAGGTGTCTTTGAAGGCCTTCCATTCTTCATTAACGCTGGTTACTTCACACTTCGGCAAACTCTGTTGAATCCTTAGTTTCTATTCTTCCTTTATTTGGACTTCTTGCAACTTCCAAGTTTTAACCCTTGGTTTTTTCGTAATAAGTTTCTGCATTTCATTTGTCTTCTGTTTGAAGTCTACTACCAACAATCTGTGGTCACTGTCCATGCTTTCTCTAGGGATGACCTTTACATCTGTGATATACCTGCCACCATCTTTATTTGTGATTACGTAGTCAATCAATGTTCTATACTGGCCATCCCAACTGTACCTTGTTATTCTGTGACTGTCTCTTTTTTTGAAGAATGTATTTTTGATTATAAGATCATTTCTTCTGCACAGATCTAATAGTTGTTCTCCTTCTGGGTTCCTTTGTCCAAATCCATGTGGACCAATGATGTTCTCGTACCCAAGTCTGTCTACCCCAACTTGCACATTTAGATCTCCAATAATAATAATAACATTTTCCTCATTAACTGTATCTTCCAGATCTTGCCGAAATTTCTCTTTGTCTTCCTTACTGCAGCCTGTCTGTGAGGCATACACTTGTATGATGGTGTACTTAGTGTTCTCCAGTTTCATGAACATTTTAATGATTCTATCACTTTTGCAGATAACTTCAGCTGTAGCATCAGTCCCTTTGTTAATTAAGAATCCAACACCATTTTTCACTACCTTCTCCTGTCCACTCCAGTATAATTTATAACCTCCACGAAGTGTCTTACTTCCAACCCCTTTCCATTTGGTCTCACTTAATCCCAATATTGATATTTTTCTTCTATCCATCATGTCTAGGAGTTCTTCTAACTTTCCAGTTAATGATAGAATGTTCATAGTTCCAATTCGGTATTTGGGTCTCTTTTTTATTTGGGGTTTCCTTTCAGAACATTGTATATCATCAGCCTTACAGTCATCATACTTTACAATTGTCTGAGAGGACATGTCAGTCCGGTCTATAATATTCTTTCCGAGGCTCTTTTTCTTATTGAAAGCGACTGTACTTAATACTCTCCTGCTGACTTGCTAGGCCTAATGCATAAGAGGATTTTCTTTCAGGGTTTACTCCCTTAGCCTTTGAGGATGCCTTCCTCGTCCTACAAGGCAGTAGGTTCCATCTGTACACCCCAGAAGGATGGGTTGCCTCTTCCGCCAACTCCACCGTACCGAAGTCCATCTTCTCCGTCGTAGATGCTGTTGAGGTCTTCACCCTTAACCCAGGGCAAGGGCCCTCCATATTTATGACCCCTGGAGAGAGGGTGTCCCAGTATTTTAAAACCCCCAGGAATTGGGCTACCTGTTGGTCCGCGGGTTGTATTGGTTATTTCAACCAGCCCTACATACTGTAGGGGCCCCCTATCCGCCACCTGGGGACGCGCTCTGTAGGGGTCAGGTTCCCGTGGTTACTTATTGGAAGTTAACCCCACCCACAAGGAGTAAGGTTATTTGCAAGGTGTTTTAATTTAATCCACCTATTCAATACTTTTATTTTCACATATAGTGGTTACATAAATAGACTCACAGTTAAATGGGACATGTTTCGCCCTCAATTAAGGGCATTTTCAGCCTAAAAACAACACAACAACAACAACAACAAAAATAACATGTAATAAGGAGTAGGCTATGCGCCAGCACTGAGTTTCACCCTCTCCTTTCCCACTATCATACATTATGTCATTCATTTCATCTCATTAACTTCTCTGATGAGGTTGACGTCAAGAAGGGCATCCGGTCATAAAAACCCGCCAGGGGTAGAAAAAAGTAGAAATAATTCAGTAGCCAGCACCTTTTTATCAGGAGCCAGCACATTTTTTGCAAATAAACATTACAAAAACCACAGGTTAGACTAGGATTAAGCTATGTATTGTTTTTGAAGTGTGTCCCTAAGTAGTCTAGTCTATCAATTCATATAAGAATGGAATAGAAACAGTTTATGAAAATGAAAATCTACAACCTGTTTTCCAGTCAGTGACCGGGTCAGGGATGTAATGAATGAATCATATATAGGCTGTTATTACGATGGGGTCGCCACTCCCAAAGTGATATATTAATGAATGATAGATGCTACGAAATGAGAATGGAGAGTGTTGCTGGAATGAAAGATGACAGGGAAAACCGGAGTACCCGGAGAAAAACTTGTCCCACCTCCGCTTTGTCCAGCACAAATCTCACATGGAATGACCGGGATTTGAACCATGGTATCCAGCGGTGAGAGGCCGACGCGCTGCCGTCTGAGCCACAGAGGCTTCACAGAAACAGTTTATATTTTAAGAAATACTAACCCAAATAGTCATCAGTTGCCTTCAAAGTCAGCATCTTTTGAAACTATACTACATGTGCCTGTTTGATTTCCCACCAAAATACCAACGATCAATACATTTTGTTGCATCAAAGTCCTTTATAGATGGTCCATTCAAAGATATCATCATGAGATCACTTAAGTTCTTCACAGCAAGCTTGGTTCGCAGTTTGTGTTTAATTATATTAATTGTACTGAACCCTCGCTCACATGATGAGGTCGATACAGGAATTGTTGCCACTATACTGAGGAGCTTTCCTAAAATCGGAAATCGTCCTTTCATAGTCCGCGATTTTTCAAGTAGATCACTCAGTGGAAGATCTTTCCCGACTATTTTGAACTCGTACCACTCGCTCAGTATGTCTTCTACGTTGTTCTCCTCAATTTGAAGGTGTTTTGAAAAATGAGTGGCAAGAAGCTGTATTTCACTGTTGCCATAATTTTCCAATTGTTTTCCTGAAGGCCAGGAATATGTGTCAAAAACACCAGTGGCACTTTGAATATCTTCATTTTGAAGAAATGTGACTTTCAGAAAGTTAATCCCACTTGCCAAAATATGTTCCCTGTCTGTCGTGAAATTTTTATCCGACACACCTGATAACTGTATTCCATTGAAAACTCCTGAAAGTGTTGTAGCAGAAACAAATTTTTCTTCCATTGGGCCCTTGGTGTTCTGAAGTTGCTGCAATGAATTAATTGCATTATTTACATGCACTCTTATCTGACTTAAAATCAGATCATGCCTCTGAAATACAAGTGAAAGTCTTTTGAATATACTCAGATAATCATACAAGAAGTGAATTGTGATGACAAATTTGAAGTCCTTGATCTTCTTTAGAAGACCTTTAGCCGTGATTCCTTCTTCACCTTTCCTTTCAGAAATATTCTCTAAATGCACCACTAGGCATTCCCAGTCTTTGACAACTGCATGCAAAGCATTTAATTTGCTTGCTACCCATCTAACTTGGTGTAAGTACTGCAATTTAGATATTTCACACTCCAGTAACTCCGAAATTTTCTTCAGTTCGCGAAGTCGTTTTGGCGAATGTCGATAAAACTTGTATAGTTTCCTGAGTATAGAATCAATTTCATCAATGATTTTAAGTTTCACATTTTTCAGTGAGTGAAGAACGGTGAGTTGGAGTTGATGTGCAACACAATGAACGTTTACCAAGTTTACCAATCATACATGGTGCTCCATCAGTTCCTATGCCAATTAGTTTTGTACCTGTGGAGAGTTCTCCAAGCTCTAACTGAAGCAATTCTGTTTCCAGAGCTTCCATATAGCCATCACTTGTTGCATCCTCCAATGACACAATAGAAAGAAATGTCTCCTTCACCTTATTTTCTTTTAAAAAACGAACGTAAAGTATGAGCTCCTCATCATCAGATTTATCTGTTGATCCATCGAATAAGATACTGACATATGAACTTTCCTTAACTTCACATACCAAATCTTCACGAAGATCTGAGGCAATGTATGAAATAAATTCTCTGCATTGTTTATCATTCACATACTTATCAGAATCAGTAACATTCAACTTGCTCAACAATGTAACCAAACTTTCAAAATCATTGTAGGGTCTGTTATTTTTTGCAATATGGTAAGATGCCATGAACAATGCGTTCATATGCTGTAACATATTAGCATCCATTTTCTTTACACACAAGGGTGCACATTCGGGATTTTTCTTGAAACTTTCAGCCTCCTGACACTTCGAGTGAGGATAGGATTTTTTGTGTTTTTTAAAAGTTTCCAGTTTAAATGGTCCTGAAAATCCGGATACAACTTTAGAATTTTGGTCGGCAATACTAGGAAATTTACTGCATAATTCACACTTCACAATTCCTTCCTCATAGTGCAGCCACGGTAGTAATTCAAGCCACGATTGCTGAAATTTCCGTTTGCCTGACTGAAATTTCGACGTATTTTTAATGTTTGACTTATCATTGTTTTGAACACCACAAATTTCACTCTGGTCATTGTCGTCCTGAACACTACAATTGGCACTTCCATCAAGTGTTTCCTCACATTTACACGCTTCTGTATCACTTTGTGTTACATTTACTTACGAAGAAATCTGAAAGAGTACACTGCTTTGTACTCGCATCAGTCAATTTGTGCGGCTTTGTTCGTTTCATTTTTCCAATTTTCTGAAGTATAACAGAGAAACGTAAAACACGTAATAGACTACAATAAATCACCAGAGTTAAATGGCTTACGAGTTCGCGGGCTTCGATGTCTGATGCAACGCTGCCAATTTTCCGCCGCCGCACAGGAATGAAAACAACCGTATTATTTTCTAAAGTGCAAACCGTTCAATACAAATATGCTGTAATTAAAAGTGAAAATAATGTTCAGTGAAAATACAAGATTTGATAAACCGTCATTCTGTACCTTTTAAATGCAAAGAATGAATTCCACGGGAATTTATCAGCACTGCTTTGACGGCAATAGTTTAGGAACGGCTAGGTTGGCTATTCTAATCACTTTTGTTCTAGCGCCTGACATTCAGGAGCCGTCATCGGCTAAAATCGCGCATTGTCGTCGTGGCAGGATATTTACATACACCCTCCCTTTGCTTGACCTTTTCGAAACTAAGGTTTTTAACTTTCCTCGAGCTCAGAGTATTAAGGAGTATTGGGAACATAATTATACTGTAGGCTCACGCTGACAATGCTACTGCGTGCCCAGTTTATTATCAGTTCTAATGCTACTTCATACACATGCATCATTTCTAACATACTAAACAGAAAATAAGTGGCTAATATTATTAGAAATATTACAAATATTCACATTATCATATCGTTATGGTGGAAGCCCATATAATATTGTAGATGCAGAAGTTACATGTAAATATCACTGCTTGAATGTTTCATCTTAAAATGGACGATTCAATTTTCGATAATTAAAGCATGTACAACACATGTTGAGCACACCAAGTTATTCACGACTACTTTAGAATTAAATAATACACTAGCTTCATTAATAATTTCACTCAAGAATTCTCAAAAATGAAATAAAGTCCTCGTTTTAACAAACTTCATCTGACTACCGCAAGCTACAGGTTGAGAAAAAGCATATTGTTGCGCGGCATCTTCGGGAAAGCAAACACTACAAGAAAGGAAAGAAAGTCTGTCTATAATTAAAGGATGTACCGGTAGAACATACTGGGCACACGAAGTTATTCATGACTCTTTTATAATTCAATATTACAGATTCTCAAATAATCAAAGGTGAGTGGAACTAGTGACGACACGATGCGTTCGCCTCTATGAGCCGAGTAACAACGAATATAGCCGAGACGGCTCCTGAGTGTCAGACTGAGACTGACACTCAGGACTGTCAGTCGCTAGACAGAAGTCACGGGAACGAAGACGGTAATGTGAAGTTCGTGGAATTATTTAAAGTAGTAGTTCTCTGCATTTCTCCATATGTCCCCGTGAAAAGCTACTTGTTTGACGGGTTACAACGATGTCTCTCATGATCGCGAGGCAGCTCTCACGCAGAACTGAAACGTCAAGTTCCAAAGTACGAAGCGCCAATTACAGAATTTCAAGACTGCCAAAAGCAGTGACAATGTTTATTGCAGATATTATAATATATCAGCTACAGTAAACACGAAACACCATAAGTTACGAATGGTTACTTTACAAAGTGGTGGGGACGTACATGTAAAGGAATCCGGATTTCGGAAAATAAATTTTCAAAACCGAATTTCAAAATTCAGGCGCCATGGCGACTGGGCGCCCGGTATTTTTCGACCCCTGAAACCCGCTATGACAGATTCATCTCGCCTCATACGCAACGCCGTAGAGAAACGGGACAAGGGTTGGACAAACAAAGAGTATTATTAGAACTGTCATTGTACCAGTATCGGCACCGTTGTTAATACACCTTAAAGTAATTAATTTTCAAATTTCATGTGATCAGTCAGGGTCCAATAGATGGAATGTTTCTTCATCAGCTGCTGGTTTTCCGTGGCTGTAGGATGAGAACATTCATTCATTCATTCATTCATTCATTCAATAATGAGGGTTCTCTCTGGAGTTACTGGTTATCTTTGACTGGGAGTGAAGAGTTTCCTTTTCTTTTCATGCATGCATGAATTCTCTCCATTCATCCATTAATTTATCCATTCAGATTGGAATATTCTCTCCGTAGCTGCTGGGGTTCCGTACAGTAGCTATAGGCCGAGAGCATTCAAATAATTAATTCATTCCATTCATCTACTCATTCGATTATGAATGCTCTCTCTCCATGACTCGGAGAGAAGAGTTTTATTCATTTATGTATGCATGAATACAATAATTCAGTCATGCAATCATTCATTCATTGAACAATCATGCAGCCATTCATTTATTCAATTCATGCATAATGTCTGTTGAATATCAAAGAGAATGAGTACTAGGTTGAATATGCAGGAGAACTCTACACAGGCATGACATGAACAATAATTTTTATAATACTAATTAACAAAGTGTGTATAATATCTAGCATTTTTTTTCTTTTTATCGTTAAGTCAGTTGAATGAGGATTTATAAATTAACAGATCAATGAAATATGTCATTTTGCCACCTACCGTTCAAAGCGGTAGAAAATCTTTCAGCTGATTGAAGTTTGAATATGGCGCTGATATGACGTCTTGAATTTATCTAAAGTAAAGTCAACCCACATTCCACTCCTCTTTGCCACATTCAACGTAATTGATTACAGACAAAATCTGTATCATAACAGAAGGATATAATATTATCTGTTGTAAATATAACATGAAATAGTAAAGTTTTCTTAGCAATTTCCGGTGAAATCTGGTTCAGGTATTTGTTACAATGACAATCCCTGTATTGATTCGGTAACTATGAGAAACGAAACTATAATATGGCCCGATACCCCGATATGGCCTGATATGGTCGCTTATTTTTCATTTTCTTAGCGCTGTACTATGAAATGACAAGTGAGAATCAACCTCAGCGGCGCAGTGGTAAAAAAAGTAATTAGTGAAATGTCAGACGTCGCGAGCTTTTGAGTTTATATTTTGAAGTCATTAAGGGAAAGTGAACGGTGAATTATATACAGTACAATGATTCGATAATGGCTGGAGAAATAGATCATTTCAATTCTTATACTCTTACTAGAACATCGAAGTCTTCGAGTAAATCTAATGTATGTAGTCCTAAATGTCTAGGTTAATGCAACTAAAATTTTCGTACCAGATTTTGTAATAGTAGGTTTTGGTGTGTCTTCATTAAATTGTAAGACTTTGATGATTCCTGGATTATGTAACTTGACACATGTAATTATTTTGTCTTCAGGTCCTTGAATGCCGTGTGTGTGAAGATGTATTTAGCTTACAAGGAGATAAAGTACCACGTCTTCTGTACTGTGGTCACACGGTTTGTCATGCTTGTTTACTTCGACTACCCTTGAGAGATAGTGCAGTCCAATGTCCTTTTGACAGACAACCAACTCCAGTGGGTTAGTAGGCCTACCACTTGTTTTAAAAGTACCGTTAAAATGAAATAATTTCCCATCATTACTGAAGTTAGCATGTTGTTCATTGACAGTTGGTTAAACCTTGCGGGGTAGATACAGTACTTTATTTCTACTATGCCAAGTTCCTAACCTGTATAGAATTGTATGGCACTGTACGACTTGGATGTTAGTTCCAGCAAAACTGTCAAAAGCTAGATGACTGTTCAGTGGCATGATGAATGCTGAGTATGGTACATGGAAGCTATGGAGGTAAACTTGAATGGAATGTTCTATTATTCATCTACTTTCAGGTCACAAAACATTAGATGTTCTTCAGGTGTTTTTACATTTAAATTTTTACCATCGGTCTAGGTGATTTAGAGTAGGTGAATCATTATCTGATCCTGTAATGAAGAAGTGGGTCAAACAAGGCAGTATTATTGGATGAGTGAAGAAATGAAATTTCAGATAAGGCTTTGGTAAAGATATATAGAGTGCGCCCCACAAGGATTGTAACCTCATATGCGAGTTTCAATGCTGCTATTATTACCTGAAATGATTCTGGAAGAGAGATGTGCTCAGTACGCTTGTCAGGGACTAACCTGCCCTCCCCTAGAAGTATATTTATGTACTTTTATAACCAAAATGCTGTTGTAGGTGCTATTGTCCATCACTTTTGCGCTTCTGTCTCAGAGATTGGTTGAGCTATGGAAGATGATGACACAATTTCCACCAATGAAGAGGCAGAGATTTTGTTACCAACCATTGCAGAAGAAAAAGAATGTTGAAGAGGCCCGTGAAGTTTAAAAGGGTCATGGCGCAGATGATAACCTTACTTTTCCTCAAGTCCTCCTACCTGGGGGCTTACGTTCCCAGACCTCCGTTACTTATCAGCGTAATCACTCTGGGGGCTTACAGCCCCCGACTCCCCTTGCTTTACTGTAATAATATACAGTGCAAAAAATATTTACATAGCCTATCACAAAAAAAAATTCATATCACAAAAAATATTACTCATTAAAACAAACCTTAATGGAGAGGACGGTACAGTTCACTGGCAGCCGTGAAGAACTCATTTGCACAGATTTCTAAGGGAAAGATTGATTTGAACAAGAACTCTGGGAGGTAACCTACACCTTCCTTCCAAATCCTGGGATAGAGTGACTTCCATGCTTCATGTGATGCCACGTGTTTTCTATGTTTTGAGTGTGAACAGGTGGCCTGTCATTAGGCATCACCCTCCTATTGCCTCTGTTCACATGCCCATTCCTCCTGCTGTCAATGAACTGGATAGAGTGGTTATACCTGTAAATGTACGTAACCTTTGTCCTCCAGGCAATTGTATGCCTTTCAGCAATTTGAAATTATGACGCTTCCTGGCAACACCTAATCGTTTATAACTGCAAGCAACATATGCTTGTCGTGTCTTTCAACTGAATCACAAAAAAGTTCTTGCAGTTGCCCCTCTTGACACCACCGATCACCCACTGACTCTCAATATATCGTCCTCTCTGGTACTTGGATTTTCCGAACTTACTTTCATTGATTTCGATGACAACAAGGGATGAAAATCATTTTTTGTCCATATTAAAAGTTTCGTAAAGTATATAGGAAAATATTTAAAATTTTATTTCCACCTATTCAATACAAGATCTTAACATCGATTACAACTCCGGGACCATCAGTTTTCTGCTTATTGGCGTCTTCCCAAGCAATGCACTCCTCCCAACAAAGCTACACCAATCGACAATTGTGTTAAGAGAAAAACCTAATTCGTGCTTGACGAAAGGAGTGGTTGGTTTGGGTAGATTGCACAAAATAGGGAAATGTCAAATACAGAAAGTTTGGAGTCACCAAAGATGATGGTCTTCCTCCCACTCTCGTACAGTTGCACTCGTTCCAGCCTTCAAGGCGGCGACAGCACCTAAAAATTAGTTTACCTTTGGGACACAATTTGACACTGTGACTGCACTTGCCACAATTCCTGGTCGTAGTAATTAAATTATGTCCTTCAAGGAATTGAATAAAATTAGCCTGGTTCTCTTTGAAGTCACTTGAAGACTTGGTCACCTTTATATCACATCCACTGCACAGCCATAGCAAACCAACAACAATGAACCAACAGTTGGCAGCAGTGTCATTCCATGTCATTCTACTTCACCTCAGTGCTACAAGTGGATAACCTAAGTAGCTAGCGGCACCTAGTGGTGCCGGGTTACTAACCTTGTGGGGCGGACACTATAGTTATGCCTAAGGCTTTTTGTGGATGATGTTATGCCGGTACTGTATAATTTTATAATATCGTGCTGTGAGACTGTGAATTGGTATGTGGGAAATTGGGAGTGAGATGTGTAGATCCTAAGAGGTGGGTTGGAGATAGGGATCTACGCTCAGATGACCTTCACGTGAAATGCAGTGGTACGTATAAGTAAGGGGGTACATTTAGATGAGTTATAAGGAGGTACATTGAGGGAAATGGTCTGGACTAGGGAGCAGTGATGAGAATCTAGGGGGCAGGAAGCCAAGTAAAGATGACATAAAATTGTTAGTGTTAAGATGTAGATGATTTAAAAGAAAGGAAGGAATGGAATTAAGTACTTTAATAGATATTATTGTTATTTCCATCATCAGTCCATAGACTGGTTTGATACAGCTCTCCATTTCAACACATCTGGTGTTAAAGTTTTCATTTCTACATAACTTCTGCATCCTACATCTGCTCTAATCTGCTTGTCATATTCATGCCTTGGTCTACCCCTACCGGTCTTACTCCCTACACTTCCCCCAAAAATCAACTGAACAAGTCCTGGGTGTCTTAACTCTGTGTCGTTCCCCATTTAAAGGCGAATGGCTGGCCATAATTACCGTGTTTTCTGGCAGTCCTTTAAATCCCAATAGGCACAGCAGCATAAATACAACCCTTTAAAAGAAAATAACTAGAAGTCAAACGAATAAAGATATAAACGTAATTTCTTTTGCATTTTATTCCTAAATGATTAGTGCATATAAATGTGTACTCACCCTAGTTTTGAATATCCACATTTCGCTCCTGATGGTATTCCAAAAAGTACTCCGTCCTGCACAATGGTAGATTGCACTGCTTACATTCAAATGTTTGTTTGCCTCTCCCAGAAGCTGCCCTATTTTGCATTTGTAAACCCCAATCACACAGTTTGTCACGACCAGCTATCTTCACAAGAGAATTAAATAATTTGAGGGATGGACAGCTGATGGGTAAACTTCTTTCCCTGCTCATACGTTTGCAAGACATGAAGTTCCAGATCAGCTGTTGCACCAAGTTGCGCCGAAAGTTCATCTGCCTGTTTTCATGAGCTGCGAGAGCTGGTTGGTTACTCATATCATAAAGAATGAAACTGTTCACAACGCACACATTGATCACAAAATGAAAAATTAATTTCCACCATTCTTTTATACGATCGCCCATCCCGTAGTATTCTCTTTTCTGATCACTGATGTCCACGCCACCCATATGTTTTTTCTAATTTATGACAGCATGAGGACACGCAATTTCTGTTTCTTCATTGCCTTTACCGGTTTTTCGTTTCACTGTACCATCATTCACAGAATCTGAATTTGTTGACAGCATAAGAACCTTTCGACACAACTCCGCGATTAGATGACGGTGTGAATTTGAAGGAGAATAATCTCTAACTAAAGACATTGTTTATAAAGTAGGTCTGCTTGGGAAATATACACAGGAAATGCTGTCAACAAGGTCTTGACAGCTTGCTGAGTTAAGGGAGTACAGTAGCCTATGGTTTCACATGACCATTCAATATTTCTTTCAACACACTTCTAATGAACATGAGCACGGCACGGGTGATAATATTTGAGCGCTTTGGAGCGTTAGGGACTGCAAAGAATTAAGATGTGTCCTATGATTCTATCTCTTCTCGCAAGATGTGTCCTGTCATTCTCTCTCTTCTTTCTCGCCAAATTTAACCAAACCGATCTCCTCTCACCAATACAATTCGGGGTGTCTTCATTTGCGATTCAATCTGTCCATCTTACGTTCAACATTCTTCTGTAACACCACATTTAAAAACTTATATTCTCTTTCTTTCTGAGCTAGTTATCGTCTGTGTTTCACTTCCATACAATGCCACACACCAGACAAAAGTCTTCAGAAACATCTTTCTAATTCCAATATCAATATTCGAAGTGAGCAAGTTTCTTTTCTTAAGAAAGCTCTTCCTTGCTTGTGCTAGTCTGCATTTTGTGTCCTCCGTACTTCTGCCATTGTTAGTTATCTTACTACCCAAGTAACAATATTCATCTACTTCCTTTAAGACTTCTTTTCGTAATCTAACATTACCTGCGTCATCTGGTTTTGTTCCACTCCACCCCATTACTTTTTTTTTTGGCTTATTAATTTTCATCTTATATTCCTTACCGGAGACTCCGTTCATACTATTCAGCACCCAGGACTCTGTTCATACCATTCAGCAATTTCTCTAGATCTTCTGCAGTCTTATCAATAACAATATCATTAACAAAACTCTGGGTTTTGATTTTCTGTTCTTGGATTGTGATTCCCTTTCCAAATTCCTCTTTGATTTCCTTTACTGCCTGGTCTATATAAACATTAAAAAGGAGAGGGAACTAACTACAGCCTTGCCTTACTCCTTTCTGGATTGCTGTTTCTCTTTCACAGCTCTCAATTCTTATCACTACAGACTGATTTTTCTTTTTTCTTTTTTTTTTTCAGATTGTAGATAATTCTTTGTTATCAGTATCTGATCCCAATTACCTTCAAAATTTCAAATAACTTGGTCCAATCAACATTATTAAATGCCTTTTCTAGATCTACGAATGCCATGCACGTTGGCTTGTCCTTAATTCGATCCTCTAAGACGAGATGTAAAGTCAGAATTGCTTTGTGTGTTCCTTTCTTCTGAAGCCAAATTGATCTTGTCCCAACTCGGTTTAAACTTGTCTTTCCATTCGTCTGTAAATATTACTTGTTAAACTTTGTCTTTCCATTCGTCTGTAAATATTACTTGTTAAAATTTGCAGGCGTGAGATACTGAACTAATGGTGCAACAGCTTTCACCCTTGTCAGTACCAGTTTTCTTGGGAAAACTCCTGTGTAGATCAAGAACACACCCATGGTATCCCATGCCTGTCATAAGAGGCGACTAAACAGGGCAACCAAGGGATGATGGGTTTTGAACCATGAGGTTACTTGTGATTCATACCATCACGCAAGGAATACCATGGGTCGACTTTACTTGCAATTAGCATCACTGTATGCGGACACCATGGGTTTATGTTGCCTGTAATTAGTACGACTATGTATGAAACTCTACAGGTCTGGGCTGCGGCTGTGATTAATACCACTATGTGAGAACACCATGTGCCTGCGTTGCGTGTGAGTGGTGCCATTATGTGAGGAACACCATAGGTCTGCATTACCTGTGCGTAGTACATTACTGTGATTAGCACCACTATGTGACGAACACCGTGAGTCTATGTTACTTGTGATTAGTACCGCTACATGAGGAACACCATAGTTCTGCTTTACCAGCGATTAGTACCATTAGGAGAGGCCAGTGACCTGGAATTTGGACCCCTGAGACAACAAGGTCTCAGATTTAGAATTTTGCTTGGAAGTAGTAGTTTGTTCAGTTTATACCATTGTTTTAAGTTATTTTACGGGAAGGTAAAACTGATTGTTTTAAGTTCATTGTTCACCATTGTATTTTTGAATTCTAGTTAATGGATGGATTTTGGAATTATTTTAACTTTAAACGTTGTGAGTTGAATTTGCTGATTATTTTGAATTTATATTCATTCACTCATCCATCATGTTTTGAATTCTGGTCAGTGGATGAATTTTGGAATTTTAATTGTCATTACATTTAGTCTCATCAAGTACCATTAGGGTTCAATGACCTAGATGTTAGGCCGCTTTAAACAAAACAATAAGTATCATCATCATCATCATCAATTTTCTTGGGAATAGGTATGTGTACCAGATATTGTAATAGGATTTGAATCATGGCTGAGAAGTGATATTAGCCTATGGATGCGGAAATTTTCTCATGGAACGGGGAGGTTTTTTTTTTCTAGAGACAGGTTGGTAACACTAGGAGGAGGATTATTCATACTGATGAAAGAAGAATTTGTAACCTAAAAAAAAAGTTACGAATGAAAAAATGTGAAATTCTAGTTATAAGATTCGTCTCAAAGGATAATATGCAACTTGATATTTTTGGGATGTTCAGATGTGAAAGAGGGCGACTCTGATGTGGAGTTATTTGATAAGATAATCACGTATGTTGGGAAGGACACAGAAAGGAATGTTATTGTAGCAGGTAATGTAAATTTACCTCTACCCAATGTTAAATGGACCGGGCAACTTGGCCATGCGATTAGGGACGTGCAGCTGTGAACTTGCATCCAGGATATAGTGGGTTCGAGCCCCACTGTCGGCAGCCCTGAAGATGGCTTTCCATGGTTTCCCATTTTCACACTGGGCAAATGCTGGGGCTGTACCTTAATTAAGGCCACAGCTGCTTCCTTCCCATTCCTAGGCCCTTCCTATCCCATCGTCGCCATAAGACCTATCTGTGTCGGAGCGATGTAAAGCCAATTATAAAAATAAAAAAAAATAAAAAATGTTAACTGGTAAGGTAATGGCAATAACAGAAAGCATGACCAAGAAATAGTGAACAATTTAATCTGGGAGGGACAGCTGAATCAGAAAGGCATGGATCCAACTAGAGGGGAAACTATTCTAGACGTGGTGCTGTTAAAACCAGATGAACTCTAGAGAAACTCAAGTTTTTTTTGCTAGGGGCTTTATTTCGCACCGACACAGATAGGTCTTATGGCGACGATGAGATAGGAAAGGCCTAGGAGTTGGAAGGAAGCGGCCGTGGCCTTAATTAAGGTACAGCCCCCGCATTTGTCCGGTGTGAAAATGGGAAACCACGGAAAACCATCTTCAGGGCTGCCATTAGTGGGATTCGAACCTACTATCTCCCAGATGCAAGCTCACAGCTGCGCGCCTCTATGCGCATGGCCAACTCGCTCGGTAGAAACTGAAGTGATAGATGGTATAAAGCCAATAACATGTTGGAGTTGTTCATCTTGCTGCGCCTCTCTCCGTGTGGCGATGAGGGAACAAACCACCAGTAGAAAATTAGTTGAATCTTGCTGTAGTCACACAACTTGCTGTTCACCAGGAATGAAATAGATTTGTTATTTCAAGTTGTAGCTGCCTGGAACTAGTGTTGTGATTGGTTGTCACAACATTACTTCATTGCCCTGCCTATGCATTGACTCATTACTGTGATACTGATGGTCTTGTTGTGTCATAACACTGCACCCATGAATAAGAGGCAATTAATAAGCAAAACTTTCCACAAAACTGCTATATGGAATTAGCATCACAAATCGCACCAACAAATGCTTTCTAGATAAATGTTTAAAGGAGGTAAGAGCCAATTTTAGTGCTACAGGTAACAATGATAAATAGTTCTCAATACTGGCTTCCTCTCTAAAAAACTAGAGAAACTGGGAAATGCCTTTTAGTCCCACTTTCAGTGATGATGAAATCCTGACTTTCATCTCCCCATGGTAGAGAGGGGGCAACGGTTGTGTATATATATTATATACAGGCGGCTAACGAATGCATTGACCGAGTATCCTCTGGTATAAGGAGACCACATTCTACCAAATGCCAATGGCCTCCTACGAGAGCGGATAGAAGGAAGGGCTCTCTCTTGCCCTTGGAGTGAGAAACTGCTCCTAAGGATGGAAGAATCACTAGATGGCCAATGGCATAGGATGGGGAAGGGAACGGCGGAAAACCACTCCATTAAAGACCTGAGTGGGTGTCCCAAGCATCGGCTGGTTGAGAACCTTGGGGGGTGCACCCATGTCAAGTAAGTGTAAAATGTACCTGCTAAAACTCAAGAAATATACATTATAACCAGCAAATAGTTTTCTAATGGGGTGAGGGCGAGTACCTGGCACCTTAAAACTGGGACTACTCAGCTAAGGTATGGCAACCCTGACAGAAAAGTCTCTGGCCCTCCAGATTGGGAGTTGCACATAGGGTTAACGGCTCTATTGGATAAAAAAAAAAAAAAAAAAAAAAGGTTGTTATGAATATCTATGTCTATCAATAAATGCAAAAATAAAACACTACAACACACTTATAAAACCGGAAGCTACCTATGCAACAGAAACACTTTTTCACCTGAATAAACAATCAAAGACTGACAGACTTCAGAAAATTGAAAGGAGGATTGGAAGAACCTGCATCAACAAAAAATACCAGAAGGATGGACAGTGGCGCTTAATACCTAACAAAGTCATGTACAAAGAGCTAGAACCCATTACAGATAGTATGCGTAAGAGGAGACTGGGATTCTTTGGACATATCATGAGGATGCAGGATTCGAGGCTTCCGAAACAACTAGTACAGCACAATCTCGTCTCAAAAAATACCACAACAGGATGTAAATGGTTCAGAGAAGTAAGAGAGGATCTGAAGGAAATAGGCCTTACAACAGAAGACACCACAAATAAGATAAAATTGAATACAAAAAACTCAAGAATACAAACCTCCACTTTACCCTTACACAAAACAAACCAGCAACACGCATATTTTCAACTGAGGAAAGGGCACGCGGAGCGTCTGAAGAAGTACTGGGAAGACCGCAAAGCCCGAACAATCCCTTCAAAGAGACCTGAACGACGGACTGACTAAAGTGATCCTATGTGGTCATAATAGAAGAAGAATATCTCACATTTGCCTTGGATGAATAAGAATGAATATCAAAATATGACTACCCTGCAATGGAAATCGGCTTTACAAATAGGGATTTGGAATGTAAGAACCCTGTATAAACCTGGATTCTTCAAAATCCTCAGTCAACAGCTGGAGAAGTATAGAGTGGGAATTGCTGCAATTCAAGAGACTAGATTATTAGGTAATGGTATACAGGACGTGGAGAAGTATAAACTTTTAAGAGTGGTAAAGAAACTGGACCCCACGAATTTGGTACTGCATTTTGTGTCCAAAATTGACTAGTATCGTCAGTGCTGGCCTTTGAACATGTGAATGAAAGACTATGCCATTTGAGGGTACATTCTAAATGGTTTAACATATCACTGGTGAACTGCCATGCCCCCACAAACGACAAGGCATACAGCTGCGTCTCATGCTTCAATCGAGGATACCTGCTTTTCATAGAGTTCCATGATAAATGAGGAAATGTTTGTTTTGGCAAATCATCTTCTAGCATAACTGTTACAGTTAAATATGAGCAGTTGTACGAGTTGGTGTTTACGAAATTTATGGAAGCTCTCACAAACAGCTTGATAATGCACAATATGAACTTACAAAAATGGGCCCATGAAGTAGCCGAATCACTTGATTTACTTTTTTCAGCAAGTGCAACATAGGTATGGAATTTCAAGCAACATTTACTCATAGGATCACGAAAAATTACGCAGTTTGTTACACGAAAAGAAGAAGATGAAACTACTAACAACATACTTCATTATTGGAAAGAAGAGAGACTGTTATTTATAAAGCAGTATGGTGCTGACAATGTGTATAATGCAGATCAATTTGGCATAAATAAAGAAAAACATTCCGGAAGAACACTTGATCGCTATGGTAAGATAGTATGTGGTGTTACACAATCACAAAGTGCACAGACACATTCATTCACAATTATGCAATTGTATCATGCGTGGGATGTCTCCTTCCCTGTCTGTTTATCGTGCTGCAGGAATCGAAGCCACCAAATCAAGCTGTCCAGCAGGGTATGTTTAAAGCCCCTAATTGTACAATCCTTGAAATCTGGAAAAATGACAGAAGACCATGTCTGTATAATTCTGGAGTTGACATTTTTACCTCACATTAGTCCATCGAACTGTTTACTGTTGGAATTCTGGGTGCTTTACAAGGATAAATAACTATGGACCTGAAAAGTTAAAAGTGCATATCATTCCAGCAAAATCAACTTAAATACAACCATTAGACAGGCACTTTTTTTTTTTTCAATTGTTCAAAACAGTGGACTGACATATTTGTGATTTTGTTGTGTAAATTAATTACAAGTTTTGTGATTACTGCATTATAATTTAAAAGAAATGAATACGTAGTTTGACAGGCGTACAAGGTTCACTGCACTCACAGTGCTCTCTCCCTTGCCCGCTTCTCCTTAAATCGTGCTAGCAGTTCAAAATAACTACACTCCGATTGGACACTGACAACCCCCACCCACACATCTTTACCGCCCTGTAACTCATAGATATGTGCACGATATAATGTAATATTCAAGGGTTTTATATATTTCAGTGTGCTCTTTCACATGATGTATAAATCGGTTTCAAGTTTTCTTAACATTGATTAATGGTCCCTTGTGAATGGAAATTCTAAGTTCCCATGGAGGGAACTAGATATTTTTCCACCAATAGAGCATATAAAAAATCAGATCAAAAATTAATAAAATAATTTATTAAGGTGCACTCGAAAGAGCATTACTTAACCTAGTAAAAACATTTACAAATTAGCAATTTTTATATTCTCAGTTCAAAACTTTAGAGTTTTCCCTACTATATTCGCTAATTGATTTCACCCTTTTCGGACATTCCGTTATATGATATAAACTGCACTTCTGATCACAATAATAATAAAATAATGTTATTTGTTTTATGTCCTACTAACTACTTTTTAAGGTCTTCGGAGACGCCAAGGTGCCGGAATTTAGTCCCGCAGGAGTTCTTTTACGTGCCAGTAAATCTCCCGACACGAGGCTGTCGTATTTGAGCACCTTCAAATACCACCGGACTGAGCCAGGATCGAACCTGCCAAGTTGGGGTTAGAAGGCCAGCGCCTTAACCGTCTGAGCCACTCAGCCCGGCCTTCTGATCACAGAGGGTGCAAACGCACTCGTTGTTTGGTTTATGAAAGGTGGTATTCCTGCAAATACAGTGATGAAAGCCATGTATGGCCAGCCTGGTAACAACATGCCTTTGCTCTTGACCTCCTTTAGTCCAGTTTCTGTCACATATAGCACTTGTGCTGTAGAACTCCTCTTCTATCTCTTCTCTCTTCGCCTTTCTCTGTCTTTAAAGCTTCTGGCTTGATCTAGTAGCTGGCAAAGAGTGTTTTAATCGTATGTCTTCTATGAAGAAGGTTTCCCTCATAAGAACATAAACTAGCCTAGAAGGGGATGCCTTGCTCACACCCATAACTCTCTTCATGAAATACGCCTTCACCTTCTCAATTTCCGTTAAGTCACTAAATGACAGCTTTTCCCATATTATTTCAATACCATAGGTGACTATTGGCTCTATTGCATTATGAAAGAGTTTCAAGGCCGTATCAGTTGACAGCTGAGTTATATTTCTTATTTTATAACTGGCTCTGATGGCCACTGTGGATTTTTCCTGAATATGTATCCTGAAGGAATTTCCTGTCGGTTGCATGGTGATTCCTAAGTACTTGTATTTCTTAACAACTTGAAGCGGTATACCTTCTAACATTATATTGTCTTTTGCTGTTTGTTTCTCTCCTTTTCTGAATACCATTTGGACAGTTTTCTCCTTATTTATATTAAGATGATTCACCTCAGACCATTTCTCTAATTCAACTATTGCTGTTTGCACTTCTTCTTTGTTTGATGATCCAATCAACATGTCATCTGCATACATGATCAAAGTAGCCTTCGAATTGTGTCTGTTAGGTCATCAGCCCAGAGGCTGGTTGGATCCTCAAACAGTACCACCAAAGGCTATGCAGTTATAGGAAAACCACAAAAACCAATGGCAGATGCCAACTGAGGCATCCTAGGCAAGATGAGGAGTGAGGTAGTTTGCCGTTGCTTTCCTCACTGGACCAGAAGGTGCCACTGCAGCACGACTGATCCTATGAGCAACACCTTTCATAACACTCGGACATTATTTGTGCTCCAAATGCCTTCGAATTATCGTTTATAATTGATTTGACATCTGCCGTTAGTATATTAAACAGAGTAGGACTGATAGGACCACCCTGCATGACACCGTTGGTTTGCCTTATTTTCCTTGATCTTGTATCGTTGTTACTAATTTCAATGTAATTGTATCTCATGATGTTTTGTATTATCAAGGTGAGTGGGTGGCTTTCCGCTATAACGTCTCTCAACTTTTCCATTAGCGTTCTTCTGTTCACTAGGTCAAAGGCTTTTCTGTAATCTATGAATACTGCATAGTACTTTCCCTTCAGATGTCGCAATGCTTCTTCTATATCCTGCATTAGAAGTTTCACGGCCTGTATTGTACTCCTCTGTTTCCTAAAACCAAACTGGGAGTCTGGTAGATAAGGATCAATTAGTATATTAAGCCTTTCGTTGATGATACATGTGAATACCTTAAAAAGGACATCCTCCAGCACAATTCCTCGGTAGGAATCTGGATTGTCAAATGATCCTTTTCCTTTGTAAAGAATTTTCACGGTTGCTGTCCTCCATTTTTCTGGTATTTCCCCTGTTTGAAAACATTTGTTTAATAGGGGCACCCATAGGTCTATCAGGATATCTGCAGACTCTTTCAGATGTTCCGAAAAAATTCCATCCGGTCCTGCCGCTTTTTTAATCTTGGTTTGTTGTATTACCCTCATTATTTCCTCTTTAGTAATGACTGTGTCAATTAACTCATCTCTTTTGGGCTCAATAATGTATGCCTCGTCTGAGTTCATTTGATTTAAAATTCCAATGAAATATGTCTCCCATGCTTCGATAGAAATTTCACAAGACGTATTTGCAGTTTTCTTATTTAATGCCAGGTAAGGATTTGTTAAGGCCTCTTGTACTTGCTTTTTCGCCTCTTTTTCTAGATACTCCTTTCTCTTCATTTCCAGTAGAATTTTATATCGTCTTCTCCTCTGCGCATATTGTGCCAGACTTTCCTTGTTATTGGATGTTTTGGCTATGTGTAGAGCCTCCAAAACTACTTTTCTTTCCCTGTAGTATTCATTATCGAACCATAACTGTGCATATCTCCCCTTACGTTCCACGCAAGCTGATTGTAGCAGGCTTGTAGCAATGTTTGCGGCTTCATTTAATTTTCCCTCTTCAATGTACTGTTTTGCCTCTTCAACCTTGTTGTAATTTTCTTTTAATTTCTCTACATCCAATTTTCTGGTGTACCTGTGTGGGATTTCTGTCTTCCTGTTCCTTGCCGGCTCCCTCCATATGGTTGTTGTCAACGGTACATGCTTCCTTATTGGTGCAGCTGACGACGTCCATAGTCCTACCTGTTCAGTTATGTTTATTTCATATCCTCTGTAGAAAACCAGGTCTATTGTGCTAGACCCGTTCGATGCTATATAAGTTACGAGCTCTGGTTTGTTTATAAGAGTGAATCCTTCCTCATTCATAATATCCAGTATGATTTCTGTTTTCTGATCTGGTTTATCTATCCTCGTGTTGAAATCTCCTGCAAATATTACGTTTCCTTCGGTTTCTACCTGCATTATTGTCTTCATAATTGATTCCACCTCATCCCCTATAGAGGTGTCTGGTTTTAAATACATTCCAATAATAGCCAGGCTTTCTGTTTTCACCATTACTATGATGTATTCTTTCCTTATTTCTCTGATCTTCCCTACTGTTGGTTTGAGGAGTATTGAGACACCTCCTGACAGCCTACCTAATGTTGGAGTGGCAAGTGAGTGTATACTGTAGATGTAGCGTTTGCTCTATTAACCAGCGTTTCGTCTTAGGTCTGAACTCGTCAGAGTGGGATGTGTCAGACCCTACCCACTGACGCTGGGGTGTATGCAGGTGAACTTAAAAGAAGCCTATTTAAGAGGCACAGTCTGATAACTGCATACGGGAGATAAGACTCCACAATGGAATTAATGCCCGCCTAGTGTAACGTAGGTTGTGCAATATAGTTAAGATATCTTGAGAGCTTTCTCCACAACAAATCTTTCCATCATGGTTGTAAGAAATAAAAAAAGAAAAAATATGCCAAAACGATATCTATGCATAGGCAACAGTGCGAAGTCGGTCACGCAAAATCAAGAAAAAGCAGAGTGGCTGGAAGCAGTACTGTGGCGAGGGGGGGGGGGGGGGGGGAGGATAATAGGAGAGGTTTACCATGGTAGGTACCAACATCCAAAAAAAAAAAGAACAACACCCTTTTCAAAGAAATCCTTAGAGTGACCAAGTGTATTGGAACAGCAACTATTACGAGAATACAGTACGCACTGACATACTTGGAGAATACAGATCCTCAAAAAAGTACAAGAGAGATAATTAAGCTAACCCTTTTTTTACAGAATTGAATTGACCAATATACAGAAAGATTAATAAGGAACTGCCATGCAGGACCTATCTTTTTTGTTTTCCAATAGTTATACAGATAAATATATCAGATAATACCTTTCTTGACTAGAATTTTCTAAACTATTTAAAGGAAAGACTCCTTTTTTTTTTTGTGGATAGAATTGGGGTAAAAAGTTTTATCCTTGTTAAACAAGGAGAATAAGCCCGAGCAAAACCCCGGACATTGATCACAAAGTCTAATAGCTCGGATCGCCGTTAGGAGGAAAAGTATTGGAAAAAGGAGTAACCCAACAAAAGTTTGACAAAATATTTACAAAATCGTTACTTTGAGCACTATCTCAGATAACTACACCTAGCGTGAGTGTTAACCATATAAGGGGACTAGATCACAAAACAAGTTTTCTCAAATAATTATAATAATTATTATTATCCGATCAACTTTGGAAGGAACAAGTATACTTTCACTATGATGATCAAAAATTATTTGGCCACATTAAAAAACAAACGAAGACGCCTCCAGGGCGCTCTAATATAAAAACTATATACACCAAATAAAGGAGAAAAGGGTAGGGTAAAAAGAAGGATCAGCACAATAAGGATAAGTGAGGATGAAAAGAATGGAAACTCTGACGGCGTAATGTTTGAGAAAGTTCAGTCTGCCAATTTATGTTTTTCCGGAATCATTTAAGCTTGAGAAAGTTCTGTTTGACGATGTTCAGGCTCAGTCCACATCACCAATATTACAGCACTTAAAAAATCAAATAATCTCAATAAGTTTGAAGGTGGCAAGAAGCCAGGCTCAAAACAAGGCCTTGAAAATTTTCATAGCATGCCATCACGGGAATGCCAAAACAGGCCAAGTCAGAATTTTTAAACAAGTTTACTTAAAGAAATGTTAAGCTCACCAAAGCCCTTTTCAAGTCAACTCCATCGGCTGGTAGGGAAGAAAATGGCAGCACACGGCAAGCCGTGCGAAATCCGTAGCCCCCTCCACACACACACACACACACTATTTACAGAAGATGATGCCAGTCTGCCCAAGACGGGCCAAGCAGTCCAATATATACACGCCCGGAAGCGAAGACCAGTTCATTCGAGAAAGATCATGTGACGTAGTAGGTGCGAGGCAGACAGAAAGACAGCAGTCAGTGTGTCGAGAAATGTCGGAGGGTAACGACAGGTGAGAAAAAAGTAAGGTAATTCCGATGATAGGAAGAAGTATTGATAACCAGAGCAGATAATAATAATAATAGCGTATAGTCCAGTAGAAACATAAAATTGTAGAGTATGTGGAGATGTACATGCGACGAAGTTTGCAGAAACTCGTAGAACGTCGATCGATAGATTATGGCAGTAGCACGTTACACTAGCAATTCCAAATGGAAATTCTAAGTTCCCATGGAGGGAACTAGATATTTTTCCACCAATAGAGCATATCAAAAATCAGATCAAAAATTCGATGTAGGGTTTTTCCAGCGTTTGCTCTATTAACCAGCGTTTCGTCTTAGGTCTGACACTAGACTCATCAGAGTGGGATGTGTCAGACCCTACCCACTGACGCTGGGGTGTATGCAGGTGAACTTATCAGAAGCCTATTTAAGAGGCACAGTTTGATAACTGCATACGGGAGATAAGATTCCACAATGGAATTAATGCCCGCCTAGCAATTCCAAATGGAAATTCTAAGTTCCCATGGAGGGAACTAGATATTTTTCCACCAGTAGAGCATATCAAAAATCAGATCAAAAATTAGATGTACGGTTTTTCCAGCGTTTGCTCTATTAACCAGCGTTTCGTCTTAGGTCTGATACTAGACTCGTCAGAGTTAGAATTTCCATTTGGAATTGCTAGGCGGGCATTAATTCCATTGTGGAGTCTTATCTCCCGTATGCAGTTATCAGACTGTGCCTCTTAAATAGGCTTCTGATAAGTTCACCTGCATACACCCCAGCGTCAGTGGGTAGGGTCTGACACATCCCACTCTGACGAGTCTAGTGTCAGACCTAAGACGAAACTCTGGTTAATAGAGCAAACGCTGGAAAAACCCTACATCGAATTTTTGATCTGATTTCTGGTCCCTTGTGAGGCGAGGTGCCTGGTTCATGGTGAGATGTGTGGCAAGATTAACCACTCCAACGTGTTTTTGACCTAAGTGATCATGAAGCTGTTTTTGTTGTAGTTAAAATTAAAGGTGACAGGTGACAGAAAAGAAGGTTGTAAAAGTAGGACTACTAGGCTTATAGGTTTATAAGAAAGGCTTGGGACAGTTTTAAATGTAATTAGGACCAATGAAAAGTGGTAAATGTAAATGTAAACAGCCTGAGGCATCGGTTTAAAGCACAGTACTCACTCATGGACTGTGGAACATATCCATGCAGCACGTCAAGGCAAATTTCAGCACCTGTTCTCTCTAATATCTGGATGGGTATAGTATGAGATCGGTTACTTGGACCAATCATCTCACCTGCACGGTTGACTGGTGTGGCTTACCTACATTCTTTCCAACAAGAGAATAAAGTAAGCGTAAAAAATACCATGTGACTTTTGCTTCACACTTCTTTCCTTCTTCGTCAGCCGAGTAAATATTCCATTTCTAAATTTAAAAATACGAGTTGTTGCTGCAAGTTTGAAGTTTAAAGTATTAAGTACTGGATCTGAAAGCATTTCATTGATTGCAAATTATATTTATGTTCTAAGCTTCTGGTCAATAACTTAATATCTGATATCTGTTCGTAGAAATCCCTATTTATCTGGTATCGGCAGCTATCAGCTGCGAGGAATATCACATGCGATTGCATGACCTTGAGTCAGTTCGCTTTTATGGCTGGTGTTTTAAAGCATGAGCAAGGGAAACCTTTGAAAAGTGAAGAGAAGGACTATTGTCTTAAATGTACTTAATTTTATGGAAACATATCCTCACAGTTCAGTTGACGATATCATGAAATTAACATCCGAGTTCACCGGTGTGTCTGTTTCCAAGTGTTTACAGTGTGCGGAAAGAATGTTCCACTACCAGCCGTGTTACCACACCATGTAAAAAGAGGCCACGTGTTAGAAGTGTTTTGGATGTGAAGTGTATTGAATTTGTTCGTTCTGCTAGCCAAAGGATATTTACATATTTCTTAAAAACAATGACACTCCTACATTTAACAGTGTTATTAGCTGTAAATTCTGATCCTGTTCTCCCAGATTTTAAAAAATCATCCCTTAACATGCTATTGAAAGAAATAGTTTTTGAGTTCATCAGTAGAAATAAAAAAAAAAGTGTCATAGTGGACAGCGATTATATATTGTGGCATAATTAGGGAATTTGATCCCGGCCCTTATTTCTAATCCCAGGATTTCGGGATTACACTTCGTCAGTCCCTAGATCCCGAGTTTATCCTGGCATTGAAGGTTACAAATAAAAAACAAGAAAATCTTACAGAAATCAGCTGTTTAATCAGCAAATCGAAATTTAGACAAAATCAAAATATTTTATGGTATATGCCTAGGTAATCTAATCACTGTAACTAATCAGACTTAGAGTCAGACTAACCAGATTTAAAATCACTGTCTCTATGTCAAAATTATTCTTTTCCAAGAATCAGTGAGATCTCTTTAAACTTACATATATTTTTAAAAAAATCTTATGTAACAAACTATGCAAATAAACTTTGGAAATTAACAACAGTCTCTCTGAACATAGACTAAATAGACGACTTTCATGTAACAACATAATAAGTAGGTAGAGAGTTTCTTAGCAAAAGGTATTAAAAAATAACATTAATCAGTCACATTTCTCGTAAATATAAAGAAAACTAATTTAATAGGAACATTCTAATTTGAATTGCGAAAATATGATCTGAGAAATAACAACGCGTCCAGTGTCTCATCACCAAGCCTGCTTCTCAATTTGTTGCACATATATGCAGCCGCTGAGAAAGCGTGTTCAGGTTCAATGGAAGTTGGAGGAATCGTTAGTAAATACTTATAAGCCTGCTCTAGGTTATACCTCCGAGTAGAATTTGAAGACTCGTATAGGTTCATTTCCTTCTTAACAATTCTGGAAAATTCATTTTCATTTATTGCTTCAGGAGACATAATTTTCATGCTGTTTTCTATTTTCAGCTGAAGTTTTTCTTTGAGCATCAAATCACTTTTTTCTGTATTTGTAGGCTCGACTTGCATATTTTGTTCTTCCTCTTTGTCATTTTTTTTACCATTTAATCTCTCAATTAAAGAAACAATCTGGTTCTTTTATCAGGACTTTGCTCAGACTTGAAAATGTATGCTTTATTTCATCATCGAACGCCAACGCCACATTGTCACTATGAGGATTTTGTAGGTAGCATAATACGGCACTCAACTCATTTCTTCGGCGATCTTTCATGCGATTTTGTAAATGTATCTTGAATTTAGAAGCCAATTTGGAGCTATTTTCATTTAACTGCTTAAAAAGAAACTTAAGGGCAGCATCAGCTGTGCATAAATTTGCATCAGTGCGACAGAGCGCTTCTACAATTAATTTGACTGGAGCTAAGCCTAATGATTTCATCGAAGACGTCGAAATCGGACTCTTCCAACTGCACTGGATTATTGAAATCTATAAGCGCATTTTTGACGCTAAATTTCAGGAAGGCAAAACGCTCGAGCATAGTGTGGAGACTGTTCCATCTGGTTCTGCAATCATGCAACAAACTTACCTCCTTGCCATGTTCTATCTTCACACATTTCTGACGAATGATATCATTCTTCAGGGCTGCTCTTTTGAAAATAAGAACCACTTTGCAAACTTTTTTTTAATGACATCCTTGATGTTGTGGTCATTCGTCAAATCCGGGCAATTTTCTCTTTCTTCAAGGTCTAATCCTGATTCAAGATCTTCGTTGTCATTATCATCATCTGAGTCTACATCGTGGAGCTCAGTGGACTCATTTTCTGAAGCCAGTATACAGGGTATACTGTACTTTCTTTGTAATCCCAAAAATCCCAGGAGCCGGAAAACTTAATCCCAAAAACGAAGGGATTGGAAAGCGGTCGGGATCCCGGGATCAAATCCTCTAGGCATAGTAGGTGTTATTTCCGCAAGGTAAGAGAATTTAGACAAAGTGGAAATTATACTATTTGGACGAGACATAGATTAATGAAGGGTCTTCTTTTTTTCCTAGCGCTTTTCCCACATCTGTGGGGTTGCGGGTGCGAACTGTATCGCACTTGGGGATTTGGCCCTGTTTTACGGCCGGATGCCCTTCCCGACGCCAACCTTATATGGAGGGATTTAATCACTACTGCATGTTTCTGTGGTGGTTTGTAGTGTTGTGTGTTGTCTGAATATGAAAAGGAAAGTGTTGGGACAAACACAAACACCCCGTCCCCGGGCCAGAAGAATTAATCAGAGGCGATTAAAATCCCCGATCCAGTCGGGAATTGAACCCGGGACCCTCTAAACCAAAGGCCACAACGCTGACCATTCAGCCAATGAGACAGACAGATTAATGAAGGGTATAAAACATCAAAGGCATGGCAAGACAGTACCGTAAAGTTGAAGAAATGGGCATTTCTTTCGTGTTTAAGCACAGAGCTAAAAAAAATCCAACAGGGAGGGGTAAGAAACTGATAGTGTTACACATTGGACGTGATAACAGTTTTGTGAAGGGTAGTGATCTTGTGTTTGAGTCTAGGAAAAAAAAAAAAAGAGACTATTACGATGAAATGAATGGTGACATTTTTAAATCGTGGTTTGAAAGAACATTACCAAAGCTGATGCCTGGTAGTGTTATCATATTAGCCAATGCTCCTTATCACAGTGTGAAGTTAGAACATATCCCAAACAAATCCTGAAAGAAACCTGAGGTAATTTCATGGCTGAGAAGTAAAAAATGTAACATGCAATGAAGGACTTTGAAAAGCCGAATTGCTGGAAATGTTGAAGATTCACAGGCCTCTGTTTGAGAACTATGTAATAGACGACTTAGCCAAACAAGTAGGTCACACAGTACTCAGACTGCCCCCTTATCACTGTGAGTTAAATCCAATAGAGATGGTGTGGAGCCAGATCAAACGTTATGTTGCCAGCCTTAACACCAGTTTCGAACTTTGCGACGTGCGTAAACATCTTGACACAGCATTTAGTGAAGTGACAGCTAATCAAGGGCGTTCCTATGTCCAGCATGCGCAAAGAGAAAATGATGTGGGATGTGGAATGTGCCATAGATACTGTAGTTCAAAAAGGTTATCAGTTTAGGAAAGTATTCTAATGATGTGACAGCCGAATCGTCCGATCTACAGGGAATCGAGTCTTTTGCAAGTTCGAATTAATGAATGTCACGTAAGTAGGCATACTTGTTAATTGTCATGGCAAGTAGGCCTATATTATGTAGCAATGATGATGTATTTTTGCTACCGTATCTCAAACATGTTCATATGTCTATATCCATCAATTTTCATTTATGTTCGTACTGACGTAAATATCAGGCAGTGAGACACATGGACCTCGTGGAGTGATAAAAAAAAGGTTTGTTTATGCCTATTTTATTCTTTTGTTGGAAATAGTTTAGGTTTTAGTTGCCATAAGACCTAGTTGTGTCAGTACGACGTAAAGTCAACTGTAAAATAATTTACCTAAAGTTCCTCACAGGTACGCTACTGATGCTGTTAGAGGATGCATCACTTTAACCATGCAGAACCATGTGGTTTTAACATGATGGTCCACCACCTCATGTAAGCCACTTAGAGCACGATTATTTGGATCAGACATTTCCTCATCAATGGAGGGGACGACACTGACCCATCAAATGGTCCCCCTGGATCTCCAGGCCTTAAGACAATGGATTTTTATGTTCGAAGGGACATGAAAAACAAAGTATATCGAACTGAAGTAACCACTTTGGATGACCTCTGAAAACGTATTTTTCAAGCAGCAGAGGATATTAGGAACAACTCTGGTGTCTTGGCTCGAATGTGTCACAGCTGGATTTGGAGAAGGTGAAGCCTGCAGTACAAGCCCAGGGTGATCACTTTGGACAACTGCTGTGAGTTTCACTTTGGTATGTCACATCTTATGCCATAGCAGTACAGTAGAGTCTCGATGTAGTATTTTGAGTCTCGATAGCTCGATATTCCCATAAATCCAAGCAGAAAAAATGAAGTAAACAAAATTTATAAATCGTCAGTTCCAGTGTGCCAGTTCCTTGTACGTGGCGAAGGCTAAACACAACACACGGGAGATGTGTTTATTGAAATGCTACACATTGACCTTGAATGCAAATCAGCAGTTCCTCAATCCTACCCTGCATGTGCTTCTGGTTCATTACGTTTGTTTGAGCAGTTTATATTTTTTTAATTCGCCATAAATTAAAACAGAAGACACTACATTTTTAAGGGCCGATTACCTTAAAACAGCAATCATCATCATCACCACCTTTAGAAAATGGAATGAAATGAGAGGTTTTTTTTTTAATTCATCACTACCGAAATAGACACAATGTTTAACTTTAGTAGGTACAGTAGTTTTTTATTTACAAAAAACAACTGAAAATTTCTTTTAGTGTACGGCAGTTTGTATGTTTTTGTTTTGTAAGCTACTGTAATGTTTAACATAAGTAAATTTTTCATGTAATTTTGTAAGTCCGTATTCTTCTATTCGAGATAGGCTCAACACCGTCCACCTGCAATTACTGAGCCCCTGCTGAACAGTATGTTAGTTCATTCTGTTCTATAACAGTGTTATTATTACAACTGTAGTTCGTATGGCCATGCCACTCTTATGTTTGTGTCACTAATGTGACCCTTGTTCAGCTATATCATGCTTGAACCTTCTTATTTGACTAGTTCTCTGGAGCCTTATGTCTTATCGCAATTGTATTCTATGCATCATCTTAACATGTGGTAACAATCTGCTGCGATTTGTTATTAGCGCCATCATAGTAAAATGTAGAATCTAGTTATGGCGGAATCCTCTTAGATACGTTCAACGTCTGTGAATTGTTATCATTTGATTACTCATCTGGTACTTAAGAAAGCAACCATCAGCCAGGTGTCAGATTGATGACAGCATGTCTGTTGTGTGTAACCTCATTTATGTTTCTCAGATTTGTTGATATGTATGTCTGATTATACACAAAACCTGTTCGTCACACTTCAGCCTTTCGTACTGACCACAATACGAGGTTACTGCTGACTCATTCCCAGGAGGCTTTCCCTGGTTCTGGTCTTACACACTACAGCAAGCGATGTTGCCACATGTGATGTACATTTCATCTTGTTTTATCCTAAACCATGCATCTTTTACTATGCTATTTTCGCGTCTTTTAGCTCTTAGTAACCTGGGGTATCGTGTGTTTGCGGCTGCCTAGTTTTACCCCACCCACTCTGTATAATGAAATTCATCCTGAATCTTGCCAAAGTGACCGTCCCTTTGTGGATATTGCTGAACAAGAATCACCAGTGGGTCTGGACACATGTACAACAGGAGGCATGAGATAAGATCAAAGATATTCTTACATTGTCTCTGACTCTAGCGATATACAGAAAAGGATTACCTACCAGAGTTACAGCAGATTCTTCTTCATATGGGCTGGGAGCCATTTTGTAGCAGTTTGATGAAGACCATTGGTCGCCTGTATGTTATGCGTCAAAGTCCTGACTACTACAGTGCAAAGACATCCCAAGTTGAAAAACAGGCTTTGGTCTTTACATGGTCATGAGATAGCTTTCAGGCTTATTTATCGGGTGCATCTTTTGAATTAAACACGGAGCACAAGCTGCTGGTAGAGCTGTAGGGAAGCAAACCAGTAAGTGACGTTCCTGCACAGGTACAGAAACTCAGAATTCGTCTGTTGAATTTTGTTTATGTTGTTAAATATATACCAGGCAAATTAATTGTTGCTCCCAACTCTCTCTCCTGCAATCCCTTGGACGTGGTACACATTTCAGATGGTGGAGACAATTATGAACAAATGCTGTAGATAGCAGTGTCCAAGTGTTGCCATGCTTAGACATTAAACTCCAAGAAATAAAAGGAGCACAAGATGATAATGCCAAATGCAAAGAAATTGTCAAAACATTCTACATGATGAATGGGCAAAATCATCAGTGCTCTGGAAACACTGAATCTTGCCTAAAGAAAGGCACACAGATTTTGATACTGCAAGAGCTTCAACAGGAAATGTTGGAAAAATTACACTGTGGACACCAGGGACTTAAGTGCTGAATATGGGTCAAGGAGCCGGTGTGGTGGCCGGGATGCTCAAAGGACATCGAGTGTACTGTAGCCAACTGCAGAGTATAGTTGGAAAACAGGCAGGAGCCCTATGCTGAACCACTAATGATTGGAGAATTGCCACAACATCCATGGCAGCAGGTCTCAGCAGACTTACCGAAACACAATGGCAAATGTACCTGGTCATTTAAGATTACTATTCACGTTTCCTGGAGCTGGTGTACCTAGATTGTTTGTCACCCCCGGTAGTTATAGCGTTATTGAAGAAATGTGTTCGTGTGTCATAGGGTAACTCTAGTTCTCTGTACAGATGGATGCACCCAATTCAGTTTGAGGAGTTCAAAAGACTTGCTGTACAATATGGGTTTACATGTGAAGTATCGAGCCCCAGATTCCCTCTTGCAAACAGAGGTGCTGAGAAAGCGGTCAATATAGTGAAGAGGATTCTTTTGAAATGCAGTGATGTCAACCTGGGACTTCTTGAATATAGGAGCACTCCATTAGAATTGGGTCCTTCACATGCAGAGTTGCTGTACAGTGATGTCAACCTGGGACTTCTTGAATATAGGAGCACTCCATTAGAATTGGGTCCTTCACATGCAGAGTTGCTGTATGGTAGTAAGCTGCGATCCGCTTTTCCATCAGCAATGACTTCCCAACAGGTTTCCAAACAGAAGTTTAATTTATTGGGCCCAAGCCACAGAACCACTCTGTGCTTCACCTTGATGGACTCAATGCTAGACCATGGAACTGTTCTGTTGTCTCACTTTACTACATAATTCAACTTTTCCTCAACAGATGGCAGAGTGAGTTGCATTTGTAATTTGTGTAGGGACTCTTCCTCTCCAATAGACTTTGAGATTCGCTTGTAAACAAGATGGCTGCCAGTAAACGACTGAAAGTTACTTATATATAAAACCTTTTAGAAATTAATTATGATTAGGAATGTATTTTTCCAGTGAAATTACTAGTAGTATTAGTAATAGTGTGAGTAATACTCCTGATGAACCAACAGATGTGGAAATCGAAGAGGAAGTGCAAGGAGATGACAGTGTTACAGCTCTGCAGGTGGACTGAGTATGGACCCGTGATGTTAATGAAATAAAATATATTTAAAGTATTCCTCATTCTGCAGTTCATGATGTGAATGCCGTATGTTTTCAAGTATATTTTAATCTTAAATGATCTTGCAAGTACAGAATTTCTCATCATGTGAAACATCAAACACTCCTTGTCTTGTGAAAATTGCCTCATCTGTCATTAATACACTCGACGGAAAGTCTGTATTGCATGCTTGATCAATTAACCAGCAGCAGAAATGCACTTTTGGTTTGTAATCAGCTGGTGAGAGACACTGCACACGAGTGTGGTAAGGATGAATGCGCTCTTCATGCCTTGTCCTACGCGCAGTCTAAGTTGAAACAGCAACGGCACATACTATACTACGCAATAGTTAATAGTGATGAATCATCAGTACGGACCATAATGAAATTTACTTCATATCTATTAATAGTTAATACTACACATACTGTGCCCAGGATCATCGTCTATGCCCAGGATCATCGTCTACCATTGCCAGGATATCTTCTTCTGCATCCAGGATTTCATATGTTCGTTCAGGCCCTCGATTTTCATAGCATGATGTAACACAATCAGTATCGCGAACATGCTGTACTACAGCAAGTATCATTGTTGGATTCGGCACCCATCTGTTGGAAAACTTTTCCTGATAAAGTAATGTAGCACAATGCGTATTCTGTTGTGCCTCACCATATGCTAGCAGCATATCAAAGTACTCATGGTTTTCATATACTGGTATCATTTAAACATTACTACCACCTAACTCATGTACAACTAGTACTACAGAAGATAACTCGCCTCTGGACAGCTATTATTCGGGCGAAGTTGAGGCAGGCAGTTCATAATTCCAGTCTGGTCTTATAAAAGGGGAGGGAATCCGTCTAACCACATCCCCGCTGGCTAGGAACAGCAGAGCTCCAAACTGGCACGTGACACTTCTAGCCCTGTTGCCGAACTGAATCTCACAGAGTGATTTCAGTAACATGGATTTTTTTAGAAAACCACTCGCCATAAGCAGAAACACCTGGACCTCATTTCTAAGTTTTGTTGTACTGCATAACATAGCACAAACACAAAGCCTATAGAATGTCCAGTTAGCCTGTTAGACATCTCTAAATACCATAACAAAAGCTTTTTTTTCCCCCAGCTAAACTACGCTCCTTTTACTCATATATATTTCCCAATATTTTAGCTCTTCCCGACCTGGGCTGTCGTGCTTGCGACTGCCTAGATATACCCCACCCACCCTGTATAGTTCACCATTCCAAGATACTGTTGTAACTGAGGTACATTACTGGGGAGTTTAAAGTTTTGTTTTGCCAAGACTTTCTCAGGTTCAGGTAGGATATTACCATCCTCTAGTATGTGGCGTAGGAATTTTACCTTTTGGTCACTTAATTCACATTTATTTGGGTTGAGGCTAATCCTGTACTCATTGAGTCTACTTAATACATTTATTACTCGTTCATGGAGTTCAATTGTATCCTCACCCTCAAGAAGTATATCATCCATAAGATTGACAACTTCTTGGAGGCCCTGTAATATGTGATGAATATTTTTTTGAAAATCTTTTGAATCAGATGTAATGCCTATGGGGACCTTCTTAAAACAAAATCTGCCAAACAAGTTTATAAATGTGAGTTTATAGCTATTGGTGTCCAAAGGGATCTGCCAGAAGCCATTAGACGCATTAGTTTTGTAAATTTTTTCCACCCTCTAATATATCCAAAGACTCGTCAACTGAAGGTAGCTGGCACCTGTCCCGTAGGACATATTTGTTTAGCTGTGTGTAGTCCACACATATCTGAATCCTACCATCTCTGCATAGCACCACAATCATTGGGACACGCCAAGGTGTAGGTTTCTCTACTGACTCAATTATCCCCTGCTTAATCATCTTGTCCAGTTCCACTTTAGCTCCATCTCTTAAGGGTATTGCCACACGATGGGGTGCAGTAATAACAAATGTTTCAGCTTTACTGCATTCAGTCCTGATTATATACTCCATTCTTTCCATTGCATAATAAAAAATTCATTATGAAGCCCGTATTGTTGTACATATACTTAATCAAAAAGGTATGGTCAAATGTTCCACATTTACATACTAAATTTAAAAAAATAATTTAAATAACATTTAAAAATAACGGAACATGTTTAATCTATCCTGTAGACATCAGCTGAAAAGTTTTAAGATTAAGAACAAAGAACAAGGACAAAAACACATAAAAATAATTCAGAATACCGAATGTGTCAGTTAAAATGTTGAAAAATTATGTTGGAATGTTCTGAGCATGATATTTGATATTGTTAAAAAAGATATTGAACACATGAGATAGTTCAGTAAAGTTGGTAATAGAGTCCTTCTTGGCGTGATGTTGTGTTAAAATACAGATTGCCGAATGCATCGATTTAAGCTTGGTGATATGGAGCACAATGTTCAGTTCTAGTAGAAAGAAGATAAAAATATTAAATGTATGTTAAATGTAAGTGATGGTTCCATTAAAATAAAATTGAGTTCATCTTGTTGGCATGATGATGTCAACAATTCTTGATAATAAGGTAGGCGGAATATCTGTTTATATAGGTGGAAAAATGTGCAGTAGAATGCCGTCCCTGCCTGCCCAAGAATGGTTAGTTCAAGCGTGTACTGATGTTTAGAATTGTAAAGGTGGAACATTTGATCATTCCTTTTTGCTTAAGTATCCATTCCTTTCATCATGCCATGTTTGTTATTAAACACATCAGGGATATCATGTCCCATTTCATCCATGTTTAAGTTGACTAGGTTTAATTTCAACAAACCCTCTCTGCATAATAGAGGACAGGCTTGATTCTGAAGTAATATACGTCTGCCTATCCTTAATCCTGAATAAGACACTGGTTACTTCGTCCACAACTAAAGGCGATTTAGTGACACCGTACAAGTTCCTATCAGTTTTCATGAACTTGAGGCCAAGTTTATTAGATAGCTCCGTATCTATAACAGTAACTTCAGCACTGGTATCCAGCTTAAACATTACTTCCTATTCAGCAATTTTTATGGGTAGCTTCCAAGTCTCTTAGGTTCAATTCCAGTGCTGTCAATTCACCAAGATAATCATTCTCTTCCTGTTGAGGCTATCTTGTTTCCCAAAGGCTGACTTGTGTGGGTTACTTTTTGCCTACAACACATTATTAAAGGTCTTCTTTTCCACAATAATGACATACAGCAAGAGCAGCAGGGCAAAACTTGTGACTGCTGTTATATCCACAATTAGGAATGTAAGACTGGATTTGCCATAATGTTGACGTTCTGGGGTGATTTGTAGCAGCAGCATCAGCAGAACTTTCCTTATCTCTAATAATTCCCTGCTGTTGCTTCAAGCTGTCAGCCTGTCTTGCCAATTGGACAGCTGTATTAAGATTCAGATTGTCTATCATTTGTAGTTTTCTGAAAGAGCCTGATCTATGACACAACGGTCAGATCTCTAATTAAACTGCTAACCTATAAAGACCCCCTCTGGGTGAGAGGGCAGTAGAATAAAACCCACAGCATCCCCTGCCTGTCATTAGAGGCGACTAAAAGGGGCTCCAGGGGATCTTAACTTGGGAGTGTGGGTTGGCGACTATAGGGCCCTCAGCTGAGGTCTGGCGTTGCTTCCACTTACTCATGCCAGGCTCCTCACTTTCATGTATCCTATCTGACCTCCCTTAGTCAACTCTTGTTCTTTTCTGACCCTAATGCTGTTAGGTTCCGAGCACCAGGGAGTCTTTCATTTTCACGCCCTTCGTGGCCCTTGTCTTTCTTTGGCTGATACCTTAATTTTTTAAAGTGTAATTTGACGCGAAGGGAGCGATAATGTTTATTGCTACAAATTGGACACTATGTTGAGTAATGGAATTGATATCTTGAAGAGGACTGTTGAGTAGTCATTATCTTCTTCATTTGACTGACAAATTTTATATTGATAGTAAGCTTCTGTTGTTGAGGAATATTGTTGATGGTTAATGGTTGAATGGGTGCCGTCGAACTGTGATACGATATCTTGTCAGTGTTGTCACTCTCTTCGCGTCAAATTACACCATTAATAAAGAAAATGCACAACGGCGAGGGATGGTCTAATGTTATTTCGGCAAATTCACACAGTTTGGCCTACAATAGATTAGTCAAACTATAAGTAATCTGTTGAACTGCAACGTGAATGCAACATTTTTCTGGGCTAGACATTACTACAAATAAACTTTAGAACTTGTTGACTAATCTTACATAAGTAATAATAATAATAACTTAAATGTTTCCACCTTTTCAATACAATATATTCACAAAATTACAAAATTATACGGTACTAGTTTCGACCCATCTAGGGGTCATCATCAGCCGTATTGGAGCAAAGATCATTTGTGGCGAAATCCTAAGACAATATTATTTTAAAGAATAACAAGTGAAATGAGATGTTATGGTAATAGTTAATAATACAAGGAATATACATAATAAGAGGTTTTTAACAAAGAATAAAGTATAAATGGGGTGTTGTAAAAATTATAATCATGGAAATCAGTAAGTTCTTGTATTGAAATATGGCTTAGGAAGAGGGCTTAAGGTGGGGCTGAAGGGTGCGGGAGAAAGTGTAATTGTCTTGGAAAAGTACCTTTGATTAAATTTAGGATTGAGTTTAGGTTGGCTGCATTATTGTTTCTGAGGAAAGTGATAAATAGATCGAAGAGTATGTTGGGTTTCTCTGAGATTTCATTGAGATTGTGACTGGCATTAAAGTATTGGTCTAGGTGTATGTAGTAATTTTCCATTATGTTCAGTAAAGGGCCCTTGTTTGCTAATACGAGGATGTCCATGTCTTGTTCAATATTGGTGAAATTATGGTTATAATCTTGCATGTGTTGGCCGATGGCTGAAAACTTGTTGTATTTTATTGCGTTAGTGTGCTCGTGGTATCTGATAATGAAGTTTCTCCCGGTTTGCCCGATGTAGGTTTTTTTACAGGTGGTACATTTGATCCTATAAACTCCTGATTTTAAAAAACTGCTGGTCTTGTTGATGTGTGAAGTATTGTATAAAACATTCATGTTCTTATTGTTGGTTTTGAAGGCTATTTTAACGTCCCACAAACGAGCCACATACAACAGCCTAGTTCACCGAGCCTTCAGCATACCTATGTCCAATAAAGATCTAAAAAACGAACTCAACACAATCCGCGGAATCGCAAAATTCAACGGCTTCAGCAATCATTTTATAGAAAGGATAATCAATAAACACAAACATCGCCCAAAAACTACCCTCAAAAAAGAAATAACCAAACCTCTAACATTTTCCACCTTCACGTTCAACAATGATATCTACAAGTTAACCAACATCTTTAAGAAACAAGGCGTTAAAATAGCCTTCAAAACCAACAATAAGAACATGAATGTTTTATACAATACTTCACACATCAACAAGACCAGCAGTTTTTTAAAATCAGGAGTTTATAGGATCAAATGTACCACCTGTAAAAAAACCTACATCGGGCAAACCGGGAGAAACTTCATTATCAGATACCACGAGCACACTAACGCAATAAAATACAACAAGTTTTCAGCCATCGGCCAACACATGCAAGATTATAACCATAATTTCACCAATATTGAACAAGACATGGACATCCTCGTATTAGCAAACAAGGGCCCTTTACTGAACATAATGGAAAATTACTACATACACCTAGACCAATACTTTAATGCCAGTCACAATCTCAATGAAATCTCAGAGAAACCCAACATACTCTTCGATCTATTTATCACTTTCCTCAGAAACAATAATGCAGCCAACCTAAACTCAATCCTAAATTTAATCAAAGGTACTTTTCCAAGACAATTACACTTTCTCCCGCACCCTTCAGCCCCACCTTAAGCCCTCTTCCTAAGCCATATTTCAATACAAGAACTTACTGATTTCCATGATTATAATTTTTACAACACCCCATTTATACTTTATTCTTTGTTAAAAACCTCTTATTATGTATATTCCTTGTATTATTAACTATTACCATAACATCTCATTTCACTTGTTATTCTTTAAAATAATATTGTCTTAGGATTTCGCCACAAATGATCTTTGCTCCAATACAGCTGATGATGACCCCTAGATGGGTCGAAACTAGTACCGTATAATTTTGTAATTTTGTGAATATATTGTATTGAAAAGGTGGAAACATTTAAGTTATTATTATTATTACTTATATATTGTTCAATACGGACCAAAAACATGAAATTCATAACCATCAATAATCTTACATAGACTGTATCGAGTAAAACACGCCAAGGTAAAAAGGTCAAATACTACGACATCAGCACAGTATTGGAATGCTTTTCCTCTTGAATGGAAAATTCTAAGTTCCCATGGAGGGAATTAGATATTTTTCACCAATAGAGCTTTTCCTCACCATTTTATATTAACATGTAAATCTTCATCCATATCAAACATCGACTATGGCTTCAAGCCATCAATATTGCTATTTTTAATCACATGACACCTATATTTCAAGTGAATTTTTGTACAAGTATTCATTTTTGTATTAGAGTTTTAATTAATTTAGAAACATTGTTTGTGATGAACTGTATATTTTGCGTTAACAAATGTCATTTTGCAATATATTTTAGAATAATTTTTAACCAGGTACCTGGTAAAATTGAGGTTTTGATATTGACTGAGGATGCCCCTTCTTATGTCTCAACTTATATTTTAACAATGTTTTAACTCGTACGTTAACATTTTGAATTGCATTGAATTAGTAAAATAAAATATTTTTTTTTTTACATATATTATATGAGAGTGTGACTACCGATGTTTAGCCCACATTTTCTCAGGACCGGGCGAGTTGGCCGTGCGCGTAGAGGCGCGCGGCTGTGAGCTTGCATCCGGGAGATAGTAGGTTCGAATCCCACTATCGGCAGCCCTGAAGATGGTTTTCCGTGGTTTCCCATTTTCACACCAGGCAAATGCTGGGGCTGTACCTTAATTAAGGCCACGGCCGCTTCCTTCCAACTCCTAGGCCTTTCCTATCCCATCGTCGCCATAAGACCTATCTGTGTCGGTGCGACGTAAAGCCCATAGCAAAACTAAAAAACATTTTCTCAGGCCTTCCCCATTCAGAGTAGGCAGCAGTGATCCTAAATAGGCCTGCCCAAAGACAGATGCAGGGCTGAATTCCTGAGTAGTCACGGGGTCTCAGAGAGACGACTATCACACAGCTGCTGCCAACGTGCAGGTCCGAACTAGAGGCTTCCAGTTTCACCAAAAAACCTGCCTCCACCATCCTTATCCCATCGCCGTTGGACTTGAGTTGAAGGGCATGACAGCAGGAAAAAGTGCCACAAGTGGGATTTTGTTTAAGGTGGATCACAGTTTGCAAGGAAGTGACCCACACACTGTGATCTCAGAACAATACCTCGAGGCACAAATGAAATGTGACATGCAGGTTCTAGTACCACGACTGCAACGGATTGCCGCAGACTCGAAATACCATCAAGTTGTGCCTTCACAGCCAATCACTCTGGCATGACCTCATCCACCTCCACGACCGATGAGAACCACAAAAAGGAGGTTCCCCAATCCGTTTTGCTGTTGGGCCAAAGACACAGATGATGGGTTCCAGTGTCATTTCCTACACTGAGAGGATCATCACCCCACCCAAAGGGGCTCATCTGCTCGAAGCCGTTGGCCGCTATGGGGGGTCAAGTTATTTACCACCGCTCGACACTTGGCGTTTGCAGTTTTTACAGCTGGTTGCCAAGCCAGCTAACCCTTCTCCTTTCCCATTCTGGACTTGAGACCGGACAATGGTGGAGTTCGAAGGATATGTATAGGTACAGAAAAGGGTTCCGGGAAGGACATTCCAGGGATCGTTAATGAACTAGGGGTGTGTATATGTGAGGACTTGTAGAAGGCGTAAGTATTGAGTCAGTAGTGTGTAAAGATAATTGGATATAAGGATAATAATGCTATTAGTTTTTTATGTCCAACCAACTACTTTTACAGTTTTTGGAGATATAAGGATAATGTCCAAGTAAAAGTGGTTACAAATGTTGGTGATGTACTGAAGTTTACGTATGTTTATAAAGATATTTACAAAATGACACAAAACTTAAAAGCTAGAAAAGAAGCTGGGATTGATAAACAAATTATTTTTCTATCAAAAATAAGGTTCCCAGAAGGAAACCATAATTTAATTTCATCGACTGCAAATGTCAAAAACACTTAAGCTCTTTAGGCTTTTTCAATCATAAAATTACCAGTGTTTCGCCCCAGTGTAGCAGTGGACTCATCAGTTGGATTGCTATCTCCTAGTTCACATTGTCCTACATAAAAGGCTTGCAGTGGTGTCTCAACGGCGCACTAGCCGCCGGCATCTTGGGAAGGTGTAGCAATCCAACTGATGAGCCTACTGCTGCACTGGGGTGAAACGCTGGTAATTTCACGATTGAAAAAGAGCTTAAATAATTTACTATTTGGTTGAAGGAGCTTTACCAAATGAATGGAGAGTTACTATAATAGCTCCAGTGTGCAAGGAAAATTGTCTTAAAGAGAGTAGAGAATTATTGTTACTTGGATAATAGAATAATTAATGATGCAGAAATAAGGACGACATAAAATGCAGACTAGGACAATCAAGGAAGGCCTTTCTGTATAAAAGAAATTTGCCCAATTTGAACATTGATATAGGAATTAGACAGATGTTTTTTGAAGACTTGTCTGGAGTGTGCATTGTATGGAAGATGAAATGGACAGTAACAAGTTCAGAAAGAAAGAGAATAAAAGCTTCTGAAGTGTGGTGTTACAGAAGCATGCTGAAGGTGAGATGGGTGGATCGAATCAAGAATGGAGAGGTATTGAATCCAATTGGTGAGATGAGAATGATTTTGAAAAATTTGACCAAAAGAAGAGAGAATGATATGTCTTAAGGTAACCAGGACTTTTTTAAGTTGGTTTTTGAGAGAAATGTAGGCAGTAAGAACAGCAGGGATAGACCAGGATATGAATATGACAAACAGATTAAGTAGATAGTAGCCTAGTTATGTACAAATGAAAAGTTTAGCACAGGATAGGGTGGCATGGAGAGTTACATCAAACCAGTGTATGGACAGATGACCCTAACAGCAACATGTTTTTATCTATCTTTATGTATTTTTAATATGTATAAAATGTAAGTCAGAGCATTATTCAATTTTATTACATTGTACTCTATTTTTAATCATTTTATATGTAACTAAGGTATTGTGAATTAGATCCACTGATTATTTTCCTCATCATTGTTGTTGCTGTTTGAGTCATCAGTCGAAAGACTGGTTTGATGCAGTCCTCCATGCCAGCCTATCCTGTGCTAACCTTTTTATTTCTGCGTAACTACTACATCCTACATCTGCTCTTATCTGCTTGTCATACTCACACCTTGGTCTACCCATGATGCAAGTATAATGGTGTGTCAGTGCGCATCCAGCCTACCGCAGTGACGTCACGCTGGTAGCAAAGCAAGAAAGGCGGTAGCATTTCTCGTTCTGTGAAGAGAGCGCTTCGTTCAAAATGTATTCGTTTACAATCGAGAGACCACTAATATATTACTACAGTCAGTTTATTATTATGTCATTAATATTCTAAGTATTTTACTCTTACATTTATGTAATGAATGCCTTACACATAAGCGTTATATGGTAGCTCTAGCAGTTTATAATGTTTGACATTTTTTTTGGACATTTATCTAATTTTCTTCCTGTTTAACTCTTTCAAGCGAATACAAGATCTTGTGCGCGCTAAGGTTAAACTCACTTCTCGAGGAATTTTCACCGTTGGTGGTAATGGCTTCATGGTTCTCTCTGTTAGTTTGTCAAATATGTAGGGTTCCCCGCAAAGATAGTTACCGTGAAGGTCATTAAATTCTTTCTCCATTATATTTGTAACATTCAGTAACTCGTAACTGGGTCTAATTAAATTTCCTCTTGAGACACATTGGAGCCAGTTTGTTTGTTTGCTTGTTTGTTTGCTTGTTTGTTTGTTTGTTTGTGGCTGCCGAACAGTTGTACCTTTCTTTCTTTCTTTCTTTCTTTCTCTCTTAACCTGTTTACCCCCCAGGGTTGGTTTTTTCTCTCGGACTGAGCGAGGGATCCCACCTCTTCCGCCTCAAGGGCAGTGTCCTGGAGCGCCAGACATTGGGTTGGGAGATACAACTGGGGAGGATGACCAGTACGTTGCCCTGGCGGCCTCACCTGCTATGCTGAATAGGGGCCTTGTGGGGGGATGGGAAGTTTGGAAGGGATAGACAAGGGAGAGAGAACGATGCGGCCGTGGCCTTAAGTTAGGTACGATCCCGGCATTTGCCTTGAGGAGAAGTGGGAAACCGCGGAAAACCACTTCCAGGATGGCTGAGGTGGGAATCGAACCCACCTCTAATCATTTGACCTCGCGAGGCTGAGTGGACCCCGTTCCAGCCCTCGTACCACTTTTCAAATTTCGTGGCAGAGCCGGAACTCCGGGGGTGGGGGGCGCAGCTAATTACACTACACCACAGAGGCGGACTTGATTTTATTTTCACGGGTCATTAAAAATTTTATTTGCCCTGATGAAAAAAAGTATGTTCGAACATTGAAGAAATTATCTCAGAAATGACATTTGCCTTTTTTAGTTGTATTAATTCCCATTCATTCTTCAATAGCTGTTCATATTTTTCCTTAAGTCACCATTTTCTCTTTCCAACAGTAGGATCTTTCTTCTCAAATCATCCAACTCGTTAGTTCCATTTTCTCCGTTATAGTCCACCTTCTCTTCAGTTTCATCTTCGAGTTATTTATTCTTTCAGTTGAAAAAAAATGGAATGTTATATAACATTTAAACATATATTTATTGTGTTTCTTCACTCACCTGTTGAAATCAGCAGCTGGCGATCTTAGAAGTTCAGCTACATCCTTATGTCGATTTCTCTGTTTTTCCCCTCTCAACCCTCTGCCACTATTAGGAGTTAATATGTTTCCTCCTAGTGGTATAGTCTCATACATCCGGTTTTAATTCATGGCTGCTTTCATTCTGATAATTTAGAAGTTGTTGTCATAAAGGGATTTCAAAGCACGTCACAGTGAAATAAAGCGAGCAAACTCGACCTAAAGTAATAACGTAATAACATACCTTGTATTAACACGGCATGTATCAAATAAAGAATATAAATATAATAATTTATCGTGTATTATAAATACGTACTGTTTCACACTAAATTTATCACTGCGCCGACAAGCGTTTTCCCACAGTCTGGCAAGATGTTCATTTTTCGGGAATGAAAAATACTTTGTGTATGATCCTTGGTTTTCCTGTAGTAGCTTAAACAGTCTGCTACTGCACAGCCTGGCATTTTCAAAAGTGTGATCCGTGCAGATTAATGAAAAGAATAAAAGAGTTTCAAATTATATACAGCACGTATTTAATACATAACGCATGGTTAACACATTAGAAATACAACAGCGACAAGCCATGTAGCCGCAGAGCCAGTTTCTCGCAGTGCTCCCCGCGTGACGTCACCTGCGCAGAAGCAACGTGTTTTTGTCTCTGTTACTGACACACCATTATATTCACATCATGGGTCTACCCCTACCATTCTTACTGCCTACACTTCCCTCAAAAACAAACTGAAAAAGTCCTGGGTGTCTTAAGCTGTGTCGATCTCCTGTCACCAATTTGATTCAGTATCTCTTTGTTCGTGATTTAATCTATCCATCTCACCTTCAGCATTCTTCTGTAACACCACATTTCAAAAGCTTCTATTCTCTTTCTTTCTGAGCTAGTTATCGTCCATGTTTCACTTCCATACAATGCCACACACCAGGCGAAAGTCTTCAGAAACAGCTTTCTAATTCCTATATGAATATGCAAAGTGAGCAAATTTTTGTTTTCTTAAGAAAGCTCTTCCTTGCTTGTGCTAGTCTGCATTTTATGTCCTCCTTACTTCTGCCGTTGTTAGTTATTTTACTATCCAAGTAACAATATTTATCTACTTCCTTTAAGACTTCCTAATATAATTTTACCTGCATCACCTGCCTTCATTCGACTGCACTCCATTAATTTTGTTTTGGACTTATTTATTTTTATGTTTTACCGGTACTCCTTACTGAAGACTCCGTCCATACCATTCAACAACTTCTCAAGCTCTTTTGCAGTCTCAGATAAAATAAGTTCATCGGCAAATCTCAGAGTTTTGATTTCATCTCCTTGCGTTGTGATTCCCTTTTCAAATTCCTCTTTGATTTCCGTTACTGCCGGTTCTATATAAACATAAGGGGGGACAAACTGCAGCCTCGCTCCTTTCTGAAATGCTGTTGCTTTTTCAAAGCCCTCGATTCTTATCACTACAGGCTGATTCGTATACAGATTGTAGATAATTGTTCGTTCTCAGTATTTGATCTCAATCACCTTCAGAATCTCAAATAGCTTGGTCCAATCAACATTATCGAATGCTTTTTCTAGATATACGTAGGCTTGTCCTCCTTAATTCGATCCTCTTAAGATCAGACATAAAGTTAGGATTGCTTCACATGTTCCTACATTTCTTCTGAAGCCAAATTGATCTCCCAACTCGGCTTCAACTGTCCATTCTTCTGTATATAATATGTGTTAAAATTTTGCAGGCATGAGATACTGAACTAATGGTGAGGTATTTTTCACGCTTGTCAGGACCAGCTTTCTTGTGAACAGGTATAACAACATTCTGCTGAAAATCAGATGGCACTTCTCCTGTCTCATACATCTTATACACTAAATGGAATAACCTTACCATGCTGGTTTCTCCTAAGGCAGCCAGTAATTCAGAGGGATCTCATCAATTCCAGGTGCCTTGGTCCAATTTAAATCTTTCACAGCTCTGTCGAATTCCTGCCTCAAAATTGGGTCTAAGGTATCCACAAAGACGCACACAAGATGCTGTCAGTTGGTATAATGATTTTTTTTACATTTATCTACAAATTAAACACACACACAACCTTGGTGACTGCTGTCACAACAAAACACTCACATCACAAACTGTGATTAAAAACAACTGCCAACACTTCAGTATGGCAACTGCATCCAATGCATGCTACACCATAACTCTCTTCCAACAACTCACTTAACAGTAACTCCCAAATAATAACTTGTCACTGTCAAGATCATCTCGTTATATATATGTCCTGGTCAGGCTTCCAGAAATATATGTTACAAGAAATACCTTCCATGAAAATTCTAGAGTGTGTAATACATAGATTGTAATATACAGAATATTCTCAATCATTCTCGTGCCTATTACCATTCTGGAAGATACAGTATGTTTCACAATTATGGATTACAAATTATATACAGGCAAGAATAAATTCTAATAATTTACAGGTATTTACATTAACGAAAATGATATAAATGTCCATGTACACACGTTTCATGCCATAACCTCACACACAATACGATCATTCAACTACATAAATAATACTAATACTAAATGGATGTACATCACTTTATAGCCATACATACAAGTAGTAATAAAAAAAATAAAAAAAAAAATAATAGTAGATTTCCTTTCTCCAAAGATTTCCTTGATTTCCCTGTATGCAACATCTACCTATCCTAGAACCATACAACCTTCAGCATCCTTGCACTTCTGTTTCAGCCATTCTTCCTTAGCTATCTTGCACCTTCTATCGACTTCATTCTTTAATTGATCATATTCTTTTCTGCCTTCTTTATTTCTTGCATTCTTGTATTTCTCTCATACATCAATCAGGTCTAGTATCTCCTGAGTTATTCATTGATTCTTTGATCTATCCTTCCTTCCTAACATTTCTTCAGCAGCTTTACTGAACTCAGTTTTTACGACTGTCCGTTCTTCCTCTATTGGGTTTCCTTCAGCCTTTTCATTAAGTCCTTGTGCAACATGTTCCTTGAAACGATCTCTCACATTCTTTACTTTCAACTTGTCTAGATCCAATCTCCTTGCATTCTTTCCTTTCTTCAATTTCTTCAACTTCAGATGACATTTCATGACCAGCAAGTTGTGGTCAGAGTCCACATCTGCTCCAGGGAAAGTTTTGCAATCCAGTACCTAGTTTCTGAATCTCTGCCTAATCATAATGAAATCTATTTGATATATTCCAGTGTCTCCAGGTCTCATCCAAGTATACAGCTGTCATTTGTGGTGTTTGAACCAAGTATTAGCAAGGACTAAATTATGATCAGTGCAGAATTCAACCAGTCGGCTTCCTCTTTCATTCCTTTGCTGCTACCTGAATTCTCGTACAAATGCATTCAAGTCACCCATCACAATCGGAATCTTGTCACCTTTTACATATTGTATTAAATCTTCTATCTCTTCATATATTATTTCAATTTCTTCATCATCTGCTGAACTAGTAGGCATATAGACCTGCACTATTGTGGTGGGCATTGGTTTGGTGTCTCGTCTTGACAACAATAATCCTTTCACTATGCTGGTCGTAGTAGCTTACCCACTGTCCTATTTTCTTATTCATTATTAAACCAGCTCCTGCATTTCCCCTGTTTGAATTTGTGTTGATAATTCTGTAGTCGCCTGACCAAAAATCCTGTTGTTCCTGCTAACGTACTTCACTTGTACCAACTACATCTAACTGTAGTTTATCCATCTCCCTTTTCAGATTCTCTAACCTACCACAAAGATTCAAACTTCTAACATTCAACGCTTTGGCTTGCAGAATGTCAGTATCCATCTTCCTGATGATCACCCCCTCTCGTGTAGTCCCCACCCAGAATTTTGCCTCCGGAATATTTTATCTGGGAGGAAGCTATCATCAGTACATCATTCACACAGAGAGCTGTACGTCCTCGGGAGTTAGTTACGGCTGTACTTTCCAGTTGCTTTTAGCCATGTTGAGTATTATTACAAGGCCATATCAGTTAATCACCTAGACTGCTGCCCTTTCAACTTACGAAAGGCTGCTACTCCCCTTCCAATGAACCATTCATTAGTCTGGTCTCTCCACAGGTACCCATCCGATATGGTTGCACCTGCGGCTTGGCTATCTGCTTCATTGGGTTGTGCAAGCCTTCCCACTGCAGCAAGGTCATATCTCAGTCAGTGGGTAAATTTAAAATTTTTATCGTATTATTATTTTTTTTTTTAAATCTAAGAATTTCATTTTTGTCCGTATTGAACTGAGAATGGAAGATAGGAAACTTAAAAGGGTCCACCTTTTCAATACAATAAATGTTATAGTTTGTTTACAACATATATTTACACTTGGAACTAGTTTCGACGCTGTTTGGCGTCATCTTCTGCCAAAATGTGGGAAATAGGCTAGCATGTAGACATTTATATTACACAAGGCGTTTCATTAAACAATACACATCTTACGAGGAGATAAAAACAGGGACGAATATAGAAACAAATGAATCGTTGAGAAAGCAAAAGTTATACATATTAAAAATAACCTTAACCACACATCTTGCAGTGCGAAAATATTCGCCTTGAATGATTCCTGAATACAAACGCACGCGCACACACTTCTGAAGAGCCAGCAGGCAGGAAAAAGTAAGGTGAAACCTTAAGAGTTCTTCTGAGAAGAGTTCATCATTTTTCTATGTTCCGACTAACTAATGAAGTCTCCCTTGAGTTCCTGATAAACATACACAACAGGAAATTCTCCTTCACTCTCAAATAGCTATAAAGACCAACGGTAAATTGCATTTTAAATATTGTGCAGAGACGTGAAAGCATGATCTTGAACATGATATAACTTCTTCATTTAACCCATTTTTTTACACAAGGTGTTACATTAAACAATACACATCTTACGAGGAGATAAAAACAGGGACGAATATAGAAACAAATGAATCGTTGAGAAAGCAAAAGTTATACATATTAAAAATAACCTTAACCACACATCTTGCAGTGCGAAAATATTTGCCTTGAATGATTCCTGAATACAAAACGCACGCGCACACACTTCTGAAGAGCCAGCAGGCAGGAAAAAGTAAGGTGAAACCTTAAGAGTTCTTCTGAGAAGAGTTCATCATTTTTTCTATGTTCCGACTAACTAATGAAGTCTCCCTTGAGTTCCTGATAAACATACACAACAGGAATACCGGACCTGTGAAGATTACAAGATTATTTTGTGCATCTACAGAATGGTGGTGTTAATGAAGCTATGTAATATAGAGAGAGACTTTCAAAGGTGGTTAAATGAAGAAGTTATATCATGTTCAAGATCATGCTTTCACGTCTCTGCACAATATTTAAAATGCAATTTACCATTGGTCTTTATAGCTATTTGAGAGTGAAGGAGAATTTCCTGTTGTGTATGTTTATCAGGAACTCAAGGGAGACTTCATTAGTTAGTCGGAACATAGAAAAATGATGAACTCTTCTCAGAAGAACTCTTAAGGTTTCACCTTACTTTTTCCTGCCTGCTGGCTCTTCAGAAGTGTGTGCGCGTGCGTTTGTATTCAGGAATCATTCAAGGCGAATATTTTCACACTGCAAGGTGTGTGGTTAAGGTTATTTTTAATATGTATAACTTTTGCTTTCTCAACGATTCATTTGTTTCTATATTCGTCCCTGTTTTTATCTCCTCGTAAGATGTGTATTGTTTAATGAAACGCCTTGTGTAATATAAATGTCTACATGCTAGCCTATTTCCCACAGTTTTAGCTGAAGATGACGCCAAACAGCGTCGAAACTAGTTCCAAGTGTAAATATATGTTGTAGACAAACTATAACATTTATTGTATTGAAAAGGTGGACCCTTTTAAGTTTCTTATTTTATTTTGTTTCATCTGCCAATCACCTAGATGTTTGGCCCCTTTAAACAAGCATCATCACCACCACCATCATCATAATCATCAACATCACAATCTTGCAGAGACAGGAAGAATACAGAACCGTTGCATATAGGACGTATTGAAACAATAGCCTAATCTAAATGAAAGGCATTACAGATGATACTGCAGTGGATGGTTTTTAAAGGCTGCACTACAGTGATTTGCAGTTAGAAACTAGATGTTCCAACGTACTACGCTGGGTGGAAACATGGCAGGATTACTGGACATACTGAACTACTGACCACACAAGGAAAGTCCTTCAACATTTCCCAAGAAGCCAACACGAACCCACTCTTATCAGTATAGGTCTTGAAATAAATGTTACCTTATCCATACATAAACCAAGATGGAACTTCAAGAAGGCAAACTGGAACCAATACAGATCAGAAATAGATGGTAATCTGCGATGTATTCCCCCAAAGTCAGAAAACTACAAGAGATTTATAGCCATTGTTATCGGTGCAGCTAAGCGAACATCCCCCACAATTCAGGAAGTAAGACCCTGAGTGGCCAAATCATTGGAAGACACTGAATGTGATGTTAATAATGGGTTGCTCCTCCACGAGCCCTCTAAACAGCAGCAGTATGGTGAGGTGAGGTGTTGAATTCATTCTGGAGGGATCTGGACCCATGCATCTTGCACTGCTACCCACAATTGGTCTTGTGCAGTTGGTGCCGGGTTCATGGAGTGTACACCAGCATCGACAGCATCCCATAAATGCTCGATTGGATTAAGATTGGGGGAGCTGGAAGGCAAATTCATGATCGTAACTTCACTGGAGTGGTCATCCAACCACCTGCATGCCACCACAGAATGGTGACAGGGTGCAATCCTCTAGTGAAACATGGCATCCCCGTCAGGGTACTCTAGGCCCAGAAAGGGATGCAGATGGTCTGAAAGAATGTCCACATTACTAGCACCTGTCAGCACTCCCTGCAGCCAGACAACGGGGCCTAATTGCGACCATGAGAATGCCGCCCAGACCAGAACTGAGCCACCTCCCGCTGGACACAACTTTGTTGAATCACAGGATCCATAGCTTCATGGGTCATTCGCCACACTCGATATAACTGGAACCAGGATTCATCGGACTTGAGCTCTGTGTCAAGGTGTCAACAAAGCGACACGAGTTGGTCATTGGCTGGTGAAGCCTGTGCGGTGCAGTTGCCTCCTTACAGTCCTGGTAGAAATGGGTTCCTGACTCTCAGCATTCTTCTGGGTGGTGATCTGACTCGTAGTAACCCGTCGAGTGCCCAATATGGTTCTGCGGAGGTGACGTGATGTCCGTTCCTTAAACACCTGTGGTCTTCCTTTGCTGCAGTTTACGTGGGTGGTAACATTCTCTCTGCGATATTGATGATCCACCCTCGACACTGTTGACCTCGGAAACCTGAATTCCTGTGTAATCTTCGCAATGCTGTGACCCATGTGCCGTGCACTGATGATCATCCCACGTCTGTTAACTTGCAACATGTTGCCATCTTCATTACGCTGGTGTCTGTGACAGACTGCTCAGCTATGCCGCAGCTAGCTACAACTCTCAGGGGGTCATACACGATACATTTTCTAATGGAACACCCCTTCCCGTGACTTTTGGCCACTCTGTGTATATTCTGTGCTCAGATAAAATTACCCAAACAAGGTAGGAATATTATCAGAAAACTGGTGATCCTGAAATGGGAAAAAGGATATTAGAAGAAATGAGTAAAGAAAGGAAAGAGAAATGGAGAGAACTTCTCAACTGAGCTTTACTCACTCCAGCAGAAAAACATGGGCACTCTTTAGAAAACTTGGCGCTGCTTCAAACATATGCAAAGAAGAGCCAGGAGTAACTCCAAATGGAATGGCATTACATATCAAATAAAGATCTGACAAAATTCCAATAGAACCCTCTATGATGAAACAGATTGAGAGAGAGATGAACAAATTGGACAGCAGCCTCCAAAATTACTCTGAAAATAAAATAAAAATCCACAGCCTGTTTCCAGTTATTTGACCGGGTCAGGAATGGAATGAAGCCCTCTTCTAGTGGCGAGGATAGGAATTGCGCCAGCTGCCGAAGTCTGTCGCACTCCTTTGGGGCAATGATTAGTGAATGACTAATGAAATGATATTGGAGAGATATTGATATTGAAAAATGACAGGGAAAACTGGAGTAACCGGAGTAAACCCTGTCCCGCCTCCGCTTTGTCCAGCACAAATCTCACATTGAGTGACCGGAATTTGAACCACGGAACCCTGCGGTGAGAGGCCGGCGGGCTGCCGCCTGAGCCACGGAGGCTCTCCAAAATGACTCTATTCTTTCAAATTCATTCAGCCAAGATGAAATAAAGAAAGCCAACAAAATGCTAAAAATGAGGAAGGCTGTAGATTTAGATGGTATTTTCCCTGAATTCATGAGATATATTTGGAAGCATGGGAAAACATGACTCAAGAACTTCTTCGGTGACGTTTTAGAGACTGGAATCATTCCCCCAGAGTTCAAGATGTCTCACACCATGACAATCCTCAATCAGAAAAAAAGCACTACTCAGTGTTTGTTACAGATTGTTTTAACGCCTTGTCCTCAACCGAATCCAGGAAATAGTAAATGACATAACATGCAACTGACCAGGCAGGTTTCAGAATTAAGCGAAGCTGCTGTGAACAAGTATTAGCATTAACATAATACATTGAGGCAGGATTCCAGAAGAAGCTAAAGACATCTGTCGCTTTTGTTGACCTGACAGCAGCATATGATACAGTTTGGCTGGATGGACTACTACTCAAACTTGAAAAGTAATGATGTGCAACGCTCTCGCTTGAGACTCTCGCGAGAATTTTGAGACAGATTCTTCTGTAGCGCAAGCTGTGCAACGTACCAGTAACTACGAGTGTAAACTTGATAGTATATCATTAGCAGTTATTGCGTGAAATATCGTTCTCATATGAAAACGTGAGAGCCAATAAACCGTCAAAAGCCTGGAAAAGTACTGCATGTTCAACTATGAATCCCTTAATACCATTAACGAAAGTGAAAACAGAATGTCAGTATCTTAAACTGTTCGTGACTTATTTAGGGTGGAATCGTAGCCGAATAACCCTGCATAATTTGTGATTAACTGTAGATAGGATGTACATCAACCTGGATACCTCGCAACCGTTGTCAGCAGGGTAGCTTCTTGTGATGCAGACCGGGCCAGAGGTGTTCCGTGACGATTTCTCTTCATTGATATTATGCGTTTGTAAGTGCCGGATCATCCCAGAAGTATTTCTGCAGACGAATTTTACTTCTTTTGTACAAGTAACACAGCGGGCTGTGCTATGTGACATCTCTTCAAAATAACGGACATCCACGACACGTTGCGTTTTGGACATCGCCTTCAAGTTGTCGCGTACAACTAGACACAATTACACATCGCACCATCATATCTCAAAGTATATAATTATGTCGCAAATACTCTAAAACATTGTAAGGAATTATTTCTTTCATCACCAAAATATCGGTAAACACAAGCAGTGGTCATATGTTATTGAATGTGGGGTCTGATAATGATGTACACCTTCCTGTCGAAAGAGTTGGAGCAAACTCAAGCATTTTAGATTACACATTCCACTCGTGCGTAATGATGGTTGCATATGCAGCAAGGAGTATCTTGCCTCGTCTCAAGTTCGAATAATGCACGCCTCTAGTATCCAGGTACTTGTACCTACAGTAACCGTCAGTTTCTGTACTTAGCCTATTAATTCAGGTACCTACCAGTGCATACAATGTCAGAATGCGTATACTTTATAATTATGTTATACTGCGTCAAAATATACCTCGGTAGAAACGAACGCCGTGGTCGCTTGTTGATGCGTATTTGCGGAATGGAGAAGGCGCATGGTTTGCTATTCGCATACTCAGCACAAACAACATACAGCTCCGACTACCTGTAGGCCTACGACATGCTGCTCACCACACAACACTTTCGAGATCTCTAGAAATTTCTTGCGAGAAATAGTGCCTGCGCTAGTCTCGAGAAATCTCAAGACCTTGTCTCAGACTGCCCATCACTATTGAAAAGCATGCACGCTGCTGAAAACTTACAGCTCTTCTAAAGAATATGCTGACAAATCGGTATTTCAAGGTCACCATAGGGCGAAAAAAGGTCTTTTACTGTTAAAAAAATGGATCACCTCAAGGGTCCCTTAGCCCCACTACTTTTCAGTTTGTACATCAGTGATATGCCTGACACCATCAGCAAGAAATTTCACTATGCTGACGAGTTAACTGTCGTTCTCCAAATTGTTACATTAGAAGACGGGGAAAGCATTCTCTCCAGTGACCTGAAAACCTTGAACGCATACTACATGAAGTGGAGACTTGCTCATTCTGTCTGTGTAACCAAATAGTTCACCAAAAGCTTAACATTGAGTTCTGCCAACAAAGAGTTGAACATAATTTCAATCCTAAGTACCTTGGCACCTTAGACCATTCTTTAACATACAAAAATCACCTTGCTCACTACACACTACCACCCTCATCATGATTAATCAATGGCTGAATATTGTGCTCTAGTGTGGCAACATAGTGCTCATACATAAAAGATCGATGTCCATCTGAATGTATGTAATGTATGTATGTATGTATGTATGTATGTATGTATGAGAACCATAATGGGCACACTAAAATCCATCACAATTCCGTGGTTACGTACTATCAGTAACATATTATCTCTAAAACTGAGATGACAGGAAGCAACTATATGTGAATGGAGCAAGTTACACTATCCTCATCATCCACAGGATTTCCCAATCCATGAGGTCCTTAATGACGTACCCCCTTCTCGTCTTAAATCAAGGAACCCAATATGGCATGACTTAACTGGCTTCAGTATCCAGAAAAAATGACGTCAGAGCTGGAACTCTGCACCTGTAAAGCACCAAGGCATCCCTAACCCCACAACTGACTCCCAGGATTTCATATGAAGAGACACTAGTGGACTAAACTCAACCGTTGGAGAACAGGCCACGTTAGATGTAATGCCATGCTACATAAGTGAGGACTTTGAGAATCTCCTGCCTGTAACTGTTGAACTTCTTCCCAGTCAGTGTAGCACATTGTTGAGGAGTGCCCTCTGAGAAAATATGATGGACCAGGCCGAGATGTCATCTGTGCTACACCTCCAATTTTAGACTGGTTACAACAACTTTACATCGTTTTGTAAATGTGAATGCTACCAACATTCTTGTCTTTATATATGTATTGTATATTTTCTTTTTCTTTTGTATACTTGCCATATAATAGATAAATAAATAAATGAATAAATGGAGATTGTACTGTATATACTCTTGTACCATTTCTCAAACTGCTGTATGCTTTAAACACTTGTTTTTAATTTCCTTTTGTTCCCAACTTTTCATTGTGTTTAGATGATATTTGGAAAAATGTTATATCATACCTTTGATTAAAAATAGACCAAGCTCGATAGCTGCAGTTGCTTGAGTGCGGCCAGTATCCAGTATTTGGGAAATAGTCAGTTCGAACCCCACTGTTGGCAGCCCTGAAGATGGTTTTCCATGGTTTCTCATTTTTACACTAGGCAAATGCTGGGCCTGTATCTCAATTGAGGCCACAGCCGCTTCCTTCTCACTCCTAGCCCTTTCCTGTCCCACTGTTGCCATAAGACCTATCTGTGTCGGTGTGACATAAATCAACTTTTTAAAAAAAATTAAAAATCAGATATATTCCACTGAGTGTGTTCTACCTCAAGTGGCAAAACATGTCATGGATTTCAGTTATAACTTTGAATGATCTGGCTGATTGACTTTTAAAATCAATTTTAATTGTTTTCGTGAAACTTCATACATGTACCCTCACCTACAAATTTGTCAACAGAAAGTTAATCAACATTTTAATTTTACTTCTAAAGCCTATCACAGAGTAATGTGACATATACTGATAAAATCAAACATTTCTTTTGAATTTCAATTCATTTATGATAAATTATTCAAGATGATATGGCTGAAATTAAATTAAATAATGTTATTTCTGTTCTAAGTATGGTGTGTACTGAAAAACAGTTGTGATTGGCTGGGCTGAGTTGTTCAGATGGTAGAGCCTTCTGAGCTCAGGTACACAGGCATTCTGGTATTGGTACGGTGTGTAAAAGAACTTGTGTGGGACAAATTTCAGGTACATTCTGGCCTCTACAATACCATAAATGTAGTTAGTGGGATGTAAAATTAATAATGCTACTACTCTTTGTTGATTAGACCATTTCTTTATTGCATATGCATTATTTGGAAAGGGTAAATGAGGGTAATTGCCTGAAACCCTAATAAATGTGTCATTTAAGCTTAAATTTAGAAACCCATACAGAAGAACTTTTCATCCAAACAGGAATTTGAAAAATTGTGGCTACATGCATCAATGACCTAAATATGACACCAGGAACATAAGTTTGTTAAAATTACATACTTCTGCACTAATTATTTAAGACTTGACCACCTACTGTTGGTTCAGAAGTGAGCAAGTTAAGTTTTTTAATACTTACACTATAACAGAAACAAAGTCTCTTCATTAGAACTGACTAGCAAGTGTAATTGAAAGCAAAATGGTAGATGTATTATTATTAACAGTGAAATGTATGTTTACATTGTCTTATTCATGACCATCTCTGCTTGGAGTGGATGTCCAATATGTGTACCGTGTGCATTTCTACATAAAAGTATGTATGTGGTAACTTACTTCCTTTTCCACAGGAAATGCTGGAGTGTGGGGCTTAAAGAAAAATTTTGCTCTCTTGGAGTTGTTGGAACGACTTCAGTACACTCATGAAAGAGGTGCATTGTTCTTTACAGCTGATTTACTTGAAAAGGAACGTCAGGTAAGTTGCATTTTGATCTTCAAATTTCTTTTAACTTTGTATTTACTTCCTTGATACTGTGTTAAGATTTTGTAATATATCTGTATAACTTGCTTTATGTGACACTATTTTCACTTCACATTTATTCTATTGTTCTCAATCAGTGCTTTAATTCTGGATCTTTTCCTAATGCTTGGAAACGGTAAGGTAATACCATTCATAAATTTGGTGACAGACATAACCTCTCCTCGTACAGACCCATTTCAGTGATATCTATCCTCTCAGCAGTCATTGAAAGTACTCTATACTCCCATCTGATCTATTTTTCAGTCCCTTTCTTTTCGACAAACAACGCGGTTTTAAGGAGAGTAAATCATGCCTAACAAACCTATCAGTTTTCAATCAGTATGCTATCTCTATCACTAACAGAACGCAGTTGGATATCATTTGCATTGACCTGGCTAAAGCGTCTGACTCCATAAGCCCTAATCGACTTGTATAAAAACTATCCCACAGATATAATATTCATGACAATCTTTTAACTCTTATCGAAATCTTTCCAATCATCAACCCTTCCCCATGGCTCAACAGCCCCGAAGGGCCATAGCCTACCAGGCGACCACTGCTAAACCCGAAGGTCTGCAGATTGTGAGTTGTCGTGTGGTCAGCACGACGAATCCTCTCGGCCGTTATTCTTAGCTTTCTAGACTGGGGCCGCCATCTCACCGTCAGATAGCTCCTCAATTGTAATCACATAGGCTGAGTGGACCTCGAACCAGCCCTCAGGTGCAGATAAATATCCCTGACCTGGCCAGGAATCGAACCAGGGGCCTCTAGGTAAGAGGCAGGAACACTACCCCTACACGGTGGGGCCGGCATAAATCATTAACAGTGTGTGCAAAATGCTTCAGACTTGTGCTATGGCTGGGTGATAGGATAATGTAATATATATTCATAAATCTGGTGACATGTATAACCCCTCCATGTACAAGCCCATTTCAATCACATCTATCTTCTCAGCAGTTATTGAAAGTTCTATACTCCCGCCTGATGTATTTTGCAGCCTCTTTGTCAACGAACAACGCGGTTTTAAGGAGAGTAAATCATGCCTAACCTATTTCAGCCAATATGCTGACTCCTCTATCACTAACAGGATGCGGTTGGATGTCTTTTACATTTACCTTGGTAAAGCATTTGATTCCCTAAGCTCATATTAAAAATTATCCCACACGAATAATATTCTTGGCAATTTCTTTAACTCTTATAAATATCTTTCTCAATCATGAACAGAGTGTTCAAAATGCTTCAGATTTGTGCTATGGATGGGTGCCTAAATGGAAACCTAAATGAACATGATCTTACCCACAGGTATGAAATAAACGGCACTCTGCTGAAAGTTGTTACTCAGGTCAAAGATTGTGAAGTAATTCACGATAGCAAGCTAAATTTCCCTTTTCATATAGACCAAGTAAAATCCTGTGCCATGAGATCTCTTCGACCATTGTTCAGATTAACTGATATTCAGGACTTAAAACCCTCTTAAATAATATTTCTGTATTTGTTTTCTTCCTATCATTTTTAAATTATACTTCTGTATTTATGTTCTTCCTATCGTTGATTTATGCTCTCCTCGTTGGTCATCAGCTACTCCCACAAATGTCAATAAAATGAACTGCAAATTCTCATTCTTGGCACACATTGTGAAAGCCCGTAACCCCAACCTGAGACAGTTTCTTTCTTGTTATTCTAAAGAGGTCATTGTTAAGTTTTGTTGTTTGTTTTTCCTACTGTTAACATTTTATATTATTATACAGTCAGTGTAAAATGCAGTACTTCATACCTGTGTGTGATTACTACTTCTTATTCTTCTTCATCTTATCCCGCTTCAAGCTGGGTCAATGTTTCTGGCAAGTCTTTTCCACTTCATTCTATCTCTCACATCATCTTCCCCTAATTTCTTCTCCTTCAGATCTTCTCGAACATTGTCTGTCCACCTCCTCCTTGGTTTCCCCCCCTCCCCCCTATTTCTAGTCCCATCCACAGTCATATCCATCACTCTCCTCCCTACATAGCTTTCATCCCTTTGCATAATGTGTCCATACCATAGTAGTCTTCTCCCTGTGCCTCTATGGTTTGTCGAAGCACAAAAATTGCAACAGTGGTACTCCCAGGCATGAAACCAAACTGTTCATCCCTGATTGCTGTTTCTTCTCAAAGCCTTTTCTCAACAATGTACTCCCAGATTTTCATCGTATGGGACATTAGTTTTATCCCACTATAATTAGAACAGTCCTGAAGGTCTCCCTTCTCTTTGTAAATAGACACTATTGTTGTCTGCCTCCACTCCATGGGTATTTTCTCTTCCTCATAAATCTGCTGCATTAGATTCCAAGGCACTTCCAGACTTTCATTGGAATTTCATCAGGACCTGTTGCTTTTCCATTTTTCATTTTCCTAAGAGCAACCATCACTTCTTCTTTAGTAATTTCAGTTGTTAAACCCTGATTGGGGACACCATCTTCAAAAACCAGTCTTTCATTTTCCTCATTAAGCAGGTGGTTGAAATACTCTTCCCAACTTTCTTTGATCTGGTTGTCATCTTCAAGAAGAACTCTTTCTCGATTCTTCATCTGCTTTATATGCGTGAAAGCTTTCAATGCCTTGTCCCATGCCTTCACTATCCTGAAAAGCTTCTTTACTTCTTTGGTAGTTTCCAGCTCCTTGTAGACATCATCCCATGCGATTGACCTTGCCTTTCCAACATCTCATTTAGCGGCTTTATTTGCGTTGTCTATAAAGTTCTCTGTCGTCATCAGACCCAGATCGATCCCAGCTCTTCTTGGTAAGCCTTTTGGCCTTGATTTCTTCCTTTACTTCATTATTCCACCACCCTGTTTCTTTGTCCCTAGGTGCAGTTATACCGGAGGTTTTGCCTAGAACAGCTTCTCCCGCTCATTTGATCACTCCACTGTTCACTTCCCACCACTTCTGTACTCCTTGCATTTGTTGATATTTCTGCAAGACTTTGGTTTTAAATTCACCTCTCATAGCAGGATCTTCCAATCTCCACCACTTAATTTTAAGCATATTTTTCTTTTCCAGACATGGCTTACTGCAATTATACCATTGGCACTCTAGCGCCGAACCTGTGTTGTGGGGCTACGTGTTCTCCCACAAGCACTTTACAGTTCTGTACTCCCTTTAGATGTTGTCTCCTACACATGAGATAATCTATTTGGCATTCCTTTCCTCCACTTTTATAGGTTACCAATTGCTGGTTACATTTCTTGAAAAAGGTGTTGCATATAGCAAGGTCTGATCGCAGTGCAAAATGTATCACTCTCTCACCTTCTGCATTTTTTCACCTATTCCCCAGCCTCCATGAACTCTACTTGATAGATCTCCTCTATTACCCACATGCCCATTCAAGTCACCACCCAGAATTACTCTCTCTCCAGCTGATAGGCTACTAATTTCCTTCAGAAAGTATCTTTCTCTTCCTCTTCACAACCTATCTGGGGAGCATAGGCACATATGATGTTAATCATTCCATCAAGGCACAATCTAGTGCTCATTATTCAGTCTCTTTTCCCATTTACATTCACCAGGCAAGACTTCAAATCCTTTGATAGAATGATTCCTACAACATTTCTTCCCAAATTGTTTGCCCCGCTATACAGCAGTTTGTACCCATTACCAAGCTCTTTAGCTTTGTTTCCTTTCCACAGTGTTTCCTGTACACAAAGAATTTCAATCGTCGTCCTCTCTATTAAATCAGCTACTTCCCTTCCTCGTTCAGTCATTGACCTAACATTTATTGTACCTATTCTAAGTTGAGCTAGCTTCTTTAGCCAAGCCCGCCCTTCACTCGGCCCCTTCTAGGGACACCAAGACCTTGACGTCGGTGTGGGGGCCAGCTCAGGATTTCCCATGCTGGATTGGCCTTGGTGTAGGGCCAGACTAACAAGGTGTCCCCCGAGTTGCCTAAGAAGTGTCTGTGCTCTTTATTTTTCATCACTATTTCTACCCTTCTATTCTCACCTTCTTAAGTTTCATTCCTCTTCCTGTTTGGCCACCCTCTCTGCCTCAGGTAGAATAGGTTAGTACGGAGGCTTTATCCTCCCCTAATCACATGTTTTGGGTCTTGGAGAGGTGATGCATGGCTACTGGGAGAGTAGTTGTTAGTGACCCCCTCCAGATACTGGGTGCCCTCAGGAGTATATAGCCTTGCATTTGGCATGTCAGGGCCCTGTCAAAGGTCAACCTTCTTATCCCAGGTACTCGGACCGAAAATGGAACCTCTCTCTTCTCTTTCTGCTTTTTCAAAGGGTGGCACCCTTCAAAAAACGGCATCAAAAATAGGTAAGAAACGTAAGCGGTATACTCCAGTTCCAGTGGATTATGTAAGTGACGAACGTCTTCCTCGATTCTTGGTTGCTTCCAGGGTTGATGGTAAGAGTTTTCTTGATGAATGTCCTTTCATGTTAAGCAATTCAATTGAAGAAATTGTTGCTTGTGAAGTTGACGAGATGCGCAAGCTCCGCGATGGATCTGTACTTATAAAGACATCTACAGCTGAACAATCCAGACAGCTACTCAAAGCTACGTTATTCGGAAAGGTAGAGGTGAAAATAGAGAAGCACCAAACACTTAACTCCTGCAAGGGAGCTATATTCCACAGGGATTTGGTTAAGTCTTCCGATGATACTATGATCCGGTACCTAGCACATCGGGATGTAACCGACGTGAAGAGGTTGAAGAGGCGTGTGGGTGATAAGCTGCTCGATACGGGTGCTTTCATCCTTATCTTCGATGCTGAGACTGTACCTGAACGGATAAAAGTAGCAATGTATCGACTGACTGTTCGTCCATATATTCTAGCACCAATGAGGTGTTATAACTGTAAAATATTTGACCACACCTCACTGCGACGTACAGGTACGACAACCTGCAAAATGTGTGGGAAGTGCGAGCATGCTGGGGTTGACTGCACACCACCACCTGTGTGCGTCAACTGCCCGGATGCACATGCACCAATCTCCCAAGAAGTGCCCCACATTCAAGCAGGAGAAGAAGGTCCAGGAGATAAAAACGCTGGATAAACTATCTTATCCAGACGCCCGGAGGAGGTTCAAGTCTGTGGCTGCTCCGGAGTTCTCTATCTCCTTCGCTGAAAAGGTTGCAAACGTGCAGATCACTCCACAGAGTTTTGTACAGAACACCAGTACTGAAAAAGCATCGAAAAGTCAAAGCCAACAATGAAATGTAATCGCTAAAGAAACTAGAGTTTTACCAGCAGAAAAAACGAAACGTGCGTTATTGCCAACGTTGACTGGGAAGTCCTCCCCCCAACAGGGCGGGGGGAAAGGCTTCCCCAAATAGGGCTGGAAAGTCCAGACCTCCTTTCAATGCCCAGACGATGAAGGAGGAGTAGGTGAAGCCACAGAGCTCCCTTAAGAAATTGGAGAAGAAGCCTTCTCCAACTCAATCGAGGGTCACAGGTTCCCCGAAGAAATATGACAAGCCATCTGCTGGTTCTCCTCCAAAACAGACAGATACGGTGGGCAAGAGTGAGAGGCATAGACGCCATCTTGCTCGATCACTTTCTGGAGAACCTAGTTCTCCCAGGAAGAAGGCCCACTGTTCCTGATCAATGAGATCACCGTCCACAGAGTGCCCAGTCACCGCGTCTCCTTCTTCTGAGGAGACAGTGGAGACTGAACCACTCATTGTCGTGGATGGTGATGATGACAACAAAGATACCGACAAAGACGGCGGAACCTGGCAGGTAATGAACCGAACAAAGGGCAAGAAATTGCTCTGAATTCGATGCTTTACCTATCCACACAATGCCACTATTGCAGTGGAACTGCAGTAGTTATCACTGTCGCCTAGCTGAGTTACGTCAGTTGATATCCGTCTATGCAGCCTCCATAGTCTGCTTACAGGAATCTCGTTTCAGACCTGGACACAACATGACCATGAGAGGATATAGTCTTTATTCCAAAAACAGTAGCTGTGGTTGGTGCAGCAGCTGGGAGCGTTTGAACCCTAGTTTGCTCCAATATCTTCGAGAATCGTATGTATTTTTTTGTAATTATGCTCAATACCCATTCAATTTCGATACTGTTTTATTTGATGCTATTCTCCATTGTCCATTAATTTGATACTGTTTATTAATGCAAGTTCTAATAATTCTTCTTAGAAAGACCTTCCCACATTGTCTTATGCCTTAACTCTTCATCAACCTCATGAAAGGCAGTATATGAAACAAAGTATCCTAATTTAAACAACATTGTAACAATGTGATTTGAACTAGGGTTGGGCAGACCGGAACATACAGTTGTTCCGCAACATTAGGAGCTTGAGCGGAGTGTTTCGGTACAGAGTGTCGGACATGGGACACAGGACAGTAACTGCATCGTAGAGAGAACTTCGAGAGGCAACATGACATGCTCCGCGTCAGCTGGAATGTGCCTGTACCAAACGTGCTGTGTGAAGGCCGCACTAGATAGATTAGTTGGCCTTGGCTGTGTCTGTCGATACCGGCTGTGTGCCGCCCTGTGCTGGAGTTTAAACATTTTTTCATCCAGTTATATCTTTAATTCCAAAGCGATGACCTATATTTTTCTTGAGCTTAAAAGTTTCGTTAAAGTCCAAATTAATTTTTAACATCAATCCCCGAGAAAGTGTTCAGGGAAATTTTCAAGATATTAAAGAAAGTAAATGGAAGTTGAGAGGAAAGGAATTCAAAGTGCAGAGAGCATAACAGCATGAAAGTACAACAATGTTTTCATCCAGTTATATTTTTAATTCCAAAGCGATGACCTATATTTTTCTTGGGCTTAAAAGTTTCCTTAAAGTCCAAATTAATTTTTAACATCAATCCCCGAGAAAGTGTTGAGGGAAACTTTCAAGATATTAAAGATGGTAAATGGAAGTTGAGAGGGAAGGAATTCGAAGTGCAAAGAGCATAACAACACCAAAGTAATTAAACCGTACGAAAGACTGTAAACTTTGCATAATGTCGCATCAGAGTCCTGTTCAGGACCCTTTTACTAGAAGAAAACCGGACAGAGTGAAATGCAATTTATGTTTATTTTGCCTACAAAGGGACCTTCAACCAGCACAGTGACAAGACATTTCAAACTTAAACATCCCACAGTTGTTATTTTGCGTGTTCCGCTTGTATATTGTGCACTGACGAATGTTTCTTCAACTGTGCGAGTATACTTTTAATTGGTGAAAATAACATTGTGACATTTGTAAACACCTGTACTGCCAGTGTAATCGTGACAGGTGTATTTCAGAATGAATGGAAACATTCTTATCCTAAAAAGACAATTTAGACATGATTTTTTTGGGTGAATATTTCATTCAGAGTTCCGACTGCTTTCTCATGTACCGTGAAGTTTTATTCTGGCCCTAATTACTCGCAATACAGGCCAATACATTCAACTGGTGAAAATATTCTTGAATTAGTTACTTTTAAACACCTGCACTGTCATTGTAACCGTGTTATGTGTATTTCAGATTGACCGGAAAAATCTTAAACTAAAAGCAGCATTAAAACGTGATTATTGGGCGCGAATTCCAGTGTTCCGACTGTTCGTTTACGTTCCGTGCAGCTTTATGCTGGACATGGCCATAACTACACACAGGCACACACCACACAGCACGTTCCGTACAGGCACATTCCCGCTGGCGCAGAGCCTGTAATGTTGCCTCTCGAAGTTCTCTCTACACTGCACAGTTACAGTCCCGTGTGCCCACTGCACAGTTCAGCTAGTAGGCGAAGGGCAGTGCATAGTGGCGCTTCTAATAATAATAATAATAATAATAATAATGTTATTTGCTTTACGTCCCACTAACTACTTTTACGGTCTTCGGAGACGCTGAGGTGCCGGAATTTAGTCCCGCAGGAGTTCTTTTACGTGCCAGTAAATCTACCGACACGAGGTTGTCGTATTTGAGCACCTTCAAATACCACCGGACTGAGCCAGGATCGAACCTGCCAAGTTGGGGTTAGAAGGCCAGCGCCTTAACCGTCTGAGCCACTCAGCCCGGCAGTGGCGCTTCTGACGGGACAGCGAGTCAGTGTCTCCGTCTCGCTTAAGAATGTTTCGGAACAATTGACACTCGGTGTTCTAGAACAGTGGAACATAACTGTGCATCGGCACAGTGTGCTGAAACAGGGACATAGTGCCCAACCCTAATTTGAACTTGTAAGATGATGAACTGATAGTGCTTAAACTACATGCATAGGAGTATTGGCACCTATAAGTGAAAAGTCCAAATATGCAGATTAGCACAACACAGCTGTCAGTGATTTCTTATTGGCAAACAAATTCATAATGAATAACTCCCACATTGGGGGAGATACAAAGTTTAAGGATCCTTCTATTACGGTTTCATCCTTAACGTATCCTTCACATCGTAGTTTGGAATGCAGCATTTCTTTCCTCAGTTTAACTGCCGTGTCTTTAATCCTCTTCTTCAAATTATCAACTTGTTAGATTTGTTGAGCCATTTCTTCCAAAAGTATGCTACTCATCATTGCAATTGGTGACTTTGACCTATCAAATACCAATTTTTTACCAAAGGTATCAGTTACCGGTAAAAGATTCTTGCACAGGACATGTGATTGTGATGAGTGTTTGACATCCAAATCTTTACTTGTCTTGCACTGATTTCCAGCAACACATGCTTGCTTAGTAAATTTCTATCTTTAATTCGTGTTTTGCCTTAACTTGTATTGATTTTGACTGATGATGGTCTCTAGTAAGACCGAAGCAAGTTTCAACAAATATATGTGACTTTTTTAAGGTTACAACAAACAGTATTGAATAGGTGGAAACCTTTTTAGCTTTTTTTTACATTATATTGCTCTTCAATATGGATTAATATGAAATTTATTACCTATGATTTCTTCGTGTAGATGGAATAAACCCCAAAACCATTCCAGAACATCATCTTTGCGCCGCTCAGCTGCACTGTGAACTGTTAAAATGGTTTTAGCCTTTAATATTAAGTTACTTGGTTTATTGTAAGACCCACACACATTTTCATTTTCTGTGTGTTTTCGGTTTACTGGCACCACTACAATAGACGTTAATGTACACTGTCAGAACAACATTCGTAATCACTCACATCTGAATAACACTGATTGTGAACAAATTAAACACACAAATGGCTACGACTGGTGTGTACCATGCTGGTACACGCACATCATGTTGATGTTATGGAGACCTACATTGACATAGCGCCAGTGATCCACCATCTTTAATGGCAACTCAAGATAAGCCCGACCACAAAATTTGGTGGCAACCTGCACATCTACATACTCCAAAGTTATAATTAAGAAGCACCTCTTCATTATGTTTCCCACGAATGGCAACTTCAATGGCCCAAACAAGTGAAAGTCTGAGGGAGCTAGGTCAGGGCTATAGGGTGAATGGGGTAATACAATCCAACCCTGTTTTGTGAGGTGTTTCAACGTCCTCAAACTTGTGTGAGGGCGTGCGTTATCATGTTGAAGCAAACAATCACCTGGGTTGTTATGGCGTCCAAGTCGCTGGAAGCGCTTCTTGAGTTTGGTTAATGTGTTCACATGTGCCTCAGAATTAATGATGGTGCCTCTTGACATCACATAAATGAGTATGACACCATCTTAGTCCCAAAACACAGTGATCATGACCTCACCAGCAGAAGCAGTTGCTTTGAAATTTTTCTTCTGTGGAGAGTCAGGATGGCACCATTCATTGATTGCCGTTTTGTTTCGGGCTCAAAATGGTGAACCCAGGTTTCATCACCTGTCACAATCCAGAGCAAGAAGGCTTCCCCCTCAGCTTCAAAACATTGCAGCAACTCAGAAGAAATGTTTTTCTGAGAGTGTTGTGTTCCTCCGTAAGACAGCGCGGAACCCGTCATGAACACATTTTTGTGTAATCAAGAGCACTGATGATTACACCCACACTTCCTTTGCTGATTGACAGCTCCCGCGCTAATTGCTAACTCGTTCTGCGTCAGTCCTCGCGCATGAGCACATCAGCACACTGCATCTTGTCAGGTGTGACAGCCGTGGGTGGCCTCCCCGACCATTGTAAATCTTGGAGCTCTGCTGAACCACCTTCAGATGGCCTCACCCTCAGTGCCCAGCCACTAACTGTACTTCTGTCGACTGTTGATGCTCCATAAACTGCACATAAACGTTTGTGAATGTTTCCAACAGTTTCTTCCTCCGCAGTGAGATATTCAACGTCGACATAAATTCAATAATGTACTTCACTTGCAGACACCATGTTGAACCATTGCTGCAAGTACACTATTTGTCAGAAGAAATAGAAACTTTGCATGCGCACTCTGAAAACTTCAAAGAAGTCATATCTTAAGTTTTGCATTCGTACCATTGTTGGGGGCTAAGAAAAATATTGTGGTGCATTATTTTCTGGGCCACCCTGATAGAATGTGATGTTGATCTTTCAAGAACGAATCATTAATTAAACATGAATTAAATTATAATGTTTTCAAGTATAATCTGTTATTTAATGTCATTTAAGACCTATCTGTGTTGGTGCGACGTAAATCATTGTAAAAAAAATTTACTCCAACACAAAACCAAGAGGACTTTTCTTCTTGGTGAAACTTACAACCTGACTTTTACCCTTCTGGACATGAGGCTAATGATGTGATATACCCTATGATAGGAGGAAGGGAGAAACCTAGTGTCAGCACCTGGACTACTCCTATATAAATAATGCACAGTAGCGTTTTCCATCTATTCAATACTAGTTCAATACGGACCAACAATATGTAGTTCATAACCCTTAATAGACTACTCCTGTCGAATAGCACCAGGGGGTATGCTCAAGGCTTAAACATCGTCGTCCGACGGACGAATCACCAACAGCAGCGTCATTTGCCCTCACTCCATATGAATACTGTGGAGATATTTGGAATTTCCAGGCTGCTTTTACTCAAGATATTGATTAGAAATTGTATACCACCACCTCTTCTACCCTGGCAGAAACATTCTGATGGTGACATTTTTTATGACCAGTGGGACTTGAACTGGTTAACCACTGCATCAGACCATATAGACTTCACATCTTAATGATCATGATCCCCACTTAAATTGTCTATATTAAAAATGAAAGGAATAGGAAAGCAAATATACTGGGAGTGTGTCTTATTGCTGGCCTGCTTAAGACAAATTCCAAACTGGCAGTCTGTTGTTTCCTTCATTATTATCATGACATTGATGCTAGTTCTTCTTTGTTTCTTACGCTTGTGTCATTTTCAGTTACATTTCACTTTTTCACTTCCTGAGTGAGTCTAAAATAGATTTTTTTTTCATCTTGAAAATAAACACACACAAATAATAATAATAATAATAATAATAATAATAATAATAATAATAATAATAATAATAATAATAATGATGATGATGATGATGATTCATGTTTGTGGGTTACTGTAGTCACGTCCTAGTTCATGAACCATGGGCAACGGCTGAGTGGCCTGGTAAGTGGTCCTGAGAGTCGGGATACCAGTTGCTATGGAATGGGAGTGGGCATCTCCGACATATTCTGAGTCATGGCCCTCCTTGTGCTCAGGCGGCTAGGATTATACAATTCACCGGTGGTCCATAACCCGTTAGAGGAGAGATCCTCACTTGGTCTATGTGCAAGTAGGGTAGCATCCTGCTTCATGAATTTACCGAGCTCAGAACATTTTAAGCAATACTCGGACCTATGGGAGTAACGGAGTCCCACTCCCATGTGACAGGCGAGGGACTCCTTGGAAATAACTTGGCGAACGAAATGTAATTCGATGGGGAGCTATCAATATTAATGGGGGTTATGGAAGAAAGAAAGTAGAACTGGCTGAGTCAGCAAAGAGGATGCGTCTAGATGTGCTAGGAGTAAGTGATATTCAGGTAAGGGGAGATAACGAGGAAGACATAGGAGATTAGAAAGTGTACTTGACGGGTGTTAGAAAGGGACGGGCAGACTCTGGGGTAGGGGTCTTTATTAGGAATACCATTGCACGCAACATAGTTTTTGTTAGGCACGTAAATGAGCAAATGATGTGGGTAGATTTGTCATTTGGAGGAATTAGGACACGAATTGTGTCCGTGTATTCACCATATGAGGGTGCAGATGAGGATGAAGTTGACAAGTTTTATGAAGCATTGAGTGACATCGTGGTCAGGGTCAACAGCAAGAATAGAACAGTGCTAATGGGCGATTTCAATGCGAGAGTTGGGAATAGAACTGAAGGATACGAAAGGGTGATTGGTAAATGTGGGGAAGATATGGAAGCTAATGGGAATGGGAAGCGTTTGCTGGACTTCTGTGCTAGTATGGGTTTAGCTGTTACGAATACATTCTTCAAGCATAAGGCTATTCACCGCTACACATGGGAGGCTAGGGGTACAAGATCCATAATAGACTATATCTTAACAGACTTTGAAATCAGGAAATCTGTTAGGAATGTACGAGTTTTCCGCAGTGAACTAAGCATCTCTAGGCCTAGGGTAGAGAAAGTGAAATCTGTCTGTAAATGAATAAGGGTAGGAAATATCCAGGACGAGGAAATTAGACAGAAGTACATGGATATGATTAGTGAGAAGTTTCGAACAGTAGACAGTAAGCAGGTTCAGGATATAGAAAGTGGATGGGTGGCATACAGGGATGCTGTAGTAGAAACAGCGAGTGAATACCTAAGAACAACAGTGTGTAAAGATGGGAAAAGGCGAACATCTTGGTGGAATGATGAAGTGAGAGCAGCTTGTAAACGTGAAAAGAAGGCTCATCAGAAATGGCTCCAAACAAGGGCCGAGGCAGACAGGGATTTGTATGTAGATGAAAGAAACAGAGCGAAACAAATAGTTGTTGAATCCAAAAAGAAGTCATGAGAAGATTTGGTAACAACCTGGAAAGGCTAGGTCAAGCAGCGGGGAAACCTTTCTGGACAGTAATAAAGAATCTTAGGAAGGGAGGGAAAAAGGAAATGAACAGTGTTTTGAGTAATTCAGGTGAACTCATAATAGATCCCAGGGAATCACTGGAGAGGTGGAGGGAATATTTTGAACATCTTATCAATGTAAGAGGAAATCATCCTGGTGGTGTTGCGAACAGCCAAGCTCATGGGGAGGAGGAAAATGATGTTGGTGAAATTATGCTTGAGGAAGTGGAAAGGATGGTAAATAAACTCCATTGTCATAAAGCAGCAGGAATAGATGAAATTAGACCTGAAATGGTGAAGTATGGTGGGAATGCAGGGATGAAATGGCTTCATAGAGTAGTAAAATTAGCATGGAGTGTTGGTAAGGTACCTTCACATTGAACAAAAGCAGTAATTGCACCTATCTATAAGCAAGGGAACAGGAGGGATTGCAACAACTATCGAGGTATCTCATTGATTAGTATACCAGGCAAAGTATTCACTGGCATCTTGGAAGGGAGGGTGCGATCTGTCGTTGAGAGGAAGTTGGATGAAACCCAGTGTGGTTTCAGACCATAGAGAGGCTGTCAGGATCAGATTTTCAGTATGCGCCAGGTAATTGAAAAATGCTACGAGAGGAATAGGCAGTTGTGTTTATGTTTCGTAGATCTAGAGAAAGCATATGACAGGGTACTGAGGGAAAAGATGTTCGCCATACTGGGGGTCTATGGAATTAAAGGTAGATTATTAAAATCAATCAAAGGTATTTATGTTGTGAGTTGGGCTTCAGTGAGAATTGATGGTAGAATGAGTTCTTGGTTCAGGGTACTTACAGGGGTTAGACAAGGCTGTAATCTTTCACCTTTGCTGATCGTAGTTTACATGGATCATCTGCTGAAAAGTATAAAATGGCAGGGAGGGACTTGGTCTTAATGGCAGATTGTGCCGAAAGCCTGCAGTCTAATTTCTTGGAACTTGAAAATAGGTGTAATGAGTATGGTATGAAAATTAGCCTCTCGAAGACTAAATTGATGTCAGTAGGTAAGAAATTCAACAGAATTGAATGTCAGATTGGTGATACAAAGCTCGAACACATAGATAATTTCAAGTATTTAGGTTTTGTGTTCTCCCAGGATGGTAATATTGTAAGTGAGATTGAATCAAGGTGTAGTAAAGCTAATGCAGTGAGCTCGCAGTTGCGATCAACAGTATTCTCTAAGAAGGAAGTCAGCTCCCAGATGTAACTATCTTTACATCGCTCTGTTTTCAGACCAACTTTGTTTTAGAGGAGCGAAAGCTGGGTGGACTCAGGATATCTTATTCATAAGTTAGAAGTAACAGACATGAAATTAGCAAGAATGATTGCTGGTACAAACAGGTGGTGGGAACAATGGCAGGATGGTACTCGGAATGAGGAGATAAAGGCTAATTTAGGAATGAACTCGGTGGATGAAGCTGTACGCATAAACCGGCTTCGGTGGTGGGGTCATGTGAGGTGAATGGAGGAGGATAGGTTACCTAGGAGAATAATGGACTCTGCTATGGTGGGTAAGAGAAGTAGAGGTAGACCTAGACGACGATGGTTAGACTCGGTTTCGAACGATTTAAAGATAAGTGGTATAGAACTAAATGAGGCCACAACACTAGTTGCAAATCGAGGGTTGTGGCGACGTTTAGTAAATTCACAGCGGCTTGGAGACTGAGCGCTGAAAGGCATAACAGTCTATAATGATAATGTATGTATAATAATAATAATAATAATAATAATAATAATAATAATAATAATAATAATAATAATAATAATAATAATAATAATAATAATACACCATGCATACAAGCATAATATACAGGGTACAGGAGATTTTCTCTTTCAACAACTCTGTTTATGGACATGACAGCTTCTACCATCACCGTTCAGAATCTCAACTTGCTGATTACTTCTTTTAAAAGTTTCTTTGTAATAAATCTGAAAACCACACAGAAAACATGCATTACTTTACGATAACAGTGCCCAGCTTCAGAAAATGAGGTATGTCCCAGTACTCCTGGATGCAGCAATCAGTTAAGTAATCAGTATAGCCAACATATGCCACTGAAGATCCTAATTTTACGTAACAGCATATAACTGCTTTCAGTCTTACTACATTGCTTTGCAGCAATTTTAAAACTGTGAAAATGCACGTCTTTCTCATACAACTTTCTTAAATGTGTAACAGGTACCATATCCCCCTGAAGAAAAAAAAAAAAAAAAAAAAAATTAAGCAGTATATATATATAAAAAGAATATCAAGGACCAATAGTACTGCCTTGTGCATACCTGCCAACCCTTCCAGTTTACCTGGAAACTTTGTTTTTAACTCAGTTTCTGATTTATTTTTACTTCTTCCTATTTTTGACCATTATATCCCCCAGTACAGCCAATACTCTTTCCTCAGAATAAATTCTTATGTGCTAGTGTAATTTTCAAGCATTTTTGATGCTTTATTTGGCGAGTTTATTGTGTTTCCCGCTCACTACAGCAGTGTGTGTGCTTTACAGCTGGTAATTCAGGACAGAAATCATCCTACAAGCAAGAGAGGCTAGCGTGTGCTAGCCACTCCATTAATTGGGATTCAGGACGAAAAAATGAGTTTGTTCCTACTTTGTTATTGTGTGGTTCGCATGCTCTTTTCTTTGCGTAGTTTCATTGGAGTTGTAGTCCACGTGTTTTTTTCTTGCAGTTCTGTGCTTTTCCCCCTTTCAAAGTCATATTTAATAACGTATGAGACATATTGATCTTTTTTGTATACGGTAATTTCGCATATTTCAGTTTGTGTCCATTCTTAGTTCATAATTTTAAATGACTTGAATGTATTTCAGAGCTGTCTCGGTGACAGTTTCTGGTATTTTTTCTTCACATCATGGTCACAAAACATATAAAATTGTATTTCCTTTCATTTTACAGTCTAATATAGGGAACTATTATGCAATTTCTTCCGTGTTTGTTACATTTTCTTGTAATAATTTTTATGTTTTCTTAGTTTAAGATTTTAAATTTAATGGTCATTTCGCATTGTAATTGTAGTTATGTATGCCTTTTATAATGTTTTCTTTTTTTATTTAGACCGTGGCGCAATATTCGTGATCAAATCCAATAAATATCTTCTGATTTTTTATTTTTAAAAGTTGGCAGGTATGCTTGTGGAACCCTCCATTTAATCATCAAATAACAATTTACCTGTTCTAATTCTCTTAGTTCTGTTTTCTGGAAATTTAGCCACCAAATCAATTATTCATTTTGTCTAGTCCAGTAGCCCTCATTTTTGTGAGTAATCTCCTATGATTTATCCTATGAAAAGCTTTGGATAGGTTAATAGAGATGTCGTGCATTTGACCTTCTGAATCTGAAATATTAACGGTTCTGAGCTATAGTCGTAACTAGTCTCTTTCATGAAAACAAATTATAACTTCCATGCATGCCAGAAATCACCATGGAGACTTGTGGCTGTCAATATTGCCTAGAATGCTAACAGCCATAAGTCTCCATGGTGATTTCTGGCATACATGAACTTTTTTAATTTGCTTTAATGTAAGATGTGAAAAAAGCTAGTTACGATAGTATTGGAATGAACTGTCAATACCTGCTATATCTTGCTGGAATCCTGTTAGTTGGGTCTTACTGGAATTATCTTTCCTAAACCCAACTGTCTTCTGTAAATCAGTTGGAGTAATTTTTTGATCACCTTAATACAATAAGAAAAAATGTTTTCCTAGAGCTTACATACAACCAGTTTCAAGCTGACTGGCCTATAATTATCCACTTTATGTTTATCACCCCTCCCTTTGTAAACTGGAGCTACTATATGAACTCTTCATTAATTTGATATAGCTCCTTCATTGTAAACAGTAATCGAAAAAGTATTTGAGATATCATATTATACCAACCCGTGAACATGAATTGTTTGGTTTTGTCTATGCGTTTACAAAGTAACAGCATTTCACACACCTCACTCTTCGACACATTTCCTTCAACTGGAGCAAACCTTATAGTTGTGGTCGACATCTGCTGCTCTAGTTACTGTCTTGTGCAACTGTAGTGGCCAGTGGCTGTGGCCCACGTTGGCCACTAAGATTGGCTACTTGTATGCACACTCAAAACATGTCTGTGGTATGACTCCATTTGGTATTCAGAAATTGAGTTGTATGCACGAACAAGCGTCTATGTTACATTCCCTACATATTGAGAAAAACGGCAATAAAGATGATTGTTGACTGCAGGACAAGGCTACGCGAGAGAATGTAACATAGACTTTTGTTCCGTAAACCAACAGCTTTGAAGGGCACGCACTCACTCATTTGCAAATAATGGACGCATATAGAGGAGAATAGTGTTATTTTAAATTTTTAGCCTAATTATAGTGATTGGATGCGTACAAATACTATTCCATTAAATATAAAATGTAATTAAACTTGTTTCTTTACAGTGGTTAATATTTTCTTAGAAAGTAACTACTGTGCTCTTCATTCTGTTACTTCAACACAATAATTTGCACATCTTTATAATAATTATTATTACATCATCTGGTTACACATTAACGGCAAAATTTGAAAATATATAATAAATATATTCAAATCAATATGTCTATATCTATATTGGTCCCTTAATCCTGAGGATCGTGATCTCTGAAGATATTTCTTTGTACCCGTTTCCATCCTCCACGGTCTTCTGCTATATGGGTAGATTGTCTTTGTTGCATGTTTTATGCTATCTGTCCATTGTATAGGTGCTCACCCACGCTTCCCCTTTCCAGGCACGTTTCCCAAGATTATGTGCTTTTTAAGGCTTCCTTCTCCACGACGCATAATATGACCAAAGAATAGGAGAATCCTCTGTTGACATTTTGCCGATAACCTGGTACTGATGTTCAGTTCCTTGAGGATGGATTCGTTGTTTTGAAATGCTGTCCAAGGAATGCGATGCATTCTTCTCCAGCACCACATCTCGAATGAGTTGATCTTATTCAAATCTGAAGCTCGTAAAGTCCACGTTTCAGCACCATAGAGGAAGATAGAGAATACCAGTGTCTGTACTAGTCTCATCTTTAGCTTTACAGAAATGGAGCGATCCTTCCAAATATGAGATAACCGAGACATGATATTCTTGGCCATGGCAATCCTTCTCCTGATCAAATCGATATACACAGAAAATAATCAATAATAGCAACACTGTAAGTTATATTTTTCAACTCGCTTGTAGTTTATATTCTGATGTTTTTTTTTTTTTTAGGTTTACATAGAATCTATGATACTCCTGCTTCAAGTATTTCAGCATATCCTGAAGATCCTTCTTTTTCTCCTTCGTAATCGGCAGGTCATCTGGATATGAAGGAACAAGGTCAAAAATTGAAAATGTCTCACCAATGATGACATTTCTTGGTGTCACAACTGAATAATATTGGAATGGTATTATTGTATTGTGCAATTTTCTAACATATACTCCACTAAGCTCATCTTTAGTAAATTTTATCCACATAGCCTCCGTGATTTTTAGTTCCTTATTCTTCATGATACCCCTGGTCAATGGTTCAAAACTTTTGAAGTTATTTCTGTCCATCTCTACTATTTCATAGTTTCTTGAAATAAAAGATTCTCCTATCACATACTTCCATTCAGAAGGAACGTGGACTGTAGAAACCTTTTTCTGTTTTTTAATTAATGCGAAGTCTCTGTCGCATGGTAGGAAGCTGTGTCCCGAACAGAGAAATTTTTGTTGAACTTCATCAAAAAATCCTGAGGTAACAAATTTCTTGAATAGTACATGATGTAGCCAGTTATTATTTTGTCCTACGCATCAATCGGACCACACAATAAGTTTTCTGCTCTGCAAACTGCTTGGTTGAAAGTTGTCAGTGATGTGTTTTAGTAAACATGATGCTATTTCTGTCGATCTCCTCTTCCCAATTGTTTCATTCCAGAGATAGAAAGTTACTTTATTTCGTCCCATGTCATGTATAGCAAAATTGTAAGAAGACAGCTGGTGTTGGTAGTATATGGATGAATGGGTAAGTGTAGGGCAGAACAGAACTTGTTGCAGATTGACACAAAGCACAGTTACATTTCATTCCTTTCGGCAATTTCACCATTGTTGTGCGTGGCTTTATACGCTTGATCAGCTTTGTAATGGTGCAGCATTCTATCAGTCTGTATTTTCTTCCGCTCTTCTTCCGTTTGAGCAGCCTGAAGTTTGTTATACAATAAGTCACAGTATTTACAAGTGTCACTTCATGGAGAGCCTGTTTTCAGATTCATTTCATAAAAGGTTGATTGATAGGACGTAAAGTGTACTTCAGCCTCAGGGTGCTTTGATTTAAAGGCTCTGTACATTTTAGCTAAGGTTAAATCAGGTGACAGGTACTCTTTCTCAGTTTTGTGTCGAGAATAATGGCTGGGCTGCCTAGGGAAGCTGTTTATATGTTCTGTAACTTTGTTTTTGATTTCATCTTTAATAGAGTGAGGACGATTGAAATGCTTGCCCTCTGGTATTTAGGAACACTGACTCCGTCTTTCATATTTCTCTGCAGAGTTTGGATACATCAGGCGAAATTGAAAATGTGTGCATAAGGGTAGTTTTACAAACTTGCAGAGACCCTAATCTGTAAAGAAATGTAGCTTTTGTTTTTGTTGAGAAGTTGCATCTGTTAGTCCTTTCCTTCGTCTGTTAGGTTCCTCTAAGTCAACACATTTCATTAAATAAAGAGTCTGTTCATCATAAGATAATTTATAAAACTCCAGGAAATAGGACAGTTTTAATTCACAACTCAGTTCTTTACACCCAGACCTCCCACATTTACAATCAAAATTATCTGTTGGTTTTTTACGTTCTTCTACATTCTTACCTTTTTTACTGGTGTAAGCTTTCCCACTGTCCCTTAATTGTTTACGTTCCACATCTTTCCTTTCACTGGGGTCACTTCCTTTTCCTGTATCTGTTTTTCGTCAACTTGTGTACACTGCTTGGGGACTACAGTACATTACGATCACTACTATCGTCTGATTGCACGACTATGGTGTCGATGATAAACTAAATAAACTCAGTAATATAAGACTGAACACACCAAAACAATCTCCATACTAGAATGTGCTCATTACATTGCATTTAATCGTGACATTGTCGAGCGCTCGCGCGGGAAACGATCTAACATATACTTTTGTTCCATTATTTTTCAAGTGCATTTCTCGTCACAATTTCGGGAATACTATAGCAATCTGTTGAGATATGCTCAAACTACCTGCTAATACAGATCCAGGACACATCATAGATGTTTGTTCTGTGAATATCTCAAATGCCACAAAAATGTAACATAGAAGTTTGTTCACGCATACGACTCAATTGTTGATGATGATCCAGTAAGTAAGTTTTATGATAAGGTGGCCTGGAAGTTTAACCTGGATTTCTATTATCCTGACTAATATATGTCTGCTGTTATGAGATCTGAACTAACATGACATCTGATTTTTGCAATTCCATTTTCTGTCAGTGTACTTCCTTGTTATTAGATTTTAACCATTTAATTATGACTATTGTTTATTAAATATATTTGGTTTTACAGCTTGCTATCCACTGTGATGAAAATGAACAACACATTGCTGTACTTTATTGTACTGTATGCACTTCTCATCTGTGTGAAGAATGTTCTGAGTTGACCCATGCTACTCGCACGTTGGCTCGTCACCGACGTATACCACTGTCTGATAAACCTCGCGAGAAACCAAAGTGTCCATCTCATCCATCTCATGTAGCTGAATTTACATGCCTGGAAGAAGATTGTCAGACGTTGCAGTCTGGACCAGGTCCTATAATGTGTTTTATCTGCAAAGACTATGGGCGACATAAGAACCATAAGGTAGGACTTTTTTTTTAATTAGTAGGAACAATTGATTTTTATTTTCATTTTTCACATGTTAGTTTTCATTTTCTGTGCAGACCCAATTGGATTGGCATTTTTGGTGTTTATGGAAAACTTTGCCAGTCCTACCAGTCTTGCATCAGTTGATAACTGGATAATCAAAAATAGTACTCCTTCACTAACTATACACATTCTATCATGGATGTGATGAATTAGGGTATCTCAAGACACTCTGTGGTATGCGATGACAGAGTAATGTCACCCATTTAGTTCATTTCGGCAGTATAGAACACTCACAAAATGATGTAGTGTGTGATGTTGCTGAACGGCCCGATCAGGTTGGCATATCTTTTTTACACAATACTGACCCAGTTGAGATTGAGAATTCGTACAAATTACTTGACAATACAATATATTTTAGTTGAAAACTTTACAGATGTCATTTGTGTGTGTGTTGAAAGATGAAAAGTAACTAAATTAACTAATGAAAATTCCATACATACTTCACCAGTAGAACCTACAGTATGTATGACATTGACACAGTGAAGGTTAAAGAAAAATAACTATCCCCTATGGCCTGAAGTTCTCACACCAAACAGTAACGCTGTGACCAACAAGAGAAAGAAATCTACCATAGAAAACTAAACAATGCTTGGTGCCCGATCAGATCAGCAGAAAATTTTAAATGCTTATAATGATCAAAAGTAAATGTCAAACACGAAGGAGCCTCTACTCCAGTTAAATGCCACAGAGTATAATTCAACACAGGACGTTACGATACCTTCCAAAAAAAAAAACCAGCACAGATTTTATGTGTGCACGCTTTAGAAATTTACATTTTCCGCCCAGTCTCAACTGAGTTAACACAATCTCATATATTGCTTTTCAGCATCGACATGTTTTTTTATGTTTCGTATATATATATATATGGTGACATAAAACTTGTACTTGAGAACCTGACATTTTAAAGTGTAATTATACCACAATGCAGGTCATTGAATTTTAACACGTTTTATCTCTACAGTTATTACCAAGTGTTCATAGTATGTATATTTATCAAGACTTCAAGGACAGAAATAATTAGTTTTTAAAAATTAAGGCAAACTAACATTGGACAACAAGATTTTATTACAGTGTACAACTGAAGGTTCAGGAAACAAGGAGGTGGAACCCACAAGCCCAATATTCCACAAGACTTAACAAATTGTGATCAATGCACATGCTCTTTCTGTGTTATCATACATGTTTCACAAAGCTAGCACCTAATTTCAGAAAAACTCATGCCTGTGAACAATCCAAACTTTTATGAATGTGTTTTTATGTATGTTATTATTCATGAAAAGGCAGTGAATACCAAGTTCCAATTCGATGATTGCCCCCAATCATGAGAATAATTTGACATGTTATCGTCGTATGACATTTTTGTTTGATCTAGCAATGTTTTATGATTGCATGATATTGTACCAGTAAAAGAGCCCGACTTTAAGATTTATTTTCAACGCAAGCATGAAATAGTTCTCAGGGCTAAACTGGATGAATAAAAGCTAGAGCTTGGTACAGGAGGCAGGGTCCTATCTACAAGAAAAATTTGAATCTGATTTGATAAGAGTTTATTAATATAATGCATGTTAAATTGCACATCACCTCATGGTAGATAGGGGTTGTCTTCCACATTGTCCTTTAAATGGCCCGGGTCTCCAGCTCACCAGGCCGCACCGGCTGGAACACGTTCCAGAAGATGCCCAAGTACTCCATCAAGATGCGGACGGACCATCCAGGTTGACTGCACGGAATACGCCTCAAGTTCCCGATGCTAGTGATGACCTCCGCTGGTTCCTGACGTTGTTGAGGGTAGTCACATTACCCAAGTACAATGAGGTTGATAGAATCAATGCAAACTCCGAGAATGTGCTCTTCGTCACTCACAGAATAAATCAGAGTTCATGAAAACCTTGAGTAATGAGTTTTCTCACTACTAGTAAAATCACGAGACAAAGTTCATAAAGACTTTTAAGAATCCACTCTTTAACACTCATGGAAATGACAAGTCCGTGGTCATGAAGACTTTCAATAATGTTATAGTTCATCAATGAAAAAAATTACAAGTCTTCAAGTAATCACTGACAAAGATCACAAGTGTATGCTCATGGAAACTTTGAATAAATTTAGAGTTCATCACTCGTGAATATTACAAGTCTTTGAATAATCACTGGCGAAAAGTTAAAGTCCAACACTGGTAAATATTACAAGTCTTATTTATAAAGACTTAGAAATATTCAGAGTTCCTCAACACTCGTAAATATTGCAAGTCCCATTTATAAAGACTTAGAAAAATTCAGAGTTCCTCAACACTCGTAAATTTTGCAAGTCCCATTTATAAAGACTTAGAAAAATTCAGAGTTCCTCAACGATACTATAACCACACGAAGATAGCTTCCGACGATAATGGCAGCGAGTAGGGTCACGTTGACTACTCGACTGTCACTGACTGACTGAGATATCAGGCTATATTGAGCCCTCCTTATATTTGGTTTGGGACGTCTACGTCACATATGCCGTGAAGCTGGTTATCTCCTGAATCCCTCGACGGATTTTCTTGAAATTCAAGCATTGCGACGTTTATGTAATTCCCTTTAAGATGACATGTTGATCAAGTCGCTACCACAATTATTATGGGAGTTTTAATTTTTTTTCTCCTTCGAATGTTCCGGAAGGTGTGACGCTTGAATCTGGAACATACGAGTTCAGGCTAGCTGCACGTGGCATGACAGGCGGGTGATCTAACTAGCCCCTGCGGCTACGTCACGCATACAGCTGTTCTCAGGTTGCTTGCTCGTCCCGCTGAATGTAAACAAACCAGGCTTGCACGGAGTAATACGCGTGGTGATAAAATACGATCAACTCTCAAAAAATATGCATGTACAGGGCGTAACCGGTACATATCCCTCCTTCTCAGGGAAAAAGAAAATACTATGAGGATTTTCTTTTAGTCTCTTTTCACTCAAAGTATTTTTTGAGATTGGAAGCATTGTAGATGCCTTCAAGGCTGCCATCTAGTCTTGTGATTTTATTGGCACCGTTGTCCAAAGATTCAGAAATTCTGAAAGGGCCAAAATACAAGGGACAGAATTTCGCGTAGATCCTCAATTCCAGACGAGACATCGCAGGTTTTCGAATCAACACCTTGTCTCCCACTCGTAAGGGTGGTCTAAACTTACAATTCCTATTCCTTCGTTGTCTGATGTCTGCAGCATGCCTCAATTTCCCTAAGGCTTTAGCGATTCTCGCTTCTTGATCGATTGCTGCATCTGGCGAAGCAGGGAGAATAGCATCCCACGGACGATGAGGAATATGCCCATGATGCACCAACATTGGAATATCTCCAGTAGATTCGTGGACAGTGGAGTTGACTATCTTCTGCATAACTGGAAGCACATCAATCCATTTCCAATGTTCTTCCTGGCAGTACACCCGACAGAATCTGGCGATCTCCCTCATCAATCGCTCAGCAGGGTTGGCTTCTGGACGACGAATGGAATTCATGATGTGGTGAATCTCCAACTCCTCTATTCCTGCCTGAAACTCTGCGGACGTGAACTGGCTTCCATGATCTGTCAGCAGGAATGTAGGTTTCCCCATCTCAGGAAAGACATTCCTGCGAAGTCTCCTTAAAATATTTCCGATGTTTGCCTTCTGAATAGGCAACAACATGGTGAATTTCGAGAAGACGTCGACGATGACTAAGACGTGGTTGTTACCTCTGGTTGCCTTTGGAAGTGGGCCATACAGATCAAGCGCCATCACTTCCTGCGGCTTCTGTGGGATGATAGGCCTTGGATATTCCCTCATAAGGTAATTGTTCGGCTTAATTCGTTGGCATAAGTCACAGATTCTTATGGTCCTTCTAACATCGTTCCGGAGGTATGCCCAGATGAATCTTTCCTTAATTACACTGGCCACTTTATCCACTCCAGCATGTCCTGTGATGAAGTGGCAATGCCAGATGATGGCTTCCCGAATTTTTTCCGGGGCATAAATCCGTTTAGTGGTCCTGGTTGCGTCAACGTATTTATAGAGTAGGTTGTTGTCCCATGAAAAAGATTGGGCTGCCTGCTTAATCCGGGCATAGTCTGGATCGTGCTGTGGAACCGCTCCTTCACAGAAACAAATGATTTCTCTTAGCCTAGGATCTCTCCGCTGGCTTGGGCTAGATACCAAAGTCTCCTCAAAAACTCTTCGTCATCCCGACCAGTAACTGAAATCGGGCAGGCTATGGCTGCATCTGTGGGATTCCGGCTGAGGGCGTCGGCTAGTACATTCTTCTTTCTAGACCGATGCACAATGGAGACATTGAATTGCTGTATAAATAGTGCCCATCTGGTGACCCGTTCATTTGTGAGGTCGAAAGATAGGATGAAAGTTAGTGCCTTGTGGTCTGTATAAATGGTGATTGGAAACCCAAAGACAACCTTTTTCCAATATAAAAGCGAATATACAATAGCCAGGGTTTCTAGCTCTGTAATGGTGTAGGATTTTTCATGTGTCCTTAGCTTCTGACTTACGAACGCAATGAACAGCTTAACATTGGGCTTATCAGGATCGACTTGATAGAGAACGGCTCCGATCCCTATCTTACTGGCATCACATTCAATATGGAAAGGCCATTCATAATTAGGATAACAGAGCTGCACGTTATTTCTGAGCATCCTTTTATGGCAATAAAGGATTGCTCACATTCTGCAGTCCATTTCCATTGATTATTTTTCTTCAATAATTCCTGGAGAGGCGCTACAGTCTCTGTGTACTGAGGACAATGTTGCGAAAAGAATTGGCAAAGTCCAAGGAAATGCCGAACTTGCTTAATCCTGCAAGGCCTAGGAAAATCCACAATGCATTGAATTTTGGCAGGATTTGGGCGGATGCCCTCCCCGCTAATGACATGCCCAAGAAAAATAACTTCTGTTTTGAAAAATTGGCTTTTTTTCAAATTAATTTTAAAGTTCTTTTCTCTCAATTCTTTGAGTACAGTGTGTACATCTTCTAAGTGCTGCTCCCAGGTATTGGATGCTACCAAGATATCCTCGACGTAAATGGTGGCAATGGCCTTTACTTCATCAGATAATTGGCTCTCCAACACTCTTATCAAGACGGTTCCCAAGTTCTTGATGCCAAAGGGCAATCGATTGAAGACATATGTGATATTATCAAAGATAAATCCCGTGAAGAGCCTGCTGTGTTCATCTAGTACGATATGGAAGTAAGACGATGTCATGTCCATGCCTGAAAAATATTTTTTTCCAAAAAATCGCTTAATGACATCTTTAAGCGGAGGAGGGTGGTCATACTCAAGGACCAGTCGGTCATTCAAGACACGAGCGTCCAAACATAAACGAAGATTACCATCGGGTTTCCTTACTATGGTGAGTGGATGAATATAGGGTGTAACGCACTTTGAGATAATTCTGTCAGCCTCCATCTGACGAATTAGTGTCCTGGTTTCATCCATTTACTTCTCAGGCACTGGATATGGCTTGCGTTTATAGGGCGAAGTATCCTTGACGTTGAAGTGGTGTTTAAAATTCTTGATCTCTCCAGGCTTCTCCTCGAAGATGTCCGGATAGGTCTGATATATCTCTTCCTCCGCCGCTGCTATGTTAGGGTGGCAATCTGGGGCTTCAGTTACACTGGAGATGTAGGTGAGAAACTCAGGCCCTTTGTCATTCAAAATTTCATCGATGGGTCCCTCCTCATTGGGATCACCATCTTCCATTGACATGGGTCCCTCTTCTTCACCCTCTTCTTTCAGTACCTGGTCGACTGGGGCGGCATCGCCAATCACACCATCGACTTGTGTGCGGGGTAAGTCAATCCCTTGAAGTCTAAAATCTTCACCGTCTACCACCTGTAACTCTACAGATCCAATCCTACATAGATGAATAGAGTTGGCAGAATAGTCAATGGTAGCCTTATATTTAGACAGAAAGTCTTAACCCAAGATAAGGTTAAACTTCATAGGCGAGACTATCAGGAAAATATGTTCACACACTTCTTCGTTGATAGCAAACTCAAGGAAGACTTGTTGCTTACATTTGATATTCCTGTCAGGAATAATGCCCTTAATCCTAACTTGTGCTACCGGCAAAATGAGAAGGTTACATCGATCCTTGATCAATGTTATCAACTTGTCAGAAGTTAGGGAAACTTGTGCTCCCGAGTCCACTAGCGATGATACTTGGAATTCCCCAATGGTAATATTGATGATGGGTAAACTTCGTTGAACATGTTGACGAATGGGTAATTCGTCTTCAGATACTAATTCGTCATCAATGTTCCAATAATTTATTATGTCTACATGAAATGACCCGACCTCCTCATTTTCAGGCAATCTTATTTCTGAAAAATTTAATTTTTTTTTTTTTTTGGCAACAGCACCTGTGGATTCTGTGTTTTGACCAAAGGTGTTGTTTCTTTTATGGTATTCTTGGTATTCAAGAGAAATATTCAAGAGAAGTCTCTCCAGGTTGATGACCCTCTTGTTTCTTCTGATGGAGGTAGTCCTGCGTTTCCTTCCATCGTTGGTGCAAGTCAGAATTGTTTGAGTCTCTACTCTCTTGTTTTTTCTCTTGTTTTAACCAAGTAGGTTTGGTTTGGTAGGGCGTCTGGCCACGGTATGGGCGTCTCCTAAACCCTCTATACCGCGGAGGTGAAGATGGAGTATCTCTCTCTTCCCTTCTATCCGCTCGTTCGGGACTTTGTCGCGGTTGTTCAGAAGTATTAACCTGAACTGGATGGGCAGCTACGTCCTTACTCTTGCTCGGTTTCAAAGTTCCCTGCGCATGAGCAGTATCAAGACGTCGCAATACGGCATCAAATTGATCGAAGTTCTGAATGTTCGCTGCTACTAAGATCTCTTGAACGTGAGAAGGATATTGTAACGTAATGACCTGTATGAGTTCCTTCTCAGGCAAAGGAGGGTCTTAAGTACTGCATCTTCTTCAACTGAGATAATAAAAAATCTGTGTATCGAGAGGTGTTAATGGAGGTGTTATACCTTCTCGAATAGAGTTGATGTTTGATAAGGTGCTGAGTTTCTGCGTTCCAAAAACGGTCAATTAAAGCTTTCTCAAAGTCAGAGTATGTCTTGAAATTAGATTTGAATAAGGAGTACCAGGAAAGAGCCTTGCCTTCTAATAATCGGGCGACTGTTCTTAGCTTTCTATCCTCACTAATCTTGTGCTCTTGAAAATATTCCACTACATTGATTAGAAACTCTTTAGCCGTGTAATCTTCTTTACCGGAGAATTTAGGAGGTTTTTCCTCTTGGATTTTAACGATAGTTGTCTGGTATGATGTCTCTCCGACTCCTTCTATCGAACTATGAATAGGTCTGGACGTATCTCGAGACTCAAGATTAACGACCTTAGTGGCTAGTTGTTCGAGATTACTCTTGACATCCCCCAACTGGAGTTGGACTATTCCTTCGACTTGTTTGACATCGTTCTTTAATTCAGTTTTAAGTTCACCAACATCTTTACAAATACGACTAATTTGTGTGGTCGTATTATCGTCTTGCTGAGTGAACCGCTTGTCAAACTCGCCCTGCTTAGCGTTTAATAAAGTAATTTCGTTTCCAACTCTGGAAATGTCATTCTTAACCGTGTCCTTAAGAGTATCTTGGACAAAAACAATTTTAGCCTGCATTTGCGAGAGCTGACCATGTGACTCCTGAAATTCGGCCTTAAAATCCTCAATGTCCTGCGAAAGCTGTTGGACTGAAGGAAGAACCTTCTTCAAATCCTCCTTAACGATTTCTATGACTTGGTCTTTAACAGTATTTTTCATTTTTTCGACATTACGAGTAAGCTGAGAGTTGAACACCCAAAACACAAATTGTTTGCCACATCCAGGGCATAAGTTTCACTTTGTAAAAAGAAACACCCAAACTGCCTTCTATCAAACGAGTGATTGTCTATTACTTGATAGCACTGTTAACCTAGCTATCGTGCCCCACGTTGGGCGCCACGTATATTACCCTCCTCTCTGTACCAGTAAAAGAGCCCGACTTTAAGATTTTCTCCCAAATCTTCCCATCCCAAACTTTGCAACAGTTTTGTAATGCTACTCTTTTGTCAGAAATCGCCCAGAACAAATCGAGCTGCTTTTCTTTGGATTTTTTCCAGTTCTCGAATCAAGTAATCCTGGTGAGAGTCCCATACACTGGAACCTTACCCTAGTTGAGTCTTACTTAAAACTTACTACAACCCCTAAATACCCTCATAACCATATGCAGAGATCGGTACCCTTTATTTACAATCATATTAATGTGATTACCCCAATGAAGATCTTTCCTTATATTAAGACCCAGGTAATTACATAATCCCCAAAGGGAACTATCACTCCATCAACGCAGTAATTAAAACTGAGAGGACTTCCTATTTGTGAAACCAAACCTGACTTTTAAACGCATTTATCATCATACCAATGCCTGCTGTCCACCTCACAACATTATCAAGGACATTTTGCACTTGCTCACAATCTTGTAATCTATTTATTACTCTGTACAGAATAACATCATCTGCAAAATGCCTTATCTCTGATTCCACTTCTTTACACATATCGTTGATATATATAAGAAAACATAAAGTTCCAATAATACTGCCTAGAGGAATTCCCCTCTTAATCATTACAGGAACAGATAAAGCTTTGCCTACTCTCATTCTCTAAGTTCTATTTTCTAGAAACATAGCCACCCATTCAGTCACTCTTTTGTCAAGTCCAGTTGCACTCAATTTTGTCAGTAGTCTCCCATGATCTACCCTATCAAAAGCCTTAGGTAGGTCAATCGCTATACAGTCCAATTGACCTCCTGAATCCAGGATATCTGCTGTATTTTGCTGGAAACCTAAAAGTTGACCTTCTGTGGAATAACCTTTCCTAAACCCAAACTGCCTTCTATCAAACGAGTTATTAATTTTGCAAACATGTCTAATATAATCAGAAAGTATGCCTTCCCAAAGCTTACATACAATGCATGTCAAACTGACTGGCCTGTAATTTTCAGCTTTATGTCTATCACCCTTTCCTTTATACACAGGGGCTACTATAGCAACTCTCCATTCATTTGGTATAGCTCCTTCATGCAAACAATAATCACATAAGTACTTTAGATATGGTACTAAATTCCCCAACACTGTGTCTTTAGTATATCCCCCGAAACCTTATCAATTCCAGCTGCTTTTTAGTTTTCAACTTTTGTATTATACTGTAAATGTCATTGTTGTCGTAGGTAAATTTTAATACTTCTTTAGTATTAGTCACCTCCTCTATCTCGACATTATCCCTGTAACCAACAATCTTTACGTACTGCTGACTGAATACTTCTGACTTTTGAAGATCCTCCCATACACACTCCCCTTCTTCATTAAAGATTCCTGGAATATCCTTCCTAGGACCTGTTTCTACCTTAAAGTACCTATATATACTCTTCCATTTTTCACTAAAATTTGTATGACCGCCAATTATGCTTGTCATCACGTTATCCTTAGCCGACTTCTTTGCTAGATTAAATTTCCTAGTAAGTTCCTTCATTTTCTCCTTACGTCCACAGCCATTTCTAACTCTGTTTCTTTCCATCCTGCACCTCCTTCTTAGTCTCTTTACTTCTCTGTTATAATATAGTGGACCTTTACTATTCCTTACCACCTTTGTAGGTACAAACCTATTTTCACATTCTTCAACAATTTCTTTAAACCCATCCCAGAGTCTGTTTACATTTTTATTTACCGTTTTCCACCGATCATAGTTACTTTTTTTAAACTTCCTCATGCCTGTTTATTCAGCCATATAATACTGCCTAATCGTCCTAATTTTAATATCTTCCTTTCTCTCACATTTATTTTTAACTTCCTCAAAAACAGTTTCGTGACCAATAATACCATCTATTATTTGGGTTTCTCTATAGAGTTCATCTAGTTTTACCAGCACCACATCCAGAATATTCTTCCCTCTAGTTGGTTCCATCACTTTCTGAATCAGGTGGCCTTCCCATATTAACTCGTTTGCCATTTGTTGGTCATGCTTCCTGTCGTTCGCATTACCTTTCCAATTGACATTTGGTAAATTGAGATCACCCGCTACAATCACATTCCTTTCCTTATCATTTCCCATATAGCTGATTATCTTATCTAATAATTTTGGATCAGCACCTGTGCTACTCCTTTCCCAGACTGTACACTCCAAAGACATCAAGTTGCCTATTATCTTTAGAGATGAGCCTTACACCTAGAATTTCATGTTTGTCATCTTTAACTTTTTCGTAGCTTACAAATTCTTCTTTCACCAGAATGAATACTCCCCCTCCTACCATTCCTATCCTATCGCTACGATACACACTGCAGTTCCATGAGAAAATTTCTGCATCCATTATATCACTTCTCAGCCATGATTCAACTCCTATTACAATATCTGGTAAGTATATATCTATTAAACTACTTAATTCGATTCCTTTCTTTACAATACTTCTACAGTTGAGCACTAACATTTTTATGTCATCCCTACTTGATTTCCAGTTCCCTGTTCCCTTATCACCGCTCCCTAGGCCACCCCGTTTCCCTGAATGTACCTGCCTATAACCCTTCTAAACAAAACTTACATGTACCACTGCGGTTTAATTGAAGACCATCTGAGCGCAGATCCCTATCTCCTACCCACCCATTAGGATCTAGAAATCTCACTCCCAGTTTCCCACATATCCACTCCATAGTCTCATTTAAATCCCCAATCACCTTCCAGTCAGTATCTCTCCTACACAGTATTCCACTGATAACAATCTCCGCTTCCTTAAAGTTCACCCGTGCTGCATTTACCAGGTCCCACACATTCCCAACTGTGTGAGTACTTATACCTGCTTGTCTTACGTTGTTAGTACCAGCGTGAAACACTACCACCTTCTCCTTTTCCTCCTCCTTCTCTTCTACTTACCTCAACATTTGTCTTAACCAAATTCCTGGATAACACTCTACCCTGGTACCTTTCCCTCTACACTCTTTTGCGACATGCCTAACAATGGAATCCCCCATGACCAGGGCCTCAACCCTACCCACCTGATTTGATCCCCTCCCCTCTTGGTCAGTCCTATCTTTCCTGACAGCTGCAGAAGCTACTTCCTCCTCCCTTTTCTCTATCCCATGACCCTGTTCCACCTGTCTTTTCCTATCGACTACTCCAGATTTCGCTTTCCTACCTTTTCTCTTTCTCCTACTTCCACACTTCTCAGCAACAATTCCCTGTTCCTCATCTTACCTCGGTTGTTCTACCTGCAGTGACTCGTACCAATTTCGTACAGACACCTGTCCTGAATTCTGAACCTGAATGGAGCTCTTGGTCTGCAATCTCCTTCTCCTTAAAACGTTTGTCCACCTGTCTTCTACAATTTTCCCCGTTCCTTCCTGTCCCTCTTTTACACCTACTGTATCCTACATTTAGGGAGGCCTACTTTTCTTCCTGTCCTCTGAGAGAATCCTAATTACCTCCCTCAAAACTCTCCAGCTCCTCCCTCATACTCCTTAATACCTGGCCATACCCACAGTTCCTACACTTGCACCCCTTAGCCATTCTTTACTGAATAATGAAAAGGAAAGGAAAAATAAGATAACTTATTATGTGAAAAAAAAAAGTTGAAAGAAAAGAAGTATTGTCTAGGATAGTTCACAAAGATCACACAACAATAAGGTAATTAATATAGACTACTACTACACTACAATACTACTTAGTTGTATGATTTTTTATTCCTACAACACCTTAACAGGATGAAAATTGCTGTTTATTATTGGAAACAGAGAATAATACACAAGAATTACACAATTCTAAACTGCAGTTAAGTCTCCCTAATTACTACAACAGAATTCTTGTAAGAGAGTTACTACAGATACCACAGATACTGTACACAAATATTTCACAGTAATAGAATAAACACACTATTTTCTAATAAGATACTATAATACACTACAATAATTTTTAAACTACGGTCAGACATGTCCTAATTACAATAGGTTGTTACTAAGCACAAATAGAAATGAAAATTCCAATTAGGCCTAAAGTTAGATATTTGCAAGAATTACCAACAAACTTTAACATGTAGACAAATTAATATTAGTACTACTTTATCCTACTATGCTGTAATAGAAATGAAACCTGCCATTTGCTCAAAAATACACACGAATACAACAGGCAAGATACTATCTAATATACCGTATCTACACTACAATTCTCAACTGAAATGTGGTTATGTGATTATTACAGATGGTAGATTACTAATATTTCCCCTGCTCTGCAGGACGGAGAACAAAAGTGTCCTTAAATGCTGAAAACTATGAGATTGTTTACAATAATTTCTCAAAAATATTTTTGTGTAAACTATGCCAGGGACTTGAATTGCAATTATTGGGGTATAGGAACTTGATTATTAGCTAACCGTTCATAAATACTGAAAGATCGAGGGTGTGAAATATAAATTACGGATACTTTAACTGCCTACTCAGAACTACAAATACCAGGTCTGATTACAAATTAAAATATAATGAATCAAGTTACAGAGGAGAATGATTTGATGAAAGAAGAGATTGGTTGATTGGACACTTGTAGACTCAACCATCACTTGTAAGTATTTGAGGGAGGTGTAGGAGAAAGGATGGTTCAGTGAGATCAAGATATTGTAACGAGTTGACGGGGTAGTAGGATCAATTAACACTGGACTGGTAGCTTCATTACTAAGATTTATTAGCTACGCACTAGACTACACAAGACTACACACAACTTTTGCTTATAACACACACTTACGCAATTCGCACGCTCTCTCTCCCTTCATTTCTCACTTGTTCTCACACTACACAGTTTTACACCTCACACACAAGGTCCCGCGTCGCACGGCTGCATGGTGCCAGGCCGGGCCCACTGCCAGTTGACATGGCGGACGCTATGACCATTACACTGCCCCCTCCTCAAGGCTGCTCGTCCCAAGCTGCTCCATGATACGGTGCCAAGCGATCCAGGTGAACAACCATCATCTTCCCTCGGGGAGGCCGCCGGATCCGGTAGACGACGTCGTTGATCCTGGTGACGATTGTATATAGGCCTTCTCATTGTGGCTGCAGTTTCGGTGACTTCCCTTTCGTCCGCACCAGACGGTACAGCCGCACTCTTGTCACCTTCTTGGAAACCCACAGAGTTCGCGGGCATGTCATAGGGGGCTTTCATCCTGTCGCTGGCTACCCTTAGATGATGTCGGGCATAATTGTGGATGTCGTTGAGCCGATCCACCAACTCCCATGCATAGTCTGTCGCTGGTTGCTGCTGGTCTGGTGCAGACCTGAACATTAGATCGCATGACAGGCGGAGCTCCCTTCCGAAGACCTTGTTGGCAGGTGTCATGCCCGTCGTCTCATGGGTGGACGCTCGAAGAAGGGGACCCTCTCGTCCCAGTCCTTCTGGTGCACTGAAACCACTTTCCTGAGGTGCTCTTCGACGGTTTTCACAAAACGCTCCACCATACCATCTGACTGAGGGTGGAGAGGCATCGTACGTGTCTTCCGCACTCCTAAGCATTGCGGAACCTCTTGCATCAACCTGGACTCAAAGTTTCTGCCTTGGTCGCTATGAAGTTCCCTCGGGACACCCTGTCGAAGCCTCTTGGTTCGGGATGGCGTAGACCTCCGGCCACTTTGTGAAGTAGTCCATAGCCAGGAGTAGGTAACAGTTCCTGGCGTCAGATTCGGGGAATGGTCCTCGACATAAATGGCGATCCTCTTGAATGGTGCTCCAACGTTGTACTGCATCATTTGGCCCTTACTCCTGGTACGTGGACCCCGGCTCACCGTGCAGGTGTCACACAGCTGGCACATCCTCTCAACATCGTCCCTCAAGCGCACCCAGTAGTAGCGCTGTCGGGCACGATCTAGTGTCTTATTCACTCCCAAGTGGCCAGCAGTAGCGCCCGCATGCAACTTGGTCAGCACCTCTTTTCTCATGCTCCTGGGGATTAACAGCTGTGCAATGTGCTTCTTTCCGTCGGTTGATTCCCACGTGCGGGTAAGTCCCACGTCACTAAACATGAGAGACAACCACTGGGCCCAGTACGCCCTATAGGTAGGACTGCGTTCGGCGATGTCTTTCCATTCCGGCCTCTGCCCCGACTCCAGTTCTCGTAAGATCAGCCCGATGTCATTGTGCTTCAGCTGCTCCCTCCTGAGGGCCGTAAGATCAGCCCGATGTCATTGTCCTTCAGCTGCTCCCTCCTGATGGCGTCTCGATCCCATCCTTCAGTGGTGGTGGCCCTCGCGGCCCGGACGTCCACGATGCCTGCCTGTCTCTCCACTTTCTGGCAGTATGTACAGTTCGCAGGGCACCGTCTTCTCGATAGAGTGTCAGCGTTGCAGTGCTTCTTTCCTTGTCGGTGCTCGGTGGTGAAGTCGTACTCCTGAAGGTGTTGCACCCAGCGAGCTGTCTGACCTTCCAGGTTTCTGAAGCTTAGGAGCCAGGTCAATGTGGAGTGGTCGGTGTGCTGGCGGAAAGGCTGCCCATACAGATACTTGTGGAAGTGCTCCAAGGTCTTCACGATGGCCAGCAATTCCCAACCCGTCATGCAGTAATTTCTCTCAGCTTTTGATGTCGTCTTGCTGAAATAGGCGATCATTTCTCCTGGCCGTCTTGAACTTGTGACAGTACCCCACCAATTCCCACATCGCTGTCGTCGGTATCGACGATGAACTTCTCCCCAGGCTTGGGATATCCGAGGATGAGTGCAGTGCACAGCGACTCCTTCAGCTTCCGGAAGGCAGCCTCCACCTCGCTCGACCCTTGGAAAGACCTCCTCTCCTCGATGAGCCGTGTAAGAGGCTTTGAGATGTCTGCGTAGCCAGCTATAAATCTGCGGTAATACGTGCAAAGTCCGAGAAAACTCTTTAGTTCTCGCTTGTCCTTTGGCACTGGCCAGTCCCTGATAGCTTCTAACTTCTCCGGATCCGTGGCTACTCCCTCCAATGACACGATGTGGTCCAGGTAGTGGACCCTCTTCTGGAACAGCTGGCATTTTCCGGGATTTAATTATAGGTAAGCCCCACATAGCCTCTCAAACACTTTCTGCAGGTTCTCCACGTGCTCTTTGAACGTGCGTCCCACAATAATTATGTCATCCAGGTACACGAGGCAAGCGTCGTGAGTTAGCCCCCTCAGCACGGCCTCCATCAGTCGCTCGTAAGTCGCCGGCACGTTGCAGAGGCCGAAGGGCATCACTGTGAAGTGGTAGAGCCCTTGGCCGGTTGAGAATGCCTTCTTCTCCTTGTCTTCCGGATGGAGCGTTACTTGCCAGTATCCAGACTTCAAGTCCAGAGTCGAAACCACTGGGCTCCAGATAACGTGTCCAGGGTGTCATCTATCTGAGGTGACGGGAAACAGTCCTTCTTCATGACGTTGTTCAACTTCCTGTAATCGATGCAGAAACAAGAGTTCACCGTTCCTTTTCTTCACCAGGACGACTGGCGATGACCACGGGCTGTTCGACTCCTCAATGACTCCCCGCTGCTTCATGTCATCTAGCATCTGGTCGATTTCCACCTTCTTCACCAGGGGTACTCTACGAGGTGGCTGTCGGATTAGAGCGGCGGCGCCGGTGTCATTGTGATGGTACACTCTGTCCGTCTTTCCGTAGTCACGTCCAGTAGCAGTGAAAATGTCCTGAAACTCGTGGATTAGTTCCTTAACCTCCCTGAGCTGTCTCATCTCTAAATGTTTCCAGGTGTCGGATATAATCTTCCAGAGCTTATCCAATCCTTCGCCGGCTTCCAGGGTCTGTGCGTCTTCGTCGTTCACTGGCACGACGCACATGACTGGTTCACAAGTCCCAAGCTCGGTCCCGCTGGGTACCCTCTGCTCCCGCGATGTCGAATTCAATATTTGTGCCGGTACGCAGCTTCGTGCCGGAACGAGCATCCTGGCCAGATAGAGTCCTTGATCGGTGGTCGGCGAACCGGGTTCCACGAGCACGCTGTCCCCTTGTATGGGTTCCTCTAACCGTGCCGTAACCATCACCTCGCTGTTGGCTGCTATCACTTCGTCGCTGGCCAACGTTAACAGCGCTATTCAGGTTGTGTCCCTGGGCGTCGCAGCATTACCTCTTGTTTGCTGAGCCACAATACACGTCATCCCACGTCGACAGTCGCCTCGTATTTCCATAGCGTGTCTAGGCCCAGGATGACCTCATCCGTGATGGCAGCAACGAAGTCCCAGACTCGTAGGCATCGTTGTCCCAGCGTTAGTTGAAGTAGCGCCTCCTTCAAGACAGGGATGGTGTCTCCGGAGGCCGTCCGCAGCAGATAGGGGCGGTGGGGTTCCCTCTCTGGCTGTCCTTCAGCGATGTCCGTCCTGGCGATGGTCAATGCCGCCCCCGTGTCTATTGTGATTCGGCACGGCCTGTCTCCGAGCCACCCATCGGCGATCAAACTGTAGTTGCTCCGCTCGGTGACCACATTTAGCGTGGAACGAGGGGACAGTAGTGACGGTGCCGACGAGCCCCTCTCCTTATCGGCTCTTACTCGTTTCCCTGATCAGGGGCCGCCTCCATACGGCAGTTCCTCAGCAGATGGCCACGCTCGCCGCAATTCCAACAGGTGATCTCGTTGGTGTGTTGGTGTCTTAGCAGCGGCGTGCGGCGTTCTCCCGTAACGGTGCGGGTCTCCGGCACGTCCTCGCTTCTCAGGGCTCGTATTCTTGGTGACGGTGCCTCTGTTCCCTTCACTGCCTCCACCCTCAGGGCTAACGTCAGGGCCTCTCTGAGGTCATGCTCCCCGCTGAGCATCAGCTTTTGACGGATCTCAGCGTCTGTAGTAGTTAGCGATGAGTAGACTTGTTTCAGACGCAATGGAACACAAGGATCATTCTCCCCCAATTTTGATAAACTGTTCTTAACAAACAGTAGTAATGTATTTTAATGACTGTATTGTAATGTCTTAGTTTTGTGTGCTTGGAGATGCATATTTTGTTTTAGATATTTTGGTTTAATCTGTATGCAGTTTCCATCTTTTGGCATCAAATTTCATTGGCTTTTGTTTCGAGTCCATTTTCCTGAATAGTTTCACCATGATATGTAAATTGTGATACTCGTTTAATTTTGCCATATTTTCTCTCCATGAATTTTGGTGCTTGTTTGTTGCAGGTCATGTATTCTGTCTCTTCAAAAGATATCCGAAGGTCAACTTTTTCCGCAATTTGTTTCAGGTGTTCAATCTGATTTTGGGCTCTTGAAATTTCTCGGGTTAAAATTGCTAGTAATACCAATATAATGGTCCGTTATTGGACATTATAAATTTTCCAGCTAACTCGTTCTTGGTTGCCTGCGTTTCGCCCTCGTGTGCTAAGTTAGGCTCGTCAGTTGGGACTTAGCACACCACCCAAGACGCAAGGCTAGTGCATACCGTGGAGGCCAGTGCATAGGCTATTTGAAGCCACCAGCAGTGCCAATGCACTATGAGAGCTATGTCTCATTTCCAAAAATAGATGCCTGCCTGGCCATCAAATGATGCAGATATTGATTCCCATAGGGAACGTAAAATATTTGTCCTGAATGAGTGAATTTATAATACCAATATAATGGTCCGTTATTGGACATTATAAATTTTCCAGCTAACTCATTCTTGGTTGCCTGCGTTTCGCCCTCGTGTGCTAAGTTAGGCTCGTCAGTTGGGACTTAGCACACCACCCAAGACGCAAGGCTAGTGCATACCGTGGAGGCCACTGCATAGGCTATTTGAAGCCACCAGCAGTGCCAATGCACTATGAGAGCTATGTCTCATTTCCAAAAATAGATGCCTGCCTGGCCATCAAATGATGCAGATATTGATTCCCATAGGGAACCTAAAATATTTGTCCTGAATGAGTGAATTTATAATACCAATATACCATTATATTGGTATTATAAATATATTATTATAAATATACCGTCTAGGAACAGCATTTTTTGTTCACAATTCAATTATAGATGCAATCATTGATTTTCGATCACCTTCCCCTAGGCTTTCCATCTTAACCTTGAAGAGTGGAAACAAATCATATGCTATCTTCAATGTGCATGCACCTATTAATGAGGACAACAAGAAAAATCCAGATAAAGCCGAAGAATTCTGGTCTCTCCTGGAAAAAGAGTTGTTGGAAACTCCGGAACATATGATTAAAATATTAATGGGTGATTTTAATGCTCAAGTTGGCAAGGAAAGAAAGTACAGAAAAATAGTTGGCAGTTATCCTGGGCATATAAGAACCAATAGAAATGGGGAAAGGCTTATTGAAGTGTGTGAAGCATTCAACCTCAAGTTAATGTCCACCCAATTCAAGAAAGAAAGGAAGAAATTAATGACATGGCGTTCAGCAAATCCCATGTTAGGGGAGTTCCAAATAGACCATGTAGCCACATCGAACCCTGCAGAGATTTTGAACGTTAAAGTGCAAAAAGGTGCAAACATAGATTCTGACCACTACCTTCTTAGAGTCAAGATAAGATTTATTCCAAAGTCCTTCAAGAGACCTTCACCCAAAATCAAGAAATATCGAACTGATGAACTCAAGATAAACCAAGAGATTGTTGAGAACTATAAACGAGAGCTTGAGGTCTTGGAATCTTCGAATTGGGACGAAATGGCAAGAAGGATACAAGAAGCAGCTGAAAAGACTATAATTAATGATCGCCAAAAAGAAGAAACATCCATGGTGGAATGACGATTGTGAAGTAGCCTTACGGGAAAGGTCTAAAGCGTGGAATAAATGGTGTACTAATCACAAGAATTTCGAAGACTTCAAGGAACAACGGAAACACACAGCAAAAATTCTTCGGAATACGAAAAGAAAGTACGAGAAAGAACAGCTGCACAACATAGAAGAAGATTTCAAGAGAAACAACACAAGAGATTTATATAGAAGGTTTAAAAACAAAATCAAAAAATTCTCCCCTGGTAATCTATGTTTTAAAAGTGAACAAGGGAAACTCATTATTGGTGACAAGAAGAACTGCGAGTATCTGGCCAACTATTTCCAGAATCTTCTGAACTGTGAACCTCCCGAAGATGGATTGCTATTTGGAGAGCCTCAATTCAAGTTGAAGGATTCATTACCACCAAATAAGGAAGAAATTAGGGACATCATTAAGCAACTAAAAAACAACAAAGCTCCTGGGAAAGATTCAATTACTGCAGAGTTATTCAAATTTGCAGGTGAAAATATAGTGGAAAAACTAGAGGAATTATTCGCTTTTATTTGGGAAAAAGAAGAAATACCAAGTGATTGGAAAAATGCACTCATTCATCCTTTACACAAAAAAGGGGACCAAACTAACGTCAACAACTACAGAGGTATCTCTCTTCTTCCTATAGCATACAAAATTCTATCCAAAGCATTGCAGCGGAGGCTTGAAACACATCTAGATAAACAAATTGGTGAATACCAGGCAGGGTTCAGGAAAGGGCGTTCATGTGCTGAGCAGATTTATATTCTAAAATCACTTATAAAAATAAGATCTATGAGAAATCAGAAGAGGACAATCATAACCTTCGTTGATTTCAAAAAGGCATATGATTCCATAGATCGTGGAGTGCTCATGAACGTTCTGCAGGAGTTTGGAGTGGATGAGAAATCTCTGGCCATAATTCGGCAATCTCTTACAAACACTTTTTCTCAAGTCAAATTTATGGGCGAACTCTCAAATCCATTTGAGATAAAAACGGTTTTGAGGCAAGAGACAGCCTTTCTCCACTACTCTTTAATTGCATTTTAGAAAAAGTTATTAGGGAATGGAGGCTGAGAATGACTGAAAATGGAATGAAGAATGGGGTAAAGATAGGTTGTGGAAAAAATGCGATGATGTTGGATTGCCTTGCCTTTGCAGACGATGTCGTTCTTATTACAGACAACCGTCAAACAGCCAAGAAACAAGTCGAAGAACTACAAAATGTTGCAGTCAAAACAGGGTTAAGAATCTCTTTCGAGAAAACAGCATTCATGGATTCTGTAAAAAAAGGCAACACGGACAGACTTGTTACATTGTATGGGGATATCCAGCGTGTGCAAAAATTTAAATACCTGGGAGAAATACTCACCCCCAATGGAGATGAAAAGGAGGGATTAAAGGAGAGGGTGAGAAGGATGGAGCTGGCATTCAGACTATGTCATGACACCTATAAGTCCAAGTCTCTCTCAATTCAGGCCAAGTTAAAACATTACTGCACAGTGGTTAGAACAGAGTGCCTTTATGGAGCAGAAACCTTGACGAGGATGGCTGACCCAGTCCTTGAAAAAAGAGAAAGAAGATTCTTGCGAAAAATCTTAGGCCCTAGAAAGTCGACGAGTGACCCAAACACAGTCCGGTTAAGATCGAATTTGGAGCTCTACAAGACAGTAGAAAGAATCACGACTGTGATGAGAAAAAGGAGACTGACGTTTTATGGACATATCAAAAGAATGAACCCTGAGAGATTGACCAACAGGATACTTCTTCTGCAGGAAAGGTGGAAAAAACAACCGGGATGGCTTACACACGTGCACAATGACTTGGCAGAAATAGGTATCAAGGAGGAGGATATAAAAGAAAGGACATCATTTAGGAAGAAGGTTGCGGGATTGAGGGATGCGTCTGAAGAGCAACATGCGAAGCCACGGAACATCTCGGTGGAAGAACGAGCAAGAAGAAGTCAAAGACTCAAGAATCTTTGGCGAGAGTGTAAAGAGAAGGGTATCAGTCTGCGTGACAGAAGGAAGATTGTGTAAACGTGGCCCACAGGTGGCCGTATCGATTAATAATAATAATAAATATACCGTCTTGTAATGCACTAGCCTTGCGTCTTGGGTGGTGTGCTAAGTCCCAACTGACGAGCCTAACTTAGCACACGAGGGCGAAACGCAGGCAACCAAGAATGAGTTAGCTGGAAAATTTATAATGTCCAATAACGGACCATTATATTGGTATTATAAATTCACTCATTCAGGACAAATATTTTAGGTTCCCTATGGGAATCAATATCTGCATCATTTGATGGCCAGGCAGGCATCTATTTTTGGAAATGAGACATAGCTCTCATAGTGCATTGGCACTGCTGGTGGCTTCAAATAGCCTATGCAGTGGCCTCCACGGTATGCACTAGCCTTGCGTCTTGGGTGGTGTGCTAAGTCCCAACTGACGAGCCTAACTTAGCACACGAGGGCGAAACGTAGGCAACCAAGAATGAGTTAGCTGGAAAATTTATAATGTCCAATAACGGACCATTATATTGGTATTATAAATTCACTCATTCAGGACAAATATTTTAGGTTCCCTATGGGAATCAATATCTGCATCATAAAATTGCTAGGTCGTCTGCAAATGCTAGGCAATCTACTGCCAATTTTCCTCGGCCTAAAGTGATTGTTTGGTGAAATTTGAGGACTAATTTCTGTTTGCGCCACTCTTGTATCACTTTCTCAAGGACGCAGTTGAAGAGTAAAGGTGAGAGTCCATCTCCTCGTCTTGCTCCTGTTTTGATTTCAAAGAGATATGAGCTTTCCCCCATTGTCTGTCTTTGTTTTATGTTTGCAAGTGTTCTCATGTCTAAACCTTATTCTTTCTATATTTGGAAGAGTGATTCGCAATCGACTGAATCGTAGGCTTTTTTTTAAATCAACAAATGTACAGACTAAATTTTTCCTACAAATTCTCTGATGTCTTAGGTTTAGCTTTAGGTTCAAGATTTGCTCTGGACACGATTTGGCCTGGTCTGCATCCTGCCTGATATTCTCCAATTTGTGGTTCTAGTTGTTGTGCTCTATTGAGAAGACACTGGGATAGAATTTTGTATGTAACTGATACTAGTGAAATTCCTCTGGAGTTGTTTATATCTGTTCTGTCTCCCTTTTTGTGTAGTGGGTGAGTTAATGCATTTTTCTAGTCTTCTGGGATTTGTTCTGTGTGCCAAAATGCTTTACATGATTTTTGTGATATTTTTTATTGTGTTTGGGCCTGCTGACTTGAGGACTTCTGCTATAATTCCATCTTCACCCGATGTTTTATTGTTTTTAAGTCTTTTGATCTGTCTTGCAATTTCTTATTCATGTGGTGGTAATGAATTTTTATTAGTATTTTCAGGTTCTTGTTGTGGAAATCTTTGTGTTGGTTTGGGACAGTTCAGTAGTTCTTTAAAAAACCTGGCAAGTTCCTCACAGTTATCTTGGTTGTTTTGTGCCAGCTGTCCATTTTCTTTCTTGAAGTAGAGTCTTTGTTATTGCTATCCTGTAAGCTTAGATGTGAAGTTCTTATAGAAATTTCATGTGTTGTTTCTTTCAAAGTCTCTCTTGATTTCAAGTAGTTGATCCTTTTCAAATTTCCTTCTCTTTCCTCACTGCCAGGAATGTTTTGTAGTTATTCTCTGTCTTGCTGCTGTTCCAATTGTTGTATTCTTCCTGTCGAGATAGGATTCCTCGTTCACATTCCTCATACCGCCAAGGGTGCCTCTTCCTTTTCTGCAGAGGAATTAGTGTTTATGCTGTTGTAAGCAGTTCTTGTGAATCTGTGAGGTTTTAACTGTAGTTTGATTCTTGTCAGGTAATGATCTGATGAGTCTATGTTTACACCCCTTCTGACTTGGACATTCATGATTAATCTATGGTTTGGATAAGAGATTGCTACATGGTCAATTTGGAATTCGCCGATAATTGTGTTCGCGGATCTGCATGTCATTTTTTTTTTTATGGTTTCTTTTTGAAATGTGTTGACATGATTTTAAGGTTGAATATCGTGCAGAGTTCAACTAATCTTTGTCCATTTGGTTGGTCCATTTGTGCTGAGAATTTTCCAATTCTTTTCTGCGTTTTCTTTCTTTGCCGAATGGTGCATTAAAGTCGCCTAGTAGAATTTTGACTTGGTTTGGAGGAATTTTGGATACTACATTGGACCAATCTAGTCAATTATACAAAGTATTTCTTGATTTCCTATCAGCCCAATATTTTTTCATTATGAGAGATGCTGCCTTCCTTTGTTCTGTTGAAAATACCCTCCCATTAGACCTTTTATTAATCTTGGTCTTTAGCCTCGCGCGTGTGTGTGTGTGCGTGTGTGTGCGCGCGCGCGCGTGCGTGTGTGTGTGTGTGTTGAAGTATCTTATTTTTTCTATTTTTGAGATTGTCTATTGTTATTTGTAGTTCTTTAATATCCTCAATTTCTGTGATCCATTTAATCTAGGTCTTGCTATTTCATTATTATTATTATTATTATTATTATTATTATTATTATTATTATTATTATTATTATTATTATTATTATTATTATTATTATTATTATTGGAAATGTGCACAAATGTGCAAAGTATAAATATGATTTAAATACTATTTTTATTAACACTTAGTTGTGTTTTCGTTTGCTCTGTACCCAGTTCGATGTGATAACGTTCACATGATTTCTCACATAGCTGGCATATGCACGTATACATGGGATTGTAGTATATCTTGTTTTGCAGAGATGATGGTGAAAGTCATAGATTGACAGCATTTTCAGTACGTGCCTCATCTTGAAGTTTGCTGATGTCCAGGTTCGCTCGCTTTGATTTTGTAATTTGTTAAAAGTAGTTGTTCCTTGGTACTGTACTAAGATATTATCTGAAAATCCTTAAAGTATAAAAACTCACCGAAAAATGGAGTGATAAACAGTCGTGTCTCAAGTTTAAAAAGAAAATACAACACGTTTCTTTATTTTTAAAGAGTTTCCAAATACTTATTTCCATGTCTGTAATATCTTCAGTTTTTGAGATATAAGTATCCCCTAAAAATAATTCAACACCTTTACCAGTCTTTCCCCCACCTAAGTGGAATTTCCAAAAACAAAATACATGTTTCTGTATTTTTAAAGAACTTTCAAAATACCAAGTTTCACATCTGTAACATCTTCAATTTCTGAGATGTAAGTATCCTCATAAAAATAATTCAACTTCTTCACTTCTTTCCACCCCTCTCCCCCCTTAAGTGGACTTTCCAAAAACAACAAATATGAGTTTCTTCATTTTTTTAAAGGAGATTCAAAATACAAACTTACACCTCTATAACATCTTTAGTTTCTGAGATATAAGTATCCTGATAAACAGAATTCAACTCCTTCTTTACATATTTTCACCCGCCTCTTAAGTCAATTTTCTGAAAACAAAAATAATACGTGTTTCCTTATTTTTAAAGGAGATTCCAAATACCAATTGTCATGTCTGTAACAATTAACGTTTCTGAGATATACTGTAGATATAATCTTTTTCTTAAATAGACCCCCTTTTGTCACTCCTGTTCACCCCTGATTAATTGGAGTTTCTAAGAAACAAAAAAAAAATGTTTCTTTATTAAAGGAGATTCCAAATACCAATTTTCATATCTGTAACATCTTCAGTTTTTGAGCTATAAGTATCCTCATAAAAAAATATTCAGTCCCTTTTTTCACCCCTCTGAAGGGGATTTTCCAAAAACAAAAAGGGATATGTTTCTTTATTTTTAAAGGAGATTTTCCAATGTTTACATCTGTAAACTTTTAAGTTTTTGAGATATAGATATGCTCATTTAAAATATTCACCCCCCTTTTCTTCCACTTAGCGACGGAATATCAAAAAATCCTCCCTTAGTGAGCCCCTACACTCTAATATAAATGTATCCCCAACATTTCATTTCTTTATGTCCAATAGTTTTGGCTCTGCGATGATGAATCTGTCAGTCAGGACATGTTATTTTATATATATAGATTGTAGATATGTGAACCTACAGCTTTCTTCTTCTTTGTTTTAATTATTATTACCCTTCTGGACTTCTTCTGTTGTAAAGGACATCCAGAGAGTGGGTTTTGTTTTATACTTCTTAATTGACTATCTTCCTTGTCATCGCCCCAGTCACATCCCTGACTTTTGTTATAGAGCAGAGGCTCACTCAGTATAATTCTCTGTACTATTACAGTCAGTGCTACAATCTAAATCAAAAACTCTCTTTAATGTATTTGAATGTTGGGACTAAGAAGTTTGCTGGCTGAATCCTCTTATGTGTACATGTGAGTTTTGTTATTGCCGAAACTAATGACATTGTGAGCTGTTGATTTTCCCTGTTCAAAAATCCACCATCTTTGGCTACAGAACACTGCCTTACTAATCACTTGGCTCCAGTGGTTGCATTAGTGTAAAGGAAAGGAACAGCAAATGATTCTGAAATACTGTATTACAGTAATTAGCAAGGTTCATACTTTGTACATGAACTTGATGGTATTTCAAGTATACTGTTTGTATGTTTAATCCTTTTAGCATGCATTGGTGGAAACTGAAGCAGAGAATATACGAGCATCTGTAATAAATGCTGTACAGCACATGAGGAAGTTCATGGAGGAGATGAGTGAGACACTTCACAAATTAGGTGAGTGATACATGCAACATTATCTTATCAGTTCTATAGTTAAAATGAAGGTATTTTAAAGACACAATTACAGATTTTAAACAAGATACAATGTCAGATATGTAATATGTAGGTTATGAAATCTTTGATCTTAAAAAAACATTCATTAATCTGAATGGGAATGTGCATGTCAAAATGAAAGAGAAGGATGTGAAGAAGAAAATACCAGTACAATGTACTTTTAAATAAATTGACTAAGTTTCAGAGTTTTTAAAATACCTACATACTTACCTTTCTCTTTGTTCATGATGCAGAGCCTAGATAGATGGTCATAGATAGATGGTCAACACTCGGAACCATAGAGTATAATAGGAAAACTTATGTGCAATAAATCTTAGATTTTAGGTGCTCTTTCATTTGGCATTCACAGGTAATGCCTGTCATTCTTTGCCAGTTTGTCATCCAGGGTACATTAATCCTCATGTTCACACCTTCAACAAATGGTCATCAGTAGGATTCACAGATCAAAGATATTTAAACTTTGTCAATCACTGCAGATTCTTGCCATCAACTTCAATTATTCTGATTTCTTGTGGGTCATGTGTTGTTTTTTTTTCATTTGTGTGGAGATTGGGACTGTTAGTGGTTGTTGTTGTTGTTATTAACAAATATATCACCAAGTCACTTACAGTAGTGTAATAATAAAGTTAACATAATTACACAACAACAATAAATCAATCAAACAAACAAACAAACAAACAAACAAACAACAAGAGTACAACAAGCAATTCCATGGAAAGAAAATATTACAAGAAATACTACTAGTTTAACATTCTAAATCCACCATCATGATATACAAATTCACACACAACTTAAGTATTTCCAGTGCTTAATACTACTGCTTACTATACTATAGGTTGAGCGTACTACTAGCTTAATATTGTAAGTGATAATAAAGGGACATTAAACCATAATTACCCTATAACAACAGCAACAACAAGAACAATAACAACAAGAATACAAGCAATTCCATGGAAAGAAAATATGACAAGAAATACTACTAGTTTAACTTTCTAAATCTAGCATCATTATATACAAATTCACGCACAACTTTAGTCTTTCCAGTACTTAACACTACGGCTTACAATACTATAGGTTGAATTTACTACTAGCTTAACACTACAAATGAAAATAAAGTTAAAAACATAACTACCCAACAACTACAACACCAAGACCCCTTTTTTCCCCCACTTTTTTTTTTTGCTAGTTGCTTTACGTCGCACCGACACAGATAGGTCTTATGGCGACGATGGGATAGGGAAGGGCTAGGAGTGGGAAGGAAGCGGCCGTGGCCTTAATTAAGGTACAGCCCCAGCATTTGCCTGGTGTGAAAATGGGAAACCACGGAAAACCATCTTCAGGGCTGCCGATAGTAGGATTCGAACCTACTATCTCCCGGATGCAAGCTCACAGCCGCGCGCCTCTACACGCACGGCCAACTCGCCCGGTGAAAAAGTCATGAAATCCTTACTAATGATTAAAAAATTAAAATCCAGGAAGTGAACAGGCATCCGCATCTTTCAGTGGTGGCACATGTTGAATCTTACACCTTTGAGTATTGACTCAAGTATATCGAAGTGTTGTCATATTCAAGATGGCAGTCAGTCATTCTGTCCAATTCTGTCGGACATGGCCAAGTTTAACCTCCAAATAATTCAGGGTCGAAGAGTGTGACCAGAAAACAACAGATAAGAAATTTTGGAATGAAGATTAGTACTGCGAAAAGTAAGACTTTAATCATGACGAGGTAACGGAAAATCCAGGGGAGTGATAAAAATAGGAAATGAACCTTTTGAAGTAGTGAAATTTTTTTAATATTTGGGCAACGTGATATCACAAAATGCAAATTTGGATGGAGAAATTGGTTTAAGAATTCAGCAGTCTGTAAGTTTCTACCAGTGTGTGGGAGACATTGTATGGAACAAAGATGTACCAATGAAGTGCAAGAAGGTTTTATACTCGTCCTATTATAAACCTATACTGACCTATGCTTCAGCAGCCTGTATGTTAACCAAGCAGAACCAAAGTAAGATACAAGCAGCTGAAATGAGGTTCTCGAAGAGCATACAGGGAAAGACAAGACGAGATAGAATACAAAATGAGGAAATAAAGAGAAGTGTGGGAGTGTGTAAACTTCAAGAAGAGATTGGTATAGCAAAGCTAAAATGGTTCGGACACATGATGAGAATGCCAGGAGAGAGGATACCAAAGAGAACATTCATGGATACAGAGACTGGAAAGAGGCCTAGGGGACATCCTAGAATGTGATGGAGGAGCTCTGTTGTGGTCTGTATTGCAATGTATTGCAAATAGATGAATCAATAGTAATAAAATACTAGAAGACGAATGGTGGAAAGATTGAGTAAGGTGGAGGGCTTTGGTACACTACCCTACTCTTAGAGAATCAGGAAAAGGGAATGGAAGAGGAAGAGGAAGAAGAAGAAGAAGAAGAAGAAGAAGAAGAAGAAGAAGAAGAAGAAGAAGAAGAAGAAGAAGAAGAAGAAGAAGAAGAAGAAGAAGAAGAAGAAGAAGAAGAAGAAGAAGAAGGATTAAACCATGAGGATTGAGGATCAGCCTGGAGAAGAGTGAGACTTTGGTGATGAGTGACGGAAGAAAAATGAGCTATCACTATTGGAGAGAAGGAACTGGAAATTGTAGAACACTTCAAATAGGAAGTGAACTGAGAGAAAATCAAAGACTGTATATTGAAACTGGGAGAAGGATTCAACTGGGGAGTACCTTTTACCACCAGGTATGCAGATTAATATGGAATAAATATGTACGAATGAAGGCTAAAAAAAGTAATGTACAAGGGATATTACTTACTTATAATGACATATGCAACAGAAACCTGGACAGTGACTCAGAGAGATGAGAGTAGAGTACAGGCAGTTCAAATGAAATTCGTGAAGAAGACAACGAGGGGTAGAGTGAGAAATGAAGACATATGAAAAGAACAAAATGTGCAAAAACTAAATGGCAAACTGGAATAGAACAGATTGAGGTGATTTGGGAATGTCAAACAGGTGAAAGAAGAAAGACTGCCAAGACAAGCACTGGAAAGACAGACGACAGGGAAGAGAGGATGTGGGAGACCAAGATTTCAATGGATGGACTCTGTGAAGGAGAGCATAGGACAACGGAACCTGAACTGGAGTACAATGTTGAGTGAGGAATGGTGGAGAGGAACCATATTTGCTCCCATCTGGTGTTAGCTGGAAAGGGGAAATTGATGTTGACGACAACAACAATGATGATGATGATGATGGTGATGTCAGCATATACAGTAAAACTTCATTAATACATTTTCCAGGGGACCGAAGAAAAAATATTGTGTAAGTGTGAAAAGCGCTTAAATGAAATTCTGTAAATATGAAGCTGAGTTATATTCCAAAGTATATATGGCAATATGAAACAATATAAACAAAAGAAATGCACCCGGATAAAAAATACAAAGAGAGGTAAAAGTCACGTTACGGAATAAAGTAGTCCATTATTTTGGTTTGTTCTTTGTTGGCCACGGCATAAACAGAATTCTCTAACCAGTATAATTCAGCCATTATTTCCTCAGAAACGTTATGGCGCATCACAAAATTCTCATCACTGGGGACATGTAAGGTGAATGGAGGAACATGATATGCACGATGACACTGAAGGGAGTTCTGAATGAAACGCAACTGAAGAATGTGAAGACCCCAGTGTACAGTGATGGTTTACCAGCTGTTGCCAGTCGGGGCCGCAAAATCTGCCTCGGCTGCTGGTAGCCGGAGTGAACTACTTCAAGGTCTGTTGGCGAGAGAGTGTAGCCCAGTGTGAAGAACTCCATTTAAAATAATGTTTCACAACCACGGGTGGTTGGTAGCCGATTCCTGTCATCACAACCACGGGTGGTTGGTAGCCGATTCCTGTCACCTAGTGTGAAACGGCCCTTAATGCGTGGTACTGTGCGAAATCCTTGGGCAAGTATTTCACATAAACATGAATAAATGTATAAAAAGAGGAAATAGATGAGAGAAATCTTACCTGTAATACGTTGATCTTCATTTCGTCCTTCTTTCCAACGTTTACACATCTGATTGCGTGCTGCACCAGTATCTTACGATAATACAACCTGAAGTGCGTATCACTCCAAGATCGAGCGCCTGTAGCTCACTCGTGCAATTCGCGGGGAAAAAATTCCATAGTCACATTCTTCAGATATGAAGTAATAGAAGGATATGCTGGGCATCGATCCACAGACAATAAAATCTTACGACCTTTCGCTCCCATTTTGGCATCCACGCTTCAAAGCTAGTCTTGAGAAACTTTCATAGTGACCCAGGATTTCTTATTGTTGGTGTATTTCGTGGGGAGCATAGCAATGTGTTTGAAACAAAGCAGCTTTGAAAATTTGCCGATTGTCAGTTTTTCACTTCTGTCACTATTGGCACATAACAGAACTGTTTTGCGTAGTTGCTTTGTTTCCCATCGTGACATTTTTACCCTTTGAATGCCATTGTATGTCCAGGCATTAAATTAAAAAAGAGGCCTGTCTCGTCCGCGTTGAAAATGTTCTTAGGAGCGAATCGAGGTGTCGGTTCTTTTAAACGATTTTCGAAAGAGAATGAGTGCAATTTTCCTTCCAATCTTACATAGTCTTGGCATCGATACTTCTGCTTTCCCCACATACATTATGACTGCCAATATCGTGCCTAACCGTAAATCTGTGTAGCTAGCCTAACGAAGCACTGAAATCTTCTACACCATGTCTGATCACTAGTTCACTTGCCTCTTCATAAAGCATTGGTCCACTGATTAGAATGCCTACTGTCCTATGTTGCCTGAACCACTGTAATAAACACTCTTGCAGGTATTCATATTTTCCGCTCTGAATGCGGGACTGCACACACGCTTTCTTCAATTTCAGCAGCCTTATCTACAATAGTGTTTTAAGGTAGACGGAGAAGTCTCCAATTTCTTAGCAGTTTCAACTCGTTTTATGTTACCACTTTCCTTCACTACACTCAAAATTCATAAATTTTCAGCAGTCGTAATGCCCGTTCTCTTTCCGTCACCCATGTTCACTACTCACAAATCTCCTGATGCTAATCACAACTCGGTCACACTTGAAGCACAGAACACCAAAGAGTATGGTCAGAAATAGCTTCCAGGTCGCACTCGCTACCAAACATGCGCGTACAGGTATGATTTCCAAGAAAAAGTACAGTGCAAATCATAAGTTTGTGTTTAGAATATTTCTTGTGATTTTGAAGACGGAAACCATCATAAACGTATAAACGAAGCATTTTGCCTTCGAGGACTCCGGATATAAGCGTATAAGCATAAAAATCATATAAGTGAAACACATATAAATTAAATAACTTGCCATAATACGTATAGGATTTTGTCGGGATGGCTGAAAAAAAAAACATATAAGTGTAGGAAACGTATAAAAGTTTTACTGTAGAAGGGTCCAAGGTATTGGTTGGTGCATACCAACTGTATATCAAAAGAAATTGGATGCTCCAGCAGCAACTTAGATGTAGATTTGTGGCACTGCTTTAAGCAGCAACACTTAATCAACAGGATTGTCTGGTACACTATGTTGTTGAAATGCTAGCAAAATCAGGTAATGATCAAATGCTTTCTTATGGTCCAGGCAAGGCTTGTTCTTAATTTACATCTCGTCTAGGAGCCTTGTAGCATGGATTCTTCAGTTGGGCTGCATCCCTTTAGAAATTCAGCCTGATTGTTGATTTTTGACAATCTTGCAAATCTGGTTGTCCAGAATGCATGTGAAGGTCTTCCGCATATGGCTTAGAAGATAGATCAGGCAGTAGTTAGCGCACTTAGCAAGATATCCCTTATTTTTGAAGATGGGAACAGTGATGCTCTGTAACCGGTCAGTCAGTGTTCATCCCTCTTTAATAATTTGGTTTAACCTCTTGATGCTACATTCTCCAGACATTTGCACATAACATGGCTTTCATCCATCATAATCTCTCCTCTCTTCCCCTCTTTCTGTGAACCTCCCACCGAGATGCTTTTATCTTGAGGAAATTTAAGCATGCTGTACAAGTCTAAGTGCAAAGTCATGCTACATTTACCTAGTCTCTCTTCATGGTAATAAATCTGCCCGTTCGGAGAATACTTAGACTCTCACTATGTTATTTACCCTATGGCACTTAACGCCCTTGAAAGGGCCTTGGCCTGCCCAGCAACCGCTGCTCACCCTGAAAGGCCTGCAGATTGCAAAGGGTCGTGTGGTCAGCACGACGCATCCTCTCGGCCGTTATTCTGGGCTTTTGAGACCAGGACCGCCATCTCACCATCAGATAGCTCCTCAATTCTAATAACATATGCTGAGTAGACCTCAAACCAGCCCTCAGGTTGAGAGAAAAATCCCTAACCTGGCCAGGAATTGAACCTGGGGCCTCCGGGCGAGAGGCAGGCACGCTACCCCTACACCACGGGGCCGGCCTCACTATGTTATTGTCCCTCTTATTGTCTACAGTTATACCTCCATGTTTCTGTTTACCAGAATAAACTACTATAGAAACATGTTCAGACATCACAGTAACTACTTCCAATCTCTCCACTTTGCTCATTGCCACTAGCTTTTATTGACTTTCACGTATCAAGTTATTGATTTTTTACCTCCTTTTACCCTTTTCCCCTGCTCTGATGGCTATTTGAGATAAAACACAAATTTTCTATAGTCCAGGGCCTTTAGGAACCTTCTTTCTCTTTTACGACATTTTATCAAAACATAGATTATTTTTTTCTATTTCTTTTCTATCTACTGTGTCTTTTGTGTACTTACTTAATTATGTAGTTATGGTACTTTCCTTGAAACATTTATTCTCAGAGCAAGTAGTGCAGCGTTTAGAAGGAACTGGTACTACGGCAGAAAACGAAGATGGTGGGACTGCTGTCATGGCTCGTGAGAGAGTACGCAGTTACTTCCAGCAGTTACGGGAAACATTACAGTTGCAAGAAGCTGCAGCCATGACAGCCGTTGATACTCACATACGTGAACGACTCTGCTCCTTGCGTCAGCTACAGGAAGATCTGGCCACTTCTCTCTCACAGGTGACTATCCTTTTTTCCTGCTGAGGTAAACCTACATTTAATATTGCCTGAATTCTGTCCTTTGTGAACACTAAATGGGCATCAGATGATATGTTCATTCTGGTAAAATAGTTAAAGTTGTATTATTTTGTGAGGATTACACTGAATCCATGAAAATAGAGCCACAACTGGTTAGGACGTTTTTGTGAGGATGGAAAAATGTCATAAAGAGGAAACATGCTAAAAACTGAGAAAACGACGATGCTGTTAACTTTTGGTTTGAACATAAAAATAATTACGATAAAAACAAAGATACAAATGTTTGCAATTATAATAATGAAATGACTAAAGAATATTTTAAGTAAAACATCAAGGAAAAATCTTATTAGAAACACAAAGTATACACGTCAGTATTTGCATTTAAAAAATTTTAATGCGCAAAAATCTTCAAGAATTTGATTCATAATAAAGAAACACATGATTAAAAATAGACAGAGTAACTTGCATGTAAGAAACATGTCTTGAAGTAGACCTCTTCTTCTTTAGTTTCAAATTACATTCAAGAGTATAGAGTTTGATAAAGTTTGATACACTGTCATCCACAACAAAGCTCAACACATAACTTTGCTTTATATTCATAGCTTCCACGACTGCTGAATATATTGGTACTGCTGCATGGGTCTCACCAGTTTCATTTTCATGCTCAGGTTCTTGCTCATTACTGTCTTTATCACTCATCAGCTGTTCATGAATTTTGTCTACCGTCTGTACTTCGCCAGTGGAAACATTGTCATCACATTCAACATGCATGGCAAAATTCACCTCTTCTTCATCTGTCCCAGGCTGGCTAATATGATCAGTGCTTTCCATTATTTCCATTGAAGCGTCATCAGTGACTGAACGAACAAAGCCCGCTTTGAGGAAACAGTTTTGAATTGTGGTCTCGTTTATAGATTTCCAAGCAAATTTTTAACAATTGCTGCCAAGATCCTATGTAAGCCGATTCTCTGTGAATCGTAATACTGCCATGATCTGACTAGATCCGATTCTTTAAAGGCTAGTTTTCAAATACAGTTTGGTGAGGTTTAGCACAACATATGACTTGTGTATGCATGTTGGCTGATCCATCGTGTCTCTACCTACAAGTAAATACAATTTTCTCTCTGACAAAGAGAATATAACGTTCTTATTTTCTATTTCTTTTAGAGGTTGGCACAAGGTATTGCTTTTATCATGTTTTTGCATATTATACTGTGAATTTGTGTAGGATATTGTAAAATATTACTCGGATCACTTGTGTGATAAGACTATTCAAGCTATGTTGTTAGGAAGGGACAGTAATATATTTTCTAGTGAAGGTGAAAATGGTGAGACAGACAATAACAGTTCATGTGACAGATATTAGGCCTAATGGTATTATCCCTCCTCAGATTACTACTACTACTACTACTACTACTACTACTACTACTACTACTACTACTACTACTACTACTACTACTACTACTACTACTACTACTACTACTACTACTACTACTACTACTGAAGATGACAATGATCTTAATGTTAACCAGCGAGATGCAAGTCAACATGACTGCATACCTAACCTCAGTTTTCAATTTCAAAAACTAAAATCATGGACATTATTAAACATAGAGATTTAAAACTTTTAACATTAAAAGACAACACATTTGAGTGATTCTAACACTGGCATTAATATGAAATATTATTACTATGCCAAATACTAATTCAAATTTGTAATAGGAAGTGGAAATTAATAATTAATTAATTTGTTTTGAACATAAAGACGTAAGTGACAACAAAGTAAATCAGGGTTGATATTAATTTAACCTTGATTGGTCTCCTACCCTTCACTTTCTACAATCTATATACATCGTCTATGTCCACCTCACTAAAGTTTATCTTCATTTTAATTTGTATACTTTGTAATTTCCAAAAAATAATAAAAAATACAGTAGAGTCTCGCTCATCCGACCTTCGCTTATCCGACTTTCCGTGTTATCCGACACTGTTAGACTTAATTTCAACTTTTGGTGGAGATTAAATTCAGGCACACCAGCTGTGGAGGGTGCGACCATGGGACAAGCACTGGCCTGAACGCTGGCGGTAGGGACTGGGTTTTTCTCAAGGACAGGTGCAGTGAGTCTTTGTTCATTGTAGTATTGGTTGGGTGCGGATGTTATAGTTTTCATATCCTCTGTGAGTATGGCGAGTAAATGGAAGAAAGTGACTGTTTCTATGGAACACAAATTGAGTGCATTAAAGAGACTGGACAAAGGGGAAATTCTTCAAACAGTGGCTTCAGATTATGGTGTTAGACGTGTTACAGTGGGAGACTGGAAAATACAGAGAGAAGAAATTAAAAAGTTGTGCTCCACCAGAGCAGAGAAAAACAATGAAAAAATGTCAGTACGAAAAAGTAAGTGAAGCAATATATCTTTGGTATCTCAACACCGGGAAAAAAGGCCTGCCAATATCTGGCACCATTCTGCAGGAAAAGGCTGTGTATTTCAAGAAGGAGTTTAATGAAGGGGACCCTAATTTTCCTGCCAGTGCTGGGTGGCGTGATCGGTGGCAAAAACGGTACGGTATTAGGTAGCTTAATATCTGTGGAGAAAAGTTTCTTTTCGTAAGACATCTGGAATGTTTTCGTTTAATACTGCATGTACTGTACAATTGAATTGGTAATTCAATAAGTAGAGCACCATAAAACATGTCATTATTTTAGCCTTCCTGTTTGTTTCAGTTCATTTTCAAAGTTATTCTGTATTATCCGACATTTTCGGTGATCCGACGTACTCCAGGTCCCGTTTACGTCGGATAATCGAGACTCTACTGTATATGTAATGAATGAACGGTGAGTGAAATAAGTATAAATACCAAGACAATGGGCGCCACCTGTAAAACAATTACAGGAATATATAACTATGTAGAGCAATGAGTAACTCCCTCTCCCAAGGCGACGGTCATCAGGCTGACGAAGCTCCAGACTTACTTCATAACCTTACCTGTTCACCCCTGAAATTAGATGTAGGTAGCATGCCAGGTTCATCCCCACTCCACTGATAAAAAGATTTACTGCAAGTTTGATACCAGGACTTTACTCCCAAAATAATAAACAAAAATATAATAAATACCACAATAATCATCACTTAAAGAGACCCCCTCCTGATTGCCGTCCACAAAGGCAACATACAAACAACTACGACCAACATTAATCATTACTTCACGAGACCTACTCATTTGTCGTTTACAAAGGCAAATATACACACTACTAACAACAACCAAATCATTACTTGACGAGACCTACTCGTTTGTCGTTTACAAAGGCAAATATACACACTACTACCAATAACAAAATCATTACTTGACGAGATATACATTACTTAACATACCTCCAGGTAAGAGTCCCACTACACTCACTACTGTTATAGAACAAAAATCGTATTCTGGTAGAGAAAAGTACGACGACTTTCTCTACGTACGGATGCAACCTTCTTTACGAAGAGCATCCCTAACCTTATTTACACGCTTCATCGACGTCTTGAGTCCTTGATATAGATGTTGATTCCCATAGGGAATCTGAAATATTTGTCCTGAATAAGCAAATTTATAATACTGCCGGTGGCTCCAGTTAGCCTACGCAGTGGCCTCCACGGTATGCACTAGCCAGCGTATTGGTAGGTGTGCTAGGTACCAACTGATGAGCCCACCCTAGCACACGAGGGCGAAACGCTGGCAACCAAGAATGAGCTAGCTGGAAAATTTATAATGTCCAATAACGGACCATTTATATTGGTCTTGAGTCCTTCCCGACTGCAGCATAGGTTAGTGTGACGCCTCACGTTTCTCCAACTGAAACTGCATACTCGGCCGACAATTTGCTTTACCAAGAACTAGCTCTGTGCACAGCCACACATCCACTACCGAATGCAGATTCGACACGCATCACCACATCCACTGTACACTCTCTCGTAGAAGAATTATAGTCTAATTATTGTACAGAGTAGGAATTACAAATAAACACCTAGTAGTGTCTTTCACACAGCGGCCACCAGAAACTCGTAGCATCAGCGATATTTAGCGTGCTCACTCCGTAGGTAAAATATACTTATACTGCGCAAAGTAGCTCCCACGCGCTGGTCCGAGTAAGAAACATACAGAATCAAGAACACAAACACAACTAGAAACAGAATCAGCGTCAGAATCCGAATCAGAATGACTTGCCGCACACACGTACATGCTTATATAGGCTTGCTGCACGTGGTTATAGCATCCTGTAAAGTTTACTGGTAGCAACGCTCTCACAGGCACTTCTTGACGCGTCACTCAGTCAACCCAACCTCGCTTAAAACAAAGCCCTCGTATTGGCTATTGAGTGTCTGATGTGACATTGAACGTCCACTCACGTATATCCACATTGATCCACTCCAATTCTTCAGCCTATACTACCTGCCGTACCCTGTGTTTCCAAGCCACTTTGTTGCAACACATTCAACTGACCTCAACCGCCCTTCCCGATATAGTCGCTGTTTTCCCGGTTGCACAATCCTTACGGCTAGGCCATATTTACAGACTCGTACCCAAACGGAAATTTATACAAAATATACTGATGCACATATGCAATATTCCCTAACTACACATTCTTCTTATAAAATTATGTTTTTACATTCTAAATAAACAAATTTACATGATTTTAACATTATAAACTATATACGAAATTTCCTAACCTAAAAATTCGGGGATCGTACATACGTACGGTTACAACTTCTACCACTTTCGTTGTCTCCTTCCGCCACACCATAAATAAAAAGGTTTTTCCTCCTGAGCTCTTGGTTAGTCATGTTTTCAGACCACTTTACTTGACTCAGTTCCTCCTCTAAATCCCTGACTTTGGTCTTCAGTTGTTCTACTTCCTTCGTGTTAAGAGCCACTCTCTCTTTTATCACAGTCATCTCCTTTTTAACACACTGTTTTAACTCTTGTATTTCCTTATTTATTTCCATGGTTTGTTCTCTAATTAGGTCTTTTGTTTGCTCATCCTGACATGCTTCTTTGATCAGTTCCTTAATCATTTTGAATTCTTCCCATCCGATTACACCAACTGGTCCAGGCCCCGGGTTTAGCTCAACTCCACCAATTTCCAACAAGATTGCTACCACTATGCCTACCTTATACATTTATTTGGAACAAACTTATAATAAAAATAATAATCTTAATGATGTCATTGATAACAAAAATCCATTATATGAGAACTCCGAGGTTAATCCAGACCGTAAATCAGAACAAAGTTCCCAGTATGTTTAAATCACAGAACCCATGCACTCCAATAGCCACGCCTAATGCCAGGCCCGCCCAATCCAATTCGAGTAGCACCTCTCAAGCAACAACACGGATGCACGATTTGAAACTCACTCCCCCTTCCCCTACACGCTCCACCCCTCCGTTACAGCATCAATACCACACTAGGAGTAGCAAGCTTCGTCGTTCAGACACAACCGGAACAATTGGTCCCAGCTAAGTCGACAAGACAAGTTCACGTGATAAACACTCACTCTGCAAGTATTATCATATTGGATTCCACTTTCATCATTCTAATTCCCCGTTTTTTTCTCTTATCCAGGTACAGACAACTCATATTCCTCCCAAAGTTGAACAATGCACCAATGGGAAGTTAATCAACAAGAATGACATTTTAATATTTAGTGCTTGACAATAATGTATTTTAGTGTACCATTTGCCACCGAGGTAGACACCTCATTTGCAAATAAAGAGATTTTGATTTTTTGAAGCACAACATTATCGTGCATCGTTGCTTTTCGTTACCACCTGTTCTGTTACCACATTGTTAGAACCCTTCGTATCTACTGTATTTTCCAATGACATTTCAAAATAGACAGCTGTCTGGTCAGCATTCCCAATTTGCGACAGCAAATAAGAATTTTGCTTCCTCAAATAATACGACGCTGAAAGGCCGTTAATTTTTCTTCAAACGCCCCAGGGAGACATTGTGAAATAGATGTACGTCTCCGAATGCACAATTCCTTTCTCCAATAAAAGTTTTGGATCCATACGTGGCTTGCAGTAAAACCCTGTGTTTTGAGTTCTTTTGAGATCTCTAGTGCTTTCAATTGACATGTTTCACTAGAAATACCATATCCTAACTCACGTTTTTCTGTCACAAATTTGTGGAGTCGTTCTTCAATTTCCGGAAACATTGCACTTCGCCTGTTGAACGCTCTGCTATCACTGTTACTTTTTAGAAGTTTTTTCTTCTTCTTCCGCCAATCACGAATACGATTCATCAATATCGTACTTTCTGCCATCGGAACCATTTCCGTACATTTCAGCTTCGCTTACAACTTTAAGTTTCTCATGCACATTAAATGACCGCTGACGCCGTTTTGAATCCATCGCTTACTATCGAGACAGCACTTTCACGGGACCGATACAGAACTTGAATGTGAACTAGGTAGATTTCTGTAACCAACAGTCTCGACTCTTGCAAAGTACGATATCCCGCGAGATCAGCTATTCGCGCACCCAGCATGCCAGCAACACTTGTGAAACAAATGAGGATCGAGCATCCGCAGCAGCGATTTTCATATTTACCTATATCTTTGATTTACCATATTTCATTACCCTACGTTTCGCGTTTACATAACACTGTAACCATATTGAAAAAATCAATCTTGTTTCTAGAACACAACTAAAACACAATAAGACCTGAATGTCCGTTTACATGTGGTATATCGAGTACAGTAACCGTATTCAAATCTGTTTCAACACTCCATGTAAACGTAGTAAATATTTACAAGAATGAATGGCTTGAATACGACCCGCACCCAAGATTTAGAACCCGTATTTTGGGGAAAAAAGTGCGGGTGGTATTCAGGATTATACGGTAAGTATTTTGCTGATGGGTTTTGAAAGGAAAATACAACAATTTTATAAACATTGCTGTTCTGAACAGACATTTTGAATGTGATGTTACAGGTGGCTGGAGTGTGTGTTCAATGTGAGCAAACAATTCAGCAAGATGATGCAAGGGTATTAACTCTGGCTCGTGAGATCAAAGAAGCCCTCAGTTCTATTGAGAAGCAGAAGCAGCAGTATGCAGAGTTGAGTCCTGAGCAGCTACAACCTGATCCAAGTATTCCCATCACATTTACCAAGGTAAATTTGGATTTAAATTTAGTCAGTTCAAAGGAAACTAATAATAGGAAATGTAGACTAAAATACAGGGTGATCTGTAAAGAATCTGGCACCTTCATAAATTCAGTATTTACATATTTTTCATGATAAAGCAGTACAATAATTTATATTTCGTAGAGAAACCCTGAAGTTCTTTTTTTCTTTTTTTTTTTCTTTCAAATGTTTTGCAATTGAATTTTAGTTTCACTCTTCTAAAGATAGCATTAGTGGGCAACAAGGCATCTGCTACAGGTTCACACCAGGCAAATATTGGGGCTGTACCTTAACCCTTTCGCACTCAATGCGCTGATAGATCGGCACCAGAGGTTATGGCAAGAAAGCTCACTGTGCCGATACATCAGCTCTTTCCTATTTAGGGATTTTGGTTATTTGCGTGGCTGTTAAATGGTAACAGTTGATCGTGACAGTTACTTAAAGCGTTCAATTTGCATTTTACTCTACAGATATATCCACCAGCCCTACAAAATATTTTTATTTTTAACAAATGAAATCTGTTGACCATGAATGTTTATGTTGTGTTATTCGAAGTTGTTATTACGTGGATCTGTTTTGGTTGGCTTATGAATACAGCAATTTGATCTTGCTATCAGTTTATTTTAGAGTTTATTTTGTTTCTTTGGTATATCGTGTGTTCACTGTACTTCGCGAACTATAATTTTACTCCTTCTCATTACTCCGTTGTTGCACGTGCTTGCGTCATCTTTTTATCGTAATGGCTAGGCCATATTCAAGGCCGAATGAGGCCAATATCCTTGCATTTTCAGATGATTTAGACAGTAATAATGACCTTCTTTTGCCGAAAGTGATTCCCGTTATGTGGAAAGGGACACAGTCACAGCTGCTCACCGTGCATCGGACCTCGAGGACCTGACTTTGATGACAGTTACATGTACAGTGAAGAACTTTGTAACATGCTTCATGAGTAAATTGCAGCACACACATCATATTTATATCAAATTATTCAAAATTAAATGTTCTTTCTTTCAGGTCTAAGAGTAAAGAAGAAAGACGCAATAATATCTGATCTTTATCATTGAAAACCATAAATTATTTTTTAGCATTTATTTTCAAAGTTTAATAATAAAAATTTTGGCTTTACCAATAATAATACGTCCAAGGTATGTTCATTTCTGAAATGCTCATAGTTTCCTGTATTAGTGTGATGTATTTTATTTTAATATGCGTTAAACTGTTTAAGTGTTGATTTTTTGTAATTTGGTTGGAAAATCACAGTAATTAGTTTGAGTTTCTTCGAGCAACCCCCTGCATATAGGCTGAGTGTGAAAGGGTTAACTAATACCATGATTGCTTCCTTCCCACTGCTAGCCCTGTTCTATCCATTGTAGCCATATGACCTATCTGTATCAGTGCGACCTAAGGTAGATGGCCTTCATTTAAACCGCAGTGGTACGTATAAGTTAGGAACTTTGTTTGGAAGGGTAATAGGGAGGTACTTTCAGGGAAACGGGATGGCCTAGGGAGCGGTGATAAGGGAACAGGGAACTGGAAATCAAGTAGGGATGACATAAAATTGTTAGTGTTGAACTGCAGAAGTATTGTAAAGAAAGGAATAGAATTAAGTAATTTAATAGATATATATTTACCAGATATTGTAATAGGAGTTGAATCATGGCTGAGAAATTATATAATGGATGCAGAAATTTTCTCAAGGCACTGGAGTGTGTATCGTAGAGATAGAATAGGAATGGTGGGAGGGGGAGTGTTCATTCTGGTGAAAGAAGAATTTGTAAGCTACGAAAAAGTTAAAGATGAGACACATGAAATTCTAGGTGTAAGGCTCATTTCTAAAGATAATAGGCAACTTGATATATTTGGAGTGTACAGATCTGGAAAGGGTAGCACTGACGCGGATTCGGAATTATTTGATAGGATAGTCAGCTATGTGGGAAACGACATGGAAAGAAATGTGATTGTAGCGGGAGATCTGAATTTGCCAGATGTCAATTGGGAAGGAAATGCGAATGACAGGAAGCATGACCAACAAATGGCAAATAAGTTAATATGGGAAGGACAGCTGATTCAGAAAGTGATGGAACCAACCGGAGGGAAAAATATCCTGGATGTCGTGCTGATAAAACCAGATGAGCTCTATAGGGAAACTGAAGTAATAGATGGTATTAGTGATCATGAAGTTGTTTTTGTCGTAGTTCAAAATAAATGTGATAGAAAGGAAGGTCCTAAAAGTAGGACTGTTAGGCAGTACCATATGGCTGATAAAGCAGGCATGAGGCAGTTTCTAAAAAGTAACTATGATCGATGGAAAACGGTAAAAAAAAAATGTAAACAGACTCTGGGATGGGTTTAAAGAAATTGTTGAGGAATGCGAAAACAGGTTTGTACCTTTAAGGGTGGTAAGGAATGGTAAAGACCCACCTTATTATAATAGAGAAATAAAGAGACTAAGAAGGAGGTGCAGACCGGAAAGAAATAGTTAGAAATGGCTGTGGAAGTAAGGAGAAATTGAAGGAACTTACTAGAAAATTGAATCTAGCAAAGAAGGCAGCTAAGGATAACATGATGGCAAGCATAATTGGCAGTCATACAAATTTTAGTGAAAAATGGAAGGGTATGTATAGGTATTTTAAGGCAGAAACAGGTTCCAAGAAGGACATTCCAGGAATAATTAATGAACAAGGGGAGTGTATATGTGAGGATCTTCAAAAGGCAGAAGTATTCAGTCAGCAGTATGTAAAGATTGTTGGTTACAAGGATAATGTCGAGATAGAGGAGGAGACTAAGGCCAAAGAAGTAATAAAATTTACATATGATAACAATGACATTTACAATAAGATACAAAAGTTGAAAACTAGAAAAGCGGATGGAATTGATCAGATTTCTGGGGATATACTAAAGACAATGGGTTGGGATATAGTACCATATCTGAAGTACTTATTTGATTATTGTTTGGTCGGAGGAGCTATACCAGATGAATGGAGAGTTGCTATAGTAGCCTCTTATGTATAAATGAAAGGGTGATAGACATAAAGCTGAAAATTACAGGCCAGTAAGTTTGACATGCATTGTATGTAAGCTTTGGGAAGGCATTCTTTCTGATTATATTAGACATGTTTGTGAAATTAATAACTGGTTCGATAGAAGGCAATTCGGTTTTAGGAAAGGTTATTCCACTGAAGCTCAACTTGTAGGATTCCAGCAAGATATAGCAGATATCTTGGATTCTGGAGGTCAAATGGACTGTATCACGATTGACCTGTCTCAAGCATTTGATAGGGTGGATCATGGGAGACTACTGGCAAAAACGAGTGCAATTGGACTAGACAAAAGAGTGACGGAATGGGTTGCTATATTTCTAGAAAATAGATCTCAGAGAATTAGAGTAGGTGAAGCTTTATCTGACCCTGTAATAATTAAGAGGGGAATTCCTCAAGGCAGTATTATCGGACCTTTATGTTTTCTTATGTATATAAATGATATGAGTAAAGGAGTGGAATCGGAGGTAAGGCTTTTTGCGGATGATGTTATTCTCTATAGAGTGATAAATAAGTTACAAGATTGTGAGCAACTGCAACGTGACCTCGAAAATGTTGTGAGATGGACAGCAGGCAATGGTATGTTGATAAACAGGGTTAAAAGTCAGGTTGTGAGTTTCACAAATAGGAAATGTCCACTCAGTTTTAATTACTGCGTTGATGGGCTGAAAGTTCCTTTTGGGGATCTTTGTAAGTATCTAGGTGTTAATATAAGGAAAGATCTTCATTGGGGTAATCACATAAATGGGATTGTAAATAAAGGATACAGATCTCTGCACATGGTTATGAGGGTGTTTAGGGGTTGTAGTAAGGATGTAAAGGAGAGTGCATATAAGTCTCTGCTAAGACCCCAACTAGAGTATGGTTCCATTGTATGGGACCCTCACCAGGATTACCTGATTCAAGAACTGGAAAAAATCCAAAGAAAAGCAGCTCGATTTGTTCTGGGTAATTTCCGAAAAAAGAGTAGCGTTACAAAAATGTTGCAATGTTTGGGTTGGGAAGAATTGAGAGAAAGAAGAAGAGCTGCTCGACTAAGTGGTATGTTCCGAGCTGTCAGCGGAGAGATGGCGTGGAATGACATTAGTAGACAAATAAGTTTGAATGGTGTTTATAAAAGTAGGAAAGATCACAATATGAATATAAAGTTGGAATTCAAGAGGACAAACTGGGGCAAATATTAATTTATAGGAAGGGGAGTTAGGGATTGGAATAACTTACCAAGGGAGATGTTCAATAAATTTCCAATCTTTTTTGAAATCATTTAGGAAAAGGCTAGAAAGCAACAGATAGGGAATCTGCCACCTGGGCGACTACCCTAAATGCAGATCAGTATTGATTGATTGATTGATTGATTGATTGATTGATTGATTGATTGATTGATTGATTGATAAAAATATTCATGAAAATATTTTTCAAGTGCCAGTAGAGTAATGTTGTTTGTTGTAGAGTTTGCCTGAACAAATTCTGTGATTATAGTACACTTTCCGCGCAAAGTTTAATAAGCAGCCTACAGCCAGGAAGATGATTTATGAGTGGGTTAAGCAGTTTCAGAGTACTGGGTGCCTCTATGAGAGAAGGAACTGCCCATTGGTGATGTTTGTGAGAAAGAGAATTGTACTATGAAGCCCTAGAAGTTGAAGTTAATATACCAGCTGTGTGTGTTGTGTTGGTGGGGGGGAGGGGGTCTACTCATCTGCAGCAATTCCTTAAACCAAACAACTGTGCATATTGTAAGGATTTTTATTACACTTTTCAAGACCTGTTAGAAACACTCATTTTTAGTTATGAGGCAATGTTTCATGTACCAGGCCTGGTAAATAGACATAATGTCCTTGTTTTGGGTTCGCCGGGCTGAGTGGCTCAGACGGTTAAGGCGCTGGCTTTCTAACCCCAACTTGGCAGGTTCGATCCTGGCTCAGTCCAGTGGTATTTGAAGGTGCTCAAATACGACAGCCCCGTTTCGGTAGATTTACTGGCACGTAAAAGAACTCCTGTGTGACTAAATTCCGGCACCTCGGCGTCTCTGAATACCTTAAAAAGTAGTTAGTGGGACGTAAAACAAATAACATTATTATTGTTTTGGGTTCTCTGCCACTGTTGAACATATGCATGACTTGCCAAAAATAAACAATTTTGTACAGTATCTCTGCACAATGTTTATGGTATATGCTTTTTCACCAAGACAACTATCACAGGCTCCACTTACAAGGGACACCCTTGACCTTGAATGCTCTGAACCGCACACAACATGCTTAGAATATAGAACATTCATCACAATAACAGTGTTCTGAGTCGTTTCCATGCAAAATGGTGCATTCTGCCTCAATAGACATCTGAAAAATTGTTGCCATTGATGCTTTCACAGCCCATACTTGTAGACATGATATAGGCTTTTGGGCTTATGCCGTGTCAAGGAAATGAGGTGAAATTCCATGTTTCGCAGATAACTTTGCTCTGCATCATCAAAAGAAAATCTCGACTGTCCACGAGAAAGGCTTCCCAAACAATGAAGCCTGGACACGGCATAAGACCAAAAGCCTATATCATGTCTATCTGAAAAGTTATCTATCCACATTCTAAGAGATGAAGTTAACTACAGAAGGAAACATAATTGTGAGAAAAAGCCCACATAATTGAATGCTGTTAGTATATTTTTCATTTTCCATCAGCAGTGTCACAAGCCTTCTGTTGAAAGTAGTTACGATACATAAAACACATTTGTTCTACTGACCATAGTGTTTCTGTTAGTCTTCAGAGTGCAGATATGTGATTTCAGTCAAGTGATTAAAGCATACTGGAAGAGAATATGCACATCTTACCAAAGCCACATTTTTACATCATCACTTTTGCAATCCAGCAATCCAATATCAAAAGCCACTCTAATTACAGTTTTAAGTCATATAAAGAATAAGAATATTTATTCACCATTGATCATTTACATGAAATAGGTTTTGTCATCCAATACTACAGTATTATTTCTATCTATATACAGTTATTAAATGTCAATATTAACAGTTTTCATTTTTAAGCATTCCTTTACATCATAAAATGGATTTTCCAACATCCAGTTACACAGTTTTCTTTTAAAATTATTGATGGACACATCCTGTGCAGAAAATGGTAATTTATTAAAAAATATTATACTATTTACTTTATGTGAGTTACCTGTTTTCACAAGTCTATGCCTTGGGACATCAATGTTACCCTTATTACGAGTATTGTGTTGATGGATGTTTTCTCTGATGGTAAATTCATTCAGATGGTTTTTAACATACAGTAATGAGATAAAAACATAGATTTATAACTGTTAATATTTGAAGCCTGATACAAAGAGGACAACAGTGCTCAGAAGAACCAGCATTACACATTACACGAACAAGCTTCTTCTGTATTAGCAATACATTATGGACATAAGATGAATGTCCCCACAATAGCAGCCCATATGAAATATGGGACTGGAAAATTCCAAAATATGCCATTCTCAAATAGTCTGCTGTTACTAATTCCGCCAATTTCCACATAAGATATGAGACCCGTGACACCTTTTTACAGACATGATTGACATTAACTTCCCAGCTTAATTTGGTATCAATATGAATACCCAGTAGCTTGACTGACTGAATTTCTATATTATTGGACAATCCTAACAGAATATGTTCGGTTTTATTCTCGTTGCAGATAATTAGATTTATTAGATGAAAACCATTTCAGTGCAGTCCTAAGAGCTTCTTGTGACATCTCTTGCAGATTTAATACGTCCTGACGCATGTTGATTAGTGTTGTGTCATCTGCATATGATACAACTGATTGTGACATAACATTTTGTTGTAGGTCATTAACAGCAACATTAAAGAGAAGTGGGCAAAGTACAGATCCTTGTGGAATGCCTGTAATAACATCTTTCAATGTGGAATGTCTATTTCTAATTGCAATAAACTGGCATCTGTTACTTAAATACATCTTAATTACATCCAAAGTGGGACTATTTATGCCATAATACTGAAGTTTTCCCAACAAAATGTCATGATCTATATGGTCAAATGCTTTACTCAAATCACATAAAACCAGAGAAACCATTTTCCTATTTTCAAAGGCTGTTAAAGTTTGATTGAAAATTTCCAGAACTGCAGAGGTAGTACTTTTACCCTGTCGGAATCCATATTGATTACTAGACAACAAGGCATGATTTTCAAGGTAGTTACTAAGTTGACTATAAATAACCAATTCAATTATTTTAGATAATATGGGAACAATTGAGACTGCACGGTAATTTTAGGGAAGATGTTTGTCACCACTTTTGAAGACCGGAATAACTTTTGAAATTTTAAGCATATTTGAAAAAAAAAAAAAATCTTCAAACATCTATTGATACTAAACGCTAGTGGTTCACAAATCAGATGTATTGTTTGTTTAATAATGTAATTGGACAGCCAATAACAGTCCATACTTTTAGAATTAGATAATTTTGAGACCATCTCTATGATTTCATTTGACATAATGTCAACTCATTGGAAAGTATGTCCCCGTAACTGATGTGGACCAAGCCCAATGATAGCATATGTACCTGTTGGATTAACTTTATCACCTATTTCTTTCACTGTGTTCAAAAAGTAATCATTCATAGTATATGGATTCAGTAATATATCATGTGTATGATTAGGAGTATTCTCTTGCGCTATAATATCCCAAGCTGCCTTGCATTTGTTGGATGCACTTTCAATGTATGTTTCACATGCCAATTTTTTTTCATGTGCAAGTTTAGTTCTGTAGAACTTTTTACACCTGAGATATACTTCATATGCATCTTTCTGCACACTCCCTTGCACCCAAGAATTTTTATAAACTCTATACAGAATCAACATCCTTTCCCTTATTTGGGTCAGTTCATCAGAATACCAGTTACGTTTTTTATTCCTAACTGTGCGCACATTATTGACCTTTAGCATGGGGGAGCAAGAATGCCACAAGTCAACATAAGTTTTAAAGAAAGTTTCAATAGCAATTTCAGCCTTCGCTTTGTCAATTTGATTTTCGTATAAAAAGTTCCAGTTTACTTTCTTCAATCTTTCCCTGAATAAGTTAATATAACAATCTTTCTGTGTTTTTATCCATGAAATGTCAGGCTCCCTATTTGTTCTTTTGTCTGTGTGAGACAAATTCTTCTGGCAAAAAGAAAGTACCAGTGGTTCATGATCAGCAAAAGACCCTCCAACGAGCTTGACGTTATACATACTTCTTGGGAAATTGACAATAATGTTTTCAATGCATGCATTATTGCATGTGGGTGTTTCGTTTGTACAGGTTAAATTTAATGAGCTTAAAAGGTTAAAAAGTATTCTTGAAGACTGTTCATCTGATTTTGCCATTTCTATATTAAAATCACCACAGACAACTACTTTAGTATTAAACTTTAACAATTTTCTCATAACTATTTCAAAATTCTCAAGAAATACTTTCACACTGCCCTTTGGAGATCTATACAAACTTACAATTATTACATTCTGATGTATTATTTTAACACAACTAAACTCTCCGTCTAATTCTGCATAGTATTGTCCTAAGTCAACCTTAACCTTAACAAATTTCAAACAGTCCCTGACTAAAATTCCAGCACCCCCATTCTTCTTATTACTTCTACACATAATATCTGCCATAATATACCCACTGGGCACAAAGAATTCAACTTGATCTTCTACGAGCCAATGTTCTGACATGCATACCACATCAATTTTTTCAGCTTTACAGAAATGTTCTAATTCTAACACTTTATTTCTGACACATTGAATATTAACCTGCAGGATAGTCAGTAAACTATTGTCAGTTTCTGTTTCCTGGACACTATCAGTATCTTGGATGTCATTTTCCAAAATAGGCCTACTAGTAGATATTTTTGTAACTACAGGTTCATTGATTTTAGTGATCTGATAAGAATCTAACCTAGTCTGTCTACCGTGCACATTAACACTATTCCCCAATTTAGTTTTTAAAAGAACCTAACCTATATAGACTACCATGAGTATTAACCCGTAGAGTGGGGCTCGCTTCAGGTGACGCGGCTGGAGCGAGCCCGATGGTGGGCGCGCGTCATGTGAAGCGCGGAAAGTTTTTATTTTTTATCTCCGTTACGAAACAAGCGGTAGGTTTGAAACTTTCTCTGTATGTTCCGAGAGGTGCTGCCATCTGACAGATTTTTTTTCACCTTCGTGTATCTAAGCAGTTCTCGTCTAGGAATCCCCTTATTATCTGCTACATAGCTGCGTAGCGCAAGAACAACCTATGTGGCGCTTGGCGAGAAGCTCAGTCAGTGTGCCGCGACGAGCGTAGTATTTCGTGTCCCGGTGTGAATGTTTTCAGCTCTAAGTTGTTTTGTTGGTATATAAATTTATCTTGTGATTTATTGTTTTAATTCTACATGTAGCGTTTCCTATTTGTAGTCAACATGTCCAAAAGAATTGTAGATCTTCCGAGTGATGATATACGGGATATTCTCGAGCTCAGTGAGGAAGATAGTTGCAGTGATTCTAGTTTAGATAGTAATGGTGAAACTATCCCGCTATTAGATGCTCCAAGCACGAGTGCTTCCGTCGGAGTAGGCCTGTTGCCTAGATGCCGTGGACAGGTGTCGAGTTCGAGCTCCGATGAGAGTAGCGAGTCAGAAAGTGAGAGTGATTTGCCTCCTACTCCGCCTAATGACTGGGATGTAAGGGGATGTAGGAGAGCCCGATTTCCAGCTACATACCAAAGTGGAATTCAGGGCGAACTTTTAAATAAAAAAGAACCGGACGAAATATTTGAGCATTTCATTGACGATGAACTGTGCGAACTTATTGCAGAGCAAACTAATCTGTACGCTCAGCAGTCAATACAAGCTAGTATAGGAACAGCTAAAATGAAAAGGAGAAGCAGGGAGAGGGATTGGGTTCCTACTAACAAGGAAGAAATAAAACTTTTATTTGGGATCTTTCTTCTTCAGGGTATAATTCAAAAGCCGAAGCTGTCTCATTATTTTTCACGTAATAGATTGTTTGCTACGCCCGTGTTTTACGAGACCATGTCCGAGAAACGTTTTTTCCTTCTACTGAAATTTTTACATTTCTCAGATAATGAGGCTTACGATCGGCAAGTATCCCCAAAACTGTACAAAGTGAAGCCAGTTCTAGACATTCTTGTATCAAAATTTAAAATGTCCTATTTACCAGATGATCGTCTATCAATTGACGAAAGTTTACTCCTTTGGAAAGGTCGCTTGGGGTGGAAAATGTACATTCCGAAGAAGAAAGCTCGTTTCGGGATGGAATCTTTTAAATTATGTGAGGCTAAAACAGGATATGTGTGGAATATCCTGTGGTACACAGGCAAGGAAACTGAGCTAGTAAATGAGGTTTGTGGGGTAAATATTTCTCAGTATACCAAGCCCTCGAAAGTAGTGTTTGCTCTAGCCGAACCTCTTCTAAATAAGGGATATCTCATAGCTCTTGACAATTATTACAGTAGCCCGGAACTCTTCGATCAGCTCAATGAGTTTCAGACAGACGCTGTCGGCACTGTAAAATCTAACAGAAAAAATCTTCCGAAGGACGTCATGGGGAAAAAGCTGAAAAAAGGGGAGGTGGCTTTTGCCTATAAAAACAAACTCATGGCCTTGAAGTGGAAAGACAAGAGAGACGTCTGCATGCTGAGTAGTATTCATGACGCGGAAATGCGCACTGTTGTAAACAAGAAAGGAGAAACCAAAGAGAAGCCGGTCGTATGTATTGAGTACAATGACTCAATGGGAGGGGCGGACTTATCGGACCAATGTATCGTGCCATACAGTATGGCGAGAAAAAGAATGAAGAAATATTACCACAAGATTTTTAGACACCTACTGGATATAACAGTGTTCAATGCTTTTGTGATATACAAGAAACACGGCGGTAAATTCACTCAGCTGGAGTTTCGTATTCAAATTGTGCAGAAACTATTTCAGAAGTATGCGAACGCTACCCCTAACGCAGCCTTGCCAATTCGATCAGTGAGACCCGCACCCGTTGACTTGTCAACTCGATTCTCGGGAAGGCATTTTCCAGATTTCAATCCAGCCTCGAAATCAAGACTGCACGCAAATAAGAGATGCGTTGTTTGCGTGGCGAAAGGCCAGCGGCGGGACACTCAGTATTGTTGTGTAGTATGCAATGTCGCTTTGTGCCCCTCTCCTTGCTTCAGGCTATACCATACAGTTGAAGTATGAGCATTGAAAATATGCCAGCGAGTCTCAGGTTCCATACTCGGGGAATTTGAGAAGATCGTAGTCTACACTCGGTGACCGCTGTACATTCTGTGTGCCGGCAACTATCAGTGACCATTCTGAAATAGTTCTTTTCAATTTTTCTCCAGTCATTTGTTATAGCTATTGTGTGTAAATAATTAGTGTAAATAGTGTTGAACAGTGTAGTGTAATTTTGTGTAATGTGGTGACAAAATTGTGATGAATGAACTCATGGATTACTCGCTGCCCTCTTCAATGGCAAGTTATAGGCCTACGTGGTGAGTAAATTTTTCTATTTTATTTCAGGAAAATGTGATATTTGAGTGAATGTGTCTGTATTATTTGGAGTATATGATACTTTTTTATTTGTGCGTTACGCATTTCAACTTTGAATTAATATAAGCAACACAAATAATACTCCGAATCGGAGTAAATATGAAATGGCACATAAGCAATTTTTGCACTGACACTGGATGAATTGAAAACTCGTTTTAATTGTAAATAATAACACAATTTACACCGCAACGTATAATTTTATGCTAATTTTAACATAATATAATATTTAAGCGGGTGTAGGTTGGCAAAAACTATTTCTTTTCTAAAGAAAAAATTTACCGAAAATGATTCCCCACTATGCAGGAATTCCTCTTTTATGACCTCCCCACTTAATGGGTTAATACCATTCCTCGACTCTTTATCTAGTTTTTTAGTGGAATGGGATCATTTACACATTCTACATCTTGAATTTAATTAGCAAACTCTATTATACTATTTACAACATACCTTTTTCCCAAGCTATTTAGGTGCAGACCATGCCAGGTATAAAATCTTCTTCCCAAATTACTTATATCTACATATTTTACATTCTTGAAGTGCCTACATATTTTCAAAAGTTCTTCATTAACCTTGTTTACCCCCGTGTTAACACAAGACCATGCTGAAAGATCATGTCTGTGAGGAACAGAAAATACCACAACATTGGTGTAATCTAACTCCTGTAGTCTCGATCTGAGGGAAGAGATCATTCCTCTTGCATTATTTCTTCCCACGTCATTAGTCCCTTCTAGATAAACTGCAACCCCCGTAGCTCCTAGATGTTCACAGTATTTTCGACTTTCAGAGGTTATGCGTAATCACCGCAGAAACAACATGCTTACTGTTTCTAATTAGTTCTGTAACGATATTCCTCCCCTGACTATCGGCAAAAAGTCTTATCTTCACAGATTTCCACGAGGTTTTTGCAACTTGGTTTTACAAGATTCTTATTACTTTCACTTCGACATTCCAAAAAATTTACTTCAGAGCTGTTACCTACAGATTCATGAGTACCCCTTGCAAAGGGTTCAAACCTATTCTTTAAAACGGGAAAGTGACAATCGTCCAGTATCCGCTTTCTGAAACCTGCGTATTTTATCAGCACCGATTCCCATCTTCTACAGTTTTTAGGCCTAATTGTTTCACTTCGCACAGATTCATAAATCGAATCCAACTTGAGCTCTAATCCACCGTTCAAATACTTACTCTCCATCACATTAATCTTCTCTTTAAGTACGTCATTTTCAGCTTTAAGTTCCTCAATGTCATTTCGCAGAATATTTATAATTTCCAACGCATTTTCATACTCTCTATTTTAGATTTCAAGCCACCATCACCGATAACAACATTCTCAACGCACTGTCACAAAACCAGTCTTCATTTGCATTCATTTTTTCCTCCCTGGGCCTGTTTCCGCACTTAAAATGCCACCAACGACCGCACAAATCACACAGGATGTCGTTTTTAACTATTTTATGGCATTTACCGCACTTAACATCAAGTATTACACTTAATTTCTCGGGAGTAGACATAACCATGTTCACATTACCGGCTGCCATCTGGGAACATGGAAAGGAACACACAATAGAATAACACAATGACAGTTCATTGTAGGAAGAGGGAGCAAACAAAGAGAGGACAAGGAAAATATCAAAACACAAAGGACAAGGACAGTCTCCACATCTTCATACTGGGACCTTTCCCATCATCCCCCATGACTCATGGGACCATGTGTACGACGTAAATGTAACCCTGTCGGGTCATGAACACATGGGACCATGTTCTATAGAAGGCGACAATCAAGGGACCTTTTCGGCCTTGTGACAATGTCGCCGCACCGGGATTTTATATAATTAATCCACTCACGTGAGACGACAAATGCCTTTACGGCACAGCGAGGTCACCGCCACTCTCCCGTTCCTAAGATCTGAACCCAGGCCTCTCGAGGGCGCAGAGCGTTCGCGGCAATAAAAATAAAATATCTTACAACTAACTTAAAGGCATAAAATGAACGGAAGAGCTTATGGATGCTAATTTTCGATTAAGATAGGCACAGATAACTTTCTATAAACATTTACTTGGCGCTCGTTGAAACATATACACTATTTTCTACAACCTTGTTAGATTAGAATTTACCAAATACTGAACACTTGTTAAGCATCGGAAAATCCATGCTGCCATTCAAATCAGCTTTTTGCTCCACATTCCAAAACAAGTCTCTATGTGGAATACAAATGTTAGCTGTTGAAATTTGAGGATACCCAAAATCATACCTTTATAGATCAACAACTTCAGTGTTATATCCTTTTCATTTGAATACGTCAAAAAGGTTGAATTTTCTTACAAAGAATAAAATTTTACTACATTGGGTTTTTCGATCTATCATCCCGCTAAATTTAACTGTTTACTACAAACAACAAAAAATTACTAACCCTCATATATTTACATTTATAAGCTATAACTTTTCAGATGCGTAGTATTCCACGGGATTAAGTCCCAAATTACACATTTAAAATATAATTGACACTGAGAAATTTCGTCTTAGAGTGGCCGCCTAACTTAAATTTACCGCAACAGAATATAGATAAAAATAAATCAGATGGGAAAATAATGACCAAATGCTCCAGTAAATTCAATACAATCCCACAAATATTACACATGAATCCAATTACGGTGGTTATGAATCTCTCATTTATTGAACTAAACTATACACATAATCATGATTGAAACTCGTCTTTTACAACAACTATCAATGGACTTTCACGAAAATCTAGCTTCAAATAGAACACTAATTAACTAAACACATGTTCACACCCTGAAAAAGAAACACATATTATTTACATATACAAGAACACAATGGTTGTATTTTGGTTCATAAGATCCGCTGCTTGTGTGACTTGCCGTTCTTATAGTGCTCTAGGTTCGAACCAGAGACGTGTGGCCGTCTCCACCAGGGACGCTGAAATCAAGCCCTAGCTATCATATCAAGTGATGTAGCAGTCAAATGTTTCTACATTGCTTTGGTCCCGGCTTGTGGCGGGTGTCGTAATTACGTAAAATATTCTGTCTTTATTCTCACAGAAAAACACAACGTTAGAAAGAACCCAATTCCTTGGCCAGGCGGCTCCCCCAGCTCGCTTTTCTCACAAGGACACTTCCCACCCTGGGGTTATAAATCTCTGCCCGTGACTGGTCCCCTACCACACTGGGGCAGTGGCCCATTCGACACACTCGTTATCGGAAGTCAGTGGGTCAATAAATTCACACAATTGAACTGATGCATTGTATACATGCTCAAATCAGCTCGTATTTCCTTTATGCCCAAGGATTGGAGTTCAGTAAACATTCTCATCACCGTAAAATTCACCACACCTCCCCCCAGCACACAACCAAATAACAATGTTCTGTAATTCTCTGACCAATAAGGCGAGAGTGTGGACCTGACATCAATTAACATTAAGCTCAAATATATCGGCATATAATATCCGATCAAATTAATAAAAATCATAATAATATAAAATAAAATATTAAAAGAAATTACCAAACAATAAATTGACCTTACCATATGTAGCCTAACTAGTGTCTGGGAGGGCAGATATTCGAACCTCAGCACAGAACTCTTCACACAACATCCATATACAGCCCAAAAACTTATTCTACCATGCAACTCAATCTACTGATTGATATATTAAAAGAGAGTGCTGCAGCTAATCCACTTATATATTTTCAGGCACTTGGCGAGGATCCTATCATCCGACATTTCTGACTCCTTTATTCACTCACTCAGATAGAGTATTACACATGAACCTGCCAAAATTCATATTTATCTTCCCCCCTTCCTCGACAGCACTCGCAAACACAAATAAAATAACATGCTCATGCAGTAACTAAAAGGGATCCCCAAACTACATACAATTTCTCCTAGATCATTTCCTTCCCCAATACTCTCAAATTAAATAGACTGTAAAGGGACTCATCTGACCACTCCAAGCGAACTAGCCTGTCAATTTGATATTATAATTATCTTAACCATATCTTTAAATTGTTTCATATTTACAAGGGAGGGGAAATACTAGCATTGGAAAAATCATAGCTTAGTACTCAATAGTTTGGTGCGTCCCACATGTCCGGGTCTCCAGAGACCCGCCGATGACTCTTACTCCATGGCGCTGGCTCGTACAGTCCTGGGTTCTAGATGTCCCTTGACGGCTCTTGTGTAATCCATAATATTGGTATTGGAATCACTGGAAAATATATTTCACACAGATTTTACACAACTCCTTCCTCACACGTTACGGACAAAACTTCACTTCTCCTTTCTCTGACACACGAAAGTCACGTGTGGATAATTCGAATGGATGAATCAGCTAGTCTACTTCACTTTGATAAGCTAAGACGGTCATTCACGGTACTATCACTGCAATAGTTCATCCCCTCAGATTGCTGTGACATTAGCTAACTGTATTTATCATGATATCCTGTCTAGTTCGTCTTTTTCTGCATTTCTATCACTTCCCCGTCATTCAGTGCTACAATTTTGTCCTGACTTCTGTTCATACTCTAACGTGGGTTTTATAGTACCCTTTTCACACGTCTACTTTTAAAAACAAAGGATTCAAATATTAAAATCAGATGCCCTGAACTTGGTCTCTCACTGCTACGGGAAATTAGTTCGAAATTAGTGTTCTCCATCCGGAGTTTGATACTACGTAGTGTACTAATTACACAGTCATAATGTACTACGTAATTTCGCGTAATCACTGGCTGCTTCGCGGCCGATATGTCGTGCACACAGCACTACCGTCCAATTACTTTCTCTTTCGACACTGCACAAGAGATATAATATAAGCTACGCTCCCATTTTTGTTCACTTTTTACAATACAAAGGAATGACAATTCCACTCACTGACTGGCCGTCATCTTACCCCGGAGACTGCTTCTGGACTCATTCTCACCCTCGGAAGTGCGTGCATATATGGACAGACTCGGAGTGGTGGTGGCTCCAGGGATCTCGTCCCCACTCTAATTTTGAAATCTCCTGAATCATAAGGTTTATGAAGGTCAGCTACGCGCCGAATTGTGCGGCCCGGTGATCAAAAATACTCAATGTTATGCGGAACCCGAAACGATCAGTGGTTTTGTCGTAATTTATCTGTATAAAATCAGAGTGGGAGAGGGAAACCCCCATTAGCATCTGGTTTCCCAGTTAGCGTTATGACGCCAAGCCACTTACGTAATCTCATTTAGACGCACTTTCATAGATGACATTCTTTTACCTTGGTTTATAATTTTGCCATTCATCCCATATTCTACTAATTGCTCTGATATGTGCTTCCTGGCTAAATTAAACGTTATTAGGCCGAAAACACCTCTGAAATCACCCCCTTATGTTGGCTCTACTGTGAGTTGGCATTTGTTTTCAAGGCAGAGTCGTCAAAAACTGTGTTCTTCTTTGCCTTCTTTCTTGACGCGCGCTCAGTTCGGGGGTTTTCTGAGCCATCAACTGCGTGCTCTAGGTGCCGCTATGGCGAGAAGGATTGCGCAATATGATGCAACCACCAGCATCCTCACAAAGGCAGCTTCAAGCCTACTTCTTTCCCAAATATAAAAATCAAAATCAATATTCACTGTGACGATACGGTCACAATACATTGCTATCTTTGAATAGACAGGCTCTCTCCTCATAAATCCCTGTTCTTCATCCATCTCTTCTCAACCCCGAGGAGTTCATTTCCTTTTCCCAGTTTCGTCAGAAGGGCAGGCATCAACTCTCATTGAGGAGCCATCTTGACAGAATTTGTCTTGATACATGTGTGAGATAAGAAGAAAACCAGTTAATTACAATAAATGGGAAGAAACATTACAGTGGTGAATTCAAAGATGGCAGTGGATGAAGATATGGAGATTGCCCTTGTCTTTTTGTTTTTGCATCAAAAATCAATCTGCGGTGATAAGAATTAAGGGCTATGAAAAAGCAGCAGCAATCCAGAAAGTAGTGAGGCACGGCTGCAGTTTGTCCCCCCTCCTTTTCATTGTTCATACAGAACTGGCGTTAAAGAAAAAGAAGAATTTGGAAAGGAAATCACAATCCAAGGAGAGAAAAGCAAAACTCTTGAGATTTGCTGATATTATTTTGTCTATGTCTGCAGATCTGGAGAAATTGCTGAATGGTTTGGATGCAGTCTTGGAGAAGGAGTACTACAAGATAAAAATAAATAAAAACAAAAGTAATGGAGTGCAGTCAAGTCAGTCGCCACTGATCTTAATTTATGGCAGTTGCCCAGTGGCATATTCCCTATCTCTTGCTTACCTAGTGTTCTCTTAAATAAGTGCAAAGAATGTGGAAATCTATTGAACATCTCCCTTGGTAAATAATTCAAATCCTTAACTCCTCTTCCTATAAACAAATATTTACTCTAATTTGTCCTCTTGAATTCCAACTTTATCTTCATATTGTGATCTTTCCTACTTTTAAAACACCACTCAAACTTATTTGTCTACTAATGTCATTCCACGTCATCTCTCCACTGACGGCTCGCAACATACCACTTGTTGCATGTTAAAAACTTCATTGTTGGTCCGTATTGACAGTAAGATACTTACATAGTTGGTCCGTTATTGGACATTATAAATTTTCCAGCTAACTCATTCCTGGTTGCCAGCGTTTTGCCCTAGCGTGCTAAGTTGGGCTCGTCAGTTGGTAAATAGCACACCTACCAAGACACATGGCTTGTGCATACCATGGAGACCACTGCGTAGGCTACTTGGAGCCACCAGCAGTGCCAATGCACTATGAGCAACTTTGTCTCGTTTTCAAAAATTGATGCCTGCCTGGCCATCAGATGATATAGTTGTTGATTCTCATAGGGAACCTAAAATATTTGTCCCGAATGAATAAATTTATAATACCAATATAGTCAGTCAGTTATTGGACATTATAAATTTTCCAGCTAACTCATTCCTGGTTGCCAGCGTTTTTCCCCAGTGTGTTAAGTTGGGCTGATCAGTTGGTAAATAGCTCACCTACCAAGATACATGGCTAGTGCACACCGTGGAGGCATCATCATCAAAAGTTTTCATTCCTCACCCTGAAGGGGTGGATTGGGCCACCTAGAGGGTTATGCCCTCCCTCTGGCCAAGAGATGGAGGCATGTTGGGGAGATGTGAAGGACAAAGGAGGTGGGTAAAATGATGTGAAGGTGGAGATGGGAGGGGGTTGTGTCCTCTTGGTTAAGGGTTTTACCTCTTTATTTTATTTTATTTTATTTTATTTTATTTTATTTTATTTTATTTTATTTTATTTTATTTTATTTTATTTTATTTTATTTTATTTTATTTTATTTGTTATATACAAGAAGGAAAGTAATTGTTTGCTTGCATAATATATATCAACATTTCTTTTTTTATATATATTTTTTATAGCTAGATCTTGGTTTGGAAATACCACAGTTTTACAGCTTGAACAAAAATTTAAGTTATTTTCCATTGTATCCCACGCCTGGAATTCCAAATAAGGAAGCAGATGGCGAAGGTTGTAATGAGGGTACTATTTACCATAATTCTTCTTTTGATACACTTACTGTACAAGCCTACTTTATACATACTATGACTGGCAACATTGTGAGATGTACATATTCGTAGAACTAAACTAACCCCATGGCTCTGCAGCCCTGAAGGGCCTTGGCCTACCAAGCAACCGCTGCTCAGCCCGAAGGCCTGCAGATTACGAGGTGTCCTGTGGTCAGCATGATGAATCCTCTCGGCCGTTATTCTTTTCTTTCTAGACCAGGGCCGCTATCTCACCGTCAGATAGCTCCTCAATTCTAATCACGTAGGCTGAGTGGACCTCAAGCCAGCCCTCAGATCCAGGTAAAAATCCCTGACCTGGCCGGGAATCGAACCCGGGGGCCCTGGGTAAGAGGCAGGCACGCTACCCCTACAACACGGGGCCGGCACATATTCGTAGAAGGTGGCACTTATTTACAAAACAAGAGAGCTGTGGGAGTTTAAACTAGTGTTTCCAGAGGTGTGAAGTTGAAATGAAAATTTAAGCCAGATTGGGTGGTTAAAAAATGGAGATTTAATGTTTGATTTGCTGCAGCTTCTAGGTGAGTGAGAACTAAGGATCTGTTGTAGGGGTGAATATTGGGCAGTGAGATAGGTATGAAACAGATGAGATCTTCAATTGTGATGGTAAAAAAAAGGGGGGGGAACGGTTTGGTGATGTGGGTGGGACAATGGTTCTAATAGGGGCTGCTGGTTTTGATCGATTTTGGGGTCGTGGATGGTGGCTTTTGCAATGGCGTGAGTATGCTGGATGAGTGCCTCCATATGTATAACACTGGGGTGCTTGGTGTATGTTGGGACATCTGGGTGTAGCTTATTGTTGATTGCAGTGTCCACATACCAGACTTTGAGCAGTGCAGTGAGTGGTGGGATGATTGTTGTAGGTGAGGCACCTCTCGCACCTGATGGATTGGAAAAGTGGTGGACGAGATGGCTCAGCTTTATGGTGGTGTCAGTGAATGGAGACTCCGCTGACCAGTACCCACCCGGTCGATGTCGCCTGGTGGTGGTAGAAGAATCCGTACCATGTATGTTGGACCGATTGTGTTCTTAATCCAAAATGCCCGTTTTGCAAGGATGCCTTTTGCGTTGAGCTCGGAGAGTATGGTGTCTTCAACAGTAGAGGGATCCACCCCTCATATGACGCAAGTGAGAAGTCTGCAGCGCGAAGCGGGAGGTGGAGTTTTTATAGGTGGTGGTGGGAGGGGTTGCAGGGTGGTGCTAAAACCTAGACGTTGAGAACCTATGGCAGTGGTGAGAAGATTGGCTGCAGCGTCCCCGTTGATCCGTATGGTGACTCCGTTTGTACTAATTTCCAACTGCCATAAGAATGAGTTCACCAACGGCATCTGCTTTTCATATATATCCCTAATTATGGTAATTATCCAGAATATAAAAAAAGGGAGGACACCTTGAAAATAAATAAAGAGTTCACATTGCATATTCTAATATACAGAACAGAATATATTTTGTACTCACATGTCATGTGATAAAGACAATTCTACAGATTCATAAAGAGAAAGGGATTGTGTTCCATGTTCCTCTACAGACGTTTACCTTTAATTTCCATATATGAACCTAGAGGTATTTTATTTTTCTCATAATAGAGGATCAAAAGAAAACACATCCATCTCATTTCATGACCTTTAGCAATATGGTTTCAATAATAAGTTAAGAAAGATTGTTCATCAAAACAAAACATCATCATACTGCACAGTCACTCTGCTTTTCCTGACACTTGTGAACTCTGTGAGCTCTAATCAGCTGAAATTACTTAAGAGTTACGGAAAATATGTCTCATTCTTGTTCACTCCTTCTCAACCCCCATGCCGATGGGGACTAAACCTAAATGGCATCTGGAGTGTCAATACAGTAAAACCTCGTTAATTCAAAGTCGTTGGGACTCAAAAACCTGACTTTGAATTACGTGGTTTCGAATTAACCGCCATCTCGTAATTCAGAAGTGCCAATCCTTGGTGCGTCACAAAATATTCTAAGGCCCGTTACTGCATGCAATTAACCTTGATTCACAGTTCAAATCTTTCAAATGCCGTGGAAACAGATCCATTCCCAAAATGTATCTAACAAGGTGCATTTACAGTATTCAAATAATGCACTTGGATAACTCACTGACAAACATAACCTCACGCACGGAAAGAAAAAAGCATGATTTGAAGACGAGAAGAAATCTGTGCTGGCTCCCCTGTGCATTACTGTATTGTATGCATTTTATATGCCTGTACTTGCACGGAAAGTACCCGATGCCCTTAAAACATCATGGCTAATCGAACTTTCCTATGACGAGGGGAAACACAATACAGTCACTCTACCCTTGTACGATTTCCCCCCATGGCACTTCTCTCTTAATTCAAAAATGCCAACCCTTGCTGCATCACAAAGTATTCTAGACACATTAACGCATGCAATCACCTTGATTCACAGTTTAAACCTTTCAAATGCTATGGAAAAAAAAAAACTATTTCCAAAATGTTTCCAACGAGGTGCATTTACAGTGTTCCAATAAAGCACTTGGATAAATTGCTGACGAACATAACCTCACGTAACAAATGAGAAAACACACGATTCAAAGACGAGGACAAATTATGCTGGCTCCCCTGTGCAAATGGTTTTATTTATTGGATTACTGTACTGTTGGCAATTTTTAGATGCCTTGTACTTGCACAGAAAGTGCCCAAAAATGCCCTTAAAATGTCGTGGCCTATCGAACTTTCCTATGACGAGGGGATAAAGTTTCTCGCTACCGCGTGCATTGCAACACAGTGCAATGATCTCCACCCTTGTACGATTTCCCACCTGGCACTTCTCTCCTTTAAAACCATAAGTCCATTTGAGTCGTCTATTTGCAAAACCGGCAATCTCCAAATGGTTAAATTTTTCAGGAGACAAAAAAAAAACGTATAAAATCTAAATAAAGAGATTTAGAATTATTTGTATTTGCTATATCACTTATAAATAGCATTGTAAGGAATGTTACAGAATGCCAATGTTTTCGTATAATTATTTGAAATATTTAAATTTCAAATTTGGAGATGGCTGGGTTTGCATCAAACTAAAGAAACTGAAGGAATGAAAATGTACAAAAAATGCTTTATTTAAAAGTTAATTTAAAAAATCAATGCAGTATAAAAAGCCAATGTATTTACACACAATGAACCAGAATTAAATTTTCAAAAATTAAATGTTAAAAACATTAAACATTAAATTAAACATTAATGCCATTGTCTACACTGTGCTCACATGCATCTTCCTCATCTTCTGGATTGTTTTGTGGAAGGTTATTGTTATCAATGAGTTCTTTGTAAAACTTAAGCACTTCAATATGAGTCCCAAAATGTTTAGTCAATAGAGATTCATCTTTTGCCTTTAAATCCTTTACTATTTTACCAATATGTATAACTTTTGGATTCATCATCAAAACATTTTTGCCTTTCTTACAAATGCCTAATTTTGTTCCAAATTCTATTCTGTAGTTGGGTTCACCTTGATTTAACACTGAATTGCCTCCTTTTGATTTGGTCAGAATAACCCTTTTTGCAGCAGAAAATTTGAAGTGCCATTTCCCTGTAGGCTTGAAAATAGAAGTACATTCTGTTTTCCAGTCAAAGTAGGGAACATTGTCATCTTTTCCTGGATGAAATAATTTGCCATACTGAGAAAGAACGTTAAGAAATTCCTCAGGTGGTATTACAGTTTCTATTATCTTGTTTTTCAATGAGCCCGAAAACTCTATCGGATGGTAAAAATGAATGGCCTGTCACAGGGAAAATTAACTCAATTTCCTTAATGCTTTTAGGTGCCTTTGTGACAAACCAAAAGGAGAGCATTGATATCATAACAGAATTTTTATTCTTCCCCCCACATCCATCAGCAAAACACCTTATAAAATGAAACATTGGACATATCAGTAGTATTTAGCTTATGATAAAATGCTGATGCTATTTCATTGCCTTTTTCTGGCCCTTTCAGGTGTCACTTCATCAACCTTAGTGTCCATTTGTCCCAATATAATTATAATAGCTACACAGTTCTATGATAAAAACCACAACTTTCCTTACAACAGAACTGTAACACCTACAACAGTCACCATGAATAAGCTGTTCTTTCCCACACAATTGCTGCAATTCTTCTGCCCTCTAGTGTTAGAGGAGATGACTGGTATTGCAACTCATAACCATACACGGACGGCCGTGTTTGCAACTAACTCCAATTTTTGATGAAGTAAATAAGCTGGTTGGAGGCTGAACTTGCAGCTAATAGTTTGCTACCTTGTGTAAAAGTGGACAGAGAACACATTCAGCACAAAAATTGGATTTAAATTTTTGTGGGAGATGGCCGGTTTTGCAAATAGACGACTCATTTGAGCTCTGCATTAAAAGAATGCAGTTTGATCGGCATTAACAATATTGTTCGGTGCGTACGAATTGATTATGTGAGCCACGCTTTTTCGCTAACTGTTGGAATCGCCTGTGTTTGCGGATTCTGTTTCTCCACACACTGCCTGCTACTTGATATTATGGCATTCCCCAAAATTCTGAATACAAAAGAATTATATAATAAAAATCTTCCGGGCTGTTATGCCGTGGTCCACTCCTCTCGCTTCTCCCAGACGTTTCGACTACTGCTGCAGTATTATTATTTATAAGTTTCATATTCCGTATTGATTGGATTCATTGTAATAGATTTTGAATTATCGAGGTTCTACTGTATTCATCTAGCAACCCAGAAAACTATGGATTTGACTCTAACATTGCTCATTGTCGTTTATTTTTATGTTGATTTTAACGCAACATACTGCAACATATTTTACTTCCATTTTTTATCAGACATCCAGATGCTCTTAAGTAACTTCTTTGTAATTTATCCCATGACTGTAAATTGTCGTTTATTTTTATGTTGATTTTAACGCAACATACTGCAACATATTTTACTTCCATTTTTTATCAGACATCCGGATGCTCTTAAGTAACTTCTTTGTAATTTATCCCATGACTGTAAATTTGTGTGCTAGCTGATGATGGCCAAGATAGGTCGAAACCGGTACTATTCATCCACAATAAATGTATTGATCGGTGGAACATTTTTCTTATCTATTACATACTGCTGCGGTAGTCATCTTCTGTGGCGTCGTGTAGATACGCTCCCCTGTATCCTGCTGGCGACTGCGCCACGGCATAACAGCCCGGAAGATTTTTATTATATTGACACCGGCCGTGAAAGCCTTCGTACTTTAATGACAAAAGAATTACTTTTTCACTCAAACTTATCAATTATGAAGCACACTGAGACACACCGAAGTAAGTGAAAGTGCGGAAAGCTGCCTCTGCACTTTCTGGAAGACATGTTCTATCATGACATGGATAAATGTTGATTTTAAATTACTCTGTAACATACTTTTGTTTTAAAATGTAAAGGCCGTTTCAAATTAAGAATTCTGAATTTTGGTAATGGGGCCGACATTGTACTTCGAATTATGAATTACCGTATTTCGAAAGAATGAGAGCTTCTGCGAATTAGGCGGGATTTTGAATTTAACTGATTTTGAATTATCGAGGTTCTACTGTATTCATCTAGCAACCCAGAAAACTATGGATTTGACACTAACATTGCTCATTGTCGTTTATTTTTAAATGTCACCCCTCCTAACCCCTGTCCCTTGGATGCTAGGGGTGTATTACCCCACAATATTTTTTTCGCCATATGTGTACCAACCATAGGATAAACTTCATGGTTCTGATCCATATTGAATTGTAATCACAATATAATTATTAAATTAATGTCGTAATGGTCCACCTTGCAATACTATATTATGCAATATTCTAAATTACATTAACTAGGGACTAGTTTTGGCTGGGGCTGGCCATCTTCAGCCTTAATGTAAAATATCTAATAACTAAGCAAATGTACATGCACACAATTGACATAAAACAAATGAAACAAATATATACAAATTGACATTAAAAACTGGGATGAAATTATGAGTAAATTAGAAATAACTAGGTTCTAAATTCTTGCATCTTGAGTATGCTCATCATCAAGACTCGTTCAAGTATTAATATTCACAGAACTGTTAGTTCTAACACTGCTAATCATTACTAATTCAATTGTAAACGGGAACTAGTACAATTTACAATTACAATTGAATTAGTAATGATTAGCAGTGTTAGAACTAACAGTTCTGTGAATATTAATACTTGAACGAGTCTTGATGATGAGCATACTCAAGATGCAAGAATTTAGAACCTAGTTATTTCTAATTTACTCATAATTTCATCCCAGTTTTTAATGTCAATTTGTATATATTTGTGTCATTTGTTTTATGTCACTTGTGTGCATGTACATTTGTTTAGTTATTAGATGTTTTACATTAAGGCTGAAGATGGCCAGCCCTGGCCGAAACTAGTCCCTAGTTAACGCAATTTAGAATATTGCATATTATAGTATTGAAACGTGGACCATTACGACATTAATTTAATAATTATATTGTGATATGCGTACCAAGTTTGGTTAAGAGGTATACTGGAAAAAACACACACTCTCTCTCACTCTCTCTGCACTGATATTGCTTGGTCTTATTATTATTTGTATATTTCACCCCCTCCCTTAGGGGTGCTAGGAGTGTCTTATCCCCAAAGTAATTTTTCCGGATAGTAAGTTATATATATACTAAGTTTGGTGAGAGCTATGCTGGAACATACTCGCATTCATCCATAATCTCTGTAATATTGGACATCTTCTTTTTCACTCCTTCTGACCCCCATTCTAATTGAGGTTGAACTTTTTTACACGGCATCCGGAGTGTCACATTCCATCTTAGCAACCCCGAAAACTAAGCATTCAATGCTAATGTCAGTTGTTTTTGACTACTTTTACATTTCATCCCCTTCCCTAGGGGTACCTTGTCCCCACAGTATTTTTTTTTCAGTTATTTTTACATGCCAACCCCCTCCCACTGCCACCGCTAGGGATGGCTTACCCCCACAGTAAGGTAGTAAGTCATAAGAGTACCATGTTTGGTTGAAATTGCTCCAGTGGTTTAGGAAGAAATGTGGAAAGGTACTTCATAAAACATGGTGGCATGTTCCCATCTTCCTGTATACAGCAATTTTTTCTGGACTACTATGATAGAGAGTAAATCGCTGTCGCTTAGCGACAATCTGTCCATCAAGGTCGATCTTATGTTGGTGTGGCTTTGCAATTAATTACATAAAATTACTCATCATAAAATATCTATCTATCAAATTTCATTCAAACCACTTCCTAAACCCTCCCAGAAGAATAGGAACAAATTGAGAAATTTCAGTGAAAACGGTTCAGTAGTTTTCGAATCCATTCAAGACAGACATTAATTTTATATTTATATAGATTGTCAAGATTTGTAAGAAACATGAGGTGTGTAACAAAATCGAAAAATACACAATTTCCAGGAAGAAAAATGCTATCAAGGAATCGAGGTACGAGTTGGAGAATGTTTACTTCACCTGATATTAACTTGCCCAGGCTTCAGGAACCCCCACTTGGTGTGCTGAAGTTGAGAATTGATGATGATGATGATGATGATGATGATGATGATGATGATGATGATGATGATGATGATGATGATTCACGAATTCCTGTGGATGGCAGTATCATACAGTCCTCAATGTCTCAGAAAGAAAGGATGTCAAGAACTTTTCAGCTTCAGTTGTATGTATCTCCCGCTTTAAGTAGTATCGTTGGTCAGTGTATAAAAGACTGGCTAGCAAGAGTATTGTAGTAGACAGCTCTGTTGTGGAGCTTTGTAAGAAAAAACTCCAATGCTAAAACCCAGGCTGAGTTAGAACACACAAGAAACAAGCCTCTATTTCTTACCGTAAACTGTGGAATATCTTACATATGACTTTCTCTTCTGGGTGCTTTACCTCTCTCACCATTTTGTATCATACATTCTTGTAATTACTTAAGCATTTGGCTATAGTTTTTAAATTTTATTTTATCCGTCACATGCTTAACTGTTGTTTCAGTGTAATACTTGTCCGAATTAATGTGGCTCTTTATCACAAATTGACCAAAAAATAGTCATGACTTGTTCTATGATACTGTTAAGTGACAGATGTGATAAGCATGTCCTGCTCTGATAGAAAAATAAGCAAACCCCAGGTGTTTCAAGAATATTATGAAATTACCAGTTGAGTATTCTTCATATAACGAGTTTTGGATGGTGACCAGTATTTTCTGAAATTACTTAGCCAGCTAAATAGTAATGTGTGTGACCGGGCGAGTTGGCCATGCGCGTAGAGGCGCGCGGCTGTGACCTTGCATCCGGGAGATAGTAGGTTCGAATCCCACTATCGGCAGCCCTGAAAATGGTTTTCCGTGGTTTCCCATTTTCACACCAGGCAAATGCTGGGGCTGTACCTTAAGGCCACGGCCGCTTCCAACTCCTAGGCCTTTCTTATCCCATCGTCGCCATAAGACCTATCTGTGTCGGCGCGACGTAAAGCCCCTAGCAAAAAAAAAAAAAGTAATGTGTGTGCATAGGTGAGAAAGATAGTCTGTTTTTTGACAACTTCTTGCTGCCATTTGCATGAGTTTTCATTTCTCCAAAAGATTCCTGTATAAATCTATTCACTGAATTGGAAGAGTGTCCTGAAAATGAAATGGCGTATGGCTTTTAGTGCCGAGAGTGTCCGAGGACAAGTTCGGCTCACCAGGTGCAGGTCTTTCGATTTGACACCTGCAGGTGACCTGCGCGTCATGATGAGGATGAAATGATGATGAAGACAACACATACACCCAGCCCTCATGCCAGCAAAATTAACCAATGATGGTTAAAATTCCCGACCCTGCCAGGAATCTTACCCGGGACCACTGTGACCAAAGGCCAGCACGCTAACAATTTAGCCATGGAGCAGGACACCAGTGTCCTACAACCAATAGACTCGGATGTCATACAGTGCTTCATTGCAGAAAGCTCCTGATATGAAGCAATATTTTACGTCTAAGACAACTGAGTACACAGTGGACAAAAGATTGAGATGATAGTGATAACTCTAGGACTAGATAGTCAGAAAAGAAGTAGAAATGAAAATTAACATTCTGCTGGTAAACCATTTTGCAACATCAGTCTATTTCCTAGTATTGCCTCTCACAACTCAGAACTGTTCTCAGAAGTGCAACTCCAGTGAAAGTATCCATGATGACTGGAGTTGCCTGTGGAGATACGCCCATATGTAACGATAAGGAGAAGATATAGATATAGAAATTTAGAAACCTATGCATCAATTGATGGCAGTATGTTTAGAGGAGATGTGTGCCCCTGCTACTTTCATTGACTTAGGAGGGTTTGATTGACAACAAGGAAAATAATGAAAAAACTAAAAGTTTGTCCATTTATGTTTTAAGTAAGATCTGATTTGTTCATGAAATCCTGCAAGTATCGTTTTCCACATTATTTTTTATGATCCCTGCTCTCCCACACACAAAAAATGTAAAATAATGATTCTTCTGTATCTTTACAATAAAACAATTCATCAGTTTTTATTTGTTATACTGTAATTTCATTAGTGTAGAATTTAGGAGAATGAACTAGAAACCTGGTATGACTTTTTAAACTGGTTGCATCAGCTACACAGAGAGAGTGTGTTCATGTCCAGGTAAATATATTTTATGAACACTGAACCATTTTATAGAATTTCTATAATGGTGCATTACTTATTTGTGAAGTAGTTTTCATGATTTTGTTCATATAACGTACATATTGTGTTTTGAAGTCCATAATTTTTATAAGTTAGTGTTAAAGGTCACAGCCAAATATTTCTAATATTACTGGGAAGTTAGTTCATTGTCCTCTTATTACTTTCATTGATCTCTCTGCCTTTCTACTCAAAGAGATTAAATCTTTTGACTGTTTACCAGTGAAATGTTATTTTGCAGCCAATGTGAACTGATCGGTGAAAAAGATCATGTGAAATGAACTTCTTTATAATAGCTGTATTTTATGTCTAGGACAATCGCGTACACATTGGACCAAAGATCGAGATGAGAGTGGTAACTCTAGGACTAGACGGTGCAGGAAAAACCAGTATTCTCTTCAAGCTGAAACAAAATGAATTTATGACTATGATTCCAACCATTGGTTTCAATGTTGAAACAGTTGAGTACAAGAATCTCAAGTTCACCATTTGGGATGTAGGTGGTCAACACAAGTTGAGGCCTCTGTGGAAGCATTACTACCTCAATACACAGGTAAGGACCATACTGTACTGTATTTAGAAAAAGAAATAGCTAAGAAAACCCATGCCTGAGTGCACCAAGGTCAGTAAATATCAGTCTTACAAACTGTGCACCATTGATATTACTTGGTTTCAATACCATGGTTTCTTGATGCTAGTTTTTCTCACTGTTATTCCCCTTAGAATCAATTCAAAGTAGTATTTGAAAGGCAGTGATAATTTTGGCAGTCACTTCTGGTGTTACACCAAACTTGCCTGATAGGCAGCTTATATGTATAGCCAGTATGTGCTTCCTGCTTTTTTTTTTTTTCAATATAATATGTCTAATGGTTCTAAAATTGATCTAAATATTACCAGTTATGCGAATAATCCCCGCAAATTTTTTTCAAACAAATTGAGGTACGAAATTGGGGTGCAGGTTTTATTTGCAACATGCTCCTGGCTCACCTAGTTTTCTATGTTGGATGTACAGTATGCTTTGTGTAACCACAGACTGTATAAAATCATCCCCATATCCCATATTTAAATGGAAAACTATACAAACTTCTAATTTTAAACTGCCTTTACATAAAAAAAACCAGTATTTTACAGAGTAATTTAAATTCAAAATTTCTCCGCATCACAATAGAATGCGTCTTCCGGAATGTGAAGGGATAGCTTTCCGCACTTCCACTCACTTTGGTGTGCCTATAGTGTGTTTCATAGTTGTTAAGTTCCAGTGAAATCATATTCTTTTGTATTCGGCGTTTTGAGGAATGCCACAATATCATGGGGCAGGCAGTGTGCAGAGAAGCAGAATCCGCAAAGACTGGCAGTGCCAACAGTAGGCGAGCCTCGGATGAGTCCCGTATCGTTATTTTTCGTCACTATCTTCCCGTGCCGGGAGTGGATAATTTGCGCGCCTGCTGCCTTCCTTGTATGTGGTAGCTGTTTCTCAGGCTCCCTCTCCGGAATCGAACCCTGATTCCCCGTTACCCGTTACAACCATGATAGGCGCAGAACCTACCATCGACAGTTGATAAGGCAGACATTTGAAAGATGCGTCGCCGGTACGAGGACCGTGCGATAAAGCATAGCTCATAATTATAATCAATTTGTACGTACCGAACAATATTGTCAATGCTGACTGCTTTTTTTTTTTTTTTTACTGCCAAGCCCAGGCAGACTTATGGTTTTAAAGGAGATGGGTCACTGTACTGCATTACAATGCAGACAGAAGTGAAAGACTTCTTCCCTTCATCATAGGAAAGTTCGATAAGCCACGATGTTTTAAGGGCGTCGGGCAATATCCGTACAAGTACAAGGCATCAAAAAATGCAAACTGTACAGTAAACCAAGAGATTAAACACTTGCACACGGGAGCCAGCATAATTTGTCCTCGTCTTTAAATCATGCTTTTCTTTTTTCTTTCATTGCGTGCGGTTATGTTTGCCAGCGAGTTATCCAAGTGGATTATTTGAATAACGTAAATGCGCCTTGTTGGATACATTTCAGAAATAGATTTTTGCCTTGGCATTTGAAAGGTTTAAACTGTGAGCCAATGTTAATTACATGTAGTTGTGCGTATCAGATTATTTTGTTACGCGGCAAGAGTTGGCATTTCTGAATTACGAGTTGGCAGTTAATTCAAAATCGTGTAATAATGTGGTTTTACTGTATCGCAAAACTAACATCCAAGTTCACCGGTGTGTCTGTTTCAAGTGTTTACATTGCACGAAAAGAATTATCCACCACTGGTTGTGTTACTATCCGAGTAAAAAGAGACCGCGTGTGAGAAGTGTTTTAGACATGGTGTGTGACGAATTTGTAATTTAGGAGATGATTCTAGTGATGCAAGTGACAAGGAACCTTCCAATCTACAGGGATTCGAACCTATTGCAAGTTCAGATTAATGAAATACCTGTCACATAAGTAGGCCTACTTGCTAATTTTCATGGCGTTGTATAGCAGTGATAATGTATTTTTATCATCTCAGGCAAAGCAGCTATATCCGTAGATTAACATGTTCATATTTGCGTAAAGGACACATGGGCCTTGCGGAGTGATATGAAATGTTTGTTTATAACTATGTTAATCTTTTAATTCATTTCATTTTTTACAAAATTAGACTTCCTAAAATTAGGGTGCGGGGATTATTCGGCGGCAGGGATTATTTGCATAAATACGGTAATTACAGGAAATAATGTTTGACAGAGTAGGCTCTTACAAGATCTCGGATTTTTTAGAGTAATAAAATTGATCTATTCCAAATTTGATTTCAGGCATGAAATGTTAGGAACGTATTCCCAAAACATGCATCTCTCGTATAATTTTCTTTTTTAAATCAAAATTTTCTATCATCACCTCCCCTTAAAATCACATCACAACAAATACAGGTGTTTTATTTTGTAGATTAAAATCTAGGAAATATTGGCAGGAACACCTGTCAGAATAATTACAAAATGAATTTTTATTAATAGTTTTTATTTTTGAAAACTGTATAAAAATTATGATTGACAAAATAAAATACATTAGTACATAAGAAAAAATGTATAACTTTTCTTCAATATAACTGGCTGAGTCAGCAAAGACGATGCATCTGGATGTGCTAGGAGTAAGTGATATTCAGGTAAGGGGAGATAACGAGGAAGAGATAGGAGATTATAAAGTGTACTTGACGGGAGTTAGAAAGGGAGGGGCAGAGTCTGGGGTAAGGCTCTTTATCAGGAATACCATTGCACGCACCAGAGTTTCTGTTAGGCACGTAAATGAGCGAATGATGTGGGTAGATTTGTCAGTTGGAGGAATTAGGACAAGAATTGTGTCCGTGTATTCACCATGTGAAGGTGCCGGTGAGGATGAAGTTGATAAGTTTTATGAAGCATTGAGTGACATCGTGGTCAGGGTCAACAGCAAGGATAGAATAGTGCCAATGGGCGATTTCAATGCTAGAGTTGGGAATAGAACTGAAGGATACGAAAGGGTGATTGGTAAATGTGGGGAAGATATGGAAGCTAATGGGAATGGGAAGTGTTTGCTGGACTTCTGTGCTAGTATGTTACGAATACATTCTTCAAGCATAAGGCTATTCACCGCTACACATGGGAGGCTAGGGGTACCAGATCCATAATAGACTATATCTTAACAGACTTTGAATTCAGGAAATCTGTTCAATCAATCAATCAATCAATACTGATCTGCATTTAGGGCAGTCGCTCAGGTGGCAGATTCCCTATTTGTTGTTTTCCTAGCCTTTTCCTAAATGATTTCAAAGAAATTGGAAATTTATTGAACATCTCTCTTGGTAAGTTATTCCAATCCCTAACTCCCCTTCCTATAAATGAATATTTGCCCCAGTTTGTCCTCTTGAATTCCAACGTTATCTTCATATTGTGATCTTTCCTACTTTTATAAACGCCATTCAAACTTATTTGTCTACTAATGTCATTCCACGCCATCTCTCCGCTGACAGCCCGACATACCACTTAGTCGAGCAGCTCTTCTTCTTTCTCTCAATTCTTCCCAACCCAAACATTGCAACATTTTTGTAACGCTACTCTTTTGTCGGAAATCGCCAAGAACAAATCGAGCTGCTTTTCTTTGGATTTTTTCCAGTTCTGCAATCAGGTAATCCTGGTGAGGGTCCCATACACTGGAACCATACTCTAGTTGGGGTCTTACCAGAGACTTATATGCCCTCTCCTTTACATCCTTACTAAAACCCCTAAACACTCTCATAACCATGTGCAGAGATCTGTACCCTTTATTTACAATCCCATTTATGTGATTACCCCAATGAAGATCTTTCCTTATATTAACACCTAGATACTTACAATGATCCCCAAAAGGAATTTTCACCCCATCAACACAGTAATTAAAACTGAGAGGACTTTTCCTACTTGTGAAACTCACAACCTGACTTTTAACCCAATTTATCAACATACCATTGCCTGCTGTCCATCTCACAACATTTTCGAGGTCACGTTGCAGTTGCTCACAATCTTGTAACTTATTTATCACTCTATAGAGAATAACATCATCCGCAAAAAGCCTTACCTCTGATTCCACTCCTTTACTCATATCATTTATATATATAAGAAAACATAAAGGTCCGATAATACTGCCTTGAGGAATTCCCCTCTTAATTATTACAGGGTCAGATAAATTTTCACTTACTCTAATTTTCTGAGATCTATTTTCTAGAAATATAGCAACCCATTCAGTCACTCTTTTGTCTAGTCCAATTGCACTCATTTTTGCCAGTAGTCTCCCATGATCCTCCCTATCAAATGCTTTAGACAGGTCAATCGCGATACAGTCCATTTGACCTCCAGAATCCAAGATATCTGCTATATCTTGCTGGAATCCTACAAGTTGAGCTTCAGTTGAATAACCTTTCCTAAAACCGAATTGCCTTCTATCGAACCAGTTATTAATTTCACAAACATGTCTAATATAATCAGAAAGAATGCCTTCCCAAAGCTTACATACAATGCATGTCAAACTTACTGGCCTGTAATTTTCAGCTTTATGTCTATCACCCTTTCCTTTATTCACAGGGGCAACTATAGCAACTCTCCATTCATCTGGTATAGCTCCTGCGACCAAACAATAATCAAATAAGTACTTCAGATATGGTACTATATCCCAACCCATTGTCTTTAGTATATCCCCAGAAATCTGATCAATTCCATCCGCTTTTCTAGTTTTCAACTTTTGTATCTTATTGTAAATGTCATTGTTATCATATGTAAATTTTATTACTTCTTTGGCCTTAGTCTCCTCCTCTATCTCGACATTATCCTTGTAACCAACAATCTTTACATACTGCTGACTGAATACTTCTGCCTTTTGAAGATCCTCACATACACACTCCCCTTGTTCATTAATTATTCCTGGAATGTCCTTCTTGGAACCTGTTTCTGCCTTAAAATACCTATACATACCCTTCCATTTTTCACTAAAATTTGTATGACTGCCAATTATGCTTGCCATCATGTTATCCTTAGCTGCCTTCTTTGCTAGATTCAATTTTCTAGTAAGTTCCTTCAATTTCTCCTTACTTCCACAGCCATTTCTAACTCTATTTCTTTCCAGTCTGCACCTCCTTCTTAGTCTCTTTATTTCTCTATTATAATAAGGTGGGTCTTTACCATTCCTTACCACCCTTAATGGTACAAACCTGTTTTCGCATTCCTCAACAATTTCTTTAAACCCATCCCAGAGTCTGTTTACATTTTTATTTACCGTTTTCCACCGATCATAGTTACTTTTTAGAAACTGCCTCATGCCTGCTTTATCAGCCATATGGTACTGCCTAACAGTCCTACTTTTAAGACCTTCCTTTCTATCACATTTATTTTTAACTACCACAAAAACAGCTTCATGATCACTAATACCATCTATTACTTCAGTTTCCCTATAGAGCTCATCTGGTTTTATCAGCACGACATCCAGGATATTTTTCCCTCTGGTTGGTTCCAGCACTTTCTGAATCAGCTGTCCTTCCCATATTAACTTATTTGCCATTTGTTGGGCATGCTTCCTGTCGTTAGCATTTCCTTCCCAATGGACATCTGGCAAATTCAGATCTCCCGCTACAATCACATTTCTTTCCATGTCGTTTCCCACATAGCTGACTATCCTATCAAATAACTCCAAATCCGCGTCAGTGCTACCCTTTCCCGATCTGTACACTCTAAATGTTCAAAATGTTCAAATGTTCAGGAATGTATGAGTTTTTTGCGGATTTTTCGATGATACAGACCACTATCTGATCTGTAGTGAACTAAGTATCTCTAGGCCTAGGGTAGAGAAAGTGAAATCTGTCTGCAAACGAATAAGGGTAGAAAATCTCCAGGACAAGGAAATTAGACAGAAGTACATGGATATGATTAATGAGAAGTTTCGAACAGTAGACAGTAGGCAGGTTCAGGATATAGAAAGTGAATGGGTGGCATACAGGGATGCTGTAGTAGAAACAGCAAGGGGATGCCTAGGAACAACTGTGTGTAAAGATGGGAAAAGGCGAACATCTTGGTGGAATGATGAAGTGAGAGCAGCCTGTAAACATAAAAAGAAGGCTTATCAGAAATGGCTCCAAACAAGGGCCGAGGCAGACAGGGATTTGTACGTAGATAAAAGAAATAGAGCGAAACAAATAGTTGTTGAATCCAAAAAGAAGTGGTGGGAAGATTTTGGTAATAACCTGGAAAGGTTAGGTCAAGCAGCTGGGAAACCTTGCTGGACAGTAATAAAGAATCTTAGGAAGGGAGGGAAAAAGGAAATGAACAGTGTTTTGAGTAATTCAGGTGAACTCATAATAGATCCCAGGGAATCACTGGAGAGGTGGAGGGAATATTTTGAACATCTTCTCAATGTAAAAGAAAATCAATCTTCTCAATGTAAAAGAAAATCATCCTGGTTGTGTTGCAAACAGCCAAGCTCATGGGGAGAAGGAAAATGATGTTGGTGAAATTATGCTTGAGGAAGTGGAAAGGATAGTAAATAAACTCCATTGTCATAAAGCAGCAGGAATAGATGAAATTTGACCTGAAATTGTGAAGTATAGTGGGAAGGCAGGGATGAAATGGCTTCTTAGAGTAGTAAAATTAGCGTGGAGTGTTGGTAAGGTACCTTCAGATTGGACAAAATTGCACCTGTCTATAAGCAAGGGAACGGGAAGGCTTGTAACAACTATCGAGGTATCTCATTGATTAGTATACCAGGCAAAGTATTCACTGGCATCTTGGAAGGGAGGGTGTGATCGGTGGTTGAGAGGAAGTTGGATGAAAACCAGTGTGGTTTCAGACCACAGAGAGGCTGTCAGGATCAGATTTTCAGTACGCGCCAGATAATTGAGAAATGCTACGAGGGGAATAGGCAGTTGTGTTTATGTTTCGTAGATCTAGAGAAAGCATATGACAGGGTACCGAGGGAAAAGATGTTCACTATACTGGGGGACTACGGAATTAAAGGTAGATTATTAAAATCAATCAAAGGCATTTATGTTAACAATTGGGCTTCAGTGAGAATTGATGGTAGAATGAGTTCTTGGTTCAGGGTACTTACAGGGGTTAGACAAGGCTGTAATCTTTCACCTTTGCTGTTCGTAGTTTACATGGATCATCTGTTGAAAGGTATAAAATGGCAGGGGGGATTCAGTTAGGTGGAAATGTAGTAAGCAGTTTGGCCTATGCTGACTACTTGGTCTTAATGGCAGACTGTGCCGAAAGCCTGCAGTCTAATATCTTGCAACTTGAAAATAGGTGCAATGAGTATGGTATGAAAATTAGCCTTTCGAAGACTAAATTGACGTCAGTAGGTAAGAAATTAAACAGGATTGAATGTCTGATTGGTGATACAAAGCTAGAACAGGTCGATAATTTCAAGTATTTAGGTTGTGTGTACTCCCAGGATGGTAATATAGTAAGTGAGATTGAATCAAGGTGTAGTAAAGCTAATGCAGTGAGCTCGCAGTTGCGATCAGCAGTATTCTGTAAGAAGGAAGTCAGCTCCCAGACAAAACTATCTTTACATCGGTCTGTTTTCAGACCAACTTTGCTTTACGGGAGCGAAAGGTGAGTAAAGATTTTAAAAATACGATCTGTATGTAATATTCATGTTAATGTAGTCAATACGGGATTGAAATGATGTCTAGAAGTTATTCTTCATAGTGATAGAAGATGTCAGGGACTAGATCCTCGTAATATTCATGTAAATAGGCCTTGCAGATCGGTAGACCATCATAAGATGTATGTGTGGTACTGCACACATTTTGTCTTTCCACTGCTGATGATGGCTCAATTGAGCCAAAACATGTACACTTTTAAATGTAAATGTAATGTTAATTAAATAATCTGTAAGATTATAAAGTGTAGTAGAGTAGGTGGAAATCTTATACTTTAACTTAGATGCTATGACAATTATAACTAAACTTATTTCGTAATGGTCCATCTTGTCAATACTATATTATGTAACATTTACATTACATTTTTAATCGAGGAACTAGTTTCGGCCTTGGCTGGCCATCATCAGCCATAATATAAAACTGTACAAGTACATCTAATAACTAAAACAAATGTACAAACATACACAAATGACATTAAAAGGTATTAAAAGCATCTGGATCACTGTCTCCTCAAACGTCACCTGTTCCAAAAATTACTGCATTGGATTTTACTGAACACTTCACAAACTCAATAAACCTCTCAATCCCGAATCACAGTGACCTGTAATTTAAAACTTGAACACCATCAATTTCAGACTGTCTAAAACCAAAATAACTGATCGATTCCTTGAAATATTTCTATCTCATAAGTTAAAACAAGTCTTAAAACTCTAGAGCTGAAGGGAAATCACATCCAAACCGATTAGTAGTAACAACTGTTACTGCAGTCCTACCAAATGTCATGTTTGGTTTATGTACAGTTCTAAAATAAAATTAACACATGTTTTCAAAAGCTTATTTGTATATACAGAATTAAACAAACAAACAAAAATTACTAAAGTAGATTTGTCAGACATAACTAATAGTTGCTTGAAAATGTTCCAGTTGCATAAAGTAGCGGTGCTACTAGAAGGCGAAATCGGAAAGTTTGGTTGACGAAGATTTCACTGTATCAAACAAAAGAGCCTGCCTGCTCTGTTCAGAAGACTTTTGATTCACGCAGCTTTTATCCTTAGCCATAGTGCAGTGCTGTTGCACATTAAAATGCTTTATAGCTGCTACCTTAACTTAATACGCTTTACAAAAAAGAATTGTTCCATCAGTACTGAACTTCTCTTCACCAAACTCTTTCACATACTTTCTTAACTTTACAGCTTCACTACACTTCACTTTCGGCATGATGGGGTTCACTGCAGTACTACAAGTGTGACCAATCTGTTGAAATTCGTTGGTAGTGAAAGAGCAAGGGAGCTTTAATTCGACCTTGCAAGGAGGAACTGGGTGAGATATAACATGGCATTTCCTTGTTTGCTATTTGCTTCTGAGCTAAATATATCTACTGGAGTGACATCCTATTGAAAGGCGGAAACACACTATTGTCATGTTCCATGACCTCACGCGTACAGTGTCACCATCTAACTTGTCCAGAAAGATGTGCTAAAAGACGTCCATAGAGGAGCGCCTTCTTGGAATCAGGTCTTCTAAACCTGCTACCTGCCTGTTATGGAAAAAGAAAAAAATATATCTACTGCACTATTCGGAAATCCTGTGTTTGAAATTAAACGCAGATAACACGTACCTTGTTAACAATGCCTCAATTTTTAAAAAAATGCTGAAATTATAACCAAATATGACCTTATATCATTAAAATGAGCAAAATATGACCAAAATCATAAAAATGGCCAAAATATGCATTTATAGGCAACACCAAATTGCTTTAAACGTGGTCAGCAACCTGTCATTCAAACTTATTTTTCAGATTTCGGGTAAAATGAGCTCAGGAAAAAAAATATGACTTTTCCTTAACATCCAAACCTTATTTATTACCTTTGATCCCAAGCGGTGTATAAATTGAAGCTCAACAGAGGTTTAAGCACAATGAAAGGTAGCAGGGCCAATATTGGCCACTGCTTCAATAGTGGACTATTAGGCCATAATTCTCTTAAAATAAGAATCAAAAGCATCAGAATAGATTTAATGGGATAAATGTAGTAGCGGATGGCGTCTAGTGGCGAGTGAGAGTACTATTTGTTTCATGAAGCCCCATAGGAATGAGTGGGGGGATGTTGAAAATCACATCAGACGTCTCTCTTTTGAAGTGCCGTGATGTGCTATCAAACATTGGGTAAGTGTTTACATATTATTTTGGAATGTAAATCACTGAAGACCCACATTGATCTGCTATACTGTTACTGTAGAATGTGCAGATTAGTGATTGTGTGTTTGAAGTAATTATTCGTGTGCATGATACATTAGGTTTGGTGTCCACTATTCCAGCATAAAAACAGTGATTATGATATTGGTGTCTCAAGATATAATCTTTTCTTCTGATCGGTATTCAAAAGTAAACTTGCAGTCTCTCATAAACCATACTGTGTTGATTTTGTGAAGTTTTGATGATAAAATCCAATAGTGGATAGTAGGTGTCCACTAATTACTCATAACTAGGGCTCGGATCGATATGCTCGATAAAATCTCCAGATATGCTCGAAAACCATGTGTTATATGCTCGATAGATATGCTCGAAAAACCCATTATATGCTCCATAAATATGTTCGAAAAACCATTTATGCGGTTAAATGTGCAGAATATGCTCGAAAAACACCGTTAAAAACTATAGAAAGGAAAGTGAAACGAAAAAACCAATAACATATCTCTATATACGAGCTTTATTTTCTAATTGTATGTATGATACACTGCGATATACTCGCATTCAAGTTTCAAAGTATATATATGAGAAGTTTTCTTATAAAAGTTACAGTTTAAAAGTTCATTTACAAGATGTTCAGAATGAAGCGAGTCAATGAAGTAGATCTGCATTCCTCTGTACAACAAGAATTTCTTCTATGTTTTCAGTTTTGAATGATTTTCTTAAATCAGTCAAAAGTTTCAGTGATGAGAACGATCTTTCGACGTCAACTGACACAAGAGGTAAATATTTGAATGATGCTGCTTCTTGTGCAGAGTAGTTCGGAAAATCCTCTGACGGTGCAGACTCGCCACGCAGCATCCTTTCCAAGTCCAACGCTGCACTCCAACCAAGATTTCGAGCCAGCACGAACTCCAATTTTTGTTTCACGGTTTTCCCAGTCTCTCCAGGCCACTAGTCAGCTTCTTGGATGACTCCTTGTATTGTAGCGACCACTTCAACCAACTCCATCCCTCATGATTCCAACTTTAGGATGGCCTCAGGAATGACGCTTATATAGGCTTTTATGAAAGTCAAGGATGGCATCAAGCCCTTTCGCGATGTATATGCTGTTCGCTCATCAAACGTATTGATCACCTGGAAAAAATATAAATGAAAAACATTAGCCGAGGAGAATAACTGAGAAAATTACAAAATTAGGTGCCGTATGATGGAGTGCAGCTGAAGTTATCTGCAAAAGTGATAGAATCATTAAAATGTTCATGAAACTGGAGAACACTAAGTACACCATCATACAAGTGTATGCCCCACAGACAGGCCGCAGTGAGGAAGACAAAGAGAAATTTCGGCAAGACCTGGAAGATACAGTTAATGAGGAAAATCTTATTATTATTGGAGATCTAAATGCGCAAGTTGGGATAGACAGACTTGGGTACGAGAACATCATTGGTCCACATGGATTTGGACAAAGGAACCCAGAAGGAGAACAACTATTAGATCTGTGCAGAAGAAATGATCTTATAATCAAAAATACATTCTTCAAAAACAGAGACAGTCACAGAATAACAAGGTACAGTTGGGATGGCCAGTATAGAACATTGATTGACTACATAATCACAAATAAAGATGGTGGCAGGTACATCACAGATGTAAAGGTCATCCCTAGTGAAAGCATGGACAGTGACCACAGATTGTTGGTAGTAGACTTCAAACATAAGACAAATGAAACGCAGAAACTTATTACGAAAAAACCAAGGGTTAAAACTTGGAAGTTGCAAGAAGTGCAAATAAAGGAAGAATACAAATTAAGGATTCAACAGAGTTTGCCGAAGTGTGAAGTAATCAGCGTTAATGAAGAATGGAAGGCCTTCAAAGACACCTTTGTGGGAGAAGCCAAAAACCTATGTGGAGTTGCAAGTTCTATCAAAAGAAAAAAGGAGACACCATGGTGGAATGATAGAGTGGAAACAGCTGTGAAAGAAAGAAACCAAGTAAAGAAGGCACTGGACAAGGAAAAACAAAAACAGGGACAAGAACGAAATGAACAAGAAATACAAAGACTTCAAGGAGTATACAGGAACAAGAAACTTGCTGTAAAGAACATTGTAAAGGAAGAAAAAGAGAAGAAATGGAATGAGTTTGCAGACAAACTGGAAGAGGACAGTAGAGGAAATATGAAATTGCTATACAGAGGAGTGAAAAACAAGCGAAGGGATCAAGAGACCATAAAAGCAACAGAACGTGATGATGGAACTCTGGCATAAGAAGAGGGAGAAATTAAACAAGAACTCAAGATCTATTTCGAAAAGCTGCTGAATGGAGATACAGAAAACATAACAACGAATAGAGGAGAGCCAAGTCGAGGAACCACAACTGAACCACCAATTACATGGCTTGAGGTTGAAAATGCGCTCAAGAGCATGAAGAAAGGAAAGGCAGTGGGCATAGATGAACTAAGTGCAGATATGCTGAAAGCAGCGGGAATTCCAGGAATCCAATGGCTCTACAGACTGCTCAACAAGATATGGGAGGAAAATACTATTCCTGAGGACTGGAAAATGGGCATCATTGTACCTCTGTTCAAGAAAGGAAGCCGACAAAAATGTACTAATTACCGTGGTATCACACTACTGTCTCATGTCCTGAAAATATTGGAAAAAATAATAGAGACCAGAATCAGAGATATTGTTGAACCAATTTTGGAAGAAGAGCAGTATGTCAAAAAAGGCTTTCACGGCCACAGATCTAAAAATCACAGGAATAGAACCAGCTTTTGGGTGGTTAGGCTGTGTGCATTATGCAGAGTTTCGTCCAGACGTGCCATTTGGACTCATCAGCTGGAATGGCACGCCCCTCCAGGACTCTGCTTAGCAGTGGCAGACCAAACTGTGTGGCCCCGCCGTGTTAGAAAATCAAGTTTGCTAACCTGCTAAAGGAGAAATGACTTCTCCGTTTAGAAAATGCTCCAATTATTGCTACAATAAACAAAAATAAAAAACTTAAAAAACAAATAGATAATGACCATAAAATGGTTTAAAGTAGTTACCTACATCACTGGTATCACAAACCAACATTTTACTTTAAACTATTTAAACACAATCACAATATACATAAATCTCCCTTTAATACTAAAATATTTAATGGTAATCAATGAAGCAGAAGTAAAATAAATTCACGACTATAGCCGCTAGAACAAGAGTAAATTCCAGAGTATATTATACCATGTTGACTATAAGCATATAAATATAAGGTATACACTGCTCTAAAAAATGATAATAACATTAATATAACCATAGACACTCATGATCAATGGGGGAGCATTTTTTTAAACGGAGAAGTCATTTCTCCTTTAGCAGGTTAGCAAACTTGATTTGCTAACACGGCGGGGCCACACAGTTTGGTCTGCCACTGCTAAGCAGAGTCCTGGAGGGGCGTGCCATTCCAGCTGATGAGTCCAAATGGCACGTCTGGACGAAACTCTGCATAATGCACACGGCCTAACCACCCAAAAGCTGGTTCTATTCCTGTGATTTTTAAGAGCAGTATGGTTTCAGACCAGGAAGGTCAACTACAGACCTTATATTTGCAATTAGGATGCTAATGGAAAAATACTGGGAGAAGAACAAGCCTTTATTTCTAATATTTTTGGACATTGAGAAAGCATACGATAGTGTACCAAGGGAAAGAATTTGGCAATGCATGAAAGAACTTCAAGTGCGAGACAGCCTCATAGACAAAGTGAAAATGTTGTATAGTGGGAACAGAAGCTGTATTCAAGTAGGATGTGGTTTGTCGGACTGGTTTGAAACAAAGAGAGGAGTGCAGCAAGGCAGCTCATTGTCACCACTTCTATTTATTATTGTAATGGATGTAGTAATGAAATCTATTAAAAGGAAAGAACATGGAGATATCAAAGCCTTCACATTTGCAGATGATGTTGCGACCTGGAGTGACTCAGAAGAGGAATTGGGAGAGAGAATACAAAGCTGGAATGAGGAGTTTAAGAAATATGGTTTAAACATCAGCAAGACCAAGACGGTGGTGATGAAAGTGTATGGAGAAGGAGCAGAACCAATAGTCATGTTAAATGAAGCTCAACTGGACAGTGTTCCAGTTTTCAAATACTTGGGTAGCGTTATATCAAATGATAACCTAGCAAAACATGAGGTGAACAATCGAATCAATAAGGCAACACAATTTTACCACCAGGTAAGACACCTGCTGTGGGATGAGCAAATACCCATGAAAACAAAAATGACATTGTACAAGTCCTATTATACACCAATTCTTACATACCGTCTTAAAACCACAACACTGACCAATAGAGATAATTCCAAACTTCAGGCAGCTGAAATGAAATTCCTACGCACTATGATCCAGAAAAAGGAAAGACCAGATTAGGAATGAGAAAATTAGAGAAGAAGTAGGAATAGATGATTCTCTCCTCAATAAGATTCAGATATCAAGACTGCAGTGGTTTGGTCACATGAAGAGGATGCCAGTAAACACAACTGCAAGGAAGGAATTTGACAGAAAGGTAGAAGGAAGACGACCCGTGGGAAGGCCACGAAGGAAATGGATAAATTTTGTTAAGAGCGATATACTGCTGAGAGGTCATGATTGGGACAAGTTGGTGGAGGAAGAATGGTACAAGGACAGGATAAGATGGAGGAGGCTCACATACCACACCCGGGAAACTGGAGATGGTTTAGGATGATGATGATGGAGTAAAGATAAAAGATATGAAAAGAATGATAGAGAAAACCTCGAAAATGAGAAGATTTTAAACATTTCAACTAATCTTACCTCTTCAATTGCCCTATGAGATTCAGCGTAATACAAGGCAGCCAATATTCAATTTCCCCATCGCGTCAATATGTGCTCGGGAGGTAAAGGGAGCTCTGGATGCATCGTCTTGAAGGCACGGACGCGAGAAGGAGCTTTAACGAAAATTTTCTTCACTGAGGAAATGACGCTGTTCACGTTGGGCGATTTTTCGCGCAGCTCCTCAGCAACTCTGTGCATTGCATGGGCAAGACAAGTAACATCTTTGGGTAGAGAAGCTTGAAGCTCTTCCCAGCCTTAATCATGTAGGGAGCAGCATCAATCACCAATGCGAGTACTTTGTTTACCTCCTCATCTGAAAAGGTTGGCCACAGCAAGCCTGAAACAGGAATGCATAAAATGAAGGGTGAACCGTTCAGTTAATGGTATTCGGACATGTCGTACGACTGTAAGAGATATTTAACTATCAGAACTATCAGAGTCTTCACTGAGCATACGTAGAATACATTGAAATTATAGCCAGACTGTACTAAATCATCTTTGGCAAAACGCTCGAAAAATAAATTAACAAAAATATTCTTACGCAGAGCTGCTTGCACTGTTCGCACCATGGTACCATGGTTTGTCACATCTAGCTCCCTGCACCGAATTAGGTGGCCCTTCCCCGGTTCACTGGGACTGAGTTTTCTAACAATAACATTGGCCATGTATCTTCCACAACTGTCTGTGGTCTCGTCGATAGATAACCAAATTGAGTGGCTCCCGATGTCATCCCTGATTGCGTGTAGAACCCGGTGAAGAAAGTACCTGAATTAATATTCTTCATGGAATGAAGGTGTTATCGAGAGATTACCTTCATTACGACAGAGCCAGATCCATGTTAAAATGACTTCTAAATTGTTTAAACGAGAATGCGGAATATGGCAATCATGCATGAATTCATACCTTTTCATACTCTGAAGAAACGTAATTTTTACGTATGAGGCAACTCTCTTCCTGCGAAGTCCTTGAAGAGAGCTCTAATTTCAGCATGTTCGACCTTGTAGAGGGGTATGTTCTCTCTGGAAGAGAACTCGTCCGAGCGCTGTTGCTGATTGAACAAAGGTTGTATCAGCGTTTGTTTCTTCGATTTCCTTTTTCTTTTTTATCTTGATTAATAAATTTCATGATGTTCCGTATTGATATCTATAGTATGTCATAGAAAGAAAGAGATCCACCTTATCAATACTAAATTTAATAATGTTTTTTAAAACAGGACCGGTTTCGACTTATTACAAGTCATCCTCAGCTGTCATTTACATACACATTAGAATACATGTTTTAACAGTTGTATCTTACAAATAAACATGTCATGTTTGATAGACATTAGGTAGTATGTCTAGAAGTGAAATTCTGCTTCTTACATCTAAGTTTAAAGGATCAAGAATATTAAAAAGATTTCTATCTTTAACACATTAAAAAAATTATAACACATGATAAAATTTGTTATTTACACCTGACCTTGAATCAATCAATCAATCAATCAATCAATACTGATCTGCATTTAGGGTAGTCGCCCAGGTGGCAGATTCCCTATCTGTTGCTTTCCTAGCCTTTTCCGAAATGATTTCAAAGAAATTGGAAATTTATTGAACATCTCCCTTGGTAAGTTATTCCAATCCCTAACTCCCCTTCCTTAACGTTCAAGTTTTACTAGTAATAGTTCTTTAAAAGGACTTTCATATTGCGTTGTTTTTAGTCGACTAAATATGCTTAAATGTAGCCGCATGTGCTTATACAGTATACTTCTTATTAGGCTTAGACTTTGTCAAAATGAGTAATGTGAATTCGAAGTTGAAATTACAATAACAAAGTGAAATGCGTTTGAAATAATAGTAAGCTAGGTAATTGTAACCTCTGTTGAAAACTCCTGCAATTATATGCTATTTCTTTTTTAATTCTTCAACTTTTGCTGAGTGCCCACTTGTGGCTTTATGTTGGGAAAATTGAAAACCCTTCGAAATCTTGATCTGAAAATAAATAGGTAGGTATGCATAAATGAGAAAAAGATACATTGAACAAAAATAAAGCATTGTGGACTATGAAATTATTTTCAAATATTGCAGTAGAAATACGAGCACCCTCTCAACGATCCCATGAAAAACCAGCAAATCCAAACGTCAATTTCCGTCTCGGAAATGTAAAATCTGGGGATCTAACGGGTCTACACTCTGAATTCTTAGACTTCTCTCTACTTACCTAGTAGGTAGGCACCGTATGCTGCACATACGGCTTACTTGAAATTTCAACCGTTTGACCAGTAATATCTTTAAGAACGTAGATGTGAAAATGTCAATAAGAACTTACCTCTTTTTCGCGCATTTTTCAGAAAAGAATTTTCCCGTCGGTAGAAAACGAGTCAGGGTCTTCCTTTGCACATCGTCAGAGTAAAACACTCAGAGATTCCTTAACTTTAGGCATCGCGTACTTAGAAATCACAAGAACTCGATAGGTAAATACGGATACGATTACGAACTGAGAGTAGAATGCAGAAACTTCACTTGACCGGGTCGGATCTTCCACCACTTCATGGGAAAAGCCACCTAAACAATACTGGTTCCCAAAATAGGCACACCACTAAAATACCTCGCATTTCAAAGTGAAATGATGCTTGGGGCTTCCATCGCTTATCTGACGAGTCGCACTCTAATCCGGCAGAGGCCAATTAGGGTGTGTGAATGACCTCACTAATAGTTAAAAACCTGCGGTTCTATTATTCGCACCAGATAAGCTTTTCAATAATTATTTCTGTTTTAGGACCTTAAGGATGGTCAGGGCCCAAATTGGAGGGGGGGGGGGAATTTGAAGAAAAACAAACTATTTAGACGAAAACCACAAGAATATGCATTTATGTGCTTCTATTCTGAAAACCGTGGTTTTATGCATTTATATGCTCGATAAATTTAAATTCTGTCGGTCCCAGAGAGATGAAAATATCACCGAAAGGCTTCTTTCAACGTGTACTATTCAGGAAAAAAATATGCTCATAACTGTCCACTATACCAGCAGCTTATTTGTTCATTTATTATGCACAGTGTTGCCAACTTATATTTTCAAGATCCGCTAAGTACTACTAAAAATCCGCTAAAATTCCACCAAGAAATCCGATCTCAAATAATGAGCAATAATAATAATAATAATAATAATAATTGTCTGCATTCACCTGATCTGTGAGTTTCACTGGGATTAAACCCCCTGCCTGCGAGGCAGAGAGCTAAAACTTGTAGGCGGTTTAGTGCCGGGTGCAAACTAGGTGAATCCCCTACCTCAAGGGCCACACACAGGACAGGTCTTCCTTCATAGCATAAATATAAATGCTACTCTCTCACAGTTTCATCATCTGTCGTCATTCGCTAACTAAGAGATAAGAAACCCTTCCCCACACATTAGTTTATGATACCATGATCTCACAACATCAAATCCACATAACATGTTTTCCTCATGTGATTGCTAGCTCCTGATAAGAAATACGGAATAGCTTGGAGATAGACTGGAGTAGACATTTTTTAAAAACGTCAAATGGATAAAGCACTAAATTCCGCTATAATAAATCTAGAATTCCACCAAAAAATCCACTGTCCGCTAAATGATATATATCTCCGCCAACAGTCTTCTAATTCCACCAAATTTTGCGGAATATCCGCTAAGTTGGCAACACTGATTATGCATGATGTTTCCATTTTGTTCCCGATATTTCCATTTCATTGTTTCTATCTTATTAATGTATCATCTAATTTCAGCATTCCAAGTATTGTTCTCGTTTAGGACCCAAGAAAGTTCGTACCCCTGAAGATGGTTTTCGGTGGTTTCCCATTTCCACACCAGGCACATGCTGGGGCTGTATCTTAATTAAGGTCAAGACCATTTCCTTCCCCGTCCTAGCTTTTTCCTATCCCATAGTTGCCGAAAATCAATCCAAGTTAATGCAACGTTAATCTTCTAGAAAGAGAAAAGTTCAGCCCACAAGCACTCTGGTTTCCACTGTATTTTAATGTTGTAGTGAATTACAAGTAATGAAAATCATTTTATCCGTATTGAGAAAGAATCTTAATATATAATAATATAAGAAATTTATTTTAACTCAACGTATTCAATAAATCCCTTAACATCTTGTACTGTATTGAATAGGTTGAGTTAAAATAAATTTCTTATATTATTAAAAATTATGTTGTAGTGAACTCAGGAAGTACAAGTGTGAATTCAAAATACTCGTAAAAACTGGGTCACATATTCTTGAATAAACATCACCATAGAACTTGCTGTTCACAAATTTGCCAGCGAGTGGTCACCAGTGCAGAACCTCCTTGTACTTATATTTGTAGATTGGAAATAGGTCTAACTTTTCCTAATTATAGTTTGTTCTGCTTTATCTTATCACTTCGCTGTGAAATGAACTTGTCTGACATTTGTCTGTTTCTTGCTTTTTTCTTTCCAGGCTGTTGTGTTTGTTATAGACTCCAGCAATCAAGAAAGACTCCCAGAAGCTCATAGTGAGTTGGCTAAACTTATGTCAGAGAAGGAGCTTAAAGATGCTGCATTACTTATATTCGCTAACAAGCAGGTAAATTAGATCTCACGCTTATCTCTTAATTCTCACGCTGGAATGTTGATACCGAACAAATCTAGAGAGTTAGATCTCCTTCAATTTTCATTGCTCTGTTTTAACTTTATTCTCAATGCATTGTGTTATTTGTGAACTGCAGCAGAGAACAAACACATGCATCACACAACCTCCTCCTCCTCATGCTGTATTTTATTTATTTATTTATTTATTTATTTATTTATTTATTTATTTATTTATTTATTTATTTATTTATTTATTTATTTATTTATTTATTTATTTATTTATTTATTTATTTATTTATTTATTCACTCATTCATTCATTCATTCATTTATTTATTTATCAACACATACATACATACATACATACATACATACATACATACATACATACATACATACATACATACATACATACATACATACATACATACATACATACATACCTGAAAAAGTTTGACGACACTACCTGGCAATATAGGATTATCTCCACTCTACACCAGTGGGGATTTTGGTTACGGAAGCCTACACTTCCACTAAGTAAGTCAACTCGTGTCATCCAGAGGTGGTGCAGCTCTTTTTAGGCATACCCCCACTGGAGGTGAGCTGCATGTACCATTTCAACCACATACCAGCCCTCCTGCCATTCTTAAATTTCTGGCAGTACCAGGAATCGAACCCAGGCCCCCGAGGACGGCAGCTAATAACACTAACCGTTACGCTACGGAGACGGACTACACTTCCACTGATCCACAGACAGTATACACCATCATATCTAGCTGGATAAAAGCCATTTTGGGAAGTTAACTGAAACAATATTTTACCTTATGCATTTTGTCTACCACTGTCTGAACTACACTAGCCTGAGTTTGTTTTGACTCATATTGATTTTTTGAACATCTTCTCAATGTAAAAGGAAATCATCATGGTGGTGTTGCAAACAGCCAAGCTCATAAGGAGGAGGAAAATGATGTTGGTAAAATTATGCTTGAGGAAGTGGAAAGGATAGTAAATAAACTTCATTGTCATAAGGCAGCAGGAATAGATGAAATTAGACCTGAAGTGATGAAGTACAGTGGGAAGGCAGGAATGAAATGGCTTCATAGAGTAGTAAAATTAGTGTGGAGTGTTGGTAAGGTACCTTCAGATTGGACAAAAGCAGTAATTGCACCTATCTATAAGCAAGGGAAAAGGAAGGATTGCAACAACTATCGAGGTATCTCAAAGATTAGTATACCAGGCAAAGTATTCACTGGCATCCTGGAAGGGAGGGTGCGATCAGTCGTTGAGAGGAAGTTGGATGAAAACCAGTGTGCTTTCAGACCACAGAGAGGCTGTCAGGATCAGATTTTCAGTATGCGCCAGGTAATTGAAAAATGCTACGAGAGGAATAGGCAGTTGTGTTTATGTTTCGTAGATCTAGAGAAAGCATATGACAGGGTACCGAGGGAAAAGATGTTCGCCATACTGGGGGACTATGGAATTAAAGGTAGATTATTAAAATCAATCAAAGGCATTTATGTTGACAATTGGGCTTCAGTGAGAATTGATGGTAGAATGAGTTCTTAGTTCAGGGTACTTACAGGAGTTAGACAAGGCTGTAATCTTTCACCTTTGCTGTTCGTAGTTTACATGGATCATCTGCGGAAAGGTATAAAATGGCATGGAGGGATTCAGTTAGGTGGAAATTTAGTAAGCAGTTTGGCCTATGCCGACGACTTGGTCTTAATGGCAGACTGTGCCGAAAGCCTGCAGTCTAATATCTTGCAACTTGAAAATAGGTGCAATGAGTATGGTATGAAAATTAGCCTCTCGAAGACTAAATTGATGTCAGCAGGTAAGAAATTCAACAGAATTGAATGTCAGATTGGTGATACAAAGCTAGAACAGGTCGATAATTTCAAGTATTTAGGTTGTGTGTTTTCCCAGGATGGTAATATAGTAAGTGAGATTGAATCAAGGTGTAGTAAAGCTAATGCAGTGAGCTCGCAGTTGCGATCAGCAGTATTCTGTAAGAAGGAAGTCAGCTCCCAGACGAAACTATCTTTACATCGGTCTGTTTTCAGACCAACTTTGCTTTACAGGAGTGAAAGCTGGGTGGACTCAGGATATCTTATTCATAAGTTAGAAGTAACAGACATGAAAGTAGCAAGAATGATTGTTGGTACTAACAGGTGGGAACAATGGCAGGAGGGTACTCGGAATGAGGAGATAAAGGCTAATTTAGGAATGAACTCGATGGATGAAGCTGTACGCATAAACCGGCTTCGGTGGTGGGGTCATGCGAGGCGAATGGAGGAGGATAGGTTACCTAGGAGAATAATGGACTCTGTTATGGAGGGTAAGAGAAGTAGAGGGAGACCAAGACGACGATGGTTAGACTCGATTTCTAACGATTTAAAGATAAGATGTATAGAACTAAATGAGGCCACAACACTAGTTGCAAATCGAGGATTGTGGCGATGTTTAGTACATTCTCAGAGGCTTGCAGACTGAACGCTGAAAGGCATAACAGTCTATAATGATAATGTATGTATGTATGTATGTATGTCATAAATCAAGATAAAATAAACACCGAAGTCGTGATGCATCAGCCACTTTTGATAGTGTGCCTCTTGATGTGTTAGTTGACAAGGGACTCTCTTTGTGATAACGTGGTGAAGAAGAAACGCATTAGTTTAATGTTGGTATTAGGTTGTCACAATGGATAAGCATTTATATTTTTAATGTCTATAATAACTATCGGAATTATATTCATTGCGCTATACAGAGTCAGTACGGCAAAGCGTGTGACTGTATGTCTTAGTTCGTAATTTCCCCGTTTCCAGTCGTGGCAGGTCATTGCATCAGTGATGTAAAAATTCCACCAGATGTCTCTCTTCTTTGCTTGCATGAGCATGTCAAAAGCCTTGGAGAAGTCTATAAATATGGCGTGTAATTTTCCTTTTGGGACTGTCAGCGCTGTCTCGATATCATTTAGAAGGCATTGGACTGAAATTTCAGGTCACGATACTATTTTTTGCAGTGTTTCATTTAATTTGTTATTGTTATTCTTATGACCCTGTTAGACTATATTCCCCTGTCTCTTTAGTCACCTGCTGAACTATTCTTATGCCCACAATATGAATTTGTAAATAAGATGTATTTAGTCCTTACTTATTATGAGAGTTTTAGCATTTGCGATAAATACAAAATTTGTTCAAACTTTGTCTATGTATGTGCCTTCACCTTATATGACCCCTGCGAGTGGTTTTTAGCTGGGCTAATAAAGAGAGCAATAATGGAGGCCTCCAGCTCCTCTCCTTTCAACATCTATGCCATCACACTACTCAAGGTCTCCATGTTTCCATACTGAACTGGGAATCGTGACTTTAATTCAAATTATGATCTTCACACGACCACATTGTTGGCTTCGAAACCACCTGAATTAAGCCTGTTAATTACCGCAACTTAAGAGAACAAGATTATTCTTCCCACTGATAACATATGATTTATGCACCTCAAGCTGGACTATTCTCCTGTTTATCAAGACTCAACAACTGGGATACCTTCTCAAAAATGTTATGTTTTATGGTCAGACACACCACATCATTCAACTGGTTATAATCTAACAGTGACTTTATAGGTGCTGTCATATGTTTTAGATGGTTATACGCACCATACCCTCATCATTTTAATGTTACATTTAAAATTTGCCTTAGTAGGTGCATTTAAATGTTGTATATAGATACATCTTATGTTCTACAAACCTCAAGCTGGACTACTTTCTCATGTATCATACCCTAACTATTGTTACCTTCTCTGTTTTGCTTTCATTGTTTTAACTTTTGACAATTTAGCTTTCAACATTAATCCTTGTATTTGCTGTCATGTGTTTCATGACATTTGACATGTGTTTCATGTCATTTCAACTAGTCATGGTTTAACATTATTGTCTTGTAGGTGCTATCATGTGTTATATATTGCTATTCGATAAGTTGCATTTTGCTCAATTGATTTGTTGGCTGATGATGACACGCAATGAGCGTCGAAACTAGTACCAACCTTCTCTAAACATTATGTGATATATATTCACATCAATATACATTCATGGTATTGAAAAGGTGGACCTTTAACATTTTCATTTTACTGTAATCCCAGTTCAATACGGAACAAAATGAAGTTTCTAACTTTCAATGTCGCTGTTGGCACAGAATCCAGAAATCTAACGTTTCCTACTTATGACTGGCAAAACAAGTTCCGTGCTGGAATGAAAAACATTCCACAAATAGTCCAGATACATCACTTTGTGTATATGAAAGAGCACCCTGGTTTAGTGTTGACAAAAACATCCATAGTTTCTGACTAAGTACCCTACACCATCCTTCCAGAAGATCCACTGCTCGACTTCACTGACCTTCCGCAAGTTATCAAACCTCAAGGACTTAGCAGCGATAGACAGATGTATCTCCTTGAAAAAATTACACCATTCATATCAGGAGATAGATGTACTATGTCCGGTTGTAACTTCCCTGCTCCAACAATGCCACCACCAACCACCTAAAGTGAAAATCTTACGGAGCCGGCTTCTGTTTCTCCTCTTCTGCCAATAATCACCCATCATCATCATCTTCAAAAAGTGTAACACCTGAAAAAACAAGTAAGGCTCAGAAGAGAAAACCACCAACTCCAAGAAAATTCTCCCCAAAGAAGAGATCTCGACCAAAACGCAGGCTTCAGCATGAATAACTGATATCCCTGTCGTATGTTGGTTGTGATTAACGATCATTAAGGTATGTGATAATTTTTGTAAAGTGCAGTAGTGTTGCAATTAGTTGTCTTCAGTGACCTTCTGCAAGTCATAAAACCTCAAAAACTTAGCATCGATAGATCTCCACGAAAAAATTAGACCGTAAATAATATCTGTTGGTAATTTTTGTTTAAAAAGTCTACATCAGAATACCGGTGAACATAAAAATGTAAACACCAGCTTAACTTCCCAACAGTTTATTAGTTAATTGTGTCACAAAGTAACCAAATTTTTAAACATCTCTACTGAAAAGTTATAAAATCTTATGTTGTAATATCACATGCTAATTTAAGGCCTTAATTTCTTTCGGAGGCAATCAGTTCAGTTATATGATATTAGTTACATATTATGGAACACGACAGCACCTTTATCTCAATACCCGACATGTGGTCCCTTTTCATATGCACGCACACAAATTAACCACATACTGATGCAACATGTAGGTGTGAAAATTTATGTATTGATGGACATGGAAAATTCTACTCAAATTATGAGAACATCACAGGGTGATAATCATATTACAATGTAACAGTGAATTTGTCCTTTACATATAACATACACCATATGTATGTCCAACCCTTATCCCATTTCTATGCGGGGTTGGGTATGAAGCAAGATGAATCTTCGTAGTGAGTTTTTTTTTTTTTTTTTTTTTTTTTACCTGCCTTTCCTAACGTCAACCTCATCAGAAGAATTAATGACATGAGATATGTTACCAGGAAGGGAGAGGGTGAAACCCAGTGCCGGCACATAGCTGACTCCTGTCATATAGCACCAAGGGGTCTGCTCAAGGCTTTTACACCCCATCCAACGGGTAAATCACCATCAATAGTGTCGTCATATGCCCTCACACTATATGAGCACTGCAGAGCAGTTTGGAATTGAATCCAGGTTTTTGGCATGCAATCTAGTGATTAGAAATTGTATACCACCACCTCTTATACCCTGCCAACCAACATTCTGATGGTGAAATTCTTTCCGACCTTCAGGACTCGAACCACCTACCCACAGTGTCAGACCGTATTAAGGCAAGCTTTATGACATTGGCATGATGCCCCAAAATGCAATTATATTGGGATGCAGAGTCAGTGACATGAAGCTGTGATTACATATGCCTGGACTTACTAAGAGCTGTGTGTTCACTACGTGATCCTCTTCCTTGCCCCCGCACACTCCTGCTTGCCATATATACCTTGCTACACTGATCACCTGTTTTCGTCTGTCTTGCACTAACAGAATTAATGAGTTGAAATGAATGACATGAGATGATGATAGGAAGGGAGAGGGTGAAACCCAGTGCTGGCACATAGCCTACTCCTGTCAAATAGCACCTAGGGGTCTGCTCATGGAGTTCTACTCAAATACATTACATACATACATACATACATACATACATACATACATATATACATACATTATCATTATAGACTGTTATGCCTTTCAGCGTTCAGTCTGCAAGCCTCTGAGAATTTACTAAACATCGCCACAATCCTCGATTTGCAACTAGTGTTGTGGCCTCATTTAGTTCTATACCTCTTATCTTTAAATCGTTAGAAACCGAGTCTAACCATCATCGTCTTGGTCTCCCTCTACTTCTCTTACCCTCCATAACAGAGTCCATTATTCTCCTAGGTAACCTATCCTCCTCCATTCGCCTCACATGACCCCACCACCGAAGCCAGTTTATGCGTACAGCTTCATCCATCGAGTTCATTCCTAAATTAGCCTTTATCTCCTCATTCCGAGTACCCTCCTGCCATTGTTCCCACCTGTTAGTACCAACAATCATTCTTGCTACTTTCATGTCTGTTACTTCTAACTTATGAATAAGATATCCTGAGTCCACCCAGCTTTCGCTGCCGTAAAGCAAAGTTGGTCTGAAAACAGACCGATGTAAAGATAGTTTCGTCTGGGAGCTGACTTCCTTCTTACAGAATACTGCTGATCGCAACTGCGAGCTCACTGCATTAGCTTTACTACACCTTGATTCAATCTCACTTACTATATTACCATCCTGGGAAAACACACAACCTAAATACTTGAAATTATCGACCTGTTCTAGCTTTGTATCACCAATCTGACATTCAATTCTGTTGAATTTCTTACCTGCTGACATCAATTTAGTCTTCGAGAGGCTAATTTTCATACCATACTCATTGCACCTATTTTCAAGTTGCAAGATATTAGACTGCAGACTTTCGGCACAGTCTGCCATTAAGACCAAGTCGTCGGCATAGGCCAAACTGCTTACTACATTTCCACCTAACTGAATCCCTCCCTGCCATTTTATACATTTCAGCAGATGATCCATGTAAACTACGAACAGCAAAGGTGAAAGATTACAGCCTTGTCTAACCCCTGTAAGTACCCTGAACCAAGAACTCATTCTACCATCAATTCTCACTGAAGCCCAATTGTTAACATAAATGCCTTTGATTGATTTTAATAATCTACCTTTAATTCCATAGTCCCCTAGTATGGCGAACATCTTTTCCCTCGGTACCCTGTCATATGCTTTCTCTAGATCTACGAAACATAAACACAACTGCCTATTCCTCTCGTAGCATTTTTCAGTTACCTGGCGCATACTGAAAATCTGATCCTGACAGCCTCTCTGTGGTCTGAAAGCACACTGGTTTTCATCCAACTTCCTCTCAACAACTGATCGCACCCTCCCTTCCAAGATGCCAGTGAATACTTTGCCTGGTATACTAATCAATGAGATACCGTGATAGTTGTTGCAATCCTTCCTGTTCCCTTGCTTATAGATAGGTGCAATTACTGCTTTTGTCCAATCTGAAGGTACCTTACCAACACTCCACGCTAATTTTACTACTCTGTGAAGCCATTTCATCCTTGCCTTCCCACTATACTTCACCATTTCAGGTCTAATTTCATCTATTCCTGCTGCCTTATGACAATGGAGTTTATTTACTATCCTTTCCCCTTCCTCAAGCATAATTTCACCAACATCATTTTCCTCCTCCTTATGAGCTTGGCTGTTTGCAACACCACCATGATGATTTCCTTTTACATTGAGAAGATGTTCAAAATATTCCCTCCACCTCTCCAGTGATTCCCTGGGATCTATTATGAGTTCACTTGAATTACTCAAAACACTGTTCATTTCCTTTTTCCCTACCTTCCTAAGATTCTTTATTACTGTCCAGAAAGGTTTCCCTGCTGCTTGACCTAGCCTTTTCAGGTTATTACCAAAATCTTCCCATGACTTCTTTTTGGATTCAACAACTATTTGTTTCGCTCAGTTTCTTTCATCTACGTACAAATCCCTGTCTGCCTCGGCCCTTGTTTGGAGCCATTTCTGATAAGCCTTCTTTTTACGTTTACAGGCTGCTCTCACTTCATCATTCCACCAAGATATTCGCCTTTTCTCATCTTTACACACAGTTGTTCTAGGCATTCCCTTGCTGTTTCTACTACAACATCCCTGTATGCCACCCATTCACTTTCTATATCCTGAACCTGCTTACTGTCTACTGTTCGAAACTTCTCACTAATCATATCCATGTACTTCTGTCTAATTTCCTCGTCCTGGAGATTTTCTGCCCTTATTCGTTTGCAGACAGATTTCACTTTCTCTACCCTAGGCCTAGAGATACTTAGTTCACTACAGATCAGATAGTGGTCTGTATCATCGAAAAATCCGCGAAAAATTCGTACATTCCTAACAGATTTCCTGAATTCAAAATCTGTTAAGATATAGTCTACTCAAATGTAAAGGGAAAAATATTGTTACTGATTAAAACTGAATTCCTCTAGAGGAGAGCATTTCCTCATACAGTAAGATTGTATCTAAAATTATCAGCGAATGTGCTTGTAATGAGTCGTTAATTGTACCTGACTGATAGTTTTCTCAATTGTTAGAATGGAAGTTAGTCCCCTCAATGAAATTTGGTTGATTCAGATTGTTACCCTCTGGAAGGATTTTGATTGACATAATATGCATATTGGCCATTTACATTAGGGTGTTCTTTTATCCTTTTCTCTTCAGTCTTCCTTGTCTCTTCCATGGTTCTTTACCTCGAAGTACCTTGGCCCATCTTTGGTTGCATTTATGTAAGCAACAACTACATCTCCACTGCACACATTATTTACTAGCATATGTCTTTGATGCACTCTTATATGCGCAAAATCCTTTAGGGGAAAGTTATGATTGCAACCATCTTTTCCTTGGTCTCCTTACCTTGTCCAATAATGGACCATTGCCTTTGCTATGTCGAATATCAAGATCAAATCTTTTTTACACTCCCAACTTTTCTCTAATAGCTGTCACCTTGTAAGAATGAGGCCAGCTGTTGACCTGCCACTCTGAAAGCAATATTACTCCTCTTCCAGCTGTGCTTCCACCTTTGACATCAGTTTTTTTCTTCTTTTCTTTTTCCCAAAGATTTTTACAGCATGTAATTTCAATTCCTTTTGTCTCCTTTTTTAAATATTGGGACATTGCTACCTCTATTCCATTCTGCTGGCACTCTCTTTTGTCTCCAGGCTGCTTTCAGTATTGTTCTTAGCCAGCAGATCCCTATCTGTCCAGCTGCTCTCATAATTTCTATACCTACTTTATCACATCCTGGTGCTCATCTTAGGGCTCGGATTTCTTCTTCTTTTCTTGTCTCTTTTTCCCACACCTGCAGGGTCGTGGGTGTAAACTGCATCGCACATGTGGATTTGGCCCTGTTTTACGGCCGGATGGCCTTCCTGACGCCAACCCTCTATGGAGGGATGTAATCACTATTGTGTTTTTCTGTGTTGATAATGTGAATATGATGGGGAGAGTGTTGGGACGAACATACACACCCAGTCCCCGAGCCAGAAGAATTAATCAGAAGCGATTAAAATCACCGACCCGGCCGGGAATCGAACCCGGGACCCTCTGAACCGAAGGCTAGTACGCTGATCATTCAGCCAATGAGTCAGACAACTATTTGCTCTATTAAAAATTGAAATAAATTGAATTAATTTTTCCTGCAATAACAAAAGATATATTTAATTGAATTCACACTTCATAGTAGAGAAGACAAAAGGACACTGAGAAAAATATCCGGCTCCTGTCTTCAGCATAACTAATGCTTTCACAGTTATGTTAACATAGTTACTGACTGCCCAGAGTAATTACCTGGCAACTGCAGGGTTCGAATCAGGAACTCTAAAAAGTGGTGGTAAAAGGGGCTCTGGTTAAGACACAGCAGGTTGTTATGCTTGTTAGGTTCCAAAATGGGTAAAAAAAAAAAAAAAAAAAGCAATGTAAATTTTAATCTTATAACAGTTGTATAGTATTCATCATCATCAATGTCCCACTCCAGTCGCCCGGGTGTGGTTAACAAGCCTTTTCCACTCCTTTCTGTCCTTTCACTTTTCCTGCTCCATTACTTCCACCACATCCAATCCAGCTTCTCTAATGTCCTTCCAAATCTGATCCATCCACCTTCTTCTCAGCCTTCCAACTTCTCTTTCCAATTTCCCTTCTTGCTACCCGTTCCTTTCCCATTCTTTTTAGCTGTCCAAACCATCTCAGCCTGGCTTTCTGTATATTCTGTACTAACGGTTTTATATTTAGCTCTTCTCTGATTTTAATATTTTGAATTCTATCTCTTCTTGTCTTTTTAACCAATGTTCTTAAAAATTTCCTTTCTACTGCTTGGATCTTACTATCTTGTCTCTTGTTAGTTACCAGCGCTTCTAGTCCGTATGCTACAATTGGTATGAAATACTGTTTATATAATGTTAATTTCGTTCTCTTGGGTACTTCGTCATCCCATAAAAGCTCTCTGACTTGATGATAAAATATTGTACCTTTACTTAATCTGTAATTAATTTCAGGGTTGATTTCATTACTTCCAGTAATATTGCTACCCAGATATGTAAACTGTTCTACATTCCCTAACCGTTCTCCATCTATGTACACTTGGCTTCTCTCTTTCTCTTTTCCACTGTGCATGACTGCAGTTTTTTTTTACTAATTACTATTCCAAACTCCTCCAGATTTTCATTCCAAATGTCCAGTCTCTTTAGTACATCCTTTTCTCCCTTTCCCCAAATCACATCATCTGCAAATACCAAAGCATTCACGTCATCACTACTGATACTCTGTTTTACACATTTTATGATTTCATCCATCAATATAATAAACAATAACGGCAACAGTACACTTCCTTGCTTGAGACCTTTTTTGTATAAAATGTTTCAGAGTCATCACTCCCCACTTGTACACTGCTTTTATTCTCATGATACAATATTTTTATCCTGTTAATTAATGGTTTTGAAACATTTCTTTTCAGTAGGCATTCCCATACATGTTTTCTTTTAACTGTATCATAAGCTTTTTCCAAATCCAATAATACGAAGATGATTTCCTTGTTTCCTTTCCAGATGTTTTTCCATTATCGTTCGCACTGTAAATATCAAGTCTGTTGTTGATCTATTTGGTCTAAAGCCATATTGTTCTTCCTAAAACTGTGTTTCTATTATATCCCTCAGTCTTTTGTCTATGACTTATTTTTAGCCTATGTGATAATAGGGTTATACCCCTATAATTTTCACATTTCTTCCTATTTCCTTTTTTGAACAGTGGTACAATGCTTCCTTGTTGCCAATATTCAGGTATCCTTTCATCCTTCCGTATGGCATTGAGGGCTCTGTATAGTCACTGTAGTCCAATGATTCCTGCTGCCTTAATCGTATCAGCATTGAATTCGTCTTTTCCACTTGCTTTACCTTTGGTCATTGATTTCACTGCCCTTTCAAGTCCAATCATGTTATCAGGTTCTCTTCTCTTTCTCCATCTATTATTTTCATTTTCTTATCTCCTTCTTCCTTCGTGCAGTCATCCTCATTATAACGTTTTTCAAAATACTTTCCCATCACCTTCTGAAGACCCTTTTCGTCATGTACTATGGATCCATCTTCTCTCTCTAATGCCTTGATTTTTTCTTGATTTATTCTTTTCGGTGTTATTACTCTGTATAATAGTTTCTGATTTCCTCGACTATCTTGCTCAATTTTGTTGGTAAACTCTCCCCAACATTTCTCCTTTTCTTCCTTAATACTCCTCTTTACTTGTAGTCTCAATCTATTGTATTTGACATGTAACCTTTCTATCTTATTCTCGTCTCTCTGATACGTTTTTTGCTTTTCCTTATCCATTTCTTTTTTCACCTTGTTCCATTCTTTTATTTCTTTTTTTATTTTGTCTGTCCACCACCGTGTCTCCTTTCCCTTAACCTTTGCTTTTGTTTGCCTGCATGCCTCGATTGCTGCTTCCACAGATGTCTGTCTTAAATTGTTCCGCTCTTCTTCTCCACTTCATATTTCCGTGTTAGGCAACTTCCTTTTTATACAATCTTGGAATGCCATTCTTTTATCCTCCTCCTCCAATTCCCAAATCCCGATCTTTGGTTTCTTCTTCAATACAATTTTAGGGATTTTTAACTTATTTTAATTCCACAATTAATAATCTATGATCACCTTCCATACTTTCACTGGGGATTATCTTCGAATTCATGACATATCTTCCCCATTCTCGGTCTGCTATTATAAAATCAATGAGTGTTCCATACTGTCCATCCCAACTATTTTGGCTGATCTTATGGCTATTCCTTTTCATAAACCATGTGTTCTTTATTATCAGGTTATTTCTGATACAAAAGTCAAACAGTTTCTCTCCATCTTCATTTCTATGACCATACTCATGTGGGCCCTACCCCATTCTATCAGTTCCCACATGAGCATTTAGATCTCCCATTATCATGATCCCATCTCCAACAATATGTCTTTCCAGTTCATTGAGGAACTCTTCTTTTTCTTCCACGCCACATCCTGTCTGTTGAGCATACACCTGTATTATCTTCAATAGTTCCTTGTTTACATGTTGTAATTCTTTCATTTACATACTCAACTTCAGCTATTGGTTCATTCTGATTCACTACAAATCCCACTCAGTTTCTTTTCTCTTTACCGCTACCCATCTGGTACAAGGTGTACCCCTTAGTTTCTTCATTCCCTTCCCTTTCCATTTTACTTCACTTAATCCCAGGATGTCAAATTTTCGTCTCTCCATTAGGTCAGTCAATTCATTTTCTTTCCCATTCATTGTTAAAATATTTGTTCCAAATCGGGTTTTGTTCTCTGATCTAACACCTGCATGAACATCAGCATTACCATCATACTGTGCAACTGTAGTCAGAGACTTGTCAATTCCATTTACATTTTTAAACTTCCATCCGAGGCTTGTGTTATAGTTGAAAGCAAGTACAAATTTACTCATCTGCTGACTTGCTAAGCCTAACGCATCTGAGGATTTTCTTTCGGGGTTTACTCCCTTAGCCTTTGAAGATCCCTCTTCTCCACAAGGCAGTGGTTTCCTTTTCTAATTTTCCCCAGAGAGGATGGGTTGCCTCATCTACCATCTTCACCATTCTGAAGGTCTCCTTCTCTGCCTATGCTGTTAAGGTCTTCACCCGTAACCCTGGGCATAGGCTCCACGTTATACTCCGTGAGACTGGGTCCCTGCCTGAGCTTAGCTCTCCTTCACACCGGCCTACTGATATGGAGGATACGCACCCCCGCAACATGGATGCGCCAGACAAGAATTACTCGAGTGAAGGATAGGAAAGATGACCCTATCTCCCTTGAGCTGGGTTAATGGTTGTGTATGCTGTCACAACCAGTAGTATTATTTGAAGTAATTCCACATACTGTATATGAGTTGATTATGTTTGTAAGTACAGACGATATTATGAGTAGAATTTTGTAAATAATATAAATTTATTAAGGATGAGCTGTGTGTTTAATAGAAAAATTGTTAGTGTAAATTGCATAATACTGTATTTTAGGAAAATGCCTTCTTCTCTTGATAATTTCAAATTTAGTGCTTGATAATAATGTATTTTTGTGTACCATTTGCCATCAAGGTAGACACCTCATTTGCAAATACAGTGATTTTGATTTGATTTGAATCACTTAACAAAGGCAGTTTGGGTTTAGGAAAGGTTATTCCACTCAAGCTCAGCTTGTAGGACTTCAGCAAGATATAGCAGATATCCTGAATTTAGGAGGTCAAATGGACTGTATTGCGATTGACCTATCTACGGCATTTAATAGGGTAGATCATGGAAGACTACTAGCAAAAATGAGTGCTATTGGACTAGAAAAAAAGAGCGACTGAATGAGTGGCTATATTTCTAGAAAATAGAACTCGGAGAATTAGAGTAGGCGAAGCTTTATCTGACCCTGTAATAATTAAGAGGGGAATTCCTCAAGGCAGTATTATTGGACCTTTATGTTTTCTTATATACATCAATGATATGTGTAAAGAAGTGGAATCAGAGATAAGGCTGTTTGCAGATGATGTAATTTTGTACAGAGTAATAAATAAGTTACAAGATTGTGAGCGGCTGCAGGGTGACCTTCATAGTGTTGCGAGATGGACGGTGGGCAATGGTATGATGATAAACGGGGTTAAAAGTCAGGTTGTGAGTTTCACAAATAGGAAAAGTCCTCTCAGTTTTAATTACTGTGTTGATGGGGTGAAAGTTCCTTTTGGGGATCATTGTAAGTACCTAGGTGTTAATATAAGGAAAGAGCTTCATTGGGGTAATCACATAAATATGATTGTTAATAAAGGGTACAGATCTCTGCACATGGTTATGAGGGTATTTAGGGGTTGTAGTAAGGATGTAAAGGAGAGGGCATATAAGTCTCTGGTAAGACCCCAACTAGAGTATGGTTCCAGTGTATGGGACCCTCACCAGGATTACTTGATTCAAGAACTGGAAAAATTCCAAAGAAAAGCAGCTCGATTTGTTCTGGGTGATTTCCGACAAAAGAGTAGCGTTACAAAAATGCTGCAAAGTTTGGGCTGGGAAGACTTGGGAGAAAGGAGACGAGCTGCTCGATTGAGTGGTATGTTCCGAGCTGTCACTGGAGAGATGGTGTGGGAGGACATCAGTAGACGAATAAGTTTGAGTGGTGTCTTTAAAAGGAAAGATCACAATATGAAGATAAAGATGGAATTCAAGAGCACAAATTGGGGCAAATATTCATTTATAGGAAGGGGAGTTAGGGATTGGAATAACTTATCAAGGGAAATGTTCGATAATTTTCTAATTTCTTTGTGATCATTTAAAAAAAGGCTACAAAAACAACAGATAGGGAATCTGCCACCTGGATGACTGCCCTAAATGCAGATCAGTAGTGGTTGATTGATTGATTGATTGATTGATTGATTGATTGATTGATTGATTGATTGATTGATTGATTGATTGATTGATTGATTGATTGATTGATTGATTGGGATGGGTAAAGGGGTGTAGATGAGGCCAGCCATTAGCAACCCGCCCAACATTCCTTTGCCCTTTCTAATATGACAACGTACTGCTCGTGAAATTCATTACCTTCAAATTTCATTTAACCACAAATTATTTCTAAGGAAAGAGAATCCAAAATATCTAAAATCAAATAAAAATCACATGACATATCAGCACAAAACATGTTAATAATATTTGAAGAACGGCTAGAAGGACTACCGTAGACCTCGGAAATATGAATGTTTTAAAATTGAATTTTTTAATAAAATTACCCTATTTTTAAACAATGATGTGTAAGGATGATTGGACACTGATTGAGTGGAAGAGAAAAGTAGTGTAGAATTATGCTGACGCTGGAAACAGAACTGAATGGCCTGGTTTATTCAGTGTCAGTTAAAAGAACACTAACACACTGTTTGTTAACATAGTGTTAAAAATTTAGCAACATGTTAAGATTCTTGCATTTATCCAAATATTTCCTGGGAACTGTTAGATAACACGGTGTTAACTCTAACAAGAGTCACGACCAGTGAGAATCTAGAAGGCAGTGGCAGAACCATGCAGTTTGTGAGCGCACTTTGATGCGCTTTTGTTTGAATACAGCTGAAAACCAAGGCACATGAAGTCAACGTTTATTAGAATTTTTTGTCTTGACCATGAATTTTCTGTTGCTATGTAGACCAATATGAAAAAATAAAATGAGAAGGGAATGCATGGTTCAAATTTCTCTTCTTTTGGAAATTATTTCCAAGTATATACCAAGTGTTCTCCCTAGGACCTTTTTACTAAGCGCACTCCCTTGCCATTTTTACAGACTGCCTGGCTAACATAACCTAGATATGTGTTAGTTTCATAACATGAATACATATTTGAGTCAAAGTGTATTCCAAATTAAAATATAAATACTGCAAAACTGTTTATTTGAATGATAAATCTTGATTATTGTCAGCACAGTTGCATCAATTACATCTGAGTACAAATGTTCAACTTGACTATCACGTAGTATCGAGCGCGAGAAGTTTCTGGATTAGCATGCGAGCACTAGATTCCGAATGGCACTCCACAGCTACGAAGCAGTAAGTCTCGATGTTACATGATGATGATGAGCAGCAGAACATGAGAAGTTCGCAATACTCTTATGTCTTGTTCATGGTAATAACACTAAAATAGTTCAATTTTGCAGACTAACATTCTGTTAAACTCTCATTTAACTTAACAGCCCAGGTTCAAGCAGTTAAATTCTCTGTTAGCTCAAAATATGGCAAGTGTATTAGATGCTGAACTTCTGTATCTTGAATATTTGGAATATGATAGGCCTTTTCCAGAAAGAGTTAGAAACTGCTGCTCATTCCTGCCACCCGGCTGGCGAAAATTTCTGGAGAGAACACTGTATACCTATTATAGAAAGTAAGCAAACTAATGGATCCATGTTCAAAGCTAAAAGTGATGCTTGGCAGAAAATTTGTAGTGAATTCAGTGTACATGCATACTAACGTCAGCCAATGTACAAGCAAGCAACTAAAACAACTGTATGAAAATAATCTCTTCCGTTTCTAACTCTTTCTGTAAAAGGCCTATCATATTCCAAATATTCAAGATACAGAAGTTCTGCATCTAATGCACCTGCCATATTTTGAGCTAACAGAGAATTTAACTGCTTGAACCTGGGCTGTTAAGTTAACTGAGAGTTTAATAGAATGTTAGTCTTACCCAATGTTGATTAAATGCCAATTTGGTTAACAGGTGGTTAAATGTTAACTGAGGTTGAATAAACCGGACCTTTTTGTTGTAAATCTAAGAAAAAATTCAAGCTTTTTGAATCTAAGAAAAGATTCAAGCTTTTGGCAACCTGTGGGTATGTTCCTTGGATAGGACAATAGTGATTCCATCCGTTTGATCTCTTGAATACTTCTGCCATCTGTAAGTTCTCACATATACACTCCCCTCACACACCCTCATCGTTAGATTGGAAGGGGAGGTCCTGTCCTTTGGCAAGCGTGATCACTGGATCTCACACCTCTGGACTTTTTCCTCTGGGATTAAGTCATTTGTGAATGGAACCCCCATAGAAATGGATGAAGACCTGTTTGCTAGGGTCCAAGCTGCCTGTCTCCTGGTACAACAAACACCTGGGATCTTTGCGAGAGTGTGGCAGAACTGGTTGCGCCATTTCAGAACTGCTTGCGTCTTTGCAATACATGCATTGAGACTGGCGGTTGTCACTTTGAACGTTTAATATGAGCTACGTTTTTGTTATGCGATGTATGCTGTGTGTGTCCGCAACACAATAAATATGCATTTTAGATCATTGGTTCCCTATCTCAATACAATCAGTTGTGGACCCATTATCACCAGTTTCAATTTGACCCAAAAGGTTTGAGACACCCTGTATTTACACTGTTTCCTGCCATCTTCCCTAACTAATACAGTAATCTGCTGAATTATGGTCGCTCGTGTAGACAGCCTCCTGCACATCTTCCATTACATCCATAGATGATATTCACTTTGACTTCAAAATGAAAACCAAGTTCCATAAATATCGCCTAATGTTAACTTTTCCAGACGACATAATGCCTTCATGAATGTGAAAGTATAACATAAGTACGACATGAAAATGGGTATAGCGTATGACAAAACAGAATATATGTTAGTGTGACTATATCACAGCATCCATCTTTACAAGACTCCAAGCATCTAAAAGATTGTTTCTTTTTCCAATGAGCTTTCAGTATATATATCACATAAGTCCACACCACATGGCCTTTCCAAAAGTTTCTGTAATACAAGCTCTATGTTGGCATTCTACTGAACATAATTTCTTCTACAGTACATAGTATGGGTTGATATAAAATTGAAAACAAATGAATGGCACATTCTCTCCATAATACATTGCTTATATATTGTTTCTGCTAATTATATTTTTAGTCTCGTGGTCACCTTGAATATTATTACACACTGCAGTTTCAAGAATCTATATACACTCCCAACGGACAAGGTTGTTTGTGCCGATCTTAACCAAGTTGCACAAGTCTTACTAGCCTAACATTTAATTTAAATGGAATAATTTAATACAAAACCTAAAATTAATGAATATAACGGGCGATCAAAAAGTTTCCGTTCGACGGCCACACAGTCCTAAATCGGGATGCCAATCAGGCAAAATCACCATGAGCACTGAGACACTCATCCCACCAACACACCAGGTTGAAAATCTCTTCATCGTGACTGTAGGGCGGGTGCTCGAGTGTCTCCCACTTGAGTTGTCCGTAATGGATGAGATTGGCCTCCCAGATCGGCCAGCGTCTTGTGTCGAAACGTGACCCGCACAGATCTTGGTGCACCATTCTACAACGGTGGTTTTCGACGGATTTGCATCCCCACGTACAGTCTTCATTCTCCAATGGATTGCACTGGTACCAACCAAACACTAGCTTCACAACAAGATCACAACCTTACTAGGACTCAAACTCATAACATTCACTTTTAAAACTCCACTTCTCAAGGTAACTCACAAATCCATTATTATTATTATTATTATTATTATTATTATTATTATTATTATTTGTATCAATTTAGGAAGGCTCGGCTTGTGCCGGTAACATAATGGGCTGACTCGGCCTAAGCAAGGAGTCACCCTCTTGATTATGAAACTACAGGTACATATATGTACAAATATTTACAACAGAAATAATTACAACATATACATTTATACAATAAATACAAACAACTTCAGACTTCTTATGTCCCCGTTTTGGGAATCTGTTCTTCAGTATTACTGGAACTGCGGCCTGGAACTTCATGCTGTTTGGCGTGAGTCAGAGGAAAAGTCATTCCTAGGAACTTTCTCACAGTGTGGCAAGTGCTCAGGAGGGTGGCTTTCTGTAGTTCTACGTATGTGTGATGATGCAGGTTTAATGCGGCCAGAGAGCTGTGCAAGCATTTTGGAATAACACCGGTACATGATATTACTATTGGAACTGTGGTGACTGATTCTAGTTTCCACAGGCGTTGTATTTCTATTGCCAGTTCTGTGTATTTTGATATCTTTGTGGCTATTGTTGTTTGCAGATTGGAGGTGTTTGCACAAGCAATTTCTATAAGGGATGCGGATCTTTTTGATTTATCGATTAGAATAATATCTGGCCTATTGTTGCTGAGCGTGACATCGGTTATGACTTCTCGGTCCCATAGTAGTTTATATGAAGAGTTTTCGAGAATGGGTGGAGGTGTATATTTCCAATATGCAGTTGATGACTGAAGAAATCCACATTTTACAGAAAGTTTCAGGTGAATGATTTTTGCTACCTGATCATGTCGGTGCTTATAATCGGTGTTGGCCAAGTGTGGGCAACCAGAGATGACGTGCTGTATGCTCTTTGTAGTTCTGGAACAGCGGCGGCAGTTGTCTGAGACAACTGTTGGATCATTCATGATAAATCTACGGTAGTTCCGTGTAGCAATTACTTGATCTTGGATGGCCAGAACAAATCCTTCTGTTTCTGGGAAAAGACCGGAGTAGGTCAGCCAAGCGTGCGACGCAGGTTTGTTGATGCGAGGCTGATCCAGTTCATGGGGGTATTTCCCATGAAGAGGTTTTTGCTTCCACTTGGCCATATTCATCTCTTTTGTAGGTGGGGTAGAAACAGGCATTTCTGGCGACGACAGATTGAGAGGTGTATAGTTTATATCAGCTCTGCAAACAGCATGATGAAGACACGATGTATCAGCTCTCGAGTGGAAATATTCTCTTAGACTTGATATCAGATTGCTGTGTAAATTGACAATGGATAAGAAGCCCCTACCACCTTCTGATCTCGGAAGTGTAAGACATTCAGTTGCAGATTTAGGATGGTGCATATGGTACCGGGTGAGTGAAACTGCTGTTTTCATTTGTAACTGCTGAAGTTCTGTTTGGGTCCATTTTATGATACCCTAAGGAGTATGTGAGCAGTGGTACGGCGTACGTATTGATTGCTTTGGTAAGATGTTTAGCTGTCAGTTTTGATGATAGTACCTTGTTGAGACGTGTTATATATTGCTGCGTGACATTTCTCTTGATGTCGGCATGTTTCATACGAGTGCTCTGATGAAATGATGTAGATGTTGATTCCCATAGGGAACCTAAAATATTTTTCCCGAATGAGTAAATTTATAATACCAATATAATGGTCCGTTATTGGACATTATAAATTTTCCAGCTAACTCATTCTTGGTTGCCTGCGTTTCGCCCTCGTGTGCTAAGTTAGGCTCGTCAGTTGGGACTTAGCACACCACCCAAGACGCAAGGCTAGTGCATACCGTGGAGGCCACTGCATAGGCTTGCTGGTGGCTTCAAATAGCCTATCCAGTGGCCTCCACGGTATGCACTAGCCTTGCGTCTTGGGTGGTGTGCTAAGTCCCAACTGACGAGCCTAACTTAGCACACGAGGGCGAAACGCAGGCAACCAAGAATGAGTTAGCTGGAAAATTTATAATGTCCAATAACGGACCATTATATTGGTATTATTATTGCTCTGATGAAAACCGAGGTATTTGTACATTTCTTCTTCCTCCAGCTGTTGTATGGATTCGTCGCTTAAACTAGAAGGTGTCCCTTGTGCTGAGTAGGACCCTCTGATGACAGTTTGGGTTCTGCATTTGTCCAATCCAAACCGCATGCCAATATCTGAAGAAAACGTCTTGGTAATTGAGAAGAGATGTTGGAGATGGGGTTTGGTAGAGGCATACAGCTTAATGTCATCCATATAGAGTAGGTGGCTGATTTTGAATAGCTCTTCTCGCTTATTCTTAATGCTAAATCCATACCCACTTGTGTTCAGTAGGTAGGATAGTGGATTTAACGCCATGCAGAACCATAATGGACTCAGTGAGTCCCCTTGGAAAATCCCTCGTCGTATTGGTATGGGTCTTGTTGCAACACTGCAGTTTCTTAGAGAAACGTGAAATGAGGTGTTCCAGTCTGCCATTACTGTCTTCAGAAAGTGAATAATTGAGGGGTCAACTTTATATAGTTCCAGAACATGTATGAGCCAAGTGTGTGGTACTGAATCAAAGGCCTTTTGATAGTCAATGAAGCACGTGTATAGGTTCCTGGATTTATGGTGTGCTTGTTCCAGGACCACAGTGTCGATAATTAGTTGCTCCTTGCACCCCTTGGTATTCTTCTTGCAACCCTTTTGCTCCTTGGCAATGATGTGGTTTTCCTCGCAGTGTTTCAGAATTCTGTTGGCTATTATAGATGTAAATATCTTACATAGAGTAGATAGACATGTTATAGGCCGATACTTTGCTGGATTTTGCAGATTTTCATCCTTTGGTTTCAGATATGTGATGCCAGTGCACAGGAAAGCTGGGAATGTTGCCGGGTTGTCTAAAAATTTCTGAAAATGTTGAGTCAGAAGGAAATGAGTACATGTAAATTTCTTGTAGTAATAATTGTGTATACGATCAATGCCTGGGGCCTTCCAGTTCTGCAGTTTCTTGATGCTCTGTTATATTTCTCTGATCTCAACAGCCTTGGTTGCCATATGCTTCACTTCATTAGTTCTGTCTTTCAGTTCACTGATCCAATGGGCTTCCACATTGTGCTCTAATGGGTTCGACCATACTCCCGACCAATAGCTGTGAATTTTTTCTTCGCTGGGCGTATTTCCATCTTGTGCTGCATCTTGTGTTCTCACGTTCAGATTGTTGTAGAACTGTTTCTCATTTCTTTCGAACATTGCGTTCTGTGATTTTCTCTCTGTGGTGTTTTGGTATCTTTTGAGGCGCTTGGATAATGCGGTCAACTTTTGCTTCATGGTGTCGAGGGTTTCTTGTAGTACTGTGCTTCCAGGTTCCTCAAGACTCTGCCTTGAACTGATTTTCAGAATTCGAATAATTTTGTTATTTAGGCATTTCCCTCTTACTCCATTCTTGTATTGCTGCAGGCGATTCACGTCCTGGCGGATTTGGATGATGCGTTCTTTCAGGCGTTTTGCCCAAGGTGGTTCTCTCAATTTTTTCTTGACAGACTTATTGTTAGGCAAAAATGGCTTTCCATTGTTCAGTCATACTGCGCCAAGTGCTGCACAGTATATAGCAGTATGTACTTAGGGAACGTCTGATGCTCTTTCAGATATTCTGGCAAGACTTTCGAATTAAGATCTTCAATGATTTTTCCAAACTTTTTGGATGTTTGCTGCCTTGGCAGTATGGGTCGTTGTGTACGATCGGTACCAGAATATTCTAGAAGAGCCTTGTAGAATTCAACATGTGTCTTGTCATGGAGGTCAGAGTTATCTGAAAGTATCACTGCAGGAGTACTTGTATGTACTGTTATATCAGTATCAGGTGGACTGTTAACCGTTGAGTCAGACTCGGTACTTTCAAGATGTGGAAAGAGTTCTTGTGTTACTTCTTGTCTAAATCTACTTAGAACAGGACCCGGGATCAAATTGTTCTTGATGATTGATCTTCGTTGATCTGCAATGCGCTGTTCAGTAACTTTCATTGTTGGGTACTGATTTGTAAAGGCTGTGTGTAGTTGTTGCCTATATCCTGCAATTTCAGTTTCAAGACGAGTTATTCGAAGATATGTCCGCATGATAAATTCATTCATATCGTTCCATTTAATGCGTTTTTTGGGCTTACTGATACAAGAGGTCGTACTTGGCACAAAAGCACTCGCACCAGGTGTGGTATGATAATCAGGTTCTTGTGTTCCGCCATATTCGTCTTGAGCTACTGTAGCTTGTTCAGGTGACCCGATGGGAGGCCAGCAGCTTACGCTCCCACCACCACCGGCTCGCATGCTGTCATCTCTAGCGGTGGCTCCAGAGATGCCCTGGTGTACCCCAGGCAGCGGCATTTTCCGAGGCACAGTTTTAGAACTCTTCATAGTTGATTTTTGCTTTTTATAACCTACAGCCAGGTGATGTGATGTTCAGCCGCTCCATTGGAGACAGACGCTGACCACTTTGCCGCTTGCTGCAAGTCAGACGCAAAGAGGATTTGGATCAGTTCTTCCGCCCTCTCTGCCATTGGGATATGTCCTCTTCTGCCATTGAAGCCGTTGACCATTTTTCCTGACACCTCAGTTGATCCGCGGGTGCTTATTTGGCGATGCCTTATTCACACCTGTCCTGCATATCTACAGGAGCTTCCCCTATCAGCCATTGGGACGCGCCGTGTCGGGGTTGAGGGCCCCCACCCCAGTGTCTTACGCAGGGTTATGCCTAGCTCTTACTAAATTCAGAGCTAAACCCCCACGTAAGCTGACCGGGCACGGTTATCATCATCATCATCATCATCATCATCATCATCATCATGAAACCTAAACTGCTGTAGCACCCAAGTGGCATCTACAGGTTCCTGGACTCCCCAATACATTTACACTTACTGTACTTAATTAATACCATGTTACAGAACACAACTACCGAAAAAGAAAAACTGTTTGGGTGCCAGTGTATTTGATGATACACAGTATGAACTTAGCATGAGACTAATATATCTTCCAGAGTGGGGTCATAGGCTGATGGTATCCTGACTTGCTTACCTAACCTGACAACTTGTTGAACTGAAAAGGTATGAGGATATACTGGCTAGGTTATAATCTTTTCTGAAATGACACACAGCGAATTAAAATATATAAATATACTTTCAAAATTAACCTCCTCAATATTCCTTTAGCATACCAATAGGCTACCATCCACCTTCACAACAGATGACAACAAACAATAATGCAAGAAATACACTTAAAATGAACCAAATCAATATACCCATAGCATAACACCTCCATAACACAACACAAATTACAATATAAGAAATGCACTGTTTTCTCTTATTATTTACAATCAGCACTGAATTTACACAACATAATTACTGAATTAAATTAGCTGGTACAACACCTTGCTATGGAACATTATATTAGGACTTTCTCTGTCCCTTGACACACTAAACTCAACTGTACATATTTACACAATATCTTACTAGCCTGAATAGCTGAATCATGTACCTCAGCTGCCTAACCTGCTACACCCTCTCAAAGTTTAGGTTATATACCACCATAGCTCGCCAAACTCGCCGATAACTTTCCTGACAATTTCATGGTCGTTTTTCACAATGAAACCGTACTCACGTTATATTCAGGTTAGTATAATGTCTTAGCACTTCATAGCAGACTTCTATGTGACATGTAATGATATATAAGCCTGTCAGACTTCCCAACCAGACCTCCAGAGGTGAGCAACATTCAGTAGGACCAAACGTCACACACTTCAAATGGGACAACGAACCAATCACAACAGTTCCACTAATCAAGACCAATAAGACCAACCTTCTAGCAAACCAGCCATAAAATAAACTCTTCAAGTCACATAGTTTTCTCGTCCTAGCTAATCACCATCTTCCATTTCTCTCACATGTGGCACTCCGTTTTCAAAATTCTGACGCTTAACATTGGCATACTGACACCTTGAAAACTGTTGAGAGACATACATTATGTTGAGCAAACCAACTTCTTACACAACTTTCACTACATTTAGTTTTCTTGCTTAACCAAGCTTCCAAACTTCTGGTACCACAGAATACCATCAATTTAACCCACAGTTCTTACAATGACTAAATAATGTTTATGATACATTAATAAATATATACAGTATTCCTACAATGAAATAAATGATCCTGAAAATATAAAATAAATATATAACCTATAACTTGGTGTAAATATTGCCGTAAATATAAATATTGACTTAATGTTGGGTTGGAATTCTGTACGATTACAGGATATCCACCGGTGTTTGTCCTATGGCACATCGGTCCTGCTTAGATGCATTTGGTAATAATGTCGCCATATTTCGACGGCCGCATTTCACACATGCACCTCTGCACAATACAACTGCCACTTAATCCTTTTGCCTACATGTCTGTACTTATATAACCGCATCGGAGTTGCGCTACGTTGCATGTCCGCTGCAGCAGTGCCCTCAAATGGAAACTTTTTGATCATGCCTTATACAGTTGGGGTCTAACTTATAAAGATGATGATGCTTGTTGTTTAAAGGGGCCTAACATCTGAGGTCATCGGCCCAACTTATAAATATTAACAGACACATGTCCCAGTAAAAGCCAATACATCCTAATAAATCTTATGGCCATTACCAATGCTAATTTTTACACTTGGGGTACAGGTTTCAGTTTCTGTACCATTATATCTTCCCCTCCATGACTGAGTACATTATTCTCCTAGGTAACCTGTCTATCTCTATTCTTCCTACACAACCCCACCACCGAAACTGGTTTATGTGTACAACTTCAGCCATAGGATTAATTCCTAACTTAGCCCTTTTCTCCTCATTCTGTGTACCCTCCTGCCAGTGCTCCCACCTGATTGTAACAGTGGCCATTCTCACTACTTCCATTTCTGTTACTTCTAAGGTATGAATAAAATACCTTAAGTCCACCCAGCTTTCACTTCCATACAACAGAGTTGGTCTGAAAACAGACAGGTGTAGAGAGAGTTTCATATGGGCACGGCAGGCTGTACTTTAATAAAGGCTATAGGCACTACCTTCACAATCCTAGCCTTTTCTCATTCTTCTTTTACCTTTCAGCGTTGAACCGCTAGCAAAAAAAAATACAGAATACTGTTGATTGGAACAGCGAGCTCACTGCATTAACTTTGCTGCACCTTGATTCAATCTCACTTAATATTCTACCATCCTGGGAGAACACACATCCTAGATACTTGAAATGATCTACCAGCTCCAGCTTTTTATTCCCAACCTGACATTCAGTTATTTTAGTTTTCTTCCTTACTGACATCATATTAGTCCTGGAAATGCTAATTTTCATATCATACACACTGCACCTATTTTGAAGATCCAAGATAGATTGCAGGCTTTCAGCACAGTCTACCATTAAGACGAAGTCGTCGGCATAGGCCAAAAGACTTACTACATTTCCCCCTAACTAAATCCCTCTATGCCACCTTCTGTAGATCTGTTAAACTATGAACAACAAAGCTAAAAGATTACAGCCTTGTCTAACCCCTGTAGGTACTTAAACCAAGAACTTATTTTACATCAATTCTCACTGTAGCTCAATTGTCACTGTAAATGCCTTTGATGGCTTTTAATAATCTACCCTTAATCCCATAACTCCTCAATATGGCTAACATAGGGTGACTAGGCGTCCCTCATTTTACGAGATTGTGTCTTATTTCTCTAAAGTGTCCCGTGGTCCCAGCAAAAAATATATGGGGCGCAATTTGCGCTGTTTTTCGTGAACCTCCCATACTTTTTAAAATACTGTGTTTAAACTTTATTTATTACATAACTCTGATGTATATTCCTGATTGTGTAAAGTAATTACATTTAGGTTGGCACTAATTTTAACAAACCAGTAAGACAGATGTATATAAAATGTAAAAATGGCGACTTATAGTCCAGTATTGTAAACTCATATGGCTCTACCGATGAATCAGTAGTAAAGTGCCAGCTTCTTGATCCCAAGATTGCAGGTTCAAACCCAGCAGACGTACTAGTTGGATTTTGAAGGACAAGAAAAGGTCCATTTGACTCTCCATGTCTTACAGTGTTGACTTGTAAAAGATCTCTGATGAAATGTTTCATGTCCATCTGACAAAATTAATCAAGAGATTCGTTTCTGTGTCATCCGGTAGAGTAAAATAGAATGTGTAAATTGACACACAGGTAGCCTGAATGGCATCAAATAAAAAAATGCCTAGACATGGTAGCTGAAGCGATTTTAAAAACTCAGTCAGAATGTGTGTTGTATTAGATGGAGAAGATATTGACTAAGGACAAAGGAACCATTTATGAACAAAACCAGCGAATTATTCATGTTGATTGTTCTCTTCATCAAAAACGTATTCTTCTCAAGAAACAACTTCCTTTTCTCTTTCAGGATGCACCTGGGTGTGCAACAATTGAAGAACTGACAGAACAGTTTGCTCTCTACAAACTCTGCTGTGGCCGTAGCTGGCACATACAAGCTTGTGATGCTCAGAGTGGCACAGGCCTCCACGATGGTCTGGACTGGCTGTCTAGACAGCTGGTAGCTGCTGGAGTTTATGATATTAGCTAGGTAAGTAGAGATTTGTCTAGTATTTTGTAGAATATTTGCTCCCATATTACTTGCTAAATTTGAGTAATACAAAGAAATTTGTTTACAGTACTCTGTTAAATATAGATGAACCAGGAAGAATAATTTTGTGCTATATGCCACTTAGAATTTAGGGATTTAATGATTTTACCTGTTTCTAAAAATCATTGTTTTTAAAAATTGTTGTTGGCCCTATTAGAACCTTTCATAAGTAGCTCTCATATTACTAGAATACATGTATATAAAATTATTTACTCCAGTTTATTTTAGTATTGTTTCTATTAAAGAAAAAGGTGTTTTACAGTACTTTAAGTGATTATTAAACATACTGTCTAGATATAATAGCAGAAAAATATGCCTGTGAATTAGTCGTTGCGAGGCAGACTAGTATATTATACTGTTGATATCATTGTCCTCGGAAAGTACAGTAGCAGCTCTTATACAGCAGCTGGTGAAATCCTCTTTGGCCACAGATCATGTAATGGAAGCAATGGGCCGCAGTCCTGGTGAACATGTGTCACATTGCAAAGTCAGGCTCTTTACATTCATTTGAATTAAGTGCACGTGTTAGGTAGAAGTCATGATCAATGCTCAGTGCTTTCTTGTCCTTATCTCTGACATGATATTCATATTGCACTGCGATTTACTGTACATCAAGTATTTCTTAAATAAAATATGCCATAAAGAATTTATAAAGTACTAGCTGATGTAGCCGTGCTTCACTACGGGATTCTCAGAAAGGCTGTCTTCGTGGTTTTCTAACCGAAGTCAGCATAGGTCATTACAAAAACGTCAGTAGGGATGTAGCGATTAAAAGCAATGTTATCATATAAAATACTCAATCAAATGAAAAACCACACATTTTCTCACTTTTAACGGACTGTACTATGGTTGGAAATTCTTAGTTCCCATGGAGGGAATTAAATATTTTTCACCAATAGAGCATGTCAAAAAACAGATCAGATATAAGGCTTTTCAGGCTTTTGCTCTATTAACCAGCGTTTCTGATAAGTTCACCTGCATACACCCCAGCGTCAGTGGGTAGGGTCTGACACATCCCACTCTGATGAGTCTAGTGTCAGACCTAAGACGAAATGCTGGTTAATAGAGCAAAAGCCTGAAAAGCCTTATATCTGATCTGTACTATGGTGCCGATCTGACAATCCAGAGTCCCAGTGCTGGAATGACCAGGCCGCAGATAGCCGTGAACACTCCTCTGCCATTATTTCATTAAGTTTGCACACTGCTCATTCCAATCAGTGCTACAGAGTAGGGATTGAATAGCTCGAATGCTATGATGAACCGGTGTGTTACGTACCAGTAGCATCTGAAAATTTATGAACCAGAGGAATGGCATGCTAAAGAAGAAAGTTATCTAACTTCCCAGCTACTTCACGCCAATATTCAGGCAGGCTGTTATTCACGGTACGACCGGGCGAGTTGACCGTGCAGTTAGGGGCGTGCAGCTGTGAGCTTGTATCCGGGAGATAGTGGGTTCGAACCCCACTGTTGGCAGTCGTAAAGATGGATTTCCATGGTTTCCCATTTTCACACCAGGCAAATGCAGGGGCTGCACCTTAATTAAGGCCACAGCTGCTTCCTTTCCTATCCCATCTTTGCCATAAGACCTATCTGCGTCGTGTGACGTAAAGCAAATACTCAGTACACAACAGTAATGCCATCTATCGGAGATAAGTGGCAACAGAAGACACAAAGCACATCACAACAAACAGTGGTCAATGTAATGTTATTCTTGATCAATTTTATGAGCTTTTTATATTGTAGGCCTTCATATTTAGTTTTCTTTCGATTCTGTGATATTAGGGCGTCATATAAAATTATTTATAACATAGTCTGCAGTTTCTTATTCGCCGACTTAACATACCCATTTTTCATTAAATTCTGTTCGCTCATTTTCTCATGACTCGGCGCTGTTTCAGACTTAAGCAACAAAAATCCAAATTCATGAATATCTCTCTTATCATAGCTGGTACGGTAAAAATGTATAAGACATAAATGATCAGAAATTTAATACTATATAACTTTAGTTATGTAGTATTTATCAACAGGACCACTAATAACATAAATATTTAAGAATTAAATGTTAGGGCTTCCCCTGAACTACCATTTCACTCAGCGTGAATTATTTATAGCCTAAATTGTAGCGATTTATTCCCCGACTTTGCACTCCATCGATTTTCATTAAGATGGGACCACTTTTGAGAATTAAATTTTAGGCCTTCCCCTAAACTACCATTTCACTCAGCGTGAATCAAATTATTTATGGCCTAGATTATAGCAACTTATTCCCTGACTTTGTATACCGATTTTCATTAAGATTGGACCACGAATAACATAAATATTTGAGAATTAAACTTTAGGCCCCCCCCTAAACTACCATGTTTCTCAACGTGAATACAATTATTTATATCCTAGATTGTAGCAACTTATTCCCCGACTTTGCGTACCAATTTTCATTAAAATACGACCACTAATAACATCAATATTTGAGAATTAAATTATAGGCCTTCCCCTAAACTACCATTTCACACAGTGTGAATACAATTATTTATGGCCTGGATTGTAGCGGCTTATTAAGACACGATTTGCATAACGATTTTAATTAAATTCTCTTTAGCAGTTTTTCTCGTGATGCGTGTACATACATACAGACAGACAGACTGACTGACTGACAGAAATTACGGAAAATTAAAAAGTGCATTTCCCTGTTACTGTAGGCATGACTTATACATAAATGCCATCCTTTCTAAATTCTGAGCAATGTACAGACAAAACTCTTTATTTTATATATATAGATTAGAGAATGTATTTTCAGCACTGATACTAACAAAGTCTCTCAGAAGCAAGTAGTCAACCCACACAACGCTAATGTCGTCATCACACAGCCAGCGCTGTGTCAAGGACAGGTTGCATCATACGTTCTGGAAACATCCAAGCAAGAACATTTTCTCTATCCTAAATATACATATATGGCGTATGGCTTTTAGCGCCGTGAGTGTCTGAGGACAGGTTCGGCTCGCCAGATGCAGGTCTTTTGATGTGACTCCCGTAGGCGACCTGTGCGTTTTGATGGGGACGAAATAATGATGATGAAGACAACACATACACCCAGCCCCCGTGCCAGCGAAATTAACCAATTATGGTTAAAATTTCCGACCCTGCCGGGAATCGAACCTGGGACCCCTGTGACCGAAGGCCAGCACGCTAACCATTTAGCCATGGAGCCGGACTGTATCCTAAATAAATTGCGGTATCGATTCAGAAACAACAGCATCTTATAGTGCACAATTCAAACGCCTCCTCGCGTTGATTTCTCCAAAATCGATCCAGGGATTCCGGAGATATTCAAGATTTTATAAAACATTATGTCAGAGCTAGATCTAAATCTACCGAGCTCGATAGCTGCAGTCGCTTAATTGCAGCCAGTATCCAGTAATCGGGAGATAGTGGGTTCGAGCCCCACTGTCGGCAGCCCTGAAGATGGTTTTCCGTGGTTTCCCATTTTCACACCAGGCAAATGCCGGGGCTGTACCTTAATTAAGGCCATGGCCGCTCCCTTCCACTTCCTAGGCCTTTCCTATCCCATCGTCGCCAAAGACCTATCTGTGTCAGTGTGACGTAAAACAAATAGCAAAAAAAAAGAAAAAGATCTAAATCTATCAAAGAATCTGTTTAAAATAGTTTCTTTAATAGATTTAGATAAGTCAATACAGGATCAAATAAAATGCCTGTTATGGTTAAGTTTATCAATAGAGCTAGATCTCTATAAAAGGCCATCACTCCTGGTCCTGACGCGGCAGCTCACACCGACAACACTACGATGTTGGTTTGCTGCATGATACGGAGTCAGCCTGCAGGGCAAGATTATGTCTTAGTGATGTACGAGTTGTGGAACATAGAATAATTCCGGCGCTACGGTACTAATAAACTTTCAGTAAGTTGAGCCCCATTGAGCGACTTATAAATATTGAAGAAGGCTTGTATGACTAACATTTACATGTATGCTAGAAGCCATAATAGTGATTTTTTCAAGTGAACTCGACTTAAACTTTAACATTGTGATGTGAATAACAGAATATTCAGAGACTTTACACAACAAGTGTTTAATAATCCACTTTAACATTATATCAAATGTGGTAGTGAGTGATATGCTGTTTTTCTTCGAACAGACTTTTCACAATAATAATAATAATAATAATAATAATAATAATAATAATAATAATAATTGCTTTGCATGGAATGCAGTAGTATTACAAGTAATGAAAATAATTTCTGGTTCCTATTGAAAGTATCATATAATGTATACAAGAAAATATTTAATTATTTTGCCACCTATTCAATACAATACAAAATGTTAACATACGAGTTAAAACATTGTTAAAATATGAGACATGTTTTGCCTCTTTTTATGAGGCATCCTCAGTCAGTATCAAAACCTTATTTTTTACTAGGTACTTGGTTAAAGATTATTCTAAAATATGTTGGAAAATGATGTGTGTAAGATAAAATTTACAGTTCATCATAAAAATATTTCTGAAATAATTAAAACTCTAATACAACAATAAATTCCTACGTAGTTCACTTAATGAAGGAGACGTCATTTGATTGTAAGTAACATAATTGATGCCTTGAAGCCGTAGTCAATGCTTGATGTTGAAGGAAATTGACAAGCTAATATATAGTAGAAAGAATATAAAATAGGTTCAATGTTGAATATACAGTACATTACAATGATAATACAATGATAACTTCGTACGTAGTACACTTAAGGAAGGAGATGTCATTTGATTGTAACATAATTGATGGCTTGAAGCCTTAGTCAGTGCTTTATCTAGAAGGAAATTGACAAGCTAATATATAGTAGAAAGAATATAAAATAGGTTCAATGTTGAATATAAAATGGGAAGGAAAAACATTCCAAGTGCTGGGCCAATGTTGTTATTTGACGTTGGCGTGTGTTGCCCAAAACATTTATTAGTCAACAGTTCATAAGTTGTTTATAGTTTAATCCGGCGAGAATGTGTTGACATGTAGTTCAACAGATGCTTGTAGTTGACCTGATTTGTTGTGAGTCAACATGTGAGTTGCTGAAATGATAATGGGCCATCAATCGCTACATTGATGTGATTTTGATGCAAAGAGGGTGATGATATTCCTTGCTTCAAATTAGATGTTTTTGTAATTGAGTTTGATATCTTGGAAAAAGAACGTTGAATAGTTGTTTTTGTTTTCTTCTTCCGAATGACAGAATTTTCTAAAGTTGATTGTGAAACTTATGTTGTTGAAAAATTTTGTAGAGGTTTGTTGGTCAAATTGGGGCTGTTGAACTGTGTTACGATTCTTGTTAGTGGTTGGTTCTTTAGTGTTGTGGGACTGATGACTTACTGTGTGGGACACTAGTGGTTGCTAACGTTACTAGAATACTACAGCCGGGGTAATTTCCGCTGACCGTGAAACCAGTTCTCATTCAGTCGCGGAACAACTTCTCTTATCTAATCCCATAACTAGTTCAAATATTTCCCATTTAAATGCAGGACTGGAAATTACTGAAATTAATATCCTCGTAAAATCTGTTTACACCGGCAAGCTACCAAACATTGAATGACAATCTGGAAACTGTTCTTCCCTCCGGAAATTGAAAAATAAAAGCCCTTGTCTGAAGTTTAACATCTTGAATAATTGAAATGCAGACTGAGTGTCCTAAACTAAAGTTCAAGTCCCCACATGATCATGAAACATAAATTCTGACCCGCACTCTCGTAAATAATACTTCTGTCGATGTTACCTGCACAGAATCTCGCTGAATAATAGGGTAGCTAGCCCATGCTTACATCGCTTTAATCAATTCGTCCCCTAAGACGCCGTTGTATCCTCGATCGGGGCCATCACTCGGATAGACCGATGCCTTGCCAAATTGACTGTGTGTCTGTCATTTCATTAGCTCAACACATCGCATACCCGATGCTTCCTTCAAACGTATATTTACAGCTCCTCTAGCCTCTCGCCGAGCCTCAGAAATATTGTCCGTTGGTCTGGCCGTTGGAGTTCTATTGTTTCCTTGTTCTGCTTTGTGTATGTCATGTCGAAATTCCTCCTTCTAAACTTAGCTGGCGAGCAAATAAACCCAAGCTCCAAGCTCCCCGCAAAAATTGCGACATGTACTGCTGAATGTGGATGTTCCCTGCCAGTTACTAGTCTATCTATATATATAAAATAAGAGTTTTGTCTGTACATTGCTCAGAATTTGAAAAGAATGGTATTTCTGTATCGATCATGCCCACAGTAACAAGAAAATGCAGTTTTTACTTTTCCGTAATTTCTGTCTGTCTGTCTGTCTGTCTGTATGTATGTATGTATGTATGTATGTATGTATGCATGTACACGCATCACGAGAAAACGGCTGAAGAGAATTTAATAAAAATCGGTATGTAGAGTCAGGGGGTGAGCCGCTACAATCTAGGCTATAAATTATTTTATTCACCCTGAGTGAAATGGTAGTTTAGGGGAAGGCCTAAAATTCACTTCTCAAATATTTATATTATTAGTGGTCATATCGATAAATACTACATAACTAAAGTTATGTAAAATTAAATTTCTGATCATTTACGTCTTATGCATTTTTATCATACCGGCTATGATAACAGAGATATTCATGAATTTGGATTTTTGTTGCTAAGTCCATATCAACGCCGAGCCCCGACAAAATGGGTAAACAGAATTTAATAAAAATCGGTATATAGAGTCGGGGAATAAGAAACTACAGTTTAAGCTATAAACAATGTTATTCACCCTGGGTGAAATGGTAGTTTAGGGGGAGGCACCTAAAATGTAATTTTTAAATACCTATGTTCTTGGTCCTATGGAAAAGTACTACATAACAAAAGTTATAGAGAATATAATTTCCGATCATTTATGTTTTATTCAGTTTTACCGTACCGACTATGATAAGAGTGGTATTTCAGAACCAGAAGACAATTAATAATGTGACGGCCTACAATATCGAAAGCGCGTAACATAGATCAACAATAACATTACACTGACCGTTGTTTGTTGTAATGTTCTTTGTCTCTTATGCTGTCATTCAACTCCGATAGAGGGATTACAGCCTAACTGAATATTGGCGGGAAATAGCTGAGGAGTTAGATAACTTTCTCCTTTAGCATGCCAATGCTCTGGTTCATACATTTTCTGATACTGCTGGTACGTAACACACTGGCTCATCATAGTATGCCAGCTATTCGATACCTACTCTGACGCGCTGTTTTGAATGAGCAGTGTGCGCACTTAAGTCAGAAGCTCAGTTAGTAGTAATAGTAGTAGTAGTAGGAGTAGTATGAACTGGTCTGGAATTACAATTTAGCCTTATTCCAAATTATAGTACCAGAATTCACTAAATAACTCAAAATTCAATATTGAAAAGAGCCGTTTCTTAGGAAGAGCTTCTTCCTCTCCACTTTCATTAAATCTACATTAATTTTATTCCTAATTAGCAGCGAAGATGTGCTTTCTTCTCTGGCTTGGAGGAAAAATTGCCTCCACATCAGATAGTTCTTTACCCCGCCAGTGTGGTGAATTGAGATTTTCCGACTCATCGGGTACTGCCAGGAAGCCGATAAGTAAACGGGCGTAGTTTTTGCCCTGGGACTATCCACTACTTGAACACACACACACACACCCCCGCCAAAAAAAGGGCAAAGATTGTTCATGGATCACGGATGTCTGCGTCTTGGTCATTCCTGCTCTGTAGCTTTGGACTGTTAGTTCAGCAGCGTAGTACTATTTGTTAAAAGTGAGAAAATGTGTGGTTTTTTATTTGATCGAGTATTTCATATGAAGGCATTGCTTTTAATCGCACCATTCCTACCGACGTCATTGTAATTACCCATGTTCATTTCAGTTGGGAAAACCACTAAGAGAGTCTTTCTGAGAATCTATAAAGGCAGGCGGAGAGTGAGTGTCTGCCATTATAATGAAAACTCCCCAACCTGTTTGTGACCGACGGTAGGCAAGGTGGCTTACCATTACAATAAAAATTCCCTAACCCAGTCTTGATATGAAAAAAGACGTTGGTGACTTGCCCATTGTGCTTCTAGGACAACGTTAAGAGCTATGCAACTTAATACAATCTTGCTCACAACGTTTACACTACCAAACCTAGAATTCCGTAGCGAAGCACGGGTACATCAGCTAGTATTTAATAAAAAATGGAATATTCTCTATATGATAGAATAGATGACTGATTAATTAAATGAGCACTTCAATAAGGGCTCAAGCTTAAATCTAAGTTGATCTTTGTTACTATGGAAAACATCAATAACACATCATATTAACCTTAATTAATCTTATTTATTCAAGACAGTGAGAATTAAGTGGATGAAAAAGGTAAAATGTGAGAACTAAGTTAAAAATTTGATTAATATTCATTCTTCTCATAGGTAATAGCCATCTGTGCTCATATAATTGACATCAATTATGCAATTTGGCTTTTTGCCTCTCCTATCTTTCACTATTTTTACAATAGATCACATTTGAAATGGATTATTAATTATATCCAATAAAAATCCATTAAAAATTAAATTGAATCTTGACATGGGAAATTGTTGGTTGTATCGATTTGAAGGATCATTCTATACATGTATCCTTGTTTTACATTAGTTTTCATTAACTTTGCTTAGGACAAGTTTTGTCAACACAGGATTGATATTTTATTTCGTAGCATTTCAATATAAGCTTCTGGAAAAGATAAGTTTCTCACTAGAGAGCACAAATCTGCTTCTGTTGAAGTTAAAATTACTATGTTAACCATCATCATACTTTATATCAATTCATTTTAATGTAAATAATCATTGGGTGTGTCTAACAGGATGATAAGATTCTCAAATGTGACCAAATATATTAATAAATGACCTAATGTGCGAGTTATTCTAAGTATCTTGCCTAGGGAAAATCATATTTGAAGACACTTAGTATCTACTCTCAGTTATATTTATCACACAACATGATAGTAATTATCCGTTATGCCATCATTATTTGGGAAAAAATTTATTTTAAAATAGTAATATTAAGTTAAAATATCCAATTGCACAGCCAATTATTCTTATAAGAATTCCTTTTTGATGATCTCGACCTATAATGACGTTGCAAGTGATAAAAATCATTGTTGTCCGTATTGAAGATACTGAATGTAGGATGCTAAATGGTTTTATTTTGTTTCCTATTCAATACATATAAATTCCTAAATGTAAAATGTAAATGTAAATGTAAAATTTATATGTATTGAATAGGTGACAAAATAAAACCATTTAGCATCCTATAATGACGTTCTGTAAGTATATGTATGTATAACCACGTCACCATTAATCTAGGATATGGATTCTCAGACAATATACTGCTACTGTATGTGAAGCTTCCGTGGCTCAGGCGGCAGCGCGTCGGCCTCTCACCGCTGGGTTCCGTGCTTCAAATCCCGGTCACTCCATGTGAAATTTGTGTTGGACAAAGCAGAGGCGAGACAGGTTTTTCTCTGGGTACTCCAGTTTTCCCTGTCATCTTTCATTCCAGCAACACTCTCCAATATCATTTCATTTCATCTGTCAGTCATTAATCATTGCCCCAGAGGAGTGCGACAGGCCTCGGCAGCCAGCACAATTCCCATCCTCGCCGCAAGATGCGGGCTTCATTCATTCCATTCCTGAGCCAGTCACTGACTGGAGAACAGGTTGTAGGTTTTAATACTGCTACTGTATAATAAACATATATGATCCTGCTGTGCATCAGTATTCCTTTCCTTACTCTTCAAATAAATAATTTATATCTTTATCATCGTAATATTACATATTCATTCAACAAATTCTTCATTCACAACATATAACACCGTTATGTTTTCATCATAACTCATTTTACCTTATATCACTTCATATTCCTTCATATATTTCAACTACTGTATATGTATATTATGTTATCTGACACCCAAATAACCTTATTTCCATTTACTCACAGTATTAGACCAATATCCTATGAAATAACGTTAACATGTTTTCAATTTGCCATTATCTCCATATTTAATGCATATCCTAATTTATTACGGTAATATATAACCTCTGCATATCGTAATATCACTTGGCATTGTGTATCGAAGATCCTAAAATTATCCCTCTTATTAACATTTCACATATAGTACAGTATAACATGGCTAATTGGGATTCTTTGTTTTCATTAGTACATTATTAACACTTTACTACACTTCCTAACTTGGGTTTGTCTTATATTTGGTGAAGACTACCTATTCCCTTATATCATTGGCATAAACAATCACTCGCGAGAATATAATGTAAATCATTCTTAAGACTCTAAACACATATCTATCAATGTAGGCTCTAATTACAGACATGACATCCTAACCTTGTTATTATTTATCTATACACATGATTAAATTATACACTAGTGTCCAAAAGTTAAGCATAAGTTACGAGTAAGCAGAGCAACAGGAAATAGACCGCAAATCACACAACAAATGCACCTACCAACCTTACGTGTTCATTCTGTATAGGAAAGGAATGTTCCCTGCTTTGACTAACGGCGTAACCGCAAGATAAACACAGCCAGTGCCTGTGCCCCATGTTCCCTTAGTCGTGTTTGCCGTTATAGTGTGCGGAGTCTAGCCTTGTGGTGAACGTGACAACATAATGGTACAATGATGCCATTTGGACCCTGTTTTGCAGGGTAGAATACTCAGCCGCCTGGAAGCAGGCCAGACACAGACCGAAGTCGCTGTATCCTTGAATGTGCCATAAAGTGTCATTTCCAGGCTTTGGAGACGATTTCGAGACACAGGAGACGTTAGTCGTACACCAGTACCAGGTCAACTAAGGGTAACTACCCCACAGCAGGACCGATATCTGGCCTTAACCGCCCAACGAAATCAAAGTGCATCTGCAAGACAATTGTCAGCGGAGCTTGCAGCCGTCTCAGGGGTTGCTGTTTCCTGGCAAACTGTGTACCGAAGGCTCAGAACAGCAGGGTTGTTTGCCTGACGTCCAGCGGTGTGCGTCCCGCTCACTCCAGCACAGAGACAGCCCTGTTTACTGTGAAGTTGTCAAAATTGAAACTGTACCATGAATGAATGGAGGCATGTGCTCTTCACAGATGAATCCCGCTTCAGTTTGCAGAACGATTCCCGTCGCTCAATAATCTGAAGAGAACCAGGTAGCCGATACAACCACAGGAACATCGTGGAACGGGACTAGTATGGTGGTGGTGGCGTCATGCTGTGGGGCGGCATCACATCTTCATGGGTGGTCTGAGGAACGCTGTTAACACTCGGAGATACAGGTATGAGGTACTGAGACTACATGTTTGACTCTTCAGAGGTGCATTTGGTCCAGACTTCCTCTTAATGGACGATAATGCCCGACCGCACCGCGGTGCTCTGGTGGATGAATTTCTGGCTGGGGAAGACATTCATCGCATGGACTGGCCAGCAAGGTCTGCGGATCTGAATCCTATAGGCTCCGTGCGCTGATAAGAAAAATGCACCGCTGTGCTGCGAGTGGCAAACACTGTAAGTTAATGCGATCACCGCGTACATATCTCTGTCGTCAGACAGCATGCTGCCACGGATGACTAAATAATAACAGTGGGATTTCAGAGTGTCTTATGCAACAACAAGCAGCGAAAGTATTCCGAACTTCCAGAAAGTAGTCGTGTATTAGATTTTAAAGAAAAACTGTTCGCAGGAAATAGCAACAGAGTGAATAACTGCAAATATGATAAGAGAAAAATGTTGGTTCAGTAGATACACTACCATTTCATGATGGAGGCAACATAGTAATTAATGTATTATTTGTGGTTATAACGAGATTAATGTTCATGTACACATTCAACAACGCTGTCTTCAGAAAAATATATTTGTTCTAATTCTAATACGTTATGTTAGCATAAGTTAATCTTGCTAGGGAGGCTTTGGCAAAAGAATATTTCTGCTGTTATTTATACATTTTGCTCAGAACATGTCACCTCGCGTACTGATCAACCCTGTGAATGGTCTCGACCTCGCACTTCAAAAGCGGGGAAAGAGAAATAAAATAATAAGAGCTTAAAGGACCTTTTTCTGATAAAAAGGCACAGGTTTGATGTTGGACCAATTGAAATTCCAGATTTTGAAACCGAATGTACACTATCAAAAATGTTGCGGGAGGAGAAAATATCAGAACATCTTAACGTTGCCAACAAATTATTATGTCTGTATTTATAATATGATCACGACCACCTGTGTAATATAACGGTTAGCACCACTAGTTTCCGTCGTCCTGGGCTCGGGCTTGATTTCCAATACAGACAGAAACTTAAGATTGACATGAGTGTACATGCAGCTCATGTTCATTAGGGCTTGCTTGAAAAGAGTTGCACCACCTCGGGGCGAGGACAGAACTTTATGTATGTAAAATGCGGAATATCTGTGAACTATTGATATTGTGTAATAGAGGCTTATTTCTGTACTTATATTTGTCTACTGGCTTTTTAAATCCATTTCGTGAGGTTGTGACTAACCACTATAAAATGTCACATTGTGGTCTGTAGTACAATACGGTATGTTGTTATTATTATTATTATTATTATTATTATTATTATTATTATTATTATTATTATCCACACTTTTGTGGTAACTATATTCAAGCAATTGTACAGATTTTAGGAAATCAAAGAGCATTAAAACTTAATTTACACTACATTTTTACATAGAATTTGAATCAATAAAATTCCAGTCGTGGCAATGACCACCATCTTCTGCATGGTCTTGTAGAATTTGGTGTTGCCATCCAACTTCTTCAGTATTATTATTATTATTATTATTATTATTATTATTATTATTATTATTATTATTATTATTATTATTGCTATCATTGAGACTATGTTAATAGAATACAATGTATCTGCTGTGATGTGTGTCCTTTAAAAAAGCTGGCCTATTGTAGCTTACTTTGGAATTTAACATTGCTATAATAATTTATTTGTAATTGTTAACCTTTACATTTTGTAAAGTGTTATGTATTAAATAAATGTACAAATCCTCAATCACTTCTTGCGAATTACTCCTACGATCCACCGTCTTTTCAAATCCATTTCGTGAGGTCATGGAGGAAAGCTCTGTGTTACAGTATCTATTAATGCAGCCAACACAAGCACATCATCCTACCGGAACGTTGTGACAATAAAAATTAATCATCTTAAGACAACACTTTAAAAATAATTGAATAAATGCATGTAAACATCACACATATTCCAGCTTCTTATGGTGAGGTGTTGATCGCTTTCTGGAATGATATTTATCATTTGGTCATCCTCTACAGCTCAGGATTCTGGTCATTCTGCTTGGCTGGCATCATTGGTGTCATCGTGGGTTAGGGGTTATCTCAGGTATGTCAGTCGAGTTCGGAATCATCCAGATAGTCGATTATCAATCTTCGTAGTAAGCCATGGTTTCCTTCAAAAACTCGAGTGAGAATACAGAATACAATGATGAGATCAGCTGTGACATTTTAACAGTTTTAAAGCTTTCTAACATGAATTATATAATTGCGTTTTGCTTAATATAACTTCGTATAATAGCAATGTTTATATTAGATCTCTAATATGTCTGCAGATACTTTAATTTGTTATAGTAAAGAATGGCTTTAATAGTCTTTAATCGTCTCTAGTGCAGTATAGTGAATATTATTTCTTGAAATCACAGCCTTGTCGTTGCTCTTCTTGTTTGCTGCTGCAAATCCGTTTATGAGGCATATTTATTACTTTACGAGTATTTGTTAAATCTTGTATTATCTTCTTGTGCTGTAGGCTTATATATGTCCTATAAACAGCTTTTCTTTCTTATTTCCTTCACTGTTTCTGAGAATTTGACACAATTTTACTATCTTCAGAATACGTCCATGTACTAGAGTTAAGCTTTTATTTGTATTTTTAAACAGTTTCGTCCTTAACAATTTGAATATCTATTTTATCTTGGTCACTGCCACTGCAATTTTATTCATTTTGACTCTGCCTTACTCTCAATTCTTTGATATCTTATGTAATTTATTCATTGTGTCTAACTTCAATACTGGTAATCGCATCTGTCTTAATTCGATTGAGCTTAATTGCTGGAATAGTGGAATGGCACGGTAGGAAGTGTTTGTGGTCTTGATTAAGGTCTCTGAGCATTTGTCTGTTATGAAAATGGGAAACCACGGAAAAGCATCTTCAGGGCTGCCAAAAGTGGGGTTCAAAACCCACTATGTCCCGAATATAAGCTGACAGCTACATGACCCAAACTGCGCAGTCACTCGCTTGGTCATTGCTGTTTATCACCATCATGGATGACATAATGAAGAACATCAAGAAAATCTCTGGTGAACCTAATGCAATGTCTTTTGCTGATGATGTCATGATCTGTGGAGAAACTGAGGAATAGGTACAGTTGAGACTCAATTAATGGAAGGTTAAGTTCCAGGAATTCAATTGTAGGATAAACAAAGCCAAAACAGTAGTGATAGCAAGAAACAGAGGGGCAACCAGTGAACCTCATGCTAGGAAACCTTCAATAGTGTGGGAAAACTTTGCATACTTTCTCGAGACACACTAGCCTCAAAGAAGGTTCTGAATAGTGTGCAGCAAGTGGCTCTGGAACCCCAGAGTACTAAGAGAAACAAAGCTGGTGATGTTTAATAATAAATACTTCATACCAGTCTTAGCCTGTGGTATCAAAACATGCACCCTCACTAAGAACCCATCAAGATTACAGGCAGAGATAAAGTTCTTTAGGTTCACAATTCAAAAAACAGAACTGGTCAAGTTAAGGAATGATATTATGAGAAAGAAAGCTAGAATTGAGACATATTTTTTTAGATTTTCAGCATATTCAGATAGAGGTGGTTTGGACATGTGATGAGAATGGAGCCAACAAGGACAGCTTATATTAACTTGGAAGGGCATGTAGTTGGAAAATGGATGGTGGGAAGACCAAGAACCCACTGGATGCATCTCTAAAGATGGACCGTGCCGATCGGGGATAGACATTAGAGGATGTCGTTAAAAAGAGAAGGTATCTTAATAAGACAGAATGGAAGAGGCTTGCCAATAGTACCAAGGAACTGGAACTGTATGTTACTATGAGTAGTAATTCCATTTATGCTGCTTGTAATTCTGTTACCACCATTCTTCCAAATCTATATATATAAAATAAGAGTTTTGTCTGCACATTGCTCAGAATTTAAAAAGGATGGTATTTCTGTATCAGTCGTGTCCATAGTAACAAGGAAATGCACTTTTTCATTTTCCGTAATGTCTGTCTGTCTGTCTGTCTGTCTGTCTGTCTGTCTGTCTGTCTGTCTGTCTGTCTGTCTGTCTGTCTGTCTGTCTGTCTGTACATGCATCACGAGAAAACGGCTGAAGAGAATTTAATGAAAATTGGTATGCATATTTAAATCTAAGAATTTCATTTTTGTCCGTATTGAACTGAGAATGGAAGATAGGAAACTTAAAAGGGTCCACCTTTTCAATACAAATACATGTTATAGTTTATTTACAACATATATTTACACTTGGAACTAGTTTCGACGCTGTTTGGCGTCATCTTCAGCCAAAATGTGGGAAATAGGCATAGCATGTAGACATTTATATTATACAAGGTGTTACATCACTGTGATTAAAAGAGAGAATATGAAGACGTGAAGTACAATGTCAGTTTCAAAATGGTCATGAAGGGCGAGTCAAAATTGTATAAACATGAGATAACATAAACACGCAAACATATAGTATCTATAGAAAGCCCACTCAAACGGCCACTACTATAAGAAATAACTCACTACATCCCCAAACACATAAAGCGGCTACATATAATAGCTTAGTAGACCGAGCATTCAAGATTCCGATGTCCAGAAAAATAATAAATAAATAAATGAACACCATTCGCTCTATAGCAAAATTTAATGGATATAGTGAAACCTTTATTGAAAGAATAATCAATAAATTCAGACACCGCCCAAAAACCACCCTAATAAAAGACAATACTAGCACTGCCACATTTTCTACATTCACCTTTAATAAAGAAATTTACGTCACCAACGTTCTTAAAAAACACAACGTTAAAATAGCCTTTCGTACTAACAATAGAAGCACAGAGATCCTACATAACTCATCAATAAATAAAAGTAGTCCTTTTTCTAAATCAGGTGTATATAGGTTTTCTTACCAAGACTGCAAAAGCTCTTACCTAGGGCAAACAGGACGCAGTTTTAAAATCAGATATGCAGAACATGTCAATGCCATAAAACACAATCGTTTTTCCGCGGTCAGCCTACATATAAAAGAATTTAAGCAAAACTTTACTGAAATAAATCAAGATCTTGAGGTATTAGAAATTCTAAACAAAGGTTCTTTCCTAGACGTCACTGAAAACCTCTATATTTACTTAGACCAATATTTCAATCCAAACCTTAAATGATATCTCAGAGAAACCAAAGATCCTATTCAACTTCATCATTGAATTTTTCAAAAATATTAATATTCCGAAAAACAGATCTGTCTTTCACATTATGCATAATACTTTGTCACGTCACACACTTTCACCGCATCACCCTCCATATCCCCCCTCCTTCCACTCCTCCTCCCCTACCGCTCCTTTCCTCTCCCCTCCTAATCCCACAATGGCCACTCCCCAGACCTAAACAGTCCAATGTGCTCTGTTCCTCTTCATCTCGCGCCATAGCTTTACCGCCTTAGGTCCCGCAATAATCATCATAGAAATCTGCCCCCACCCTACACGTAACGTTGCAACAATACACCACAAATATTAGCACAGTCAACCTCTAAGCTCTCAGAGGAACGTCTTCCTTAATTCGAATTTTGTATTCTTGTCGAGCTGAATATGTTTACTACACCCTCAACAAAGTGATTCTTTAACTACCATGTTCATCTCACACTTGGATTCAGATATGTTATATACATTCGTACAAGTTTGGATATATTGAGCCCTGTCTCATACTTACGCTGCGCTTGACCTATATGGCACCTGACGAAGAAATATCTACAAATTTTAATTCTTTAACTGCCAATTTCACCTTGTACTACGGAAATTTGAATATGTTATTTGTATTTGAAAGTATTATTTAATGAGTCCTAACTCGTATGAATTATAGCTTTTGTTTCACCCTTCATGGACTGTTTCGAAATGGCATTACTGCATATCTACAATTCGAACCTTCACAGCCAAGTTCATCTCGCACCATGAGTTCAGATCTCACGTGCAATTCTAAGAGGCTGTTAAATCCTCACGCGCATTTGAACTACACTCGCACCATTGCCATTCAACGAATGATTGAACGCAGACCTTTGATGCCAAATCCATCGAGAACCTACATTTCCGAGTGTGTTACATGTGTTTTTTGCATTTATCGAGTGCAAACTCATGCTTGTGCAATTTCTGTCTCACCCTTCACAGCTGTTTTTTTTTAATTGACGCTTATTGAATAAGTGATTTCTATCCCTAACTGCCAAATTTCATCTCAACCCAAATATTTTTAAAATGTTATGTGCATTTTTGAGACGATTGTGTTTATTGAAATCTAACCTATGTTTTGTACTACACTCGCGGCAGGCAACATTCAATGGAAGAGTGTCTGAAATAATTTGAATCTCCAATGCCAATCATTTCGTACTTCCGCATGGTTTTGTTACAGTTTATATGTATATATGTTTTTTGTTTGTGTGTTTATGTTATCTCATGTTTATACAATTTTGACTCGCCCTTCATGACCATTTTGAAACTGACGTACTTCACGTCTTCATATTCTCTCTTTTAATCACACTGATGTAACACCTTGTATAATATAAATGTCTACATGCTATGCCTATTTCCCACATTTTGGCTGAAGATGACGCCAAACAGCTTCGAAACTAGTTCCAAGTGTAAATATATGTTGTAAATAAACTATAACATTTATTTGTATTGAAAAGGTGGACCCTTTTAAGTTTCCTATCTTCCATTGGTATGCATAGTCTGAAAATAAGTCGCTACAATCTAGGCTATAAATAATTTTATTCACGCTGAGTGAAATGGTAGTTTAGGGGAAGGCCTAAAATTTAATTCTCAAATATTTATGTTATTATTGGTCGTACCTTAATGAAAATCGGTATGCGAAGTCGGGGAATAAGTTGCTATAATTTATGCCATAAATAATTGTATTCACGCTGAATAAAATGGTAGTTTAGGGGAAGGCCTAAAATTTAATTCTTAAATATTTATGTTATTAGTGGTCATATCTTAACGAAAATTGGTAGGCTAAGTCAGGGTAAAAGTCGCTACAATGTAGGACATAAATAATTTTATTCACACTGAGAAAAATGGTAGTTTAGGGGAAGGTCTAAAATTTCATTCTCAAATGTTCATATTAGTGGTCTTATCTTAATAAAAATCGGTATGCAAGGTCGGGAAATAAATCGCTATAATCTAGGCCATAAATAATTTTAGTCACGCTGAGATGCATGGTAGTTTAGGGCCAAAAATTTAATTCTCAAATATCTATGTTATTAGTGGTCGTATCGATTACATAACTACAGTTATATAGTTTTAAATTTCTGACCATTTATGTCTTATACATTGTTACCGTACCGGCTATAATCACAGAGATATTTATGAATTTGGATTTTTGTTACTAACAAGGGGGCATTCCCTACACTTCACCACTGATTTCGCTCAAATTTATAGAACATGCAGGACTTGGCTAGAAATGAAAGTACCCGAAGTGGGAACTCTAGATGGCCAAGTGTATAGAAATTAAAAATAAAAATATTGCCACGGCTCTCGCGCCGAATAAGCCATTTATGTTAGGGCGCACTCCGAGCAGTATTTGGTGTAGCGGTAAGAGCTCGGACTAGTAATTTGCTGGTCGTGGGTTCGACTCCCTGTGTGGAGGCTTTTTTTTTTGTTTTCTTTTACTGTCAACTTTTATATTATTAATTTTCCAATTAAGCTTGCTGCTGTTGATGATGCTTGTTGTTTTAAGGGGCCTAACATCAAAGGTCATCGGCCCCTTCCAATTAAGTAAAGAGGTGAATAATTAATTTTATTTATTTATACGCAAAAGGCATAGAAAAGGTATAAAATTGGGATTTCATTGTCAGACTTTTCAACAATGAGTTGTAATTAAAGCGCGTACCACATCGCTGTTTCAACGTCTCCATAGAAAAACATACTTGATTGACATTCATAAAGCATTCTCTCTCATCGCAAAGTTTAGAAGCGAACCACGCGTAACGTAACATGTTACCAAATATTGGCGTGGATAATTGATGAACAATCAAATGTATTTTTATGAAGTCTTCTCGGGAAGTTTTTTTTTGCTCAATGAGATGAGAGCAATTTTGTATTTTTTAAATCAAGTTTTTGACCTGACGATAAAAATATACATCGCAGGGTTGCACCAGTGGAGTATATTTAGAGGGAATTACTTTGATGCTACACGTCGGCAATCCTTCATCTAGGAAGAGTTCATCATTAATTGTGGATTTGTTTGTCCTCCCCACGAGTCAATCAGCAGAAGAAATTTGTTCTCTTGTACGTACAGCTTCATGACATCTGTTAAAAATTTAGTATACAACGCTGTTGTAAGTATTCCTGATTTTGAAGAAGTGATGATGACATTCTTGTATTTTGCTGCGTATTCATCCACCGTTTTTTGAATCCGCAGTCCAAAAGAGCCAGTATTCTCTTGTAAGCATACGTAACATTTTGGTAATAGCTTTCCGGAAAGGCTCGTAGAATATTGCGCTGTATATGAGTGGGTTACTTTGTTCATATCCTTTCTTTTTACGAAAACTGTTTTTACCCCCAAGTTTTCCAGGGTTCGGTTATACGTCGACTGGTACTGGCAACCTGGAAAAATAATATACGAATGTAAATTTATTATACCCGCCATTAAACAGAGTATTTCATTTGAGGTAGAGAAATAAGAATTCTTGACTTACGCACTTGATCAGTGTTGATAACAAAATCCTTGTCGTATTGAGGAATGAGAGCTCCAGTTTGGAATCGGAACGTATCTGCTGCAGCAAGGATTTCCTGTTGTGTAGCTGTCTCTTTTTCCGACACAAATCTTGTAATTTTCCTCTGACGAATCTTATGCCTTTGTTTAAAGTCAATGACCCACGATTCGAATGCTTTGAATTTAAAATTAAGAAATTGACTGGCAGCAGCAAGTGCCCGTTTTTGCAAGTTTCTTGTGGTGACTTGCTGGTTACAACATCGCACTTCTACGAAGCGATCATATCTCCACAAGTCAATTGTATTGTATTTATCCTTATGAGTTCTATACCATTTTTAATAGGTTGCTGCCAAATTTTCAAATCCCGCATATGCTTCAAGCAAAATCCTCCTTTCGTTTGCAAACTTTTTAACCTCCACGTTGGATGCACTTTGGCTAGATTAACCACCATTATTTTGTAGTCGAGTGGAACGTAATCTGGATCCTCTATCGTTTTTTTCATCGGGTTCATACTCATCACTTGACGACGATCTGGCGTCCTCCAACATTTGATATTCTTCTTCTTGGTCGATTTCTTCGTGCCAGATCAACTCTTCATCGCATATAAACTGATACTCGGATAAAACTTCCACTACTTTCTCGTGTATTTTATGTCCGATTAGAATGTGTTTTTCGGTTATCACTTCGGAACTTTCTGATGAGATTAGATTCTCTTCGGCCAAAAGATGTAAACTATAATCCATCGTCGTCTTCAATCATTGCTTCGATGCTTCGCTGTGGATGCTATCATCCGACTTCTGTTCATTTTCTGTCGACGTTCCAGGCATATTAAAAGTTTCACTTTTGTCCGACATTGTCAATTTTTCCACAGTATTTTCCTCACAATTTCATTTCACAACAATTTAAATATCTTCCAGACTATTCTAACAGTGTTCTCGCACAATTCAAGTTACTTGGCCAAGAGCTAGCAAACAAATGAACTCCCTAACGGTCGCGGACATCTGCCCAAGAATCTATTGTTCGTGTGCAGCCGCCAGGAGCAACCTTCACTTGTCAGGTGAAAACGAATCTTATTGTGAAACGACTATTCACGTTTATGGCACATTCCCCAAAGAGGGAAGATAGCCAATAAAGCAGAAAAAAGAAGAATTCCTGTTTGAACACGTCGGGAAAGTTCGCAGCTCCAAATTTGATACAATTATGCGCTCATTAAAAAATGACGTCCCTTATGCCTTTTGCATATAAATAAATAAATAAAATAATATAGAAACAAAATAATATATAATGTATGTATAATACAATATACATAACATATAATACAATATGAAAATTGAGAACGGAAAAAGGTCTCCACACGGTGAGTCGAACCCACGACCATCGAAATACTACTCCGGGCTCTTACCGCTACGCCAACTACTGCTCGGCATGCGCACTCTAACGTAAGTGGCTTATACGGTGCGAGAGCCACGTCAACATTTTCATTTTTATTTTCTATATGCTTGGCCATCTGGAGTTCCCACTTCGGGTACTTTCATTTCTAGCCAAGCCCTGCATGTTCTGTAAATTTGAGCAAAATCGGTAGTGACGAGTAGGGAATGCCCCCTTGTAAGTCCAAATCAGCGCCGAGTCACGAGAAAATGGGTAAACAGAATTTAATGAAAATCGGTATGTGAAGTCGGAGAATAAGGAACTACAGTCTATGCTATAAATAATTTTATAAGATGACCTTATATCACAGAGTCGAAAGAAAACTAAATGTGAAGACCTACAATATAGGAAGTTCATAAAATTGATCAACAGTAGCATTACATTCACCATTTGTGTGATGTGCTTTGTGTCTTCTGTTGCCACTCATTTACGATAGACAGGATTACTGCTGCGTACCGAGTATTTTTTTTTTTAATTTGACTTACGTCGCACCGACACAGATAGATCTTATGGCGATGATGGAATAGGATAGGGCTAGGAGTGTGAACAAAGTGGCCTTGGCCTTAATTAGGATACAGCCCCAGCATTTGCCTGGTGTGGAAATGGGAAACCACGGAGTACCATCTTCAGGGCTGCCGACAGTGGGGTTCAAATCCATTATCTCCCAGATGTAAGCTCACAGCTGTGCGCCCCTAACCACATGGCCAACTTGCCCGGTCGTACCGAGTGCAACAGCCTGCCTGAATATTGGTGGGAAGTAGCTGGAGAGTTCGATACTTTCTTTAGCATGCCATTCCACTGGTTCATACATTTTCTGATACTACTGGTACGTAACACACTGGTTCATTCATCATAGCATTCGAGCTATTCAACCCCTACTCTGAGGCACTGATTGGAATGAGCAGAGTGCATATTTAACGGAATAATGTCAGAGGAGTGTTCGCGACTGTCTGAGGCTTGGTCATTCCAGCTCTGGAACTTTGGACTGTTAGATCGGCACCGTAGTACTGTTCGTTAAAAGTGAGAAAAGTGCAGTTTTTCATTTGATCAAGTACTTTATATGATATTGCTTTTAATTGCTACTTTCCTACTGACGTTTGTGTAATGACCTATGTTGACTTCAGTTAGGAAAACCACAAGGTCAGTCTCTGAGAATCCAATCCCGTAGCAAAGCACAGGTACATCAGTAGTAAAATAATAAAAATACATATTTGTCTTATGAAATTAAATAATCCTGCAGTCATTATTCTTATTTTTCTTGTTAAGAGAAGAGAAAAATACATTTTTGATAACAGATTTACTTTTCATGAAGAACCTTATTGATAAGTCTTCATTAAAAATGTGCATTCTGAAATGAAAGATTTTTCTTATCCCCTTAACGAATATAAACAAAACAAAACAAAACTTAACATTCTTTGCCAATTCGTTCATTTATATGCTCATACATTCTAAAGTTTATTTCTATTTACAATGACCGAGCAAGTTGGCCGTGCGCATCTCTGAGCTTGCACTTGGGAGATAGTGGGTTCAAACCTCACTGTTGCCAGCCCTGAAGATGGTTTTCTGTAGTTTCCCATTTTCATATCTTAACTAAGGCCATGGCCGCTTCCTTCCCACTCTTAGCCGTTTCCTATCCCATTATTGCCATAAGACTTAACTATGCCAGTGGGATGTGAAGCCAATTGCTGTAGTATTTACAATGAGGAAACTGGCAACTAGTGATGTGGATGTAAATTTTCATGAAAAATATTGAACCAAACCAAACCAAACCAAACCAAACCCCATGGCACTACAGCCCTTGAAGGGCCTTGGCCTACCAAGCGACCGCTGCTCAGCCCGAAGGCCTGCAGATTACGAGGTGTCGTGTGGTCAGCACGACGAATCCTCTCGGCCGTTATTCTTGGCTTTCTAGACCGGAAAAATATTGAAACCCGATGTTAATCTAATTTGTGAACATGAGACTATACGAATAGCCACTAAATTAGTTAACATGTTAACTCTGTCTTATTTAGATGCGTTCTGTTCTAATGACATCCTCAACGTTCTTCCATGATCTGCAAGGTCACCTTTAGTTGTCCATGCCGTGGGTTCTTGGTCTTCCCACCATCTGCTTTACTGCCACATGCCTCTCCAGGTTTGTGCTGTTGTCATATATGGGAACAGTGAATCAACAGATGTTCGAGAGTCTCTTACCTCTGAGCACGGATTGGCAGTGCTGTCTAATCAAAGCCGGTCTGCTCCATATCCACCTGACCTGAGTCATTCTGAATCGTTTCAGCCTGGTGTTTGTTTGGAGACAAAATAAGTTTTGAGAAGGAAACAAGAAACTCTTCTGAAGCGTCGTCGGCTGGGAGAGCTTAAGAAGGAGGATTTAGCCAGCCAAACAAAATCAGTAATTGTGAATGTATTGCAATAGAAGTTGGCTGACTCGCATTTTTTTGCAGACTGTGAATATCAAAAAAAGCCAAGAAGTGACTGCAATAACGTGTAATATTAACCTTCATTCAGTCTAGAGATGTGTTAATGAAACAAAATATTCACCCAACCAAAAAAATATGTTCTTTTTCGTTTCCAAGGAAGAACTGTGATAAAGAGAGAAACTTAGCGTACTTGTATACAGCTAAGAGAGAAGTTAGAATATAGTGAAAGTGTATGTTTAATGCGACGAGTGCTGCACTACTTAGGCTTCAAATACAGGAGGGCTAATGATGGAAGAAAAATTCTGTTAGAAAGACAAAATCTGGTCTTAGCCCGTGCACGATATTTGAGAAACATGTATGACCTGAAACATGAGCAATACCAGAGGCAACGTATTTATTTATTTATTTATTTATTTATCTATCTATCTATCTATCTATCTATCTATCTATTTATTTATTTATTTATTTATTTATTTATTTATTAGCTGATGTACCTGTGCTTCGCTACGGGATTCTCAGAAAGACTGACTTGGTGGTTTTCCTAACTTAATCCAACATAGGTCTCTACAACCGTCAGTAGGAATGTAGCGACTGAAAGCAATGTTATCATATAAAATACTCGATCAAATGAAACACCGCACACTTTCTCACTTTCAACGAACAGTACTGCGGTGCCGATCTAAGAGTCCGAAGTTCCAGAGCTGGAATAACCAGGTCGCAGACTGCCGTGAACACTCCTCTGTCATTGTTCCGTTAAACATGCACACTACTCATTCCAATCAGTGCCTCCGAGTAGGGATTGAATAGCTCGAATACTATGATGAACCAGTGTGTTACGAACCTGATATATCAGAAAATGTATGAACCAGAGGAATGGCATGCTACTTCCCGCCAATATACAGGCAGGCTGTTTCAGTCGGTACGACCAGGCGAGTTGGCCGTGTGGTTAGGAGCGCGCAGCTGTGAGATTGATATATATAGATTTATCTATACGACCACTAATGACATAAATAACTTATTTGAGAATTACATTTCAGGCCTTCACCTAAACTACCATTTCACTCAGCGTGAATAAAATAATTTATAGCCTAGATTGTAGTGGTTCATCACCCGACATTACATGACGATTTTCATTAAATTCTCTTCAGCCGTTTCCTCTCGATGCGTGTACATACATACATACATACATACAGACGGACAGACAGAAATTATGGGAAAGTAAAAATTGCATTTCCTTGTTACTGTAGACATGACAGATACAGAAATACCATTCATTTCAAATTCTGAGCAATGTACAGGCAAAACACTTATTTTATATATAGATTACATTTCAGGCCTTCCCCTAAACTACCATTTCACTCAGTGTGAATTACATTATTGTTAGCCTAGATTATAGTGACCTATTCCCCGACTTTGCATACCAATTTTCGAGAAGATACGACCACTAATACAATAAATGTTTGACAATTAAATTTTAGGCCTTCCCCTAAACTACCATTTTTCTCAGCGTGTATAGCCTATATTGTAGCGACTTTTTTCCAATGTTTGTCTTCTGATTTTCATTAAGGCACGACCACTAATAACATAAATATTTGAGAATTAAATTTCAGGCCTTCCCCTGAACTATCATTTCACTCAGCATGATCAAAATAATTTATAGCCTAGATTCTAGCGGTTAATCACCTGACTTTACATTCCAATTTTCATTAAATTCTCTTCAGCCGTTTTCTCGTGATGCGTGTACAGACAGACAGACAGACAGAAATTACGGAAAAGTAAAAAATGCATTTTCTTGCTACTCTGAACATGACCGATACAGAAATACCATTATTTTCAAATTAAAAGCAATGTACAGACAAAACTCTTATTTATATACAGGGTGCAGCGAAATTCGCGCACTCGGGCGTCGCAGTGCGACTGCTCACATGCCAGCAATAAAAAAATGTCTCTCACAAAGGTTCGTCCTTAAAGTATATCCGGCAGAAAAAAAGGGCATTGAAGAGTGGCAATCTGGCAACACTGTAACCACATGTAGGGTAACAACCTCTGTCAACACGTATTCTTTGTGCTGTACAGTGGGTGCAGTGGATACAGTTTTGGGTTTGCATTCAGGAGGTCGAGGGGTCGATCCTGGGTTGAAGCGTATTTTTTTAATTTCATAAATGTAGTCCAGGTGGTATGGTATCTGGCAACTTAATCGTCAACAGCCATTGCAGCGGGTCCTCTAAAAACCCTTTGCACTTACATACTACGATCCTACAAATGGACGAACAATCGTTTCCCTTGGTCAGCTTTGAAAGACGTCCTTTCCACGTCGTGGGCGTGAATTTATTCGCACCACTTCGTGTACTAAATGTGAAACCTGTTTTCTTTCTACCCTCCTCCAATGATCTCACAGATTAGTAGCAACTGTTATTCTTGCCTCGTTCAAGTCCATTGTATTTCGTAAGGGCTTACGTTACCAGTAGGCCTAGCAAGGTATTTGTTGTGTTCAGCGTTACAAAATGTTGTAAATGTAGGATACATGAGACCTAAAGTACAGTGTCTTACTGTATTACAGTATGTAATGTCCGACGGAAATTAGTAAACAAAAAATGGCGCCTCAACCCAGGATCGAACCCTCTACCACCTGCATGCCAACCCAAAACTCTATCCAATGCACCCACTGCGCAGCACTAATATATGTTGCTGACAGAGGTACTTACCGTACATGTGGTTACAGTGTTGCCAGATTGCCACTATTCAACGTCCTTTCTCTGCCTGATATACTCGCAGGACGAACTTTTGTGAAAGACACTTTTTATTGCTGGCATGTAGAGAGTCACGCTGCGACGCCCGAGAGCGCGAATTTCGCTTCACTCTGTATATAGATTACATTTCAGGCCTTCCCCTAAACTGCCATTTCACTCATTGTGAATAACATTATTGATAGCCTAGATTATAGCGACCTATTCCCCGACTTTGCATACTAATTTTCGTGAAGATACGACCACTAATACAATACAATTAAATTTTAGGCCTTCCCCTAAACTACCATTATTCTCAGCGTGTATAGCCTATATTGTGGCGACTTATTTCCCATCTTTGTCTACCGATTTTCATTAAGACACAACCACTAATAACATAAATATTTGAGAATTAAATTTCAGGCCTTCCCTAAACTACTATGTCGCTCAGCGCGATTCAAATAATTTATAGCCTAGATAGTAGCGGTTCATCACCCGACTATACATTCCGATTTTCATTTAATTCTCTTCAGCCGTTTTCTCGTGATGCGTGTACAGACAGACAGACAGACAGACAGACAGACAGACAGACAGACAGACAGAAATTACGGAAAAGTAAAAAATGCATTTTCTTGTTACTGTGAACATGAACGATACAGAAACGCCATTCTTTTCAAATTCTGAGCAATGTACAGACAAACTCTTATTTTATATATAGATTACATTTCAGGCCTTCTCCTAAACTACAATTTCACTCAATGTGAATAACATTATTGATAGCCTAGATTATAGCGACCTATTCTCCGACTTTGCACACCAAATTTCGTGAAGATACGACCACTAATACAATAAATATTTGACAATTAAATTTTAGGACTTCCCCTAAACTACCATTTTTCTCAGCGTGTATAGCCTATATTGTAGCGACTTATTTCACATGTTTGTCTACCGATTTTCATTAAGACACGACCACTAATAACATAAATATTTGAGAATTAAATTTCAGGCTTCCCCTAAACTACCATTTCACTCAGCGTGATTAAAATAATTTATAGCCTAGATTGTAGCGGTTCATCACCCGACTTTACATTCCGATTTTCATTAAATTCTCTTCAGCCGTTTTCTCGTGATGCGTGTACATACATACATACATACATACATACATACATACATACATACATACATACATACATACATACAGACAGACAGAAATTACGGAAAGGTAAAAAATGCATTTTCTTGTTACTGTGAACATGACCGATACAAAAATACCATTCTTTTCAAATTCTGAGCAATGTACAGACAAAACTCTTATTTTATATATATATTTATTTATTTATTTATTTATTTATTTATTTATTTATTTATTTGTTTGTTTGTTTATTTGTTTATTTATTTTGGATTGATGGTGCCCACTGGAAAAAGGTGTAAGAATGATTTTTTACCACACAGGTGGTATTAAAAGTTTTATACCCTAGTGTAAGTGCGTGTTCCTGTTCAACAACTCTGGCAGAGGCTACCACTTGGAAAACCAGACATCTTGTAAAAAAGTATGTTATAGAAGACCTGTTAATAAAACTGGAAGAACCTTTTGTAATAGTTATGGATAAAGCTCCATATCATTCAGATTCACTTGAAGTACTCTGTACAAGCTGGAAGAAAAAAACTCAAGACTGGTTGCTGAGAAGTATATATTTTAGTGAACAAGAAACTTGAGCAGAATGTTTGGAAGAAAAGTTGCTCCATTCAAAGTAGAAAAGAAGCATGACCTTGTTTAATTTCCACTCTCATGATGCCATGGGATAGTAATGTTGCCAGTTTACCACTGCCTATACAACCCAATTGAATTAATTTGGGCTCAAGTCAAGAGAAAAGTGGCAGAGAGGAACAAGACATTCAAAATAAAAGATGTAGAAAAATTATCATCAGAAGCCATCGACCGTGTGACTGCTGCTTCAGTCCCGCAGAAAATCTTCAAACATACTATTGAGCCAAGGAAATAGTAAAAGATGAAAGAATGGAGCCAGTAACTAAGAAAACGTAGACTGCCTTGAAGCTAGAAACCGATTCTTAATATATAGCAATAAAAGAACCTGCTAAATTATCCATTAAAACAGGTATGCTCCTATTCCATGCCAAAGTTGTACCAGTAATCACCTATGGGATAAATTTAATATGGGATCAACTTACAATAACAGACCTGAAAGCCATAGAAGGAATGAAAGCCAGATACTTAAAAGGAATCCTGAGCATATCAAAAAGACTGTTTTGATCCTAGCACATGTTCTTGCACAGGAACATTTTCTAATATAGGAGTTGAGAATAACAGTGCAACTACCATCTTCTAGACAAGAGCAAGAGCAGTTGAGTATCAGGAGGATGAAAGCAGAAAACATAGCAAGTGATTTCTACACCAGGAACTGGGTGGGACTGAATTGTCAGATGAGAAGTGCAGTCACAAGACTGGCAGTGCACAGATTTCACCATAAGCTGTGTATGCGAGCCATATTTCATGAACCCGTGATCTTTCTCTCTCTCTCATAATCGCAAAACTTGTGTGACAGTTAAAAGTTTGTTCCAAAAGAGCCAAAATACTGACTACATAGAGAATATTAAACATAACATTCAATAAATTTCTGTGTGATATTTTCTGTGATCGTTTAGTGTTGAATAGAATAGATCTATTTTATACTAATTATGTCCATTTGGCTCTAATGAATACTTATTAATACATTTTAATTTTATGTAAACATATTCTTTAAAGTAGCTTAAAGTATAGTAGACCGAGCTCGATAGCTGCAGTCGCTTAAGTGTGGCCAGTATCCAGTAATCGGGAGCTAGTGGGTTCGAGCCCCTCTGTCGGCAGCCCTGAAGATGGTTTTCTGTAGTTTCCCATTTTCACACCAGGCAAATGCCGGGGCTGTACCTTAATTAAGGCCACAGCCGTTTCCTACCACTTCCTAGGCCTTTCCTATCCCATTGTCGCCATAAGACATATCTGTGTCGGTGCGACGTTAAGCAAATAGGGGGAAAAAAAAGTATAGTAGTAAAATACTTTTTAAAGTTATATTGTAAACCATAAAGAAAGAAAAGTATTTCAATAAAACTGATACAGATTTATATGTAATACAAAAGTACTTACCATGTTCTGTGCTGGCGCATACGACGTAAACAACTCAAACAACCTCAGGTAGTGACATATGTATGGCCACTTTCAGGGCCATTTCCCAGGAATCTAAGGGACCCATGGAAACACGTTTCAGATTAAGAATTAAAGTCAGATTGTTAACTACATTTTTCGTACAGACAACATTTTTAGGCTCAAGAAACAGAATGTTGGGGGCACTTACTGAAAATTTCAGTGCATGATTTTATGGTTTTAAATTTAAGTGTTCAGGTGTTTATTCTTTAATTATTTACAGTGGTTTATATGGAATATATATATTTTTGCTTCAGAGATCCCCACCTGAACAAGTTGGATTTGTCCAAGGTAAAGGCACAAGGAAATAGATATTAAACAAAAAAAAAAAAAGCAGAAAATTTCAACTTCCTCTCATCATCTGCTTTTTAGACTACCAGAAGGCCTTGACTGTGTTTGTGGGAGAAAATGTAGCTAGTGTTGTTGGAAATGAGAGTTCCTGCACATCTGGATAAGAAGTTTGTATGAAGCCACCTCACCTATTGTTAAAATAAATGGCAAACTGTCTGAGAAGTTCAAGCTCCAGAAAGGTGTCTGGCAGGGCTTATATTTTGCCAGCCATGCTCTTCAATATCTACGGTGAGTACATAATGAGAGATGCACTTAGGATGGTGGATTTCCCGGTGATGATAAGAAAATATTCAACCTCCATTGTGCAGATGATTCTGCACTCATTGCTGTTGATTGGAAGAAAATAGCAGAGCTCATTTCTCATGCCAAAAATGTCAGTGTTGAAATAGGACTACAAATTATCATGAACAAGATCAAAATAATTATTGTTGTAGAGCCAAAAAGTTAGCCAGCACAGACATCTTCAAGGAATTGGAAAACGTCTCAGAAAGGCTATACTTTGATTCAGTCATTTCCAGTTCAGGTAGCTGGGTTCATGAAGTTAAAAGAACAACTGTGGCCAAAAAATGTAATGATGAATTTGTCTCATTTATGGAAGGATCACTGTATCTCGTTACCACTGAAAATGAAAGTAGTATCCAGTCTGGTATTTTCGGTTTTCCTCTGTGGAGCCAAGATGTGGACTCTTCATGCTACAGACTTGAAGAAAATTGATGCCTTTGAAATGTGGTGCTGGGAAAGAATGTTAAACATACCTTGGACAGCATTTTGGTGCAATGATTTCATTATAAACCAGCTCTTCCCCAGAATCAGATTATCATCAATATATAAACAAATAGATTTACAATTCTTTGGACATACTATGTGACGTGGAAATAATGGCATAGAAAAGTGATCATTCTTGAAATTGAAAAGAGAGATCGTGAATGAGCTTCCACTCAGTAGTCAAAGATTATCAAGAATGTAATTGGAGTGAATATCTTTTGTGCAGAACATCTGGCTGAGGACCACAAGAAATGAAGACAACTGACCAGTAGCCTCCTCAGAGATCACAATCCTCAGAATTGAGGGAACAATAAACATGAGATACGGAAAATAGTTACACCACTGAAACCAACAGCTTTTCCTGAAGCTTATAGTATCATTTGTTTTTCAATATTGAAGGAGGTAACATCATTAGCTTGAAAGAGAACAAACTGTTCGCACTCTGAAATGATGTGTTCAATTAGACATTTCTTTGCTAGTTACTACATAACCTTGTGAACAGCAAAACTTCTCTGATCCGCCTAATTTAGTGACTGCGACTTTACATACAGTTAACAACAGTTTGGTGTATTTTATATAGAGATTGTATGCATTTTAAATGTATATTTGCTTATCCACTTTCTCTTGGAATTGCAATTAGTACAATTAGTTGTTGACCAAAATGAATGATCAGAATCAGAGAAATATAATATGGGGGAAATATTGAATGTGCAGGAAAATCTGTAAATTATGTTGACGTTAATCCAATTCTGAATCATTGGAGGCCTGTATTCGAATGTGGATTTCATTGATGAGCCTTTCATCTGTAGACTACTTCCCAAAAGTATAATCATTTTTAAAACTGGGTTTTCTTTTCTTTTCAGATATTCCTGAAATGCTGCTGGAAAATGTGGTCTTATACCAGAGATTGAGAATATACACCTGTTTTAATAAGAACCAAAACAGTATGTTTTTGTAAGTCTTCTGTAAATGTGAAATGTACATACTTTTATGAGTACCCTAATTGGTGTTGGTAAAAAAAAAAAAAAAATGTAAAAATGATGTACTGTAGAAAGTGTTAATTTTTTAACATACCACTATATATGGCTTTAAAATCTTACTTGTCAACCAGAACATTCTCTTGTGTATTTATTGTGATCAATGTCTTTGAAGGACTTGTTAATGTCTTTTATTTTTAATCACCTGTTAGACAAAGTACCATCAGTTAGGTTTACTTCATTTGCCTGGGAAACTTTGGCCATTCCATGTCTAAGTTACTTTTTCTCAACTGCCATCTAGAAATTAGTAGCAAACATTAATTTTAAATAGTGCATTCAGAAACCTATATGCATAATTATGTCAATATATGTGTTTCACGTTTTCAACCTTTGTTACAGCTATGAAAAATTGTGTTGTTGCAAAATAAATGGTTATTCTACATGATGGTGATTGTGTTTTATCCTGTAATAAATCTTGGTTTATTAGAGAAGTATCTGGCAATGCATTCTCCAGATCTTAGAGCAAGTATTAAATGGGGCTCTTATAAATCACTTTTTAATAAAACTGTGGTATCACGTGCAACTTCAGCCATGCTGCAAGATTACAAAAAACAAAAAAAAAGTGTCGAAGCCATTCTTACCAATATTATACAACCCTGTCTACGCTGATAAGATATTTAAATGAAATTCTAACTGGGGGGGGGGGGCCTTTCCATTCGGAAGACATCTGAAATTAATGTAGTTTCCAGAACATTTATGTTTTTGTTAGTTTATGTAAGTCTAGCAATAAGTGTTAATGTGTTTGTGAAGCATATTCATTGAACACCTTTAAAAGAAATTGATTTCAATAAAACACTTTCAGATAATACAGTGTTTTCATAAGTGAATGTTATTAAACATTTAATGCTTTAAATTGAAGCCTATGAACATGTAAAATAAATTTTTAATTTCTCTGAATACATTTGTTTCATTCTTACTCGGTAATGAAATTATGAATGTGGCACTGCAATTTAAGTGATGTTTGGGGCTGCAAACACCAAGTCGTAACCTCTCATAACCTATGACTCCCTTTTACCAGTGTTTATTATGGGCCAAGCTTTTCTGCTTAAGACATGCAATTTGTCACAATATTTTTATACCATTAACAGTTTTCTACCACTTATAGTGGCCAGAGTAACCTATATACAGGAATAACTTCCATTATTAAATTTACATTAGCCGATGTTACCCAAAACTTGAGGAGAATTTGGTCACAATTTGCTTATCTTTAAACCAGCTAATGAGATATTTTGTGTGCGTGCGTGCGTGCGTGTAATGGAGCTTATGGAAGAAAGAAAGTAGAACTGGCTGAGACTATGCTTCTGGATGTGTTAGTAGTTAATGATAATATATGTTTGGCTAAGGGGAGATAACGAAAAAGAGATAAGAACTTACATTACCGAGCTCGATAGCTGCAGTCGCTGAGGTGCGGCCAGTATCCAGTATTTGGGAAATAGTGGGTTCAAACCCCACTGTTGGCAGTCCTGAAGATGGTTTTCCATTGTTTCCCATTTTCACACCAGGCAAATGCTGAGACTGTACCTTAATTAACGCCACGGCCACTTCCTTCCCACTCCAAGCCCTTTCCTACCCCATTGTTGCCATAAGCCCTATCTGTGTCAGTGCAACATAAAGCCAATCGTAAATGAAAAATAAAAAGAAAGATTATAAAGTGTTCTTGACGGGTGTTAAAAGGGGAAGGGTAGAGTGTGGTGTAGGACTGTTCATCAGGAATACTATTGCACGTAACATAGTTTCTGTTAGGCATGTAAATGAGCAAATGATGTAGATAGATTTGCCAGTTAGAGGAATTAGGACAAGAATTGTTTCAGTTTATTCACCATGTGAATGTGCAGATGAGGAGGAATTTGTTAAGTTTTATGAAGCACTGAGTGATGCCGTAGTCAGGGCAGCGACAAGGATAGGATAGTGTTTTAATGGACAATTTCAATGCAAGAGATGAAAGTAGAACAGAAGAATATAAGAGGGTGATGGATAAATATGGGGAAGATATGGAAACTAATAGAAATTGGAAGCATTTACAGGACCTCTGTGCTAGTATGGGATTAACAATTATGAACACATTCTTCAGACATAAGGCTATTCACCGCCAGGCATGGGAGGGTAGGCACACCAGATCCATATATCATAACCGACTTTGAATTCAAGAAATTGTCAGGAATGTGTGGGTATTCTGGGGATTTTTCAGTGATACAGGCCACTATCTGATCTGTAGTGAACTAATTATCTCTAGGCGTAGGATAGAGAAAATTAAATCTGCCTGCAGAAGAATAGGAGTAGAAAATCTCCAGGATGAGAAAATTAGAAGTTCGGTAGAACTTTGTTAAGGCGTTTCTGCAAGGGACAAGGAAAGGAAACATGTTAAGCGAGAAAACGTACTACTGAATACACAATGAAAACTATCCAATAGAGATATGGAAACACTTCACATGTTTTTTTTTTTTCTGACATGCATGCATTTTATGTCGTGTATGTGTTGGTACAGTGAAAGATGTAGGCTATCTACCATTTTTTAAAGTGAGATGACAGTATTAAAAGGCGTAAAAAAATACAAGAGAACAAATATGAAAACCTTTTGCACTGCGGCCTTTAAATAACAACAGTATAGTAAAATGTGTGTAAAATACCACACAGCAAATATGAAAGGAAAAAAAAACATTTGCTGGTGCCCATAAAAGTCTCAACACATTATTGCAGATCACACTCTTTCTAAAATAAATGTTGGCTGAAGCCTTATATTTCAGACCAGTGGGTTAATGTTTATTAAACATTGTTTTCTGGTCACATTTCGACCATGGATTTTTTGGAGGTTAACCCGTTGGGTGCCACGTGCCGTCATATGGTGTCACGCTGGTCTTCAAATTTGAGATGGTGTGATTCCATATGGCGGCACACAGGTCTTGAAATCAGAGTTGGTGTGACACCATATGGAGGCACAGCAATCTTTTGGGCGATGCACTGTAGAAAATCAGCTGTGACATCTATGTGCGTAAAATTGGTACTACATGAAGAGTGAACTACAGTGTCTATTCCAGCTATGTACTGCTACTATGTGCCATCATATGGCACCACAGTATTCTTCCAAAATCACTGACTGGCCAGTGGTCATTCTCACAAGTGAAAGCATGCCAGGCTTTTTTTTTTTTTTTTTTTTTCATCGTTTACGTGCAAATTATCATTTGGTTTGTATAGTTGTGCAAAAATATAAAGGAATGGAAGATATTTGTAATATTCTTGGTGGAAATGGTAAGTGACTTACCAAGAAGAGAATTAATGCTGAACATAACAGGCTCACTCCCAAATACATGTTCCCATAAATCCATACTGGCATAAGCAAGCTACATAGTGCCTAAAATACAATAGAATATAATACAGGCTATTTTATGGCTCCTGCTCAACCCTTAATGGTGATACCAGAGGCCATGACAATAGGCACAAATTTAGTGCAAATAATAACAATAATAGAGTGTCGATTCGGCACTTTGAGGATTAAAGACCTCCTTTTCCCTTCCGGCTGAACTCGCGTAGCTGGTGCATTCCATGACTTCTGCTAACCACTCTCAATGACCTACTCCCATTCACTGATTCAGCCATAACCTTACTCCACTGCCATGTTAGTGTGTCGTAATCTCCTCTTTGAACTTTTTACGTTCTACTTCATTGCTCCTAGTCATCATTAACTCAATGTTTTTAACTCCACATACTGTACAAAAAGAAAAGGAAAACAATACATGCAAATAAACAGAAAATGAACAAAACAAAATAATAATAATAATAATAATAATAATAATAATAATAATAATAATAATAATAAGATCATGTGTAATGGTGCTGCGTCATTTGTCGGCTTATACAGAAGAACTGTACTTCTTTTATGGCTTCCGAGGAATAATAGTGGTTCTACTTGTGGTGTTACAAATGAGTTAGTATTATCTTGTGATTCTGTTGTTATATAACAGGGTTTTTGGTTAATATTTAAAATGAATTTCATGCCGTAAATGTCCGCCATATTGGTAAATACGACAATTATTCCATAGATAACACGATCTAGAGGTCACTTCATATATCTAGTGAACATTTTTTATATAACTGCACTCATTTTGTTTCCTTTGTCATCAATTCCATAGAAACCACGAATAAGATATGCAATATTCCTTTTACTATCAGCGTTGCCAAGGCCACACTGCCGGCCACTATATTGTCAGCCATTTTTAAGCCTGGCAGTGTGACGCATATGTAATGGACAGCATAATGCATTATTACCTGGTCAGCTCACGTGGGGGTTTAGTTCCGAACTGAGTACGAACTAAGCATAACCCTGCGTGAGACACTGGGATGGGGCCCTCAACCCCGACACGGCGCGTCCCAATGGCTAATAGGGGAAGTCTCCTGTAGATATACAGGACAAGTGTGAATAAGACGTAGTCAAATAAGCACTCGCGGATCAACTGAGGAAACTAGAACTGTGGTCAACGGCTTCGATGGCAGAAGAGGACATATGTCTCAATGGCTGAGAGGGCGGAAGAACCAAAAATAAAATCCACCTCGCGTCTGACTCGGATCGAGCGGTGAAGTGGTCAGCGTCTGTTTACCTAGTAGGTACGGCTGTATAGTTACGTTCCAGGAACTAGCAATCCCTGGTCCTAATTTCCCAGTGGAAACACTGGATCAATCTTTGATTACAAGCTATGATGATTCGTGAGAGTAAAATCAGCATTACCCCAGGTGGTAACCAATCCACCCGTCATGAGACGGCTACTGGGTATTCGGATTCTGGGGAACCCAGGCAATCACGAACGCAGAGAAAGTCGGAGTTCTCTGGCAAACTAACATCCAAAACCTTCACATACATTGGCATGTTCAATGTAAATACCTTAATCCAACCTGGTAAATTGCACAATCTTGCAACAGAACTAGATCAACAGAAAATTCAGATACTTGCCCTGCAGGAAACGAGATTCACTGATGAGGACACAGCTGATTATGGAAACTACCGTATCTTCAAGAGTAAAACGGAGCGGAGAGTTGGTAAGGGAACTCCCTTACTAGGAATGGCCTTCATGGTTCATAAAAGTATTGTAGACTCAATAAAAGAAGTTACTCCCATAGGTAACCGGCTCATGACAATGCGAATCCAATGTGCTAACAAGAAATATACAATAGTGAATGTACATGCACCCACTAACGCGGACAATAAAAAAGAACCGCAAAAAACTGATGCATTCTGGGCTAAACTTGAGAAAATCATGGCGAAGATTCCAAAAGAGGATACAAAAATTTTGCTGGGCGACTTTAACGCACAAATTGGTAAAGAAAAAGAACATCAGAAAACTGTTGGCAAATTCCCTGCTCACAAATTCACTAACAAAAACGGGTTGAGACTCGTTGAACTGTGTCAACAAAACAATCTTAAAATCATGTCAACTTCTCTGAGAAAATCTCCTCGGAAACAGAAGACCTGGAGGTCTCCCGTTCCAGGGATCGGTGAATTTCAAATCGATCACATTGCCATCTCTCATCCCATGCAGAGAGAGGTACACGATGTACAGGTACGCCGAGGAGCAAACGTCGATTCCGATCACTACCTAGTGAGAATAAAAGTAAAATTCACCCCGAAGAAAATTCATCATAAGAGGTCACAAATACCGAAGTTTGATACGACACAGATTGGAAATACTAATCTGCAAGAAGTGTGGGAAAGGGAACATGCAGGCACCTGGGAGAAATTCCGCAACAAAATCATCCAGAAAGCTCGAGAGAAAATTCCCCTGAAAAAGAATACTAAACACCCTTGGTGGAATTCTGAATGTGAACGTGCCTTGAAGGAACGAAAAGAAGCATTCCAGAAATACAACAGCAAGAAATCACCAGAAAACCAAACATATTTCAATGAAACTAGAAAACGAGTAGCCAAAATCATCAGGCAGGTCAAGAGAAAACACTTGAAGCAACAACTGGACTCGATTGAAGACAACTTTCGTAACTACAATGTACGAGATTTCTACAGGGAATTCGGAGGACAAGTCCGTGGGTATGCTCCTCAAAACCTGGCTTTCAAAAGATCAGATGGAAAACTTGCATTCAGTAATCAAGATAATTGTCAGGAATTAGCACTTTACTTCGCTGATCTCCTCAACTGTCCAGAGCCCCTCACAAGATTCCCTCAAGAACCCCCAAGTCACACTTTCCCAGAATCTCCACCACCGACAGAGGAAGAAATCCGCGGCCACATCCTCAAACTTAAAAACAATAGGACCTCCGGAGAAGATGGCATCATTGCGGAACTTCTGAAAAATCTTGGACCTAACTCCCTCAAGGAGCTCACTCAAATCATCACAGATATCTGGCAATCGGAAGAATTACCTCAGGACTGGAAATGCGCCCTCATCCACCCATTACACAAAAAGGGAGATAAGACCGACGTAAACAATTACAGGGGCATTTCTCTTCTCCAAGTGACTTACAAAATTCTTTCAGCTTGCCTTTTGAAGAGAACGCAAGAACAACTTGAACAAAGTATTGGCGAATATCAAGCAGGCTTCCGCCCTGGTCGCTCGTGTACAGAACAAATATTCAACTTGAAGGCAACACTTAAATACAAAGCACTGAGGAACAAACCGGTCATCTGCATTTTTGTTGACTTCAGGAAAGCGCATGACTCGGTTGATCGACAGTCTCTCTTCGTTATTCTTGAGGAACTGGGGCTTGATTCCAAGACCCTCAACCTCATCAAGGCAACACTCACTGACACTATCTCCAAAGTTAAATTCATGGGGGAGATCTCTGAACCATTCCCGATTAAAACTGGCGTCCGACAAGGTGACGGCTTATCTCCGCTTCTTTTCAACCTCGTCCTAGACAAAGTCATCCGCGAGTGGGAAAAGGTATTGAAAGACATGGGATACTGGCGCCCCATACGACTAGGACGACCCAAAGACGGTATTGAGATATCATGCCTCGCTTTTGCAGATGACCTGGCCATACTTACAGATGATGTATTCACAGCCGTTAAACAAATTGAAACCCTTAGCGAATGTGCTGGAAAGGTTGGCCTACAAATTTCCTTTGAAAAGACCAAGTTCTTCTGCTCAAAACTTGACATCCAAACTTTGAACACGACACATGGGCAAATCAACCGAGTACCACACTTCAAGTACTTGGGAGAAATACTTGAACCAACGGGAGGCGAGAAGGTTGCCCAGAAAATTCGCCTACAAAAATTTCGGAAAGCCTACGGTAGGGTTCACAACATATACAATAAAAAGTGCTTGTCCCGCCTTGCAAAGATCAGACACTATAATACAGTAATAAAGCCCGAAGTATTATATGCCAGTGAGACCCTTACACTAAACGGGAAAGGTGACCTAGAAAATATTTTAAAAGAAGAAAGGAGAATCCTGAGGAAAATTCTCGGTCCCCGAAAAACAGAAGATGGATATAGACTGAGGTTACGCAGAGAGACAGAAGAGCATTCCAACATTGCAGCAGACATCCGCAAAAGACGTCTGAAATTCTATGGGCACGTCCACAGATTGCCGGCAAGTAGACTGACACACAAGATTCTCACCTACATAGAACAACTAAAAAATATTCCATGGGTACTAGAAGTGAAGAAGGATCTGGAAAAAGCCCAGATAAACCCAAATGACACCGCGGACAGAAACCTTTATAGGAAAAAAATTAATGGATGGAAAGTGCAACCAGAGAACGAAGTGAAAAAGAAGACTGGAGCAAAGTGGACAGAAGAACGAAAAAGGATCCACGGAGAAAGGATGAGAGCTGTTTGGCAACTCAGAAAACAGAATCGTTAGAGCTTTGCGTGATCCATTGGGTCCATACGCACATAATAATAATAATAATAAAACTAAAGGAAGCACAGTACTCCTTGGACATGCCATGAGGTCCATTGGATACTCCGGAAATGTGACCCCTCAAAGTGAGGGTCACCACAGTAGTCATCCTCAGCTCCTGCATGCCACATCCAACGTCTCCCCTGGATATTCTTTATATCCCACCACATATTAAATTAACTATTCATATCAAACACCATTAACATACAAATAACAAAATTACCATCAACTTGCCAATCTCATACCGCCACCTCAATCTCTTCTTCATATAAATAGCATCATCTCACCATTCAAATATACTTCTAATCAAAAGTACCATCAAACTTCCCAATCACATACCGCCAACTCCATCTCTTATACATCATACTTTCCAATCTCATACCTCCCACTCACACCTTATTCATAATCCCTCTTCTCTACACTATTCACTATTCTTCTCAAATACCATTAACAACCACACTCTATCCTCAACTCATCATTCAAATATACTTATCCACCTAAATCACACTCTTATCCTTCAACTAACCACTCTTCCAAATTACCTTACTTATACTTATATACATACCTCAATTTCCAACCATACTTCCATAACTTTTACCTTCCACCCCTTCACACTCTTATTTAATTTAATAGAGAAATGTACACTCAAGTTTAAGCATTAATTAAATTTCACATTTCAGTCTTTGCTATAGTCTGTAATTGTCCTGGTTCTTTTCATGCGTCATGATGTGATATCTACTACACTTCTGTCCACACAAAGTACACTTACAGTCTTTGTCTGGCTCATGGAACTTCTTGTTTACGCATATCTTGTGGTTAAACCCGTGTATGGAGAGTCGTGTTATGACGTGGCGCTGCGTGTTGCACTCTCTAGTCCAACTATCGTCCGTCATTGCTGGTGAAGCGTAGAAGTCGAGGTCAAATTCGCTTTTCTTCCTTTCCCTGATGTTTACTAGTGCCCTGCTTGCTTCCATTGATTGTAGGTAGAATTGTGATAGTATGTCTTCAATGAAATACGTCTCCCGCATCATTTCGTATACCATCCGGGATGGCGCTGTCTTTCCAACTCGGGTAATCCTCTTCATGAACATTGCTTTTATTTTTTCTATTCTCATCAGGTCTCCGATCTTCAGCTTTTCCCACACGATCTCAATTATATATGTTATCACTGGTGCTACTGTCGTCTTGAAAAGTCTCATCGCCGTGCTAATTGATAGGTTTGATATGTTTTGAATGCTGTATGAGGCTCTGATTGCTGCTGCCGTTCTTTCTTAAATATGTATACCAAAGGAAGCCGCCGTTGTCTGTAGGTTTATTCCCAAATATTTGTAATTTCGTACCTTTTGTAATGGCTTTTGGTGTAACGTTATGTTGTCTTTGGGCATTGATTTCCCACCTTTTCTGAAGGTCATTTGTACTGTCTTTTCTTCATTTATCTGTAGGCTGTTTTCCTCCGCCCAGGTCTCTAGTCTGCGGACTGCCCTTTGCACATCCTCCTTTTCTTTCGCTCCCATCACCATGTCGTCTGCGTATAGGATCAGCTCTGCTTTTGATCCTTCCTCTACTGTGCGGTTCACATCTGCTGTATAAATGTTGAAAAGTGTGGCACTCATGGGATCCCCTTGCATAACTCCGTTTGTCTACGTTGTTTATTCGGATTATGTTCCTCTGTAGACATTGTTCAATTATTTCATTTTCTAGATTAGCTTTGGCCTGTTGAGTCAAACACCTTCTTGAAGTCAACAAAGACTGCGTGATATTTCCCTCCTTTGTATCTCAAGGCTGCTTCTACCTGACTCATTAAGTATTTCACTGCCTGGACCGTGCTCCTGCCTTTCATAAAACGAAATTGATTTTCTGGAATGTGCCCACTGAAGGCTTCTAGTAATCTTTCATTTAGTATCTTCGTGAAAACTTCAAAGGATGTGTTTTTTAGTGCTACTCCTCTAAATGAGTCAAGTGATGTTCTGCTCCCTTTTACTTTGAACAGTATCTTCCGAGTCACTGTGTTCCATCCGTCTGGTATTTTCCCAGTCTGTATGCATTTGTTCATTAGGTCTTTCCACAATTCTTCCATCTCGCCAAGTGAGTCTCTTAAGTGTTTCATGTAAATTTTGTCTGGTCTTGCGGATTTCTTGTTTCTCCCTCCTTGTATTGCTTTTTTCTAATTTCATACGTTATTGGCTCCAGAGCATGTGTGGGTTCTGCTATTTCTTTGTCATATGCTTGCTTCAGCCCTTCCTTATTCAGTATGTTTGAGAAATTATATTCCCAGTTCTGCGTATTAATTTCTCCTGTTGCGATTGACGTCTTCTTTTTCAGCGCTATGTATGGGTCTGATTTCGCTTCCTCGGCTTGTTTCCTTCTTCGTTTCTCTGTATATTTTTCTTTTTTCTTTTTTATTAGTTCTTTTTATATTCTTTCCTTTTTTTCTGCATATGTTGTTAGATCTTCTGGCCGTCTGTACAATTTTGCTGCATTCAGGGCCTTTAGAGTTGCTTTTCTTTCCTTTACTATTATAGCTTTCGTTATTACTTTGGTAGCTGTTTCTAGGACTTCTTCTAGTGTTTTCCTTGTTTTCTTCTATCGTTTCCTGCTGTATTTTCCTGGTATATATACTTGGTCTTTTTGTTTTCTCCCTCTTTTGTTGGATTTCCATACGTAGACGTGTCATTATAGGTATGTGTTTTCTTATTGGTGCTGCTGATGAGTTCCATAGGCCTTTTTGTTTACATGGTAGTTGTACTCCTCTAAAAAATAGTAGGTCGATGGCGCTATGACCGTTCTGTGCAGAGTAGGTTGGTGTCTCTTTTTGGTTCGCTATTCTGAAGCCTTCTTCTTCTAGTGTCTCGACAAGGATGCAAGTTTTGGTATTTTCTTTGTCTATCCCGCAGTTAAAATCTCCGGCAAGTATTACATTCCTTTCTGCTTTCGTTTGTTCTATGGCTATAGATATTTTATCCATTATGTTTTCTATAGGTGTATTTGGCTGAATATAAATTCCTATTATCGTGATTTCTGATGTGATTATTGTGACCCTGTTTTCCTCCTTGATGATTCGCTTGATATCTCCCAGTTTCCCTTTTATGAAGATTGTGATTTCCCCTGCTGGTCTTCCTTCCGTCGGGGTCGCTAGCTTGTGTATACCATAGTAACCTTGCAGCTCAATAGGTTCCGTGAGGAATGTCTCTGTGAGTATCATAACATCTGTGTCGACTGTTGTCTTCTGTGGTATGTGGGGTATTGCGTTTCTTATTCCCTCTATATTCCATAATAATACACTTATTTTCGTGCTCGACCGAGGTTCCTTCTTCTTTGGCAATTGGGTGAGATGTTTACTGAAGTTCCACCCCTCGTTCTTCCTCCGGTCTCCTATCATATCTCCAAAAGCGAAATCTTCTGGCTTTTATTCCCTGTAGAAAGAAATCCACGCTCTGTGCATCTTCCAGACAGATGTATGGGAAACCGACCTTAAAAGCTTTTCTGTCTCCCAGTGTATGAAGTTCTTCACAGTCTGTGTGTTCCATAATGCCATTCCTTTCCAAGAATTTTCTTATATTTGTTGCAGTGGTGCTCTGTTTAAGCCGATCTACGTACAGCCATGCCATTTTTTCACACCGTTATACATACATAATACTTCATTACAATTACTCTCCTGCCATAATAAAATACCTTATCAGTTATCACTATCGATACCATCGACTGTCTCTCTTCACTTAACTTCCTACTTCTCATTACTACACCCTCCTCTTTATTGTCTTTCTTACCCCACAGCTCTTTTAGAAAGAAGAGAATTAGTGAACCGAATTGGATATTTTTGAATTACTGATGGATTCTAATGGAGAGAAAGATGCAAGTATTGATGACAGTGAATATAATGCTAGTGATGATGAGTGCACTGACAGTATGAGGATGTATCGAGTGACGTGGAAGACGATGGTGATATTATAGGTGGGGACGGTGCTGGTGCAAATGGTGTACACAGTCATGTGAACAATGATGACCGGGGTCCTTGTGCAGAGGCACAGAAAGATATTCCTTTTACAAGCTGGAGCATCTAAATCTTCAAATTGATACTTCTTCAGCCAAAGGAGCATGCACATCAAGAATTTTGAATCGGTCTACAACTAACCCTCAAAACAATTAAGAGCGGACCGATGGCTACATGACCCTTGTAGTCACCTTCTACGACATGCAACAATTACCTGTGGATGTATTCAACCCTTCATATCCTTAGGGGATCCAACACATGGTACTAAACCACAATCCGTGTCCGTGCCTAGGTCGCCCCTTTCAGTCGCCTCTTACGACAGGCAGGGTATACCGGGTGTGTATTCTTCATCTGCGTCCCCCCTATAGGGGATAACAATATGCAATGTAATATAAGTACTTGTTTTGCATTTCAGTAGGTTTTCATAAATATTGTGTTAGTTTGAATTAGCACATAAATTTGACATATTTGAAATTTGTGTTGTACATTCCTTATAAACCATCAAAAAATTCTGTGCCACCATATGGCGTCACGCTATATTTTATGTTTTGTAAAAATTGATGTGACACCATATGGCATCACACATGACCTTGGTATGATGAGATAAAGTTTACTTAGTACATCATATTAATATATCCCGAGATTATATAAACAGCCTACAAGGCATACAATTGCTGTGGCACCAGAAGAATACTATTGAAATTCATGCCTGACACCAGTGGAATAGGTACTACAATCAGCTCAGCACTCACCATGTTAAACTCAGCCTTGTACAAGAGAAAGACTTTGACCGCCATCTTGAATTTTATAACACTTCGATCAACTCCAGTCTAAACTCAAATGTGCGAATTTCAACATGCGTGCCACCACTGAAAGATGCAGATGCCTGTCCACTTCCTGGATTTTAATTTTGCCTTCATTAGTAAGCGATTTCACAACCTTTTCAGTATCCATAACTGGGCTACCAAGAGACAAATATGAACCACACTGGTCAACTTCATACGATTATGTTCCTATTCTGTACGGAGGTTATCACATGACAAATATTCCTTACCCTACACTGTATCACCTTACATAGAATTAATTTCTAATTTCACTGAAAACCGGTACGCAAAACTGAACTTTACAAGTACAGGTACATGTTTCACCCATTATTTGGGCATCTTCAGCCTGTAGACAACAAGCTTTAATTGTGTTAAAACACCATTAATTTGTTACCCACAGTTATGTTTTGTTCACATTTTTTAAATTATTATCCTGGCATGTTAGTCTTAAGAGTTTATTAACATTTGTATACTATACTATATATGGTTAAAAAGGTCCCAAACCTTGACATAAAGGTTGTCTACAGGCTGAAGATGCCCAAATAATGGGTGAAACATGTACCTGACCTGATAAGTCTACATGAATTCATGTAGATTCAAACCACATTAAACGTGGAAAGTATTGAATAGGTGGTTTTATTAAATTATCATTGAGATTCTATGCCTAAACTGAACTTTGTTGATAAACTTAACCACGATAGGTTAATATGGTTGTTTGATCCGTATTGACTAGTCTGAATGTATTACTGAACTATTTAAAATAGTCTTATTTGAATCCGCCTTGTTTTTTAGTGAAATTAGAAATTAATTCTGTGTAAGGTGATATAGTGTAGGGTAAGGAATATTTGCCATGTGATAACCTACGTACAGATTAGGAACATAATCATATGAACTTTCCCGACACTAACAGCTTGCTCCCCGAGGCTGTAATGTGCCCTGAAAAATTCAGGAATTCAAGGCTTTTTCCTGTTTTCATGCAACTTTCCCTAACCTGCTTCCTGTAACAAGGGTTTTTACCTGTATTGGAAATTGCGTCCATTTACAAAGGATGAAAAACATTTTCAGGGCTAGGAAAAATGTGATCATACTAAGCAGCAATAGCAAAAATTTGTGATGCAATAAGTGAGGTATTTTTATATAGAATTAATACGAAGTGAAATGGGACTTTGAATTTACAACATGCTAAACAAGAAATCGTCTTAATGAGAAACGCACTAACGAGTTTTCACTGGACGTAGATGTGACTAGTGGAAAGTTCCAGACAATAAACAGTAAGCATGCTCAGGATACAGAAAGAGAATGGGTGGCATACAGGGATGCTGTAGTAGAAACAGCAAGGGAATGCCTTGGAACAACTGTGTTAAAAATGATAAAAAGCAAATATCTTGGTGAAATGATGAAGTGAGAGCAGCTTGTAAATGTCAAAAGAACATGTATTAGAAATTGCTCCAAACAGGAACTGATGCTAAAAGGAAATTGTATGTAGATGAAGGAAACAGAGCAAAACAAATAATGTAATTGTTGAATCCAAGTAGAAGTCATGGGAAGATTTTGGTAATAACCTGGAAAGGCTAGGTCAAGCAGCAGGGAAACCTTTCTGGACAGCAATAAAAAATCTCAGTGCACCAGGCTAGCATAGTCGTGATAAATAACCACACTAACTGCAGCAACAAATTGTACAGGCCATTACAAAGTTTAAGCCAGTACGAGGAAAGGACAAGGTAAAAGTGGAAACGGAAGCGCAATACTCACTTAACGCACCAATTAAAGGAGAGACAAACAAGTCATTTACCTCAAGCTGTGAGGGTGTTACCCAGAGTCCATGAAACGCGAATATTCTGGCACGGTATGAAATCGGAGAAGCTAGTTAAAGAAAAACCAACTATTTCTTAGGGGAAAAATTAAAAGAATTTAATTCAGGAAAGATTCAAAACTGGGATTAACAACAAAAATAACATCCTCTTTAGAGAGATAAATCAATGACTTTAGATTAGATTCAATTAATCATTATACTTTATTAGAGTCAGCCGACCTAGATAACTTAAGAATAACAAATTGAAAATTACAAAACGAGGGAAATTAAGTATACATCGATACCTTTAGTGACCCTTATTCTTACGTATCTTTGGTCTTACAATTTTAGATAGTTTTCTTCAAAATAGATACCCTTCTTTAGGATGAAGTTTAATGCCAGGAGTTTCCACAAGCAACAAAATTTAATCACCATTCCAAGATTTCAAAAATACAGTAAAATGTCACTCCCGAAAGGAAGACGAGAATAAACACAGTTGATGGGATAAAATATGCAAAAATTATAAGGGGGAAAAGGTACATGTAATATCACACGAAAATCCAAATTCCATTCAGGGAAATCAATTACACTCAATCCGGTGAAAAAAAGAATCAACCCATTCACTTACATAAACATCACCATGGCAACCGATCAACGCTAAAAATGCAAGAAGATACCAGTGAAAGAAAAATCCAACAATAATAGTTTTAATGCATGAACAGAATAGAAACGAGAAGAACGTAAAGCATAAAATAGTAAGATTAAATCAAATTAAACGTAACCCAGAGATGAAATTTTAAGAAAGGTATCGAACCCGAACTAAGAAAGTCTTGTGGAAACTCATGTGGCCGTTAAACCACCCAATTAACATAATTTCTAAGATCACAATAGTACAGTAGCATTACTCCCCAAAACAAGAAAAAAGATATTATTTAATAATAATAAAATCATGGCTGATCGATCATTACATTAGACTTTAATGTATATAACTGATTAAAGTGCTCCAATGGAAACATACACTGTAAAAAAAAAAAATGAGAAGGAAAAATGTTGTTTAGTTTAAAGTTCAAAGGAACGCATGAATTTCTGAAGATTCATACCAAGCACCAAGATACACTGAATAGTAGTAGGATTTTCCTTAGATGCCAGAAGCAACATCGATGAAGTTATTCTTGAATGAGGAAAATAGAATGTTGGAGACTTACGGTTCAGGTGACGCTTCCCATGATGTTGAAACATGGAGTTACATACTCACAAAGATGTACCTCAGGTGAGGTATACTTAATCCCCTGAAGAAACCACAAAGTGGTAAATAGAAGATTAAAATAAATGTAAATTTTTGAGGATGAAAAACATCCTCAGACTCGCGGGTTTATCTCGTATCCATACTTAGGCCCAAAGCCAGAACAGAGCTTTGACTTGACACACGTCTTACCCTCATCATGGTAGAGAAGCAAATCATGGCTGCTGCCAGCTTGCATGAAGAAGAAGGCGGCGCAATAATGAAACTGCTCTGATTGGTCAGAGAGAGACAGCGCCAAGAAGGTTACGCCGACCTCAGCAGAGGGAAGCACAAAGCAGAGACTGAACAGCGCTGAATCGTTGAGCAGCCGAAACATGACAAGAAGTCTTTTAAAAATAAGAGCCAGTGTTCAAGGCAAAGAAGATATTTTAAATTAGAAATGCGACATCCAGTCACGTAGGAAAATAACAGAAAACAAGTAATACAAGAGACACAGATTTCAATGGTGTTTTGCCAGGTCCAAAAATGCAAATAGAGAGGGCTTCAGAACGTTACATCGGTAAAACTCAGAAAGGGAAGAAAGAAGGAAATTAATAATGTTGTGGGTAAAAAGGTGAAATCATAATAGATCCCATGGAATCACTGAATAGGTGGAAAGAACATTTTTAAAATCTTCTCAATGAAAAAAAAGGAAATCTTTCTGTTCACATCGCGAACAACCAAGCTCATGGGGAGGAGGACAACATTGTTGGTGAAATTACTCTTGAGGAAGTGGAAACGGTGGTAAATAAACTCCATTGTCATAAAGCAGCAGGAATAGTTGAAATTATACCTGAAATTGTGAAATTTAATAGAAAGGCAGAGATGAAATGGGTTCATAGAGTAATAAGATTAGCATGGAATGTTAGTAGGATACCTTCTGATTAGACTAAAGCAGTAATTGCACCTATCTATAAGCGAGGAAACAGGAAGGATTGCAACACCTATTGAGGTATTTCCTTGATCAGTATACCAGGAAAGGTCTTCACTGGCATTTTGGAAGGGAGGGTGGTGATCAGTGGTTGAGAGTAAGTTGGATGAAAACCAGTGTGGTTTCAAACCACAGATGGGCTGTCAGAATCAGATTTTCAGTATGTGCCAGGTAATTGAAAAATGCTACTAGAGGAATAGACAGTTATGGTTACGTTTTGAAGATCGAAAGAAGTCATGTGACAGTACTGGGAGAATATGAGATTAAGGGCAGATTATTAAAAGCAATCAAAGGCAATTGTTGACAAAAGGGCTGTAGTGAGAATTGATGGTAGAGTTCTTGGTTCAGGGAGAATACAGGGGTTAGACAAGGCTGTAATCTTTCACCTTTGTTGTTCATAGTTTACATGGATCATCTCCTGTAAGATATAAAGTGGCAGTGAGCAGTTTTGTCTATGCCAACGACTTGCTCTTAATGGCAGATTATGCTGAAAGTCTGCAGTCTAATAACATAGAACTTGAAAGTAGGTGCAATGAGTATATGAAAATTAGCCTTTCTAAGACCAAAGTGGGCCGATGACCTTAGATGTTAGGCCCCTTTAAACAACAAGCATCATCATCAAGACCAAAGTGATGTCAGTAAGAAACCTAAGAACCCTGAATGTCAGGTTGGTAATACAAAGCTTGAACAAGTAGATAATTTTAAGTATTTATGATGCGTAATCTTCCTGGATGGAAGTATAGTGAGATTGAAACAAGCTGCAGCAAAGCTAATGCAGTGAGCTCTCAGTTGATGCGCACAACCGTTCATGGATGTAGATATTATTGTGTATATCTTCGCAGGGCTCTAGCTTTGGGCACAGCCCAGGGTATTGCAATGTCACACTTGAGGGGTTAATAACTGAATTTGTATTGACTAAGGTGGACTCTTGTTTAGTTGTTTTCTTTCAAGAGAATTTTATGGGAAGAGCATATAATGTGGCCAACAGCAGTTAACTCATTAGAAATAAAGGCAGAAATAAATTATTACTTTATTTTAATACTAGGTACTGATTTCAGAGGTCCGAATTTCAGAAAGGCTGTTCCCACATAAATTTGTAGTGAAAAGGAGACAATTACTCTCCTGGAGCCTGAAGTATGTTTTCATGGTACAAGCACACTTAGGTTAGATGATACTGTTCAAGTAAGAAAAATGAAAAGTTTGCCACAGAATCTTCTGGTGTTGTACTACAGTATTTCACCGCATAATAGTCGCATCCTTTATTTTCAATACAAGAATTGGATTTTAAGATTTCATCACATAATCGTCACACATCCAAATTTTGTTCATCAATCTGTTTAAAACGTAGTCTAAATGGAACTACAATGTAAGATGCATATGAATGCACAATTTAAATATATATATCTGGCAACACAGTCATGTCTGTGAGATGTCGTACAACGTACAAATAAATTAACAATACTGGTATACGTACAACGCATGGATCACCGGTAGTTTGACTTGGTCGCGAGACAGTGTACAATTTATACACCAGTGACATATGAGTTCTCATTTGAAATTTGTAAGGCTGCAAGTTATTGCTTATCGGCAATGTCCGTGTGAAATACGGGTACCACACACGCTTGTTTTCTAGTACGACTCTCACAGCCTTGAAACTGGTTTCAGAACGCACAGGTGAATGGCAACAAAATGAGCCATTGAGAATCTAATTCATGAAATAAAGGAAGTTAATATTGCTCTTATCAATGGTAAATGTTGCTTTTCCATAACATTGCCATGTTCTTGTGGTCTACTATAATACATAATCGAGCGTTTCAGTACTGCTTGCAACCCTTGTACTTCACCTAAAGTGGACCTCCCCATGTTGTTGGGTTATGTACGATTTTCCCGTTTCGTGTTGATTAGGTACTCTCGCGGAAGTATTGACTGGTCTGGAATATACAGATTCATGTGTGTGTTTGTAAGTGACTTGATTACTGCAGACATTTGTGCGTGAGAATACAAGTTTTATTTTTATTTCAGGATGTTTGTAGAAATATTTTGTTTTTGAATACAACTACACAGAACAGTTATGGACAGTAATTTACATAGCAACACATTAATGCGTGAAGCATATATTTGTAATCTATATATATAAAATAACATGTCCTAACTGACTGACAGATTCATCATCGCCAAGCCAAAACTACTAGACATATATGAAATTTTGGGGATACATTTATATTAGAGTGTAGGTGCTCACTAAGGGAGGATTTTTGGATATTCCATCGCTAAGGGGGTGAATTGTTTAAATGAGTATATCTATATCTCAAAAACTTAAAAGTTTACAGACTTAAAAATTGGTATTCAGAATCTCCTTTAAAAATAAAAAAATACGTATTTTTTTGTTTCTGGAAAACCCCATTAAGTGGGGTGAAAAAAGGTTTAAAAGGGGTTGAATACCTTTGATGTGGATACATACATCTCAGAAACTGAAGATGTTACAGGCATGAAAATTGGTATTTAGAATCTCCTTTAAAAAATATATATTTTTTTGTTTCTGGAAAATCCAATTAATGGGTGGTGAATGGGAGTGGACAAAGGGGGTGAATTTTTTAAAAGACTGTTATCTGCAGTATATCTCAGAAACCTAACATGTTCCAGACAAGAAAATTGTTACGTGGAATTTCCTGTAAAAGTAAAGAAACACAGATGATTTCTTTTTGAAAAATCCACTTAAAGGGAACTGAAAAAGGGGGTGAATTTTTAAAATGAGCATACCTACAGTATATCTTAAAAACTTAATATGTTACAGATGTAAAAACTGGCATTTTTAATATTTTCAAAACAAAGAAACATGTATTTTTTGTTTTTAGAAAAAACTCTCAAACGGGGGTTAAAAGGGCTGAAAAGGGGGTTGGATTATTTGTATTAGGATACTGATATCTCAAAACTGAAGATGGAATGGATGTGAAAATTGTAATTTAGAGTCTCCTGTAAAAATAAAGAAATATGTTCTTTTTTTGAAAATCCATTGGGGGGGAGGGGGGCAAAAGAATTGAAAAATTAGTTGAATTCTTTGTATGAGGATACATATATCTCAAAAGCTAAAGATGTTGCAGACATGAATATTGGTATTTGAAATCTCCTTTAAAAATAAACAAACAAATTTTTGGGGAACAACTTGGGGAGGTGGGGTGAAAACTGAGTCGAATTCTTTTTATGAGGATACATACAGGGTGTTGCACGAATAGTTGACACATTTACTTTTAGAAAAACTACTTTATTTTTCACAGAATACTAACAAAATTTTAGATACAGGTAACTTGGACCCTGGAAATACATTTCACTATATCATATGTTCAGTGTGGCCTCCACTGCTGCCGACAACCTCTTTGAGACGAGTACGCATGTTTCTGATTACTTTGGGGGCACAGGTCTTCATGAATTTCACTGCAGAGCTGCACAATCTGAGCACGCATTTCCATGCGACTTTGAGGTCTTGTCTGGTTTTTCTGTAGCCCAAAATCGCACATTTTGTTTATTAACTGCCCTGTTGAAATGAAAATCGGCTTCATCAGAGAGCCAAGTATTAAACAGTACTTCATCTTTATCTTGAGTCCATAATGCGTACTGCAATCTCTTCTGCCTGTGAAGATCTGTTAGCTTGTGTAATACAGTCATTTTGTATGGGTACAATTGAAGGTCACCGTGTAACATTCTTTGAACTGAACAGCGCGATATTCCACTTTCTCATGAAGTTTGCCGTGTTGCATGATGTTTTCAGGAAACCGAACTGCTGGTGCACGTGGTCGCTTTTCTTCCTTCACACTTCCTTGTTCTTCAAAGTTTCTGTATAAGCGAAGGATAGTGTTCCATGCTGGTGTCCACCTAGTCTGAAATACAGCTTGAAATTTTATTTGTGACGCCATAACACTTTTTGATTCGCAATAAAATATTACTGTTTTGGCGCGCTGCTGAACGGATAGTCGGCCGTGGTTGGCCATGGCAGAAAGCGCACTGGAATTCAGGCATTCGGAGACAAAGCAGCAGTGTCACCTCTACAGTTATTTCCATGAAACAGGGAAGGTGTGCATGAAATTTGAACAAAGTATATGAGTTGCATTATATAGTTGCTTTTCAAATGTGTCAACTATTCGTGCACCACCCTCTATATCTCAAAACCAGAATTTGTTAGTCATGATATTGGCATTTGGAAGCTCCTTTATAATGAAAAAAGAAACATGCATTTTTTTGTTTTAGGAAAATTTACTTAAGGGGGAGGGTGAAAAGAAGTGAAAAATATTAAATTCTTTTTATGGGGACACTTATATCTCAAAAACTGAAGGTTACAGGCATGAAAATCAGTATTTGGAATCTCCTTTAAAAATTAAAAAAACACGCATTTTGGGGGTTAAATCAACTTAAGAGAAGGGGGGTTGAATTATTTTTATGAGAATACTTATATCTCAAAAACTGAAAATGTTACAGAAATGAAAATTTGTATTTGGAATATTCCTTCAAAGTAAAGAAAGACATATTATTTCATTTTTGGAAAATCCACTTAAAGGGATTGAATTGAAAAATTAGTTGAATTCTTTGTAGGGGGATACTTATATCTAAAAAGCTAAAGATGTTACAGACATGAAAATTGGTATTTGGTATCTCCTTTAAAAATTAAAAAACACATCTTCTTTTGTTTTCAAAAATCCAGTTAAGTGGGTGAAAGAATTGAAAAATTAGTTGAATTATTTGTATGAGGATACTTATATCAAAAGAACTAAACATGTTACAGGCATGAACATGACATGACATGTATTTGGAATCTCCTTTAAAATAAAGAAACATGTATTTTGTTGTTTTCGGAAAATCAACTTACGGGGGAGGAGGTTAAAAATGAGTAAAGAAGGAGTTGAATTCTGTTTATGAGGATCCTACTTACATCTCAAAAACTGAAGATGTTACAGACGTGAAAGTTGGTATTTTCAATCTCCTTTAAAAATAAACACATATTTTTTGTTTTCAGAAAGTCCACTTAAAAGCAGGGGGTGGAAAGATGTGAAGAAGTTGAATTCTTTTTATGAGGATACTTATATTTCAAAAACTGAAGATGTTACAGACGTGGAAATAGGCATTTGGTATCTCCTTTTAAAATGTATTTCTGTTTGTTTTCAACTTGAAGGAAGACTGTTCACATGTACAGTTCTGTCACATGGTCATCTTAGACCCAAAAGGCAACACCATAAACGTGGTTTACAAAAAGTTTCTGGGATAAATGAAACTCAATTTTTCGGTGAGTTTTTGTTTGTTTGTTGTTTAAAGAGGCTTAACATCTAAGGTCATCGGCCCGGTGAGTTTTTATACTTTAGGAATTTTCAGATAATATCTTAGTACAGTACCGAGGAACGATTACATTTTTTCAAATTATGAAATTCACATGAGTGAAGCCCCAGGTAACTGCTAGTTATAGATAATTATAGAAACCTTTCTGTGGCCTTCAAGCTATATGTAATTGTCTTTGCTGAACAGCACAGTAACAGTTGTGGAAAGAAAATTAGGTGCATGACTGGCAGAAGTTAAAGGAAGCTAAAAAACACAAACTATTCTAGACGCATGTTTAGATGTCCAGAAACAGGGAAGTCACAAAGTTTACACACGGAGTAATTTTAATACCACCTATTCAATAAAAATTTATTCCACTGTAGTGTGGTTAAATACACATGGTGGGGACCATGATGATGCCCAATAAATAGTGGGCGAAACATGTACCCTTCAAATTTCTGATAATTTCCATGTGTATTTAACCACACTACAGTGGAATAAATTTGTATTGAATAGGTGGTATTAAAATTACCCTTTGTATAAACTTTGTGATTAGCTATTTTTCAATATGGAATAATGACGAGAATAATGGTTTGTAACAGGGGAGTGTCCCAAAATTGACGAAATGTGCATGTATGTCAATGAAATACATAACATTGAGTACAGTGTATCATATGAAATGTCAATCTATTAACTTCATTTTCCATATTGATAATTCCAATGATCACAAGTATAAAGATTGGACTTTCCTCCTAATCAATACTATTATTTATTATAAGGTACTTAAAACATTTTTACATTGCAGTACTGATTTTGACCCTATGTGTGGGTCATCTTCAGCTGCTGACGAACCTTGAACTTATTAAAAATAACATATAATATTAAAACACTACTTGTTATAATTTTAAATGACTAATTCTAAATTACATTGATGCATTGTAGTGTTAAAATTAAATTTAAAATTTAAAAGTCTAAAATTCTTCATCAGTTGACTATAATGTCACTGATCTTGATATTCAATCACACACTCATTCAATTCATTTCAGTATTACAATGTTGATACTCTTATTTTAAGTTTTAAAAAAGTCTTATTTCTAAGTTAAAAGGTACTGTGTTTTGTAAAACTTGCATCAGTAGGAAGTTTAGTAATAAAGTATCATATATCTTGATGTACTTGGGTATACAGGTGCATACATTGAGTTCTGAATTGCTTTTTTCTTAGCTAAAAGTACATAGTGTTTCTTAAGGAACGTTTGAATGAAGTGTGATATTTTGTATGTTGGACTTCAATCACAATAAAACAAGATTCCACTCATCCCAACGCCCATTAAAAAAGCAGCCTACTATACTATGATATACAGAGCTTTTAATATACCTTTATCGCATGAAGACCTAAAAAATGAACTCAACTTAATCCATGAAATGAAATGTCGTATGGCTTTTAGTGCCGGGATATCCCAGTACGGGTTCGGCTCGCCAGGTGCAGGTCTTTCTATTTGACTCCCATAGGCGACCTGCACGAACTTAATCCATGAAATAGCTAAACAAAACAGATATAACAAAGATTCGATCGACAAAAATCATCTGAGTATCAAGATGGCAGTGACTTACATGACGTTCGCGTGTAATATTATCGCTTGGAACTATTGAATATTTGGTAATTCTAAGCTAAAATCTACCGTCTGAAGCACCAGAGTGAAGCTGCTAAGTACTTTTTAGTGACTATGGTTTTAAATCTGCATTTTGGAGATCAGTGCTCATTAAAGGATCAATCTCATACCTGTAACCTCATCCTGTTAGCTAACCGATAATGGCTGCCTCTGTTGATGGAGGTTGGCAAAATTTTTCTAACTCACTGAATCTAAATAATGAAAATCAGCAAGTCTCAAGTAACCTCATGAATCGACAGGATAAAGAAAGCATAATTCCCACCTGTACTGGTGAACCAGCTAACCTCATGACAGCCTCTATTACTGTTCCTAACACACTTAACCAATCTCCTAACAATCCAAGGTTAAGTTACTCTGCAGCAATGCAGTCCTATCCTACCAAAGATCAAGCTATTGTTATTGAATCTTGTGATGGTATTAGTACACGAGATTATATTCTAGCAATTGGAAAAGTGACTAGCCCTAGTAACATCTGATTTGTCTCTCGGATATCTAATGGAAGAATATATATCTTCCTTGCAAGTCAAAAGTGTGTTGAAGAATTAACTTCAAAACATCCCAAGATTCTCATAAATAATGTTTCCTTGGAAATAAGACCTCTCCTAACTAAAAACAAACCAGTTATTCTATCTAATGTTTGTCCTGTGATTCCTAATATTGTTATTGATGAAGAATTTTTTAAACTCAGCATTAAACCAATGTCAAAGATATCACCTATTAGAGCAGGTTTAACAATCCCCAGATTTTCTCACATTCTCAGTATTCGAAGACAGATTTATATTCAAAATGAAGACTTTAACAAACTTCCAGACTCACTCCAAATTGAATATGAGGGTACCAATTACTGGATTTATTTATCCTCTGACACACCCACCTGCTTTCTTTGTAAAACTGAGGGGCACTTAGCTAGAAACTGTCCTGATAATGATGAAATAATAAATGAAGCCTCCTCATTAAATCAAAACAGTCATTCTCATGGCAAGGTCAATCTAACGGAATTTCCCCAACTAGTAGAGAATACACAAGAAATGAAAACAAACTGTCAAGAAAATATTACTTTTTCTCCCTTGCAAACTACTCTTCAGACAACTGCTACATCTACATCTCTTCAGTGTTCTCAAAATCAAAACTGTGGGCATTTACCCTCCGTCAAAACGACTCTAACCCCTCCTTTGGAATGTCCTCAAAACCCCCATGTATTCATCTTGCTGGATCAAAGAGGCCAATATCACTATCTAGCAGTGAAAATACAGGCAAAAAAGATCTTGATTTTAAGAAACTTCCCTTAACAACTGAACCTAAGATAAGTGAACAGGCAGGGAAACACAAGACAAAACAAACTTACAAGAAACCAAAGACAGAAAAAGAAAGCACAACTATTAGTGATACGCTTAAGCTAGTTAAGCAGCTTCTAGAAGCCAACCCTCAGTTACCTACAACTCCAATCCTGTTTTGAAAACAGGATTGGAGTTTTGAAAACAGTATTGGAGTTAATGACATAGCAACAATAGCTTCCAATTACACCCAAGATCTAGAGGGTTTAGCCCAAGCCCTTCAAAAACTATATCTATACTACACTGAAAAATCCATTAAGAACAGGAGTACTCGAATGGTCAAGAAACTGCTTGCAGTGAAAACCGAGGTGAAGCAATTAACAGTTTAGTTCCAGATTACTCCAGCGATGACTCTACTTCCCTCACATAATGATGATAAAATTCCCTCTACACCTGTTTGTCATTCTTATGACTATAACATTACTTCAATGGAACCTCAACAGTTTTCGATCACAGCGAGAATATTTACAACTTCTACTAAATAAACATCAGCCTTCATTTGTCTGTCTACAAGAAACTAACTTTAGAGACAACTTTGTTTCCCATTTAAGACAGTTCAACGTACATTATAAAAACCAAATTAATCCAAATCATGCAAGTGGAGGCGTAGCCACTTATGTTAAAAATAATTTACACCATCAAGAGGTTTCTTTAACTACTGATTTAGAAGCAGTTAAAATTGAAATAGTTGATAAAGAGATTCAACCTATTCAATACAAAAGAATAAGAAATGTTGTGAATATCTTTATCAATTATTTCAATTTTAACTGTAATATTCTTCAATACAGAACAATGAAATTTTTAACTTTAAATGATTTAGAAGCAGTCACAGTTTTATTATACCTACCACAAGCTATATGCATATGTAATGTTTATTTTCCTATGAATAGTACATCTCACGCTGATGATTTAAGTAACCTAATACACCAACTCCCCAAACCCTTCATTTCGATGGGTAATTTTAATAGCCACAACAGTTTATAGGGTAGTCGCAATACTGATGCAAGGGGAAAAGAAATAGAGAAGATACTAGATGAATTTACTCTAGTATTATTGAACTCAACTGCTCCAACCCGTTTTGATATAGTACACGGAACATACAACAGTATAGATTTAACTATATGTACGCCAGACATAGCTGCACTATTTAACTAGTCCATTTATTCAACTCTACAAGGAAGTGACCACTTCCCTATCATAATTAACGATGATCAAAGTCTCCAGACAACACATCAAAACCCCAATACTGTAAATGGAATTTAAATAAGGCAAATTGGCAATCATTTAGAATTTTTTTTTTTTTTTTTTTTTTTTCAATCAATCAATACTGATCTGCATTTAGGGCAGTCGCCCAGGTGGCAGATTCCCTATCTGTTGCTTTCCTAGCCTTTTACGAAATGATTTCAAAGAAATTGGAAATTTATTGAACATCTCCCTTGGTAAGTTATTCCAATCCCTAACTCCCCTTCCTATAAATGAATATTTGCCCCAGTTTGTCCTCTTGAATTCCAACTTTATCTTCATATTGTGATCTTTTCTACTTTTATAGACGCCATTCAAACCTATTCGTCTACTAATGTCATTCCACGCCATCTCTCCGCTGACAGCTCGGAACATACCACTTATTACAAGTGATGAAAATCATTTTTCGTCCGTATTGAAAGATTCATAAACTGTATACAGGATAATATCTTTTGTTTATTTCCACCTATTCAATACATTACAAGAAGTTGGCATTTACTTTAAAACATTATTCAGATGAGATATGTTTCGCCTCTCACTGTGAGGCATCTTCAGTCATTATCAAAAACCTTATTATATTACCAGGCATCTGGTTAAAGATATTCAAAAATGTGTTTGATGATTATAAGAGAGTTAAGATTTACGTTAGTTATAAACATGTTCATGAAGTAACTAAAAATCTAATATATTGATAAAAACATAAGTAGTTCTTTGTTGAATAGGACTTGTTTGATTGTACTATATAGTAAAAGAAGGTGGCTTGAAGCCGTAGTCATTATTAGATGTCTAATACATAGTGGAAGGCATAAAATATCAGTTCTATGAGAATACACATTACATTCAAATGATACTAAAAACTAGTGGATTCAAAGGTAGTACATATAAAATGTTCAATGAAATAACTATAGATCTAATAAAAAGATAAACACATATGTAGTTCTTTGTTAATTAGGACGTTGTAAGATTGTACGGCTTAAAGCCGTAGTCATTAATAGATGTCTAATACATAGTGGAAGGCATATGAAATCAGTTCAATGAGAATATATAATACAAACAATTGGTACATAAAAACTGGTAGATTCATAAGAGGTACATTTAAAAATGAAGGCGTCATGTGACTATAAAAGACAGTTGATGGCTTAAAGCCGTAGTCAAAGTTTGATATGTAGGTCAAATAACTGCTAAATATATGGTAAAAAGATATAAGTCAGAATATGCAGCTTAGTATAAAAAATATGAAGGAAAAACATTCCAATTGCTTGACAAAAGTTACTTGACGTTGGCATGCGTTTGTCCGTGATATTTATTGGTCAACATTTCGTAGGTTATTTTAGATTTATTTGGCAAGATTGTGTTGACAAGAAGTTCACCAGATGTTTATAGTTGGCCTAATTTGTAAAAAGAAGGATGCAGAGATGATGACGGGTGGAAATTCTCAACGTTGGTATGGTTTTTGGCGTGAAGGTTGGAGAGCTGTTGTGTTCTTCTTCGATGACAATATATTTATAAAACGTTGATTGTAAATAATTTATACTATTGAAGAGTATTTTGGAAGTTTGATAAAGCTGTTGAATTATTGTTGTTATAGAATGGTTCTGAAATGAAGAAAAAACTGTAATTAATTTTTACGAGAATGAAAGAAAACATGGGAAGGTTTTGTTTAAGTGTTGTTAGTGAGAAAATGTTGGTGCTTACCTATGGCGTTGTAGGCCCATTTAACAAGCTGTGTGAGGCGCTATTAGGATACTAATGGTCACTAACGGTTTTTACTCCTTGTGTTGTACGTATGTCGTCTGGCTAGAGGGGGGTGGGTAGGAGGGGGCGGAGTTGTAGGCTTGTGATTCGTGAACGGGAGGGAGTTGTGAATGGTAGGGGAAGCGGAGGGGCGTGTATCTTTTATTGGTTTGAGAATGGCGCGTGGAGGGGAATTACGTAAGATGGGAGGGGGAGGGGGTATGATGTATTTGTTGACGTAGGGGTGTTTGTTGATACTGTTTTGAAAATATTAAAAAACTTTTTGTCCTGAAGGTTTACATTATTGAATAATGTTACTATTTGGTCATATAAAGGGCTTCTATTGTCTATTGGATCATTTAAATTCTTATTAGCATTGAATTTTTGGTCCAAAAATATGTATAAATTTTCGAATTCAGTCATAAGTCTACCTTTCTTTATTGTTTTTAAAATTTGAAGGTCCTGTTCAATTGTGGTAAAGTTGTGCCCCGTTTCTTTCATGTGATTGCTCATAGCTGAGTGTTTATTATGTTTCTGCGCATTGAAATGTTCTGTGTACCTAGTTATGAAGCTTCTTCCTGTTTGTCCGATGTATGAGCTGAGGCACTCATTACATTTTAATCTATAGATACCGGAGCCTGAGTATTTATTATTTTCTGAATTTATTGTATTATGGTTGAAGAACATTTTTTGGTTTGAATTTTGAGTTTTGAAAGCTATTTTGATCTCTTGATTTTTTAAGGTGTTGGTTACTTGGTGTGTGATTGGGTTGGTGTATGTAAAGGTTGCGAACTTTGATTTTTCATTTTTTATTGGGGAGAGGTTTGTGGATAGTTTTAATTTAACTTTATTAATTAGTTTGTCTATGATAGAGGGATTATATCCATTAAAAGTGGCTATTTCTTTTATTGTATTTATTTCTTTTTTTAAATTGGTCGCTGAAAGGGGAATTTTTAGAGCTCTGTACACCATACTATAAAATGAAGACTGTTTGTGTGATTGTGGATGAAGGGAACTTTGTTTAATAGTTATAGGTGTGAATGAGGGTTTTCTGTAAATTTGGAAATCAAACTTATTGGAAGTTCTTGTTATTGTGATGTCAAGAAAATTCCCATTCGACCAATCATAAACAGCCAAAATAGCCCGACATATAAAACCTCACAATTCCTCCAGAAATTTCTCAAAAAACATTTTAAATTCCATAACAAACACCCCAAAAATTCAATAGAACTATGTGAAAATCTAAAAAGATTTAACTTAAAACCTAATCACACATTGTGCTCTTTCGACGTCATTAACATGTATTCAAACATTCCTGCTAAAAAAACTATAGAAATAATAAAAAACAATCTTTCCAAACATAGCAATTTAAGCAAAATAGAAATAGAAGAATTCTTAAAAGTACTAAACTTCGTCTTACAAAACAACTTTTTCACTTTCAACAATAAAATATACAAACAGGAAGGCCTGGCCATGGGAGACCCTTTATCCGGAATACTTGCTGAAATTTATATGGAAAACCTCGAAAACAGCAAAATAATAAATAACATCAATGGATTAAATGTCTGGCTACGCTATGTTGATGACACGCTAGTAATAATTGACAAAAATCTCAACAATAGTGAAAACATATTAACTTATTTAAATAATCTGGATAACAATATTAAATTCACTAAAGAGGACGAGAACCACAAATCAATTAATTTTCTTGACATCACAATAACAAGAACTTCCAATAAGTTTGATTTCCAAATTTACAGAAAACCCTCATTCACACCTATAACTATTAAACAAAGTTCCCTTCATCCACAATCACACAAACAGTCTTCATTTTATAGTATGGTGTACAGAGCTCTAAAAATTACCCTTTCAGCGACCAATTTAAAAAAAGAAATAAATACAATAAAAGAAATAGCCACTTTTAATGGATATAATCCCTCTATCATTGACAAACTAATTAATAAAGTTAAATTAAAACTATCCACAAACCTCTCCCCAATAAAAAATGAAAAATCAAAGTTCGCAACCTTTACATACACCAACCCAATCACACACCAAGTAACCAACACCTTAAAAAATCAAGAGATCAAAATAGCTTTCAAAACTCAAAATTCAAACCAAAAAATGTTCTTCAACCATAATACAATAAATTCAGAAAATAATAAATACTCAGGCTCCGGTATCTATAGATTAAAATGTAATGAGTGCCTCAGCTCATACATCGGACAAACAGGAAGAAGCTTCATAACTAGGTACACAGAACATTTCAATGCGCAGAAACATAATAAACACTCAGCTATGAGCAATCACATGAAAGAAACGGGGCACAACTTTACCACAATTGAACAGGACCTTCAAATTTTAAAAACAATAAAGAAAGGTAGACTTATGACCGAATTCGAAAATTTATACATATTTTTGGACCAAAAATTCAATGCTAATAAGAATTTAAATGATCCAATAGACAATAGAAGCCCTTTATATGACCAAATAGTAACATTATTCAATAATGTAAACCTTCAGGACAAAAAGTTTTTTAATATTTTCAAAACAGTATCAACAAACACCCCTACGTCAACAAATACATCATACCCCCTCCCCCTCCCATCTTACGTAATTCCCCTCCACGCGCCATTCTCAAACCAATAAAAGATACACGCCCCTCCGCTTCCCCTACCATTCACAACTCCCTCCCGTTCACGAATCACAAGCCTACAACTCCGCCCCCTCCTACCCACCCCCCTCTAGCCAGACGACATACGTACAACACAAGGAGTAAAAACCGTTAGTGACCATTAGTATCCTAATAGCGCCTCACACAGCTTGTTAAATGGGCCTACAACGCCATAGGTAAGCACCAACATTTTCTCACTAACAACACTTAAACAAAACCTTCCCATGTTTTCTTTCATTCTCGTAAAAATTAATTACAGTTTTTTCTTCATTTCAGAACCATTCTATAACAACAATAATTCAACAGCTTTATCAAACTTCCAAAATACTCTTCAATAGTATAAATTATTTACAATCAACGTTTTATAAATATATTGTCATCGAATAAGAACACAACAGCTCTCCAACCTTCACGCCAAAAACCATACCAACGTTGAGAATTTCCACCCGTCATCATCTCTGCATTTTTCTTTTTACAAATTAGGCCAACTATAAACATCTGGTGAACTTCTTGTCAACGCAATCTTGCCAAATAAATCTAAAATAACCTACGAAATGTTGACCAATAAATATCACGGACAAACGCATGCCAACGTCAAGTAACTTTTGTCAAGCAATTGGAATGTTTTTCCTTCATATTTTTTATACTAAGCTGCATATTCTGACTTATATCTTTTTACCATATATTTAGCAGTTATTTGACCTACATTTCAAACTTTGACTACGGCTTTAAGCCATCAACTGTCTTTTATAGTCACATGACGCCTTCATTTTTAAATGTACCTCTTATGAATCTACCAGTTTTTATGTACCAATTGTTTGTATTATATATTCTCATTGAACTGATTTCATATGCCTTCCACTATGTATTAGACATCTATTAATGACTACGGCTTTAAGCCGTACAATCTTACAACGTCCTAATTAACAAAGAACTACATATGTGTTTATCTTTTTATTAGATCTATAGTTATTTCATTGAACATTTTATATGTACTACCTTTGAATCCACTTTTTTTTAGTATCATTTGAATGTAATGTGCATTCTCATAGAACTGATATTTTATGCCTTCCACTATGTATTAGACATCTAATAATGACTACGGCTTCAAGCCACCTTCTTTTACTATATAGTACAATCAAACAAGTCCTATTCAACAAAGAACTACTTATGTTTTTATCAATATATTAGATTTTTAGTTACTTCATGAACATGTTTATAACTAACGTAAATCTTAACTCTCTTATAATCATCGAACACATTTTTGAATATCTTTAACCAGATGCCTGGTAATATAATAAGGTTTTTGATAATGACTGAAGATGCCTCACAGTGAGAGGCGAAACATGTCGCATCTGAATAATGTTTTAAAGTAAATGCCAACTTCTTGTAATGTATTGAATAGGTGGAAATAAACAAAAGATATTATCCTATATACATACCACTTAGTCGAGCAGCTCTTCTTCTTTCTCTCAATTCTTCCCAACCCAAACATTGCAACATTTTTGTAACGCTACTCTTTTGTCGGAAATCACCCAGAACAAATCGAGCTGCTTTTCTTTGGATTTTTTCCAGTTCTTGAATCAGGTAATCCTGGTGAGGGTCCCATACACTGGAACCATACTCTAGTTGGGGTCTTACCAGAGACTTATATGCACTCTCCTTTACATCCTTACTACAACCCCTAAACACCCTCATAACCATGTGCAGAGATCGGTACCCTTTATTTACAATCCCATTTATGTGATTACCCCAGTGAAGATCTTTCCTTATATTAACACCTAGATACTTACAATGATCCCCAAAAGGAACTTTCACCCCATCAACGCAGTAATTAAAACTGAGAGGACTTTTCCTATTTGTGAAACTCACAACCTGACTTTTAACCCCGTTTATCAACATACCATTGCCTGCTGTCCATCTCACAACATTTTCGAGGTCACGTTGCAGTTGCTCACAATCTTGTAACTTTTTTATCACTCTATAGAGAATAACATCATCCGCAAAAGCCTTACCTCCGATTCCACTCCTTTACTCATATCATTTATATATATAAGAAAACATAAAGGTCCGATAACACTGCCCTGAGGAACTCCCCTCTCAACTATTACAGGGTCAGACAAAGCTTCACCTACTCTAACTCTCTGAGATCTATTTTCTAGAAATATAGCAACCCATTCAGTCACTCTTTTGTCTAGTCCAATTGCACTCATTTTTGCCAGTAGTCTCCCATGATCCACCCTATCAAATGCTTTAGACAGGTCAATCGCGATACAGTCCATTTGACCTCCAGAATCCAAGATATCTGCTATATCTTGCTGGAATCCTACAAGTTGAGCTTCAGTGGAATAACCTTTCCTAAAACCGAATTGCCTTCTATCGAACCAGTTATTAATTTCACAAACATGTCTAATATAATCAGAAAGAATGCCTTCCCAAAGCTTACATACAATGCATGTCAAACTTACTGGCCTGTAATTTTCAGCTTTATGTCTATCACCCTTTCCTTTATACACAGGGGCTACTATAGCAACTCTCCATTCATCTGGTATAGCTCCTTCGGCCAAACAATAATCAAATAAGTACTTCAGATATGGTACTATATCCCAACCCATTGTCTTTAGTATATCACCAGAAATCTGATCAATTCCAGCCGCTTTTCTAGTTTTCAACTTTTGTATCTTATTGTAAATGTCATTGTTATCATACGTAAATTTTATTACTTCTTTGGTTTTAGTCTCTTCCTCTATCTCGACATTATCCTTGTAACCAACAATCTTTACATACTGCTGACTGAATACTTCTGCCTTTTGAAGATCCTCACATACACACTCCCCTTGTTCATTAATTATTCCTGGAATGTCCTTCTTGGAACCTGTTTCTGCCTTAAAATACCTATACATACCCTTCCATTTTTCACTAAAATTTGTATGACTGCCAATTATGCTTGCCATCATGTTATCCTTAGCTGCCTTCTTTGCTAGATTCAATTTTCTAGTAAGTTCCTTCAATTTCTCCTTACTTCCAGAGCCATTTCTAACTCTATTTCTTTCCAGTCTGCACCTCCTTCTTAGTCTCTTTATTTCTCTATTATAATAAGGTGGGTCTTTACCATTCCTTACCACCCTTAATGGTACAAACCTGTTTTCGCATTCCTCAACAATTTCTTTAAACCCATCCCAGAGTCTGTTTACATTTTTATTTACCGTTTTCCACCGATCATAGTTACTTTTTAGAAACTACCTCATACCTGCTTTATCAACCATATGGTACTGCCTAACAGTCCTACTTTTAAGACCTTCCTTTCTATCACATTTATTTTTAACTACCACAAAAACAGCTTCATGATCACTAATACCATCTATTACTTCAGTTTCCCTATAGAGCTCATCTGGTTTTATCAGCACCACATCCAAAATATTTTTCCCTCTGGTTGGTTCCATCACTTTCTGAATCAGCTGTCCTTCCCATATTAACTTATTTGCCATTTGTTGGTCATGCTTCCTGTCGTTCGCATTTCCTTCCCAATTGACATCTGGCAAATTCAGATCTCCCGCTACAATCACATTTCTTTCCATGTCGTTTCCCACATAGCTGACTATCCTATCAAATAATTCCGAATCCGCATCAGTGCTACCCTTTCCCGATCTGTACACTCCAAATATATCAAGTTGCCTATTATCTTTAGAAATGAGCCTTACACCTAGAATTTCATGTGTCTCATCTTTAACTTTTTCGTAGCTTACAAATTCTTCTTTCACCAGAATGAAAACACCCCCTCCCACCTTTCCTATCCTATCTCTACGATACACACTCCAGTGCCGTGAGAAAATTTCTGCATCCATTATATCATTTCTCAGCCATGATTCAACTCCTATTACAATATCTGGTAAATATATATCTATTAAATTACTTAATTCTATTCCTTTCTTTACAATACTTCTACAGTTCAACACTAACAATTTTATGTCATCCCTACTTGATTTCCAGTTCCCTGTTCCCTTATCACCGCTCCCTAGGCCATCCCGTTTCCCTGAATGTACCTCCCTATTACCCTTCCAAACAAATTTCCTAACTTATACGTACCACTGCGGTTTAAATGAAGGCCATCCGAGCGCAGATCCCTTTCTCCTACCCACCCATTAGGATCTAGAAATTTCACTCCCAGTTTCCCACATACCCACTCCATAGTCTCATTTAAATCCCCAATCACCCTCCAGTCAGTATCCCTCCTACACAGTATTCCACTAATAACAATCTCCGCTTTCTTAAACTTCACCCGTGCTGCATTTACCAGATCCCACACATCTCCAACTATGTTGGTACTTATATCAGCTTGCCTTACGTTGTTGGTACCAACGTGAAACACTACCACCTTCTCCTTCCCCTCCTCCCTCTCTTCTACTTTCCTCAACATCTGCCTCAACCTAATTCCTGGATAACACTCTACCCTGGTACCCTTTCCTCCACACACTTTCCCCACGTGTCTGACGATGGAATCCCCCATGACCAGAGCCTCAACCCTACCCACCTCATTTGATCCCCTCCCCTCCTGGTCAGCCCTATCTTTCCTGATAGCTGCAGAAGCTACTTCCTCCTCCCTTTTCTCCTTCCCATGACCCTGTTCCACCTGTCTTTTCCTATCCTCTACTCTACATTTCCCTTTCCTACCTTTTCCCTTCCTCCTACTTCCACGCATCTCAGCAACAGTTCCCTGTCCCTCATCTTCCCTCTGTTGTTCTACCTGGAGTGACTCGTACCGATTTCGCACAGACACCTGTCCTGAATTCTGATCCTGAATAGAGCCCTTAGCCTGCAATCTCCTTCCCCTTAGAACATTAGACCACCTGTCTTCTACAACTCCTCCCTTTCCTTCCCCTCCCTCTTGTACACCTACTGTAACCTGTACATTGTTTGAGGGAGTCCTATCTTCCTTCCCGTCTTCTGTGAGAATCCTAATTATCTCCCTCAAACTTTCCAACTCCTCCCTCATACCCCTCCATGCCTCACCACACCCACAATAAGTACACTCGCGCTCCTTAGCCATTCTTTACGGGGGGAAAATTTTAAATTAAAAAATAAAATAACTTATTTGCAAAAAAAAAAAAATGAACGGAGGGATATATTGTCTGGGATAGTACACAACAATAAGGTAATTAATATACGACTACACTACAATACTACTTAGTCGTGCTCTATTATTTTTTTTTTTTATCCTACAACCCCTAACAGGATAAAAGCTGCTGTTAATTACTGAATATCGAAAGTAATACACAAGAACTACACAATTCCAAGCTGCAATTAAGCCTATCCTAATTTCAACAATATTTTAGTAAGAGTTTCTACGGATACCTCTACCACACCAGTACTACACAAATATTTTACAATAATAAAATAAGCACACTAAATTCTAATAGGATATTACTCGTATACTACTGTACAGTACACTACAGTAATTTTTAAACTACTTTCAGACGTATGCTAATTATGATACCGGTACCGTACCGTATGTCACTACTAAGCACAACAGAAATGAAATTTGCAAGAACTACTGTACTCAAAGATTACCAACGAAGCTAAATGCTTAGACAAATTATTATTAGTATTACGGTCTAATAGATATACACGAAAGATAACACACGAATATAGCACTCAAGATACGGCACTATCTAAATGTACTGTATCTATACTACAATGTATCTACACTACACTACACTGCGTTTGGTTAAATGCTAGTATCAAAAGGATTGCCGTACACGAAGAAAAACATGAATATAACTGGCAAGATACTATCTAATATATTATACCTTATCTTCACTACAATTCTACTGAAATGTGGTTATGTGATTACTACAGCTGGTGGATTACTATTATTTTCCCTTCTCCACGGGACGGAGAAAAAAAAAAGTGTCCTTAATTAGGCCTACTGAAAAATACGAGGTTGTCTACAATAATTTCTCAAATATTTCTATCAAAACTACTACTACTACTACTCCAGGGACTTGAACTGCAATTACTGGGATATATGAACTTTATTATTATTAGCTAACCGCTCATAAATACTGAAAGATCGAGGGAGCGAAATATAAATTACGGATACTAACTACCTACTCAGAAGTACAAATGAATGGAATACAAGGTCAGCTGATTTTTATTTATATTTACTGACTACACTACACCCTTTGTTCACGACTGTAGCCAACAATGCAATATTTGAATATGAGGAGCGACAATAATCAATAACAATACGACTGTTAACTATTACCGTGTAATCTCTTTAACTTCTTTTTAAATGGAAGTTTACAGGCGTATCGTGATTATTCAGGAGATCCGAGAAGCTCTCCTGAATAATCAGACTGTAAATAACTATTTAAATGATCTAACTCCAACAAATAAATTTCCTTCTAAGAATATCAATGATATTGTTCCAAGACTTCACTGAAGTAATAATTAAATCTGCTAACCAGAGTATCCCAAAAACAACTCCTATGCCCTTCAAGAAAACGGTTCCCTGGTGGAATGACTCCTGTAAAGAGGCTATCAAAAATAAAAACCGTGCTTACTACCTGTACAAAAGAAATCCCACACCTGAAAATAAAATAAATTTTCAGAAATATCGAGCAATAGCACGAAATAAAATAAAACTAAGAAAACCTCCTGGTTAACATTTGTTTCCTCCTTAACCTCCCAAACTTCACAAAAAGTTATGTGGAATAAAATCCAAAGAATAAGTGGTAAATACAATAAATTCTGTATTACTTCTCTAAGAGATCCCGTCACTGGGTCAATTGCAAATGAACCTCAACAAATAGCTGATCAACTGCCTAAATCATTTTCAAACATCTCTAGCAATAACAATTATGAACCTGAATTTCTTCACATGAAAACAACTCGAGGTCCAATAGACTTAAGTGAAACTGTACCTACACTGAACTATGCTTATAATGATACTTTACAGTTACAAGAATTGTTACAGAACTCAACAAATGCGGCAGATCTAGTCCTGGCCCAGACACCATTCCATATGAATTTTTAAAACAGCTTCCACATAGTGCACTCAATTATCTACTTGCTATTTTCAACTATATATGGAGTTGCAAACTATTTGCAGATTAATGGTGTTGTGCTATTGTAGTGCCTGTACTCAAACCAGGAAAGGACATTTTGATCCCAGATAATTATCATCCCATCGCCTTGACAAATACAATGTGTAAGCTAATGGAGAAAATTGTTAACAAGAGATACGCTGGTATTTGGAACATATACACTTTTTTAGTGATGCACAAAATGGTTTTCGTAAAGCACGTTCAACAACAGTTACTCTGATATGTTTAGAATCAGAAATCCGAGAAGCTCTCCTGAATAATCAGCACCTCATAGCTGTTAGTTTAAGACATTGAGAAGGCATATGACATGGTGTGGAAAGACTATCTAATTGAAACATTGATGAAAGATAATATTTCAGGACAAATGGAACTCTTTCATTTGAAGTAACCGTTGACAATGGAGTTCACCAAGGATCAGTCATCAGTGTCACATTATTTCTCGTAGCAATAAATGGCATTGTCTCCAACATTCACCTACCAGTAAAGGCTTGCCTTTTTGCCGATGATTTGACTATACTAAGTGCAGGAAGAAATAAACTAACTACTCAACAACTACTTCAAGAATCAATTGATAATATCCATAAATGGGCTAAAGTTACAGGGTTCAAGTTTTCCAAAACTAAAACCAAACTCTTCTCCAAATGTAAACATACTGTACAAGACCCTGAGCTGTACATGGACAATCACAAAATTGAAGCAGCAACAACTATGAAAATCTTAGGAGTTTTATTCGACACTACGTTAAGTTGGATACCTCACCTGAAAAACCTTGAAGATGACTGCTTGCGAAGTCTGAACATAATGAAGATCCTGCCAGCAAAGAACTGGGGGCCAGACTACCAAGTGCTAATGAACACGTACAAAGCCATTATTAGTGCTAAATTAGACTATGGCAGCATTGTATACAATTCTGTAAGAATCCTTGATTCCATCCAGTCCAGAGCTCTTCGAATTGCTCTAGGAGCCTTCCGTACCAGTCCAGTAGCCAGCGTTCAAATAGAAGCAAGTGAACCACCACTCACAATTAGACGTAGACAACTAAATTTGACTTACGCGCTCAAGGTAGCAACTATGAGCCACAGCCCTTCAATGTCAGAATAGTCAAGTTTCTTGAAGAATTAAATTTAAATATCCCTCCAATACTCCTCGCAGACAACTCTCTTAATGTCCCACCATGGACTATTACCCTTCCAACAATTAACTCTGAAATAAATTATAGTGTCAAAGATGAAATTGGCAGATCTCACTACAGTCAATTATTTCTTGAAATTTCTAATAAATACTGTGACGTGAATATGGCAACTAATATTTATTTGGCATAATGGAATTACAACATGAAAATATCTACAAGTATTTATTTATTTAATTGGCATGTCTACTTGTGAATCGAGACATTATCTAACATTATCGCTTATTGTTTGGAACTGTCATCTAGTCGTGGGATTTTCCATGCATATTTAATTCAAAACTATATCTCCTATTGTTACATATTTGCTGGATTAATCTGATTCGCTCGATTATCGTTTGATTGCCGCGGCCCTGCGTAGTGCGAACTTGGAATGCTGGGAGCGGCTGACTTCCGCATGCTCGATGTGAGAGAGAGCAGTCTGGCTGTTGTGTTGGAGCATTCAACATGGCTGCGTTAAGGAGAACTCTTAAAGAGACATCTTTGCGTAATGGGAGAACCGTTGTAATGGAGCCTGACTCTGGAGGATAACTCGGAGGACATTAGGGCTATGCCCTTTACCTTTTAAATGCTTCTCAGTGTGCTCCAACCTTAAGTTTTTCATTAGTGTAAGAAGAAAACTTTGTGTATGTTAACCCTTACCGATATGGTCAGTTCTAAAAGTGTTGTAAGTCTTAGTATTGGATAACTCTACTCAAGTAAGTACTGGAACGTCTATATTATTCAAGTGGTCCCGTACAGCCAAGGAGCACATCCTTCGAAACTTTGGTTCGTTAATTAAAAACTGTAAACATCTGCAAGCAAAATTCATTGTAACGGTTATGGACTAAATACATGAAAGTCTGTAACTAAATTATGTGGGAATTTGGAATCGCTAGTTATGCGTCTATGAGGTTGTATTTTGTGTGAGATGTTAACTCCACGAAGTAGCAACGGAATCTACAGTACAACACTATCTTCACAACCTTCACAGGCAAGATCAAGTCCTAATATCTAGAATACGGATCGGCCACTCCAAGATAAGTCACAGCTACCTCCTTGAGAAGAAACTGCCTCCCATCTGTACAACATGCAATAGTGTGTTGACTGTGAAGCACATCATTACAGACTGTTCACTGTATGACATATGGTGTCAGTACCACGGTATACCTTAGGATATTAAGGGGGCACTCTCATCTCCTTCACTGTGCAAACAAATTATCAAGTTTTTCAAAGACACTGGTCTGTATTAAAAAATTTAACTGTTCAGTTTAAAATACCAAAATCTTTTATATTCCTTTCATTCTTCACTCTACTGTAATTTAATGTAAATTCTACAGTTAGAAGTCACGATAAGACCTTAGGGTTAAAGTGACTCTAAATTAACTTAATAAAAAAATCATCTAAAAAAATAAAACACAGGCCGAAATCAAAATTAATCAAAGAAAATAAATAAAAAAGACTATGTAATTTTCACTTTTAACAATGCCAATAACCACCCCATAACTAACATCTTTAAAAGACTTAATTTAATAATAGCCTTTAAAACTTCATGCAATAATGCCACTATCCTGCATAATACAAAATCCGCAAATGAAAACAAGTACAACCACCCATGACTATACCGAATGAAATGCATATAATTGTGAGGCCAGTTAAATCGGGAGCACTGGAAGGAGCTTCATCATCCGGTATCTTCGACTGTAACTCAATCCGAGTATATATAACTTCTTCCTGCATGTGTTTATGATGACTAAACAGACCAATCCTGGCATAAAACATACGCCCACACAAATCACACTGAATGGATGCTGGAGGGCGGGGTTTTAAATGATGGAATTTTCTTGCTTGTCGCTTGGCCTCTTGATGTCTGCGGCATTCTCTTTCAAACAAGTTGACACCGGTGGATGTAGTGTTCCACCACAGTGAGCGGTCCACAGCACATTCTTCCCATGCCTGTATATCTATACCAGTTGTCTTCATGATGTGTTTCAGCTGGTCCTTAAAATGCTTAAGAGGGGCTCCATGAGGTCTACTGCCGGAGCAAAGTTCACCGTAAAGAATTTGGCGGGGAAGCCTGGTATCACCCATGCGGCAAACATGGCCTAACCATCTCAGTTGATGAGCCATGATTGTTGCCTCAATGTTATTTTGCAGCGCTTTGTCGAGACCTTACATGTAATAAATATCATTTTTGGTCCGTATTGATGATATTAGATTGAAATAATAACATTAAGTTATTTATTAGACCACCTAATCAATACAAAATCGTCTTGGATGATTTACATAAATTTGTTAGCTAATAGTGGGACATGTTTCGCCTTCCCTGAAGGCATCATCAGCCATAGTCTTAACCTTAAATTAAAAATAAGCGTCTAAATAACATGTAGTAATGAAATGAATTTTTAAAAATCTTGAAGAGATTTGAAGTAAAATAACATTAAAAATAACAATGATGGTTTGAAAATACAATGTGATGAGATACAATAGTGGAAGTATTAACAAAATTAACATTAGAAGGCTGCTAAAATAAGTACAATGGATAAAACAACAGATTGTTATACAACAAGTAGTAAGATTGCATAAAAGTAAAGTTGATAGTCATGGCGGTTATAATTAGACGATGGCGAAAAATCTTATATAATCAAAGTAAAGAGGAGAGAATAAAAGTCAAAGTTAGTCGAGAGATCCAAAGTTCATCATGATCTTGAAGATAAAAGACGAAAGTCAGATGCATATGGTGAAGTTGTAGAACACGTTGAGGATATGAAGTAGGTGAATAGAAGTTGAAGAACAGTTTCAAATAGGCCTAGGATCACTATGGACCATCTCAAAATTTGAAGTGATGTTCAAATGTTGTAAATTGTGAGTTTGTAGATATTCTAGTTGAAAAAGCATATGAAAGTGGAATCTGTAAATGGAAGCAAGAAACGTAGAGTTAATTGTGTGAAAAGATATTTGAAAAATATTGAAGTAGAATCGTATGCACTTACCATTTGACGGTGACAAAGATAGCTTGTAATATTATGAGTTAGAAGAATTTGCAACCGTAGACTTCTTGCTACGTGTGTTATAACTGAAGTTTTGTGCTGGAGGGGGATCTGTTTGCGTTGACGTAACTATTGGAGGGGGGCTGCTATTGGTGGGAGGGAAGGAAGAGAGTGTATTACTGCGCGTGTTGTAACGGTGTAAGGCTATTGGAGGGAGCGATGTTCCGTGGGTGTGGCTATGGGTTTATTGGTTGTATTTGAATTAGAGGTACTAGCGGCGGGGGGAAGGGAGGGGGTATATTAGCTGTAGGGGAGGTGGGAACTCTAATTGATGTGAGGTTGAAGATTTTTAAGAATTTGTTGGTGAGGGAAGTTGATTCTCGTAATAAAATAAGAATCTGTTCATACAAGGGGTTTTTTTTAATCAATAGTGTCATTTAGATTTTTATCTTTATTAAAATGTTGGTCGAGGAAAATAAATAAGTTTTCATATTCTGTCATGAGTTTGCTTTTATCGACTCTTTTTAGGATATGGAGGTCTTGTTCTATTGTGGTGAATTTATGCCCGGTGTCCCTCATATGGTTGGCCATTGCGGAGAATTTGTTGTGTCTTTGGGCATTGTAATGCTCGGCATATCTGGTAGAGAAGCTGCGGCCAGTTTGGCCAACATAAGAAAAATTACATGTAGAGCATTTCAATCTGTATATTCCTGATCCAGAGTAACTATTGTCTGTGATGTTGATAGAGTTGTGATTGAAGAATAAATTACGATTAGTGTTTTTTGTTGTGTAGGCTATTTTTATTTCGTGCTTCATTAATGAATTGGTTATCGGGTAAATGCTATGGTTAGTGAACGTGAATTTAGCGTATTTTGGTTTGACGGGTTTTAATGGGGTTAAATTGGTAGCTAGTTTCAGTTTGGTTTTATTGATGATTTTATCAATCATACTCGTGTTAAATCCATTGAATTTAGCTATTTCCTTGATGAATAGTAATTCTTTCTTTAAATTAGTAGAGGACATAGGGATCTTTAATGCTCTATATAATAAACTGTGATAAGTGGCTTTTTATGTGAGTTGGGATGTAAAGAATCATTTTTTATGGTTGTTGGAGAAAAGGTGGGTTTTCTGTATATTTGGAAGTCGAATTTGTTCAATGCTCGTGTGATTTTGATATCTAAGAAGTTCAAAGAGTTATTGAACTCATCTTCTTTAGTGAATTTAATATTATTATCTAAGTTGTTGAGGAATGATAGTATGTTATTGCTGTTGTTGATTTGTTTATCAATGATAGCTATGGTATCATCAACATAGCGATGCCAAAGACAGAGTCCGTTGATGTTATTAATAATCTTACTATGTTCGAGATTATCGAAGTATATATCGGCTAGTATTCCAGACAACGGGTCTCCCATCGCTAGACCTTCTTGTTTGTAAATTTTCTTATTGAAGGTAAAATAGTTGTTGTCTAAAACGAAATTAAGTAATTTTAACCATTCATCAATTTCGATTTTACTCAATGTGCTATGTTTCAACAGATTGTTTTTTATGATGTTAATAGTATTGTTGATAGGGATATTAGTATACATGTTGGTGATGTCAAAAGAACATAAAACGTGGTTTGGTTGTAGACTGAAATTATTTAGGGAATTACAAAGTTCGATCGAGTTCTTTATGGGGTTGGAGTTGTGAATTTTGAAGTGTTTTTTTAGGAATTTGTGTAGGAATTGAGAGGTTTTATAGGTAGGACTATTGATACTATTAATTATAGGCCGAATGGGGACATCATTTTTATGAATTTTGGCCAGTGATCTGACTGTAGGTAATTTTGGGTTCATTACAGTTATTTTCTGATAATCTTGATCATTTAAAATGAAGTTAGAATTTTTAAGAAGGTTCTTTAAGTTACGCTGTATTTTGCTTGTTGGATCTTTGTTAATTAAGGTATAGGTATTGTCTGAAAAAAAAGTTTCAGTTTTATTGATGTAATCTTGTTTGTTCATTATTACTATGGTGTTGCCCTTATCTGCTTTTGTAATTACTACGTTGTTGTTATGGATTTTGGATTTCAGGTTTAGAATTTGTTTCGAGACATTGTAGTTATTATTAGATGTTATCTCATTAATCAAAGTTGGGAGTTTCTTTTTTACTTCATATCGTACGTCATTCTGTTTATCAATTGGGATTTGTTTATCGATATTAGTTTCGGTTTCAGCGATGGTAGTGATGATGTCTTCTGCCTTTTTGTGATTAGGCCAATTATGTTTGATGCCTTTATCTAATAGATTTAATTCTTGGTTAGAGAAGGTTGCATTAGATAGGTTGATTGTAGTGGGAATGTTAGTCAAATGGGAAGGGGACACTTTGTTGTTTGTATTTTGGTCAGGAGTTTTACATTTGTTTTCTTGAAGACAAAGTAATTTATGGTTTAGGGTTTTCTGTTTCTTGTCTAATACGTAAGATAGTTTGATGTCAGTGTACCTTAAAAATGAGCTCCATTCAAGTGGGGGTAATTTCTGAGAGATGGTCAAATGAGTCCTATATAATTGTAAATTTAGTAAAGATTTCTTCTTGTATAATAGTTTAATTTCATTTTTCAACCATATGTTGTTTACTTTCTTTTGAGTGGCATTAGATTTTGAATAGGGATGACTTTTTCTTTGTAAAGATTTGAGAAATTTAGGTACCAACTCTAATTTCAAGCAATCTTTAAGAAACTTGATATCTCTAGAAATCTTGCCTATTTTAATTTTTAGGTTCAAGTACTTGTTAGGTTTTACTATTGCCTGGTTGGCATTGACATTACATGTAATAAATATCATTTTTGGTCCGTATTGATGATATTAGATTGAAATAATAACATTAAGTTATTTATTAGACCACCTAATCAATACAAAATCGTCTTGGATGATTTACATAAATTTGTTAGCTAATAGTGGGACATGTTTCGCCTTCCCTGAAGGCATCATCAGCCATAGTCTTAACCTTAAATTAAAAATAAGCGTCTAAATAACATGTAGTAATGAAATGAATTTTTAAAAATCTTGAAGAGATTTGAAGTAAAATAACATTAAAAATAACAATGATGGTTTGAAAATACAATGTGATGAGATACAATAGTGGAAGTATTAACAAAATTAACATTAGAAGGCTGCTAAAATAAGTACAATGGATAAAACAACAGATTGTTATACAACAAGTAGTAAGATTGCATAAAAGTAAAGTTGATAGTCATGGCGGTTATAATTAGACGATGGCGAAAAATCTTATATAATCAAAGTAAAGAGGAGAGAATAAAAGTCAAAGTTAGTCGAGAGATCCAAAGTTCATCATGATCTTGAAGATAAAAGACGAAAGTCAGATGCATATGGTGAAGTTGTAGAACACGTTGAGGATATGAAGTAGGTGAATAGAAGTTGAAGAACAGTTTCAAATAGGCCTAGGATCACTATGGACCATCTCAAAATTTGAAGTGATGTTCAAATGTTGTAAATTGTGAGTTTGTAGATATTCTAGTTGAAAAAGCATATAAAAGTGGAATCTGTAAATGGAAGCAAGAAACGTAGAGTTAATTGTGTGAAAAGATATTTGAAAAATATTGAAGTAGAATCGTATGCACTTACCATTTGACGGTGACAAAGATAGCTTGTAATATTATGAGTTAGAAGAATTTGCAACCGTAGACTTCTTGCTACGTGTGTTATAACTGAAGTTTTGTGCTGGAGGGGGATCTGTTTGCGTTGACGTAACTATTGGAGGGGGGCTGCTATTGGTGGGAGGGAAGGAAGAGAGTGTATTACTGCGCGTGTTGTAACGGTGTAAGGCTATTGGAGGGAGCGATGTTCCGGTGGGTGTGGCTATGGGTTTATTGGTTGTATTTGAATTAGAGGTACTAGCGGCGGGGGGAAGGGAGGGGGTATATTAGCTGTAGGGGAGGTGGGAACTCTAATTGATGTGAGGTTGAAGATTTTTAAGAATTTGTTGGTGAGGGAAGTTGATTCTCGTAATAAAATAAGAATCTGTTCATACAAGGGGCTTTTTTTTATCAATATTGTCATTTAGATTTTTATCTTTATTAAAATGTTGGTCGAGGAAAATAAATAAGTTTTCATATTCTGTCATGAGTTTGCTTTTATCGACTCTTTTTAGGATATGGAGGTCTTGTTCTATTGTGGTGAATTTATGCCCGGTGTCCCTCATATGGTTGGCCATTGTGGAGAATTTGTTGTGTCTTTGGGCATTGTAATGCTCGGCATATCTGGTAGAGAAGCTGCGGCCAGTTTGGCCAACATAAGAAAAATTACATGTAGAGCATTTCAATCTGTATATTCCTGATCCAGAGTAACTATTGTCTGTGATGTTGATAGAGTTGTGATTGAAGAATAAATTACGATTAGTGTTTTTTGTTGTGTAGGCTATTTTTATTTCGTGCTTCATTAATGAATTGGTTATCGGGTAATTGCTATGGTTAGTGAACGTGAATTTAGCGTATTTTGGTTTGACGGGTTTTAATGGGGTTAAATTGGTAGCTAGTTTCAGTTTGGTTTTATTGATGATTTTATCAATCATACTCGTGTTAAATCCATTGAATTTAGCTATTTCCTTGATGAATAGTAATTCTTTCTTTAAATTAGTAGAGGACATAGGGATCTTTAATGCTCTATATATTAAACTGTGATAAGTGGCTTTTTATGTGAGTTGGGATGTAAAGAATCATTTTTTATGGTTGTTGGAGAAAAGGTGGGTTTTCTGTATATTTGGAAGTCGAATTTGTTCAATGCTCGTGTGATTTTGATATCTAAGAAGTTCAAAGAGTTATTGAACTCATCTTCTTTAGTGAATTTAATATTATTATCTAAGTTGTTGAGGAATGATAGTATGTTATTGCTGTTGTTGATTTGTTTATCAATGATAGCTATGGTATCATCAACATAGCGATGCCAAAGACAGAGTCCGTTGATGTTATTAATAATCTTACTATGTTCGAGATTATCGAAGTATATATCGGCTAGTATTCCAGACAACGGGTCTCCCATCGCTAGACCTTCTTGTTTGTAAATTTTCTTATTGAAGGTAAAATAGTTGTTGTCTAAAACGAAATTAAGTAATTTTAACCATTCATCAATTTCGATTTTACTCAATGTGCTATGTTTCAACAGATTGTTTTTTATGATGTTAATAGTATTGTTGATAGGGATATTAGTATACATGTTGGTGATGTCAAAAGAACATAAAACGTGGTTTGGTTGTAGACTGAAATTATTTAGGGAATTACAAAGTTCGATCGAGTTCTTTATGGGGTTGGAGTTGTGAATTTTGAAGTGTTTTTTTAGGAATTTGTGTAGGAATTGAGAGGTTTTATAGGTAGGACTATTGATACTATTAATTATAGGCCGAATGGGGACATCATTTTTATGAATTTTGGGCAGTGATCTGACTGTAGGTAATTTTGGGTTCATTACAGTTAATTTCTGATAATCTTGATCATTTAAAATGAAGTTAGAATTTTTAAGAAGGTTCTTTAAGTTACGCTGTATTTTGTTTGTTGGATCTTTGTTAATTAAGGTATAGGTATTGTCTGAAAAAAAGGTTTCAGTTTTATTGATGTAATCTTGTTTGTTCATTATTACTATGGTGTTGCCCTTATCTGCTTTTGTAATTACTACGTTGTTGTTATGGATTTTGGATTTCAGGTTTAGAATTTGTTTCGAGACATTGTAGTTATTATTAGATGTTATCTCATTAATCAAAGTTGGGAGTTTCTTTTTTACTTCATATCGTACGTCATTCTGTTTATCAATTGGAATTTGTTTATCGATATTAGTTTCGGTTTCAGCGATGGTAGTGATGATGTCTTCTGCCTTTTTGTGATTAGGCCAATTATGTTTGATGCCTTTATCTAATAGATTTAATTCTTGGTTAGAGAAGGTTGCATTAGATAGGTTGATTGAAGTGGGAATGTTAGTCAAATGGGAAGGGGACACTTTGTTGTTTGTATTTTGGTCAGGAGTTTTACATTTGTTTTCTTGAAGACAAAGTAATTTATGGTTTAGGGTTTTCTGTTTCTTGTCTAATACGTAAGATAGTTTGATGTCAGTGTACCTTAAAAATGAGTTCCATTCAAGTGGGGTAATTTCTGAGAGATGGTCAAATGAGTCCTATATAATTGTAAATTTAGTAAAGATTTCTTCTTGTATAATAGTTTAATTTCATTTTTCAACCATATGTTGTTTACTTTCTTTTGAGTGGCAATAGGTTTTGAATAGGGATGACTTTTTCTTTGTAAAGATTTGAGAAATTTAGGTACCAACTCTAATTTCAAGCAATCTTTAAGAAACTTGATATCTCTAGAAATCTTGCCTATTTTAATTTTTAGGTTCAAGTACTTGTTAGGTTTTACTATTGCCTGGTTGGCATTGACATTACATGTAATAAATATCATTTTTGGTCCGTATTGATGATATTAGATTGAAATAATAACATTAAGTTATTTATTAGACCACCTAATCAATACAAAATCGTCTTGGATGATTTACATAAATTTGTTAGCTAATAGTGGGACATGTTTCGCCTTCCCTGAAGGCATCATCAGCCATAGTCTTAACCTTAAATTAAAAATAAGCGTCTAAATAACATGTAGTAATGAAATGAATTTTTAAAAATCTTGAAGAGATTTGAAGTAAAATAACATTAAAAATAACAATGATGGTTTGAAAATACAATGTGATGAGATACAATAGTGGAAGTATTAACAAAATTAACATTAGAAGGCTGCTAAAATAAGTACAATGGATAAAACAACAGATTGTTATACAACAAGTAGTAAGATTGCATAAAAGTAAAGTTGATAGTCATGGCGGTTATAATTAGACGATGGCGAAAAATCTTATATAATCAAAGTAAAGAGGAGAGAATAAAAGTCAAAGTTAGTCGAGAGATCCAAAGTTCATCATGATCTTGAAGATAAAAGACGAAAGTCAGATGCATATGGTGAAGTTGTAGAACACGTTGAGGATATGAAGTAGGTGAATAGAAGTTGAAGAACAGTTTCAAATAGGATCACTATGGACCATCTCAAAATTTGAAGTGATGTTCAAATGTTGTAAATTGTGAGTTTGTAGATATTCTAGTTGAAAAAGCATATAAAAGTGGAATCTGTAAATGGAAGCAAGAAACGTAGAGTTAATTGTGTGAAAAGATATTTGAAAAATATTGAAGTAGAATCGTATGCACTTACCATTTGACGGTGACAAAGATAGCTTGTAATATTATGAGTTAGAAGAATTTGCAACCGTAGACTTCTTGCTACGTGTGTTATAACTGAAGTTTTGTGCTGGAGGGGGATCTGTTTGCGTTGACGTAACTATTGGAGGGGGGCTGCTATTGGTGGGAGGGAAGGAAGAGAGTGTATTACTGCGCGTGTTGTAACGGTGTAAGGCTATTGGAGGGAGCGATGTTCCGGTGGGTGTGGCTATGGGTTTATTGGTTGTATTTGAATTAGAGGTACTAGCGGCGGGGGGAAGGGAGGGGGTATATTAGCTGTAGGGGAGGTGGGAACTCTAATTGATGTGAGGTTGAAGATTTTTAAGAATTTGTTGGTGAGGGAAGTTGATTCTCGTAATAAAATAAGAATCTGTTCATACAAGGGGCTTTTTTTATCAATAGTGTCATTTAGATTTTTATCTTTATTAAAATGTTGGTCGAGGAAAATAAATAAGTTTTCATATTCTGTCATGAGTTTGCTTTTATCGACTCTTTTTAGGATATGGAGGTCTTGTTCTATTGTGGTGAATTTATGCCCGGTGTCCCTCATATGGTTGGCCATTGCGGAGAATTTGTTGTGTCTTTGGGCATTGTAATGCTCGGCATATCTGGTAGAGAAGCTGCGGCCAGTTTGGCCAACATAAGAAAAATTACATGTAGAGCATTTCAATCTGTATATTCCTGATCCAGAGTAACTATTGTCTGTGATGTTGATAGAGTTGTGATTGAAGAATAAATTACGATTAGTGTTTTTTGTTGTGTAGGCTATTTTTATTTCGTGCTTCATTAATGAATTGGTTATCGGGTAAATGCTATGGTTAGTGAACGTGAATTTAGCGTATTTTGGTTTGACGGGTTTTAATGGGGTTAAATTGGTAGCTAGTTTCAGTTTGGTTTTATTGATGATTTTATCAATCATACTCGTGTTAAATCCATTGAATTTAGCTATTTCCTTGATGAATAGTAATTCTTTCTTTAAATTAGTAGAGGACATAGGGATCTTTAATGCTCTATATATTAAACTGTGATAAGTGGCTTTTTATGTGAGTTGGGATGTAAAGAATCATTTTTTATGGTTGTTGGAGAAAAGGTGGGTTTTCTGTATATTTGGAAGTCGAATTTGTTCAATGCTCGTGTGATTTTGATATCTAAGAAGTTCAAAGAGTTATTGAACTCATCTTCTTTAGTGAATTTAATATTATTATCTAAGTTGTTGAGGAATGATAGTATGTTATTGCTGTTGTTGATTTGTTTATCAATGATAGCTATGGTATCATCAACATAGCGATGCCAAAGACAGAGTCCGTTGATGTTATTAATAATCTTACTATGTTCGAGATTATCGAAGTATATATCGGCTAGTATTCCAGACAACGGGTCTCCCATCGCTAGACCTTCTTGTTTGTAAATTTTCTTATTGAAGGTAAAATAGTTGTTGTCTAAAACGAAATTAAGTAATTTTAACCATTCATCAATTTCGATTTTACTCAATGTGCTATGTTTCAACAGATTGTTTTTTATGATGTTAATAGTATTGTTGATAGGGATATTAGTATACATGTTGGTGATGTCAAAAGAACATAAAACGTGGTTTGGTTGTAGACTGAAATTATTTAGGGAATTACAAAGTTCGATCGAGTTCTTTATGGGGTTGGAGTTGTGAATTTTGAAGTGTTTTTTTAGGAATTTGTGTAGGAATTGAGAGGTTTTATAGGTAGGACTATTGATACTATTAATTATAGGCCGAATGGGGACATCATTTTTATGAATTTTGGCCAGTGATCTGACTGTAGGTAATTTTGGGTTCATTACAGTTATTTTCTGATAATCTTGATCATTTAAAATGAAGTTAGAATTTTTAAGAAGGTTCTTTAAGTTACGCTGTATTTTGTTTGTTGGATCTTTGTTAATTAAGGTATAGGTATTGTCTGAAAAAAAGGTTTCAGTTTTATTGATGTAATCTTGTTTGTTCATTATTACTATGGTGTTGCCCTTATCTGCTTTTGTAATTACTACGTTGTTGTTATGGATTTTGGATTTCAGGTTTAGAATTTGTTTCGAGACATTGTAGTTATTATTAGATGTTATCTCATTAATCAAAGTTGGGAGTTTCTTTTTTACTTCATATCGTACGTCATTCTGTTTATCAATTGGGATTTGTTTATCGATATTAGTTTCGGTTTCAGCGATGGTAGTGATGATGTCTTCTGCCTTTTTGTGATTAGGCCAATTATGTTTGATGCCTTTATCTAATAGATTTAATTCTTGGTTAGAGAAGGTTGCATTAGATAGGTTGATTGTAGTGGGAATGTTAGTCAAATGGGAAGGGGACACTTTGTTGTTTGTATTTTGGTCAGGAGTTTTACATTTGTTTTCTTGAAGACAAAGTAATTTATGGTTTAGGGTTTTCTGTTTCTTGTCTAATACGTAAGATAGTTTGATGTCAGTGTACCTTAAAAATGAGTTCCATTCAAGTGGGGGTAATTTCTGAGAGATGGTCAAATGAGTCCTATATAATTGTAAATTTAGTAAAGATTTCTTCTTGTATAATAGTTTAATTTCATTTTTCAACCATATGTTGTTTACTTTCTTTTGAGTGGCATTAGATTTTGAATAGGGATGACTTTTTCTTTGTAAAGATTTGAGAAATTTAGGTACCAACTCTAATTTCAAGCAATCTTTAAGAAACTTGATATCTCTAGAAATCTTGCCTATTTTAATTTTTAGGTTCAAGTACTTGTTAGGTTTTACTATTGCCTGGTTGGCATTGACATTACATGTAATAAATATCATTTTTGGTCCGTATTGATGATATTAGATTGAAATAATAACATTAAGTTATTTATTAGACCACCTAATCAATACAAAATCGTCTTGGATGATTTACATAAATTTGTTAGCTAATAGTGGGACATGTTTCGCCTTCCCTGAAGGCATCATCAGCCATAGTCTTAACCTTAAATTAAAAATAAGCGTCTAAATAACATGTAGTAATGAAATGAATTTTTAAAAATCTTGAAGAGATTTGAAGTAAAATAACATTAAAAATAACAATGATGGTTTGAAAATACAATGTGATGAGATACAATAGTGGAAGTATTAACAAAATTAACATTAGAAGGCTGCTAAAATAAGTACAATGGATAAAACAACAGATTGTTATACAACAAGTAGTAAGATTGCATAAAAGTAAAGTTGATAGTCATGGCGGTTATAATTAGACGATGGCGAAAAATCTTATATAATCAAAGTAAAGAGGAGAGAATAAAAGTCAAAGTTAGTCGAGAGATCCAAAGTTCATCATGATCTTGAAGATAAAAGACGAAAGTCAGATGCATATGGTGAAGTTGTAGAACACGTTGAGGATATGAAGTAGGTGAATAGAAGTTGAAAAACAGTTTCAAATAGGATCACTATGGACCATCTCAAAATTTGAAGTGATGTTCAAATGTTGTAAATTGTGAGTTTGTAGATATTCTAGTTGAAAAAGCATATAAAAGTGGAATCTGTAAATGGAAGCAAGAAACGTAGAGTTAATTGTGTGAAAAGATATTTGAAAAATATTGAAGTAGAATCGTATGCACTTACCATTTGACGGTGACAAAGATAGCTTGTAATATTATGAGTTAGAAGAATTTGCAACCGTAGACTTCTTGCTACGTGTGTTATAACTGAAGTTTTGTGCTGGAGGGGGATCTGTTTGCGTTGACGTAACTATTGGAGGGGGGCTGCTATTGGTGGGAGGGAAGGAAGAGAGTGTATTACTGCGCGTGTTGTAACGGTGTAAGGCTATTGGAGGGAGCAATGTTCCGGTGGGTGTGGCTATGGGTTTATTGGTTGTATTTGAATTAGAGGTACTAGCGGCGGGGGGAAGGGAGGGGGTATATTAGCTGTAGGGGAGGTGGGAACTCTAATTGATGTGAGGTTGAAGATTTTTAAGAATTTGTTGGTGAGGGAAGTTGATTCTCGTAATAAAATAAGAATCTGTTCATACAAGGGGCTTTTTTTATCAATAGTGTCATTTAGATTTTTATCTTTATTAAAATGTTGGTCGAGGAAAATAAATAAGTTTTCATATTCTGTCATGAGTTTGCTTTTATCGACTCTTTTTAGGATATGGAGGTCTTGTTCTATTGTGGTGAATTTATGCCCGGTGTCCCTCATATGGTTGGCCATTGCGGAGAATTTGTTGTGTCTTTGGGCATTGTAATGCTCGGCATATCTGGTAGAGAAGCTGAGGCCAGTTTGGCCAACATAAGAAAAATTACATGTAGAGCATTTCAATCTGTATATTCCTGATCCAGAGTAACTATTGTCTGTGATGTTGATAGAGTTGTGATTGAAGAATAAATTACGATTAGTGTTTTTGTTGTGTAGGCTATTTTTATTTCGTGCTTCATTAATGAATTGGTTATCGGGTAAATGCTATGGTTAGTGAACGTGAATTTAGCGTATTTTGGTTTGACGGGTTTTAATGGGGTTAAATTGGTAGCTAGTTTCAGTTTGGTTTTATTGATGATTTTATCAATCATACTCGTGTTAAATCCATTGAATTTAGCTATTTCCTTGATGAATAGTAAATCTTTCTTTAAATTAGTAGAGGACATAGGGATCTTTAATGCTCTATATATTAAACTGTGATAAGTGGCTTTTTATGTGAGTTGGGATGTAAAGAATCATTTTTTATGGTTGTTGGAGAAAAGGTGGGTTTTCTGTATATTTGGAAGTCGAATTTGTTCAATGCTCGTGTGATTTTGATATCTAAGAAGTTCAAAGAGTTATTGAACTCATCTTCTTTAGTGAATTTAATATTATTATCTAAGTTGTTGAGGAATGATAGTATGTTATTGCTGTTGTTGATTTGTTTATCAATGATAGCTATGGTATCATCAACATAGCGATGCCAAAGACAGAGTCCGTTGATGTTATTAATAATCTTACTATGTTCGAGATTATCGAAGTATATATCGGCTAGTATTCCAGACAACGGGTCTCCCATCGCTAGACCTTCTTGTTTGTAAATTTTCTTATTGAAGGTAAAATAGTTGTTGTCTAAAACGAAATTAAGTAATTTTAACCATTCATCAATTTCGATTTTACTCAATGTGCTATGTTTCAACAGATTGTTTTTTATGATGTTAATAGTATTGTTGATAGGGATATTAGTATACATGTTGGTGATGTCAAAAGAACATAAAACGTGGTTTGGTTGTAGACTGAAATTATTTAGGGAATTACAAAGTTCGATCGAGTTCTTTATGGGGTTGGAGTTGTGAATTTTGAAGTGTTTTTTTAGGAATTTGTGTAGGAATTGAGAGGTTTTATAGGTAGGACTATTGATACTATTAATTATAGGCCGAATGGGGACATCATTTTTATGAATTTTGGCCAGTGATCTGACTGTAGGTAATTTTGGGTTCATTACAGTTAATTTCTGATAATCTTGATCATTTAAAATGAAGTTAGAATTTTTAAGAAGGTTCTTTAAGTTACGCTGTATTTTGTTTGTTGGATCTTTGTTAATTAAGGTATAGGTATTGTCTGAAAAAAAGGTTTCAGTTTTATTGATGTAATCTTGTTTGTTCATTATTACTATGGTGTTGCCCTTATCTGCTTTTGTAATTACTACGTTGTTGTTATGGATTTTGGATTTCAGGTTTAGAATTTGTTTCGAGACATTGTAGTTATTATTAGATGTTATCTCATTAATCAAAGTTGGGAGTTTCTTTTTTACTTCATATCGTACGTCATTCTGTTTATCAATTGGGATTTGTTTATCGATATTAGTTTCGGTTTCAGCGATGGTAGTGATGATGTCTTCTGCCTTTTTGTGATTAGGCCAATTATGTTTGATGCCTTTATCTAATAGATTTAATTCTTGGTTAGAGAAGGTTGCATTAGATAGGTTGATTGTAGTGGGAATGTTAGTCAAATGGGAAGGGGACACTTTGTTGTTTGTATTTTGGTCAGGAGTTTTACATTTGTTTTCTTGAAGACAAAGTAATTTATGGTTTAGGGTTTTCTGTTTCTTGTCTAATACGTAAGATAGTTTGATGTCAGTGTACCTTAAAAATGAGTTCCATTCAAGTGGGGGTAATTTCTGAGAGATGGTCAAATGAGTCCTATATAATTGTAAATTTAGTAAAGATTTCTTCTTGTATAATAGTTTAATTTCATTTTTCAACCATATGTTGTTTACTTTCTTTTGAGTGGCATTAGATTTTGAATAGGGATGACTTTTTCTTTGTAAAGATTTGAGAAATTTAGGTACCAACTCTAATTTCAAGCAATCTTTAAGAAACTTGATATCTCTAGAAATCTTGCCTATTTTAATTTTTAGGTTCAAGTACTTGTTAGGTTTTACTATTGCCTGGTTGGCATTGACATTACATGTAATAAATATCATTTTTGGTCCGTATTGATGATATTAGATTGAAATAATAACATTAAGTTATTTATTAGACCACCTAATCAATACAAAATCGTCTTGGATGATTTACATAAATTTGTTAGCTAATAGTGGGACATGTTTCACCTTCCCTGAAGGCATCATCAGCCATAGTCTTAACCTTAAATTAAAAATAAGCGTCTAAATAACATGTAGTAATGAAATGAATTTTTAAAAATCTTGAAGAGATTTGAAGTAAAATAACATTAAAAATAACAATGATGGTTTGAAAATACAATGTGATGAGATACAATAGTGGAAGTATTAACAAAATTAACATTAGAAGGCTTCTAAAATAAGTACAATGGATAAAACAACAGATTGTTATACAACAAGTAGTAAGATTGCATAAAAGTAAAGTTGATAGTGTGCCCGTTCGCACGTCTAAATGTGCCCGTTCCCACGTCCACGACAGATTACAAAATGGCGCCGACCTCAGGTATGGGCCTTGTAATCTAAAGCAAGCAAGGAATAGTCGCCTGCTATGATGTCTCAGAGGGCCATATACTTCATGAAATGGTCATGTATTCGAGTAAGACGGACAGTGGACGGTGCACAGTATTGTTTTCAAAAAAATAGAAAAACATTATTATTGAAAATCTTCATCTTGAAATTTGCAAGGCATCGAGAGCGGACCTAATCACCGTAATCGTAATATTTCATTTGGAGAAGCAAAGGATTGCGTATAAAAGAAAAGAAAGAATACAACTATTGAATAAGAATAAAGTATCAGTCTTCACCAAAATTCAAAGTCGGTTAAGACGAAAATAAAAGTACTGAAGTCGTTACGAAGAAATTACGAATACGACGAAGAGCTACGAAGGAAATTAAAAAAATAAGGATAAACGACGTCAAAGAAGAATAGTAAAATGGCAGCATATCGTAATATTATTAGCTTCAATTTTGAGTCTGTCAAGAAGATGATCAAGATGATGCACTGAGTTCACATGATGGACCGACCTGGGAACAATTCATCTTGCCATACGACCAGGAAATGACCAGGAGATGTCAAGGAAGGCGACGGGAAACCATCCGACCGAGCCATGACGAAAGAAGGCGACGGGTAACCAGATAGAACTACCAGAGCGTTGGAGCGGATGACGTTCCAGATGTCATACCCGTGACCGAACCGAAGACCCATCTATATCCAATGGGAATGGAACAGCTGGACCAGGGACAACTATCAGAGAGCTAAGTCATTCATAACATTTTATTGTATAATTTTTGGTTTGCTTACACATGTACCTTAGGTATGTGCTGATGGCTAATTGTAGACCGATAATTTGGCAATGCAAGTGTTGATTATCAACTAAGTGTGAGATAATTAAGTCTTAGTTACGATTGAAAAACATTGCAGAAGTTATGCTATATCGACCAGAATACTTGTAGGAAGCGTGAGGTTTGAAGAGAAATATGAAACAGCTGATTGAATTGACATAATGAGAGATTATACAGATTTCATTGATGTAATGCATAAAGTTGACGTCACGAATGGTTGTGCGCGGTGTAGATAGAAACATGGAATTACGCATTTGTTTGGTCCATAAAAAGGGCATTGAACTCGTCTGTAGGTTATGAGGATCTGCGACTTGTATATTTTATTAAGAAACAGTGTGATATTTTAACGTAGTCGTCAAGTTGGGAACGCGTTATATTATTATGGAGGCTACGGTGTTTATATTAGATTGATGTTGTAATGAGAATATGAATATGAGATTGGATGAAAGTGTCGAGTTATGTATTGTGATTTGAGAAGGTTTTTACGCGGTGCAGGACCATCGTGTACCTGCAAGTTAAGTTGTGCCACACTATAAGTGAATTTTATGTTTTATTTGCGTAAGAATGCCCACACCGCAGGAGCTGCACAAGCCAAGGTACGAACTGGATTTATTAGTATAGAAGTATGCTCGTGACATAATTATATTTCAGTGAAGATGTTTTATAATGAATATTAAAATTCTACGACTTTGAATAGCTGTAGTTAACCAGAAACATTATGACACCGATATATATGAGATTATGTTTTTCCAAACCTCGCTGCAAAGCGCTTCCATGTTAATTGCAAGAGAGTAATGTAGCTTGCATTGTGGTTGAATGTTATTGAAATATAACTACTTAATGGGACATTGAACCGATAAGGGCATGTGTGGGACAACCAAAGATTATACTGAAGTTAGATAGATAGCTAGATCAGTTAATATTCTCCGTTTTAACGTACATTTTTTTTAACGAATTTCAGCTAGGGAAAGGCTAGAGTAGGAGCCGTATTTAACAGGCACTAGGAAAGAATGCCTTAGTTCATAAGTAGTTTCAAAGCACAACGAGATCTTTGCAACAAAAACATGACTTCGGATTTTATTAAAATTTAACTTGAAACATTCAGATTTATTCTCGATTTCCTATAATTTATTTAGAATTACTTAACGAATTCCAAGTTATTCACACTAGACTTATTTAGTGTATTTGAGATGCATTGCGGCTGGATAGTGTATCCAAGTGAGATTGCTTAAATAAGACTAAAGAAAGTGAACTTTCGGAACAAGTTTATTGTGTCGATGTTTTACTTACATTTCAAATGCGAGGTGGAACTCGAATAGGACCAGTGATCTGTTGTAAATATGTAATTTTTGAATTTCAACTTCACAAAGGAACTGATCAATTTATTAATTTAAATACTGAATATTATTTTTGTTTATCTTACGAGCCAGCGCTGACTCATTTTTTCATGCATATTACCAGTCAATTTAAATACTGCGTTACATGATATGGAAATTAGTAATTTAATATTTATTAATAAATATCTTGGTATTTTTCTACAATTGCTGGTGTCATGAGTTCTTTAATTATTATCTAGATTGTAAGTTAATTTATAGCGAAGTAAGGTAACGTGTAATTAAGTATTCATTTAACCATGGCAGGTTTCTCGAGGTCTAAACTATAATAAGATAGTCGGCGATGTTTATTATAATGACGTAAGTAACGATGGATGACATTCGTGGGTCGGATTTCTCATGGACTCACGTAAAGCGAATTCTACAGTAGGATTACATGTCCTACTAGCCATAATTAAACCCTGAGGTATCCGCTGAGCGACTCCATTTCGTCAAACTAGGCTGTCTAACGACGAGTTAGAAAATGGAGGTATCGGGCAAAGAATGTTTAACCCGTTGGTGGCATTAAATCGGTCGCCCTATGTGGCGCAACAACATAAGATTGAAGCATCGGGAAAAGTTACACTGACCATTGGGTTACAATAGTCATGGCGGTTATAATTAGACGATGGCGAATAATCTTATATAATCAAAGTAAAGAGGAGAGAATAAAAGTCAAAGTTAGTCGAGAGATCCAAAGTTCATCATGATCTTGAAGATAAAAGACGAAAGTCAGATGCATATGGTGAAGTTGTAGAACACGTTGAGGATATGAAGTAGGTGAATAGAAGTTGAAGAACAGTTTCAAATAGGATCACTATGGACCATCTCAAAATTTGAAGTGATGTTCAAATGTTGTAAATTGTGAGTTTGTAGATATTCTAGTTGAAAAAGCATATAAAAGTGGAATCTGTAAATGGAAGCAAGAAACGTAGAGTTAATTGTGTGAAAAGATATTTGAAAAATATTGAAGTAGAATCGTATGCACTTACCATTTGACGGTGACAAAGATAGCTTGTAATATTATGAGTTAGAAGAATTTGCAACCGTAGACTTCTTGCTACGTGTGTTATAACTGAAGTTTTGTGCTGGAGGGGGATCTGTTTGCGTTGACGTAACTATTGGAGGGGGGCTGCTATTGGTGGGAGGGAAGGAAGAGAGTGTATTACTGCGCGTGTTGTAACGGTGTAAGGCTATTGGAGGGAGCGATGTTCCGGTGGGTGTGGCTATGGGTTTATTGGTTGTATTTGAATTAGAGGTACTAGCGGCGGGGGGAAGGGAGGGGGGTATATTAGCTGTAGGGGAGGTGGGAACTCTAATTGATGTGAGGTTGAAGATTTTTAAGAATTTGTTGGTGAGGGAAGTTGATTCTCGTAATAAAATAAGAATCTGTTCATACAAGGGGCTTTTTTTATCAATAGTGTCATTTAGATTTTTATCTTTATTAAAATGTTGGTCGAGGAAAATAAATAAGTTTTCATATTCTGTCATGAGTTTGCTTTTATCGACTCTTTTTAGGATATGGAGGTCTTGTTCTATTGTGGTGAATTTATGCCCGGTGTCTCTCATATGGTTGGCCATTGCGGAGAATTTGTTGTGTCTTTGGGCATTGTAATGCTCGGCATATCTGGTAGAGAAGCTGCGGCCAGTTTGGCCAACATAAGAAAAATTACATGTAGAGCATTTCAATCTGTATATTCCTGATCCAGAGTAACTATTGTCTGTGATGTTGATAGAGTTGTGATTGAAGAATAAATTACGATTAGTGTTTTTTGTTGTGTAGGCTATTTTTATTTCGTGCTTCATTAATGAATTGGTTATCGGGTAAATGCTATGGTTAGTGAACGTGAATTTAGCGTATTTTGGTTTGACGGGTTTTAATGGGGTTAAATTGGTAGCTAGTTTCAGTTTGGTTTTATTGATGATTTTATCAATCATACTCGTGTTAAATCCATTGAATTTAGCTATTTCCTTGATGAATAGTAATTCTTTCTTTAAAATAGTAGAGGACATAGGGATCTTTAATGCTCTATATATTAAACTGTGATAAGTGGCTTTTTTATGTGAGTTGGGATGTAAAGAATCATTTTTTATGGTTGTTGGAGAAAAGGTGGGTTTTCTGTATATTTGGAAGTCGAATTTGTTCAATGTTCGTGTGATTTTGATATCTAAGAAGTTCAAAGAGTTATTGAACTCATCTTCTTTAGTGAATTTAATATTATTATCTAAGTTGTTGAGGAATGATAGTATGTTATTGCTGTTGTTGATTTGTTTATCAATGATAGCTATGGTATCATCAACATAGCGATGCCAAAGACAGAGTCCGTTGATGTTATTAATAATCTTACTATATTCGAGGTTATCTAAGTATATATCGGCTAGTATTCCAGACAACGGGTCTCCCATCGCTAGACCTTCTTGTTTGTAAATTTTCTTATTGAAGGTAAAATAGTTGTTGTCTAAAACGAAATTAAGTAATTTTAACCATTCATCAATTTCGATTTTACTCAATGTGCTATGTTTCAACAGATTGTTTTTTATGATGTTAATAGTATTGTTGATAGGGATATTAGTATACATGTTGGTGATGTCAAAAGAACATAAAACGTGGTTTGGTTGTAGACTGAAATTATTTAGGGAATTACAAAGTTCGATCGAGTTCTTTATGGGGTTGGAGTTGTGAAATTTGAAGTGTTTTTTTAGGAATTTGTGTAGGAATTGAGAGGTTTTATTGGTAGGACTATTGATACTATTAATTATAGGCCGAATGGGGACATCATTTTTATGAATTTTGGCCAGTGATCTGACTGTAGGTAATTTTGGGTTCATTACAGTTAATTTCTGATAATCTTGATCATTTAAAATGAAGTTAGAATTTTTAAGAAGGTTCTTTAAGTTACGCTGTATTTTGTTTGTTGGATCTTTGTTAATTAAGGTATAGGTATTGTCTGAAAAAAAGGTTTCAGTTTTATTGATGTAATCTTGTTTGTTCATTATTACTATGGTGTTGCCCTTATCTGCTTTTGTAATTACTACGTTGTTGTTATGGATTTTGGATTTCAGGTTTAGAATTTGTTTCGAGACATTGTAGTTATTATTAGATGTTATCTCATTAATCAAAGTTGGGAGTTTCTTTTTTACTTCATATCGTACGTCATTCTGTTTATCAATTGGGATTTGTTTATCGATATTAGTTTCGGTTTCAGCGATGGTAGTGATGATGTCTTCTGCCTTTTTGTGATTAGGCCAATTATGTTTGATGCCTTTATCTAATAGATTTAATTCTTGGTTAGAGAAGGTTGCATTAGATAGGTTGATTGTAGTGGGAATGTTAGTCAAATGGGAAGGGGACACTTTGTTGTTTGTATTTTGGTCAGGAGTTTTACATTTGTTTTCTTGAAGACAAAGTAATTTATGGTTTAGGGTTTTCTGTTTCTTGTCTAATACGTAAGATAGTTTGATGTCAGTGTACCTTAAAAATGAGCTCCATTCAAGTGGGGGTAATTTCTGAGAGATGGTCAAATGAGTCCTATATAATTGTAAATTTAGTAAAGATTTCTTCTTGTATAATAGTTTAATTTCATTTTTCAACCATATGTTGTTTACTTTCTTTTGAGTGGCATTAGATTTTGAATAGGGATGACTTTTTCTTTGTAAAGATTTGAGAAATTTAGGTACCAACTCTAATTTCAAGCAATCTTTAAGAAACTTGATATCTCTAGAAATCTTGCCTATTTTAATTTTTAGGTTCAAGTACTTGTTAGGTTTTACCATTGCCTGGTTGGCATTGACATTACATGTAATAAATATCATTTTTGGTCCGTATTGATGATATTAGATTGAAATAATAACATTAAGTTATTTATTAGACCACCTAATCAATACGAAATCGTCTTGGATGATTTACATAAATTTGTTAGCTAACATAGTAACATAGTAAGATTATTAATAACATCAACGGACTCTGTCTTTGGCATCGCTATGTTGATGATACCATAGCTATCATTGATAAACAAATCAACAACAGCAATAACATACTATCATTCCTCAACAACGTAGATAATAATATTAAATTCACTAAAGAAGATGAGTTCAATAACTCTTTGAACTTCTTAGATATCAAAATCACACGAGCATTGAACAAATTCGACTTCCAAATATACAGAAAACCCACCTTTTCTCCAACAACCATAAAAAATGATTCTTTACATCCCAACTCACATAAAAAAGCCACTTATCACAGTTTAATATATAGAGCATTAAAGATCCCTATGTCCTCTACTAATTTAAAGAAAGAATTACTATTCATCAAGGAAATAGCTAAATTCAATGGATTTAACACGAGTATGATTGATAAAATCATCAATAAAACCAAACTGAAACTAGCTACCAATTTAACCCCATTAAAACCCGTCAAACCAAAATACGCTAAATTCACGTTCACTAACCATAGCATTTACCCGATAACCAATTCATTAATGAAGCACGAAATAAAAATAGCCTACACAACAAAAAACACTAATCGTAATTTATTCTTCAATCACAACTCTATCAGCATCACAGACAATAGTTACTCTGGATCAGGAATATACAGATTGAAATGCTCTACATGTAATTTTTCTTATGTTGGCCAAACTGGCCGCAGCTTCTCTACCAGATATGCCGAGCATTACAATGCCCAAAGACACAACAAATTCTCCGCAATGGCCAACCATATGAGGGACACCGGGCATAAATTCACCACAATAGAACAAGACCTCCATATCCTAAAAAGAGTCGATAAAAGCAAACTCATGACAGAATATGAAAACTTATTTATTTTCCTCGACCAACATTTTAATAAAGATAAAAATCTAAATGACACTATTGATAAAAAAAGCCCCTTGTATGAACAGATTCTTATTTTATTACGAGAATCAACTTCCCTCACCAACAAATTCTTAAAAATCTTCAACCTCACATCAATTAGAGTTCCCACCTCCCCTACAGCTAATATACCCCCCTCCCTTCCCCCCGCCGCTAGTACCTCTAATTCAAATACAACCAATAAACCCATAGCCACACCCACCGGAACATCGCTCCCTCCAATAGCCTTACACCGTTACAACACGCGCAGTAATACACTCTCTTCCTTCCCTCCCACCAATAGCAGCCCCCTCCAATAGTTACGTCAACGCAAACAGATCCCCCTCCAGCACAAAACTTCAGTTATAACACACGTAGCAAGAAGTCTACGGTTGCAAATTCTTCTAACTCATAATATTACAAGCTATCTTTGTCACCGTCAAATGGTAAGTGCATACGATTCTACTTCAATATTTTTCAAATATCTTTTCACACAATTAACTCTACGTTTCTTGCTTCCATTTACAGATTCCACTTTTATATGCTTTTTCAACTAGAATATCTACAAACTCACAATTTACAACATTTGAACATCACTTCAAATTTTGAGATGGTCCATAGTGATCCTATTTGAAACTGTTCTTCAACTTCTATTCACCTACTTCATATCCTCAACGTGTTCTACAACTTCACCATATGCATCTGACTTTCGTCTTTTATCTTCAAGATCATGATGAACTTTGGATCTCTCGACTAACTTTGACTTTTATTCTCTCCTCTTTACTTTGATTATATAAGATTTTTCGCCATCGTCTAATTATAACCGCCATGACTATCAACTTTACTTTTATGCAATCTTACTACTTGTTGTATAACAATCTGTTGTTTTATCCATTGTACTTATTTTAGCAGCCTTCTAATGTTAATTTTGTTAATACTTCCACTATTGTATCTCATCACATTGTATTTTCAAACCATCATTGTTATTTTTAATGTTATTTTACTTCAAATCTCTTCAAGATTTTTAAAAATTCATTTCATTACTACATGTTATTTAGACGCTTATTTTTAATTTAAGGTTAAGACTATGGCTGATGATGCCTTCAGGGAAGGCGAAACATGTCCCACTATTAGCTAACAAATTTATGTAAATCATCCAAGACGATTTTGTATTGATTAGGTGGTCTAATAAATAACTTAATGTTATTATTTCAATTGTCGAGACCTGCCGTGTTGGTCACATAGTCCTCCCACTTAATATTCAAGATGAATCTCATTTTCTGTTGGTGGAAGCGCTCAAGTTTTTTTCTTTTTGATATCACAGCGATAGTGTGCCCATGTTTCACAGCCATACAACAGCATGGAAATGACAACAGCTTTGTACTCCATGAGTTTGGTATATGCACGAGCAGCCCCAATTCTTTCATCAACGTCTTGTTCACAGGTACACTGTTTAGACAAGATGCTTCCAAGATATGAAAAGTGATCAACCTCTTCCAGTGTTGTGTCTAAGATGGAAATACTGAACTCAGGAAGTGTTAATCCTGGGGCAGGTTGTGCAAGTACCTTTTTCTTTTTTTCTTTTTTTCTTTTCTTTTTTTCAAATCAATGGCAAGACCAAAGCGATCACATGCAGTTTTAAAGCAGTTGTCTGACTGTTGTAGTTCTGCAGGTGTTAGAGCAGGAGATGCGGTATCATCGGCATTCTGCAGTTCTGTCACCTGGGTAACCAGAGTACGTGTTTGTGAACGAAGTCTTGCCAGATTGATAAGGCCTCCATCAAAACAAAATTTAATCTCCATGCCTAAGTTGTTTGCAGATGTTTCATGCAGCATGGCAGCCATGTACAGTGCAAAGAGTATTGGAGCAAGCACACAGCCTTTTTTCAATCCATATCGAACTTGATAGCTGCAGTCGCTTAAGTGCGACCAGTGTCCAGTATTACATAAAATCAGCTTCATGGTCCGTATCGCACTTCAATAGATAAATACTTAATTGTGAATCAGTGTCCAGTAATCGGGAGATATTGGATTCGAGCCCCACTGTCAGCAGCCCTGAATATGGTTTTCCGTGGTTTCCCATTTTCACACCAGGCAAATGCTGGGGCTGTACCTTAATTAAGGCCACAGCCACTTCCTTCCACTTCCTAGGCCTTTCCTATCCCATCGTTGCCATGAGACCTATCTGTGTCGGTGTGACATAAAGCAAATAGCAGTTTCAATCCATGAGTGATTGGGAACGAATCTGATACCGAGTTACCATGAAGATCCTGTCCAGACATGCCATCATGAAGAGCTTGAACCATTTCCACATAACGTTCAGGACATCCAAATGTCTTAATACTTTCCACACAGCAGATCTTGGTACTGAATCAAAGGCTTTTATCAGATCACAGAAAACTAAATACAGAGGCTGCTGTTGTTCTCTGCATTTTTCCTGGAGTTGTCTGGCACAGATCATATCTGTTGTGCCTCTAGATGTTTGGAAACCACATCCGGTATAATGAACATGTAAGCGCTATAAAACACAATCATTTTTCATCCATAGGACAACAAAGCACAAGAAGGTTTTATACTTGTCCTATTATAAACCTATACTGACCTATGCTTCAGTAGCCTGGACATTGACTAAGCAGAACCAAAGTAAGATACAAGCAGTTGAAATGAGGTTTTTGAGGAGCATTCAGGGAAAGACAAGATGAGATAGAATACGTAATGAGGAAATAAGGAGAAGCGTGGAAGTGTGTGAACTTCAAGAAGAGATTGATATAACAAAGCTAAAATGGTTTGGACACATGATGAGAATGCCAGGAAGGAGAATACCAAAGAGAACATTTGTGGATACAGAGACTGCAAAGGGGCCTAGGGGTCGGCCTAGAATGAGATGGAGGAACTCTGTTGTGGACTGTATTGCAAATAAAGGAGTCGATAGCAATAAAGTACTAGAAGCATACCTGCCAACTTTCAAAAAGAGAAATCCAGAAGATCCTAAAAGTGGAAAAATTTTAACAACACGCGCATGCATCGCAAAGTCTTCAGACATAGTGAAAAAGGACGGCAAGTGGGGAGATTACAAACAATACTAATACAAGTCAAATACATGTTATGATCACCCCTGAAATTAAATACACAAAGTTACACCTTGATGAATGCTCATCTGTTTTCACTTAACACTAGGAACAGTTCACACAGTACACAAGCAGAGTTTTTTCTGCACTTTAAACATTCAGGTCACAATATGAATGTCACCGTCAAAATAAACTAAACATTTACACTTATTTACAAAATTATGTCAGGACCTAAATGGATTTTGGTTCTTTTTCACTAAGCTGAACACACGTTCACACTCAGCATTGCTGTGCGGTAGAGTCAGAACAGAAAGCATTAGCTTGGATATCCTATCATACTTCAGAACACCATCAGCTCCACGAATGTTCATCAAGTGAGCCCATTTGGTGTCATCTGTCAGATTCTCACCCTCAACGGTAGCACAGTCTTCAATCTGAAAAGCTACAAATTGGTTCTGAAGCACAGTCATTGCATCCTCCTTCCTAGGCAGCAATGATGGAAATCATTCTATAAAGAATTATACAGAAAAAAACAGGGCATCTTCAATTTTTGAAACATCTGCAACCTTTGCATGTTTCAGTACTTCATCACTGAGAGGGAACTTGTTAATAATATAATCACATGCTGTGCAGAAGTAACCCCTGGCAGATGAAAAGAATGTTGATTTATCTCTATCATTAAGTTTCTTCACCAAGTTCATTGTCTCAACGCCAATGACTAGCTCATCATTGTCCCTCTGATTCTCAATAGAATCATTATAGACTGTTATGCCTTTCAGCGTTCAGTCAATAGAATGGTATGGAACTTTTGATTACTTATGGTTTAATAAATCTGGAAAGCAGCTGCTTTAACAGGTTCGTCATTAGTTCTAGTAGTTTATGAATGTGAGGCGAAGCACTCTGAAGTGTAGAATTGAGATTCTCAAATAAAGGAATGACAACCTACAGCAAGGCACAGTATGCCTTATTTAAGCCTGATGACAGAACCATAAATAATTGTCTTCACAATTTTGAATATGTTCTTATTCTTTAGCACAGGAGTGTCAGATTTTGAGACACATGCAAATCTTTTGGGAATGACCGATTCTGACGACTCAGTTGCTTTCCTCTTTTCATAGTCTTTGGAACTACCAGGCTCGGCTTTTGGGGTTGTAAATGTGGTTAAGCTAGTAGTTGATGCACACTGAGCATTAACAAGCACCTCATCATTAAAGAAACCCAGTAATGGATCCCACTGCTCTAACAGCCTCTGCAGACACCTTCCTAACGATAGCCATCTTGTGCAAACATGTTTCAGTATCTTCTTCGTTTCCTTGTTGTGAAGCTCTTGGAATTTCTTAAGGCATTCCTTCCTCTTACAACTCTTTTCTAAATAAGTGAAGATGTAAACTAATAGTTCATCAATTTTAACAGGCAAACTGCTTGCACCTTTCTCAGCAGCTAAGTTAATCAAATGATATGAGCAACCCAGAACCAAGACAGATGACTGTACTTCCCTTAAAACAGCAACAACTCCATTCTTTTTTCCAATCATGACTAGAGCATTGTTGGAACAGAACACTACACAATTTCGAATTGGTATTTTGTAACACTCTAACTGTGAAATTACCAAATTACCAATATTATATCCCATGGAATCAGCCACCAAGGCTGGGACAGACAACACTGAGCTAACTATCTTTTCCTGCTTTGCCACAAAACAGGTGACAAAAAGGTAAGTTGAGCAAGTGTCTTCTCTCAAATATCTGGGTACAATCTTGGATGATCAATGTAACTCCAAATGGGAGATAATATCTAGAATTGAGCACGCCAGGAAACAATTCATTACCATGAAGAAATTCTTTGTGAGGTCAGATCTCAGTCTCCAGCTACGAATTAGTATGATCCGCTGCTATATATTTTCTGTTCTCCTATATGGATGTGAAAGCTGGACCCTGGATCCAATCACAGAAAAACTTATTGATGCCTTCAAAATGTTCATGTATCACCGTCTCTTGCGGATATCCTGAGTAGTGAAAATCTCAAATGCTGAGGTCCTTTGTCGGATGATAAAGCAAAAAGAACTACTCACCATAAAACAAAGGAAAACACAATACCTAGGACATATCATGAGAGGTGAGAGGTATCAGTTAGTACAGCTTACTATCAAAGGAAAGATATAGGGGAGGAGATCTGTTGGGAGAAGAAGAAATTCATGGCTGAAAGACCTTCGAAGATGGCACTGCTGTACTTCAGAAGTGGCATTCCATTCTGTGCTGTCAAGATCAGAGCTAGTTACGTGGATCGCCAGCCTCCACTCGGAGGGCGTCTTAAGAAACAGAAGACTAATATTGCTCCCATCCATAGCTAAAGAAAATGGTTCACGTTGCATGTAACCAACGAGTTCATTCCTTGAATCTGTAGCAATTTCTTTCAAAATGTGTGTGGTTTTCGTACGACCACAGCTACATTATTTTGCAATTTCTGAACCTGGAAACATTTTCCTAAACAGAGCACCAGCATGATCGATAGCAGCTAACGGGATATTATGTTCAATTAAAAATGAAGTGAACAAGCATCCCGCTCTTACTATATCAAGATTGGCTCCAGAAGAGGTAAAAAACTAATTAATTTTCTGGCTGCCATCCTTAAATTTTGTATTGGAGACATGTTTAACAGATTTTATGTGATTTACTAATTCTTTTCTACCTCTGTGAGAAACGTTTACATCATACGAGCACATGGAACAGAATGTGAATGTTTTACCTTTCCATGATCGTATAAAACAAGGAAATTCAGCAGAATATGCCTTCCAAAGATTCATAATATCGTTTCTTAGTTGAACTCATGATGAATACCACTAAAAATACTAAACTGCTTACAAATTTGTCACACGATTCCATGAGTTTCAGAACAACCACCAATGTTACTCGCACCCGCAGCTGCTATGAAACACGATGCAGTTACTGAAGTTGTAACATATATATTCACAGCCTCCTACTTTTCACTGATTTCTTTTCTTCAAAAAACAGCCGTCTACTTGTTTAGGAACATCTCAGTGAATGAAGTAGCAGTTGAAGTCAAATAGGTGACAAAAGCACGGTGATAATCGAGAATGTGGTTATATATACCCGGATCGAGTTACAACCAATGACTATTATCGATACATTTACTGGTCAAATTTCAAACACTGCATCTCGTATTACCAGCTACTATCGAGAGTCAAACAAATCCGATCTGGACGCATGCGGAAAGTGAAAACAAGCGCAGATATTCAAAATCCGTACAAAAACGTTGTTCATCCATAAAACACACTCAAGATCCATACATTTTATGAAAAAACTGGAATACTTGGCAGGTATTTAGAAGAGAAGTGATCGAAAGATCGAGTAAGATGGAGGGCTTTGGTACACTACCCTACCCAGAGAGAATCTGGAAAAGGGAATCGATGAAGAAGATAAGAAGGACAACATATCTAATATCGAAAACAATATGGATCAATATCCCAACCCAAATTTTAATAACGAAATAACAGAAAAAAACAAACATCATTTTCAATGCCGCCATCCCTCCCTAAAAAAATTTTTACTTAAAGAGAGTCAATAAACAGAAACAATAACACGCAACCAAGTCTCCGCAGGACACACCCCTCCCTTGCTCTACCACCTTTCCTCTCCAATGCTGCAATAGCTAACCCCCTGTCGTACTTGAAGCAGTGCATGGCGTGCTCCAAAAATCACACAAGTGACAGGCCGAGACAGGAAGTAAGTTAACACTTCATATGCAACATTTTCATAACATGTTCCATTGACATTCTCTAACAGAAAACCTCTTTTCTTTCTTCTACTGAAATGAAATGGCGTATGGCATTTAGTGCCGGGAGTGTCCGAGGACAAGTTCGGCTCGCCAAGTGCAGGTCTTTTGATTTTACACCTGTAGGTGACCTGCGCGTCGTGATGAGGATGAAATGATGATCAAGACAACAAATACACCCAGCCCCAGTGCCAGAGAAATTAACCGATGACGGTTAAAATTCCCGACCCTGCCGGGAATCGAACCCGGGATCCCTGTGGCTAAAGGCCAGCACGCTAACCATTTAGCTATGGAGCCGGACTTCCTTCTACTTAGATAATCCGACACAGTCCAACAGTTGCAAGTGATAAATATCATTATGGTTCTGTACTGAAGATTACTATACTTGTAGGATGCTAATTAATTTATTATTTAACCACCTATTCAATACATTATAGTCTTATACAATTAGGATTTGATCTTTATTACCTTATGAAATGTGGGACATGTTTCGCTTTCATAGAAGGCATCTTCAGTCATTGTAACTCCTCAAGGTTAAATCAGGCACCTGATTTATAATTAAAATATAATTATTAAGATTTAATATTAAAATGCTTGGGGAGTCTCCGTGGCTCAGACGGCAGCGCGTCGGCCTCTCACCGCTGGATACCGTGGTTCAAATCCCGGTCATTCCATGTGAGATTTGTACTGGACAAAATGGAGGCGGGACAGGTTTTTCTCTGGGTACTCTGGTTTTCCCTGTCATCTTTCATTCCAGCAACACTCTCCATTCTAATTTCATACCATCTATCAGTCGTTAATATACATCACTTTGGGAGTGGCAACCCCATCGTAATAATAGCCTATATATGATTCATTCATTACATCCCTGACCCGGTCAATGACTGGAAAACAGGTTGTAGGTTTTCATTTACATCAACATACTTAAATTAGGAGCAGTCTATAGGAAAATTGAATAACAATATTTCGTATTATTGTGAATAACAACAATATCAGCCGTTGGCTGTTGATTAATAGTTGTGACAAAGGTACATAGTACAATGCTTAGTAGCACTGGCCAGTTTTGATTTTAAATATTACAATCTTTTTAATGTTAGGAAAAACATTCCAGCAATATGAGAATGTTAATTGAGACCTTATTGAGAAGTAAAGTCGTAAAAATTGAAAAACTATCTGGTTGAAGGCTTATGTAGTGATGGGCAGTCTGAGACGAGATCTCGAGATTTCCCAAGACTAGCGCAGGCTCTATCTCTCGCGAGAAATTTTGAGAGATGTCAAGACCGTTGTCTCTCCATTGTGTGGCGAGCAGCATGTCATAGGCCTACAGGTAGGCAGAGATGAATGTTGTTTGCGCAGAGTATGCGAATAGCAAACCATGCACCTTCTCCATTCAGTAAATATGCATCAACAAGCGAGTAGGGTGTTCATTTCTTTCATTTATACCGAGGTCTATTTTGACGCAGTATAACATAATTATAAAGGATACGCATCCTGGCATTGTATGCAGTGGTAATTACACGAATGAATAGGCTAAGTACAGAAACTGACGGCTACTGTAGTTATACCTACCTGGATACTAGAGGCGTGCATTATTCGAAATCGAGACGAGGCAAGATGCGCCTTGCTGCATATGCAACCACCGTTACACGAGTTGAATGTGTAATCTACAGTAAACTGCTTGAGTTTGCTCTAATTCTTTCGACAGGTAGGTGTACATCGTTATCAGACACCCACATTCAATATCATACATATTATGACCACTGCTTGTGTTTACCGATATTTTGGTGACGAAGGAAATAATACCTTACAATGTTATAGAGTATTTGTGTCATTTGTAAAGTTAACATAATTACCTAACAACAACAACAACTACTACTACAACAACACCAACAACAACAACAAGAGTACAACAAGTAATTCCATGGAAAGGAAATATTACAAGAGTACTACTAGTTTAACATTCTAAATCCAGCATCATTATACATAAATCCAGTATTTCCAGTTCTTAACACTACTGCTTACAATACTATAGGTTGAGCTTTCTACTAGCTTAACATTACAAGTGATAATAAAGTGATTTAAACCATCATTACCCTACAACAATAACAACAATGAAAGAAAATATTACAAGAAATACTACTAATTTAAATTTCTAAATCCAGCATCATTATACACAAATTCACACACAACTTAAGTACTGTATTTCCATTACTTTACACTATGGCTTACTGTAGGTAGAACTTACTACTAGCTTAACACTACAAGTAATATTAAACATAACTACCCAACAACTACAACAACAACAAGAGTACAATAAGCAATTCCATGGAGAGAAAATTTTAGAAGAAATACTACTAGTTTAACATTCTAAATCCAGCAGAAAATCAGTAAATTCAGTGTTCGTCTTTTACAGCTTTTACTTTTCATGTTAAACTAGCACTAATCTTCTTCTTAAACGATTTGATACCGGAAGGGAATCTATCAAAGACTGCTGCAGGTAATTTATTCCAATCCCTTATGTTCCTGTTTACGAAGGAAAACTTGCCCATATCTGTATGTTGGTTATTATTACACTACTGTAAGTGACCATTGCCACTGGGATGTTTCCCATTTGCGATACATTTGTTAATAATAATAATTATTAGGTATTTCGGTATATGACAGGGCAATGTGTAATTGTGTCTAGTTGTACGAGACAACTTGAAGACGATGTTTGAAACAGAACGTAAATCGTGGATGTCGGTTATTTTGAAGAGATGCCACATAGCACAGCCCGCTGTGTTGTTTATTCAATAGAAGTAAAATACGTTGGCAGAAATACTTCTGGGATGATCCAACACTTAAAAGCACATAGTATAAATGAAGAGCAATAATCACAGAACACCTCTGGCCCGGTCTAAATCACAAGAAGCTACCCTGTCGACGATTGTGAGGCATCCAGGTAGGTGTACATCCTAATGACAATTATTAACAAATTATAGGGGTTATTCAGCTAAGAAGTTCACCTGAAATAACTCGTTAACAGTTTAAAATACTGACATTCTGTCTTCACTTTCGTTAATGATATTAAGGACCTCATAGTTCAACATGCAGTGCTTTCCTAGGCTTTTGACAAAATTTATCGCCACACACGTTTCTATAAGAGAACTGCTGATGATAACTATCAAGCTACCGAGCTCGATAGCTGCAGTCGCTTAAGTGCGGCCAGTATCCAGTATTCGGGAGATAGTGGGTTCGAACCCCACTGTCTGCAGCCCTAAAGATGGTTTTCCGTGGTTTCCCCACTTTCACACCAGGCAAATGCTGGGGCTGTACCTTAATTAAGGCCATGGCTGCTTCCTTCCCCCTCCTAGCCCTTCCCTATCCCATCGTCGCAATAAGACCTATCTGTGTCGGTGCAACATAAAGCAAGTTGCAAAAAACTATCAAGCTTACACTCGTAGTTCCTGGAACGTCACACAGCTCGCAGCACATGAGAATCAGTCTTAAGAGCGTTGCCCATCACCTCTGCTGAAAGAAATGGAGCAAAGTAGGGCATTTTAGATTACACGTTCCACTAATGTGTAATGGTGGTTGCATATATAGCAAAGCACATCTTTCCCAGTCTCAAGTTCGAATAATGCACGCTTCTAGTATCCAGTTAGGTGTACATCCTATCTACAGTTATTCACAAATTATGCAGGGTTAGTCAGCTAAAATTCTCACCCCAAATAAGTCGTGAACAGTTTAAGATACTGAAATTCTGTTTTTACTTTCATTAATGGTATTAAAGGGTTCATAGTTGAACATGCAGTACTTTTCCTGGCTTTTGAGAAAATTTATTGGCTCACACATTTCCAATGAAAAAGTTATTTCACGCAATAACTGCTGATGATATACTATCAGTTTACACTCGTAGTTACTGTGAGGTCGCACAGCTTGCAATACAGGAGAATCGGTCTCGAGATTCTCTAGATCTGTGACGTCAGTCTCGAGAGTCTCGAGCAAGAGCGTTGCCCATCACTAGTCTTAGGTTCGAGATTTTTGGCTTACAATAAGTAATTGATGATTTAACATTTGGCAAAAACAGACAACTTGATTGGAGTATCTTAACTTGTTTACAAACTTACAATAGGAGCTGTCGTAAAGAAAGATTGAATAAACAATTTTTGGTACTATTGTGAATAACAATAACAGCCATTAGCTGTTGATAAATAGTTGTGTCAAGGGTACATAGTACGGGGCTTAGTAGCAATGGTCTATTTTGAGTTTTTAATTATTACATTTTTCAGAATGTTAGAAAATAAATTCCAGCAATATGAGAATTGTTAATTTAGACCTTATTCGGAAATAATGTTGTAAAAACTGAAAATAGGAAACAACAGGTTGAAGTCTTTGGCTCGTGATATTTGCCTTGTAAAAGTAATTGATGATTTAACATTTGGCGTAGTCCATAGAGAAGAGATCAAATGTTAAAGTAAAACAACAACTTGACTGGAGTAGACTTAAAAATAAGCCTTCATTAATCTTGTTAGTAAAGTGAAGTTTAAGTAGCAGAGCATGATGATGTTGGTGCGTGCTGGTCAAATTTGTGGTGGATGGTGTGAATGCCAAGCGTGTGTAGACTGTAATTGAGAAAATTTATAATTAAACTTATTGTGCAAAAGAAATGAGCTAAGCAGTAAAGATGAGTAAATGTTAATATTACTTACCCCACTTACTTAGGCCGATCTCCACTGTTTAACATTAAATTTAACATGTTACAGTTGACATGTATACGTCTTCCAAATGACTTTGCATGTTAACTCAGAATGTTGAGGTTAACACTTATAACATGTTGGCGTGTATTCCGCTCCAAGTGGAAAACCTGTCAATTCGTTGTTTGTGAGACGTTGGCAGAGCTTCAGCAACATCCGTGCTGTTTCCATGCCAACAGATAGTCTAAACGACGCAAACGACGTGCTTACAACAAAATTAAATTCTTTCAAGGTCCACCTATTCAATACAATGACGTTTTATTGTGATTTAATCACATGTCAATAGTCAAATGGTACTAGTTTCGGCATCTATGTGCCATCATCAGCCTTGAGTACAAATTAAAACAAGATATATATTCCTAAAACATCTAAAACACATTTTAACACATTATAAAATAACATACAATTAATGTGGTGATACATGAAATACGATAAAATTATGATACATTTGGTGTGATATAAAATTCTTAAAATTCCGGCTGTACGTTACATAATTCAGTGTGTGTGCATCCGGGATAAGTTAATTTTTACAGTTGTATGCTGTCTATGTGAATGACATTTGTTCCTTTAGATATTAGGTGGTTCCAGGGAAGTTTACTTTGATCATGTAAGATCGTGATGTATTTAGAGATGAATTCCCACTTCAATTTGAACCTTCAGCAGCATGTGAACGTGTTGTTACACAGACGGAGCCGGACGAAGTCACAACACTCCGCAACACTCGTTTTCTTTGTTATAAGCTATAAATACAGTACGTGCGCGTGTGTCGTTCTCTCTGCACTATATTAAAATTTATAGTCAGAAATGGAGTACAGCAAGGAGATTACTCTGGACTTAATTAATGACATAATAGAAAGGTTTGTGGGATCTCATAAAAGGAATACAGAGATAAAGCGAAGAAAGCAGGCAGTTTCCAGGAACTCGAAATTATCTATAATTGTTCCCGCGAGTGCATCAAAAAAAACTAGCATTCCTCCACTCCCAGTACAGTCGAGAATTGGAGAAGTTCAGGAAAGTCGGAAGTCAGGGGTGGGAGCAGACGAAATTTATACTTTAAAGTGGTTTGCTTTCGGAGCAGTGAGCAGGATGAGGGGAGGAAATATGCCTAATAAAAGTGCATTTCTAAATCATAACAAGAAGTAACAGTGGCAATAACAAAAGCCAAATCTTCTTCATCTGAGTCCATTGCCCTTGATTGAAAATACTACCAGACACCACCTAAATGTATTAACACAAATTGATATGATGAACTACCTGTATATAAATCAAGGACTATTAGGCAGTACCATATGGCTGATAAAGCAGTAAATAGTAACTACGATTGGTGGAAAATGGTAAATAAAAATGTACACATACTCTGGGATGGGTTTAAAGAAATTGTTAAGGAATGCAAAAACAGGTTTGTACCTTTAAGGGTGGTAAGGAATGGTAAAGACCCACCTTATTATAACAGAGAAATAAAGAGACTAAGAAGGAGGTTCAGACTGGAAAGAAATAGAGTTAGAAATGGCTTTGGAAGTAAGGAGAAATTGAAGGAACTTACTAGAAAATTGAATCTAGCAAAGAAGGCAGCTAAGGATAACATGATGGCAAGCATAATTGGCAGTCATACAAATTTTAGTGAAAAATGGAAGGGTATGCATAGGTATTTTAAGGCAGAAACAGGTTCGAAGAAGGACATTCCGGAATAATTAATGAACAAGGGGAGTGTGTTTATGAGGATCTTCAAAAGGCAGAAGTATTCAGTCAGCAGTATGTAAAGATTGTTGGTTACAAGGATAATGTTGAAATAGAGGAGGAGACTAAGGCCAAAGAAGTAATATTATTTACATATGATAAAAATGACATTTACAAAAAGATACAAAAGTTGAAAACTAGAAAAGCGGCTGGAATTGATAAGATTTCTGGGGATATACTAAAGACGATGGGTTGGGATATAGTACTATATCTGAAGTACTTATTTGATTATTGTTTGGTCGGAGGAGCTATGCCAGATGAATGGAGAGTTGCTATTGTAGCCCCTGTGTAGAAAGGAAAGGGTGATAGACATAAAGCTGAAAATTACAGGCCAGTAAGTTTGACATGCATTGTATGTAAGCTTTGGGAAGGCATTCTTTCTGATTATAATAGACATGTTTGTGAAATTAATAACTGGTTCGATAGAAGGCAATTTGGTTTTAGGAAAGTTTATTCGACTGAAGCTCAACTTGTAGGATTTCAGCAAGATATATTGGATTCTGGAGGTCAAATGGACTGTATCGCGATAGACATGTCTAAAGCATTTGATAGGGTGGATCATGGGAGACTACTGGCAAAAATGAGTGCAATTGGACTAGACAAAAGAGTGACTGAATGGGTTGCTATATTTCTAGAAAATAGATCTCAGAGAATTACAGTAGGTGAAGCTTTATCTGACCCTGTAATAATTAAGAGGGGAATTCCTCAAGGCAGTATTATTGGACCTTAATGTTTTCTTATATAAATGATATGAGTAAAGGAGTGAAATCGGAGGTAAGGCTTTTTGCGGATGATGTTATTCTCTATAGAGTGATAAATAAGTTACAAGATTGTGAGCAACTGCAACGTGACCTCGAAAATGTTGTGACATGGACAGCAGGCAATGGTATGTTGATAAACGGGGTTAAAAGTCAGGTTGTGAGTTTCACAAATAGGAAAAGTCCTCTCAGTTTTAATTACTGCGTTGATGGGGTGAAAGTTCCTTTTGGGGATCATTGTAAGTATCTAGGTGTTAATATAAGGAAAGATCTTCATTGGGGTAATTACATAAATGGGATTGTAAATAAAGGGTACAGATCTCTGCACATGGTTATGAGGGTATTTAGGGGTTGTAGTAAGGATGTAAAGGAGAGGGTATATAAGTCTCTGCTAAGACCCCAACTAGAGTATGGTTCCAGTGTATGGGACCCTCACCAGGATTACCTGATTCAAGAACTGGAAAAAATCCAAAGAAAAGCAGCTCGATTTGTTCTGGGTGATTTCCAACAAAAGAGTAGCGTTACAAAATTGTTGCAAAGTTTGGGTTGGGAAGAATTGAGAGAAAGAAGAAAAGCTGCTCGACTAAGTGGTATGTTTAATTTAAATCTAAGAATTTCATTTTTGTCCGTATTGAACTGAGAATGGAAGATAGGAAACTTAAAAGGGTATGTTTCGAGCTGTCAGCGGAGAGATGGCGTGGAATGACATTAGTAGACGAATAAGTTTGAGTGGCGTTTATAAAAGTAGGAAATATCACAATATGAAGATAAAGTTGGAATTCAAGAGGACAAACTGGGGCAAATATTCATTTATAGGAAAGGGAGTTAGGGATTGGAATAACTTACCAAGGGAGACGTTCAATAAATTTCCAATTTCTTTGAAATCATTTAGGAAAAGGCTAGGCAACTGCCCTAAATGCAAATCAATATTGTTTTATTGAACATGTTTATTAAGTGTGGAAACAATGTTATATGAAACAATATTTAACATTTAACATGTTGATGGTGTCGCCATTTAACATTTAACACTTTTAAAATATAACATGTTAGTGTTAAATGTTAATCAGTGGAGACCAGCTTTTAGGCTGCTAAGATGTTATTTATTCGTGCTGAGTGTTGTCGGACTAATGAAGGTCGCTGGGTTCCTACTTCTCGTATTGTATCCATGAGGTCGTAGTGGAGGGGGAAGCGCTTGGGGAGGAGGAGCTATGGGCTTGCTGTCCACGCGCAGAGGAGAGTTGATGGAAACGGTGGAGGTAGAGGGTAGGGGTGTGCCTGTCGATGTGTTGGAAGTGTTAGCTGATATGGTATTAAAGATTTTTAAAAAGTTTGAAGTAGAATAGGAATTTGATCATAAAGGGGGCTTTTATATACATTACAGTCGAATCTGCCCTAATGGACACCCTTATTCAGCGGATACTTCCCTATATGGACAATTTTCCTTGGAACCAATTTTATTTTACATAAGACAAGTGTTAAATTGGCCTCATTTAAGCGGACACGTCGAACTTCGGACAGAGGACATCGCCATTTGTCCCGTCCACTTGATTTAAGCGGGCACTTTACACATTGGAGGACAATTTATTATGCTGCACCACATGTCATCCTTTCCTTTAAAACCATTCTTCAGACATAAGGAAATCCCTTTTGAATGTTTGTACTATTTCGAGTGCAAGGGGAGAGAAGGTACATAGGAATGCAGTTCTATCTATAAGTGGTGTATAGGCGTATTCTTAGAATTTTAATTGCTCAGAAATGCTGCCAGAGTCTGTTGACTCACAAGTTACCTGGGGATTTTCTCCCCTTCTTGCATCATTCTATTCATAACTCGGATTGTTGCTGATAAGGTTGAGCTCAGGTAGTCAACTTGAGAAGGAAAAGACAGTACAGGCGCTAATTAGTGAGACAGAAATTCCGTAGCATTTTAGTTATCTGTTAAATATGAGTAACAAGAGATGATCGTGTTTAGATCTCAAGGCAAGTAGAAAAGTGACAAGGGACTTTCAGTCAGAAAGCTTGCCGAAAAATTCAACTGCGGGAAAACTCAAATAAACACTATTGTGAAGAATAGAACTGAAATTTTAAAGGAGTGGGAGGAAAATAGGAATCGAGGAGTGAAAAGAAAGCGGGAATCAGTTTTTTCAGAAGTGAACATTGCGGTATATGAGTGGTTCAAGTGTGCTCGAGTGAAGAAATTGTGTGTGAGTGGATCAATGTTACAAGGAAAAGCTCAAGAAATCGCAAATACTGTAATCTGAAGGTTGAGAATTGTGTAGCTAGATTGGTTGGTTAGATTGTTTTAGAAAACGTCATAACGTTAGTTTCAAAACATTATGTGGAGATGGTGGTAATGTGTCTGCGACTGAAGTAGCGGATTGGAAGGATATGTTACCAGACATTTTGAATAGTTATGAACTATCTGTTCTTTAGAGCGATCACGAATAAGTCACTAACTGTGCCTAATGAAAGTTGCAAGGGTAGGAAAAGAATCACCAATGTTTTGTTGTAACGCACTCGGTGAAAAGGAAAATTCTCTAATAATCGATAAATCCTTGAGACCCAGGTGCTTTAAAAACATGGACTTGTCTTGGTGTCGAACGGCATGCGAAACGGCATTGATGACGTCAGCAATATTCGAGAACTGGCTCCTAGCTGTGGATTCCAAGATGAAGGCCAGAAACCGTAACATGATCTTAATGCTAGATAATGCTATGTGTCATCCAGAAATACCCAATACCACATCTCATCTTCAGCCATTGGATCAGGGAATCATTCAAGCATTCAAATTAGACTACCGTAAGAGGGTTTTACGGTCGTTAGTGGCACATATGGATGAAGCAGACTCAGCTTTTGATTTGATGAAGAAGATCAATGTTGGCGATGCAGTTTCGTGGACAAAGGCAGCCTGGAATGCAGTCAACGAAACCACAATCAGGAAATGCATTGCAAAATGCGGCATCGCTAATTCTAGAGTTGAAGAACAAGCAGAGGTAGAGGTTCGAAATAAATATGATGAACTTCAGACTTTAGCAACGACAGCTGGATTGACATATGATATTGAAACCGAAGAAGAGAATATTCCTTGCTGTGACGATCTCGAGGGCGACTGGCAGTCCCGATTCCAGGACGCACTTTACGGTAAGCTTTCTGTGTTATCAAGTTATACAGTAATTGTGTGTTGCATGTATCGTAAGGTCCATGTTTGTTTGCACCTCAACTCCTCATTCATTTTCTTCTTGTGATAGCTCTTAATTCTTAAAAGCTAAATTTTCAGCTTAAATTTAATTCACTGCACTTCGTAAATATTTCTAGCTATACATAGCAGCCTTCATTAGTCGTACAGAAGGACCATTTTGAATAAAACTTATCGTCTTACAGAGCCCGAATAAGGAACGAAGAGTGACGATGACGGTGAGGCGGAAAAAGAACAAGATGTTCTGTCAATGAAGCAAGGACTAAACATGCTTAAACAGATAAAGAATTTGTGTGTCACACTGGACCGCGAGAACACTAAGGAACCATTTAACAGACTTTATTCCGTTTTCGAGAATATCGCAGTTAAGAAAACTTGTGCTAAATTTACACAGACGAAGCTTAACGATTACTTCACGAAGCTGTAATGTTTGCAAATGATGTAAAATCACTTATGATAACTCCCTATGAAATACTAACACAGAAATTACTTAGAATAACAAAAATAGATATGTATGCTAATATTTAAGGTGGATGTTCTTTGCCGTTAAAATGTTTGATTATTTTTACAAACTTGATTTAGCGGACACCTCCCGTAACGGACATAATCTCTCGGAACCGACTATGTCCTCAGAAGGAAGGTTCGACTTTATATCATTCAAGATTTTGCCTTTATTAAAGTGTTGGTCCAAGAAAATATATAGGTTTTCAAATTCGATCATTAGTCTGCCTTTCACGATTCTCTTTATGATTTTCAAATCCTGTTCTATTGTGGTGAAATGGTGACCACTATCCCTCATGTGGATACTCATTGCGGAAAATTTATGTTTTTGAACGTTAAAGTCTTCTAAATAGTTTGGAAGCTACGACCAGTTTGACCGATATACGAAAAATTACATTCTGAACAACTGAGTCTAGAAATTCCTGAGCCTGTGTAGCAGTTATTATTTACGTTGACAGTGTTTGGATTAAAAAATGTTTCATTTGTGTTCCAGTTTTGAAAGCGATATTGACTTCGTGTTCTTTTAGGGGATTAGCTTTCTGATGGATAATTGGATTAGTATATGTAAAAGTTCCGAACTTTGGTTAACTGGGGAAAGTTGTGTTGTTAGTTTTACTTTGTTAGTAAATTTATTAATCGTGCCGGTGTTGAAGCCGTTGAATTTGGCTATTTCTTTTATGTAATCTAGTTCTTTTTTCAAATGATTTGCCGAAAGGGGAATTTTTAAAGCTCCATATATTAAACTGTAATATGAAGCTTGTTTATGGGAGGTGGGGTGTAATGAATTATGATTTATTGTTATCTGAGTGAAGGAAGGTTTCCTGTAGATTTGAAAGTCTAATTTATTATCCATTCGTGTGAGACTGATGTCTTTTTTACTTTTTGTGTTCCAAATTGTCCATATAGATGTCCGCTAATACTCCTGAAATAGGGTCACCCATCGCTAAACATTTTTGGTCTTATATTTGTTGTTATTCCACATTTAACAACAAAACATTAATGGGTTTCATCTATGGCTCCGTTATGTCGACGACACATTAGCAATAATATTGGCAAACAATGCAATAGCAGCGATAACATCCTCACATTTTTAAACACTTAAGATAATACAAAATTCACAAAGGAAGATGAGAATAACAGTTCGATTAATTTTTTTGGACATCAGTATCACACGAATGGATTCGACTTTCAGATCTACTTTACCGCTCAAAAACATAATAAATTTTCCACGATGAGTATCCACATGAGGGATACTAGTCACCATTTCACCACAATAGAACGGGATTTGAAAATCATAAAAGGAATCGAGAAAGGCAGACTAATGACCGAATTTGAAAACCTAAACATCTTCTTGGACAAACACTTAAATAAAGACAAAAACTTCAAACTCCTATTCTACTTCAAAAAATTAATTTTCAAGACAATAACTGTTTTTAAATCTTTAATACCATGTCAGCTAACACTACCAACACGTCGACAAGCGCGGCCCTTCCCTCTACCTACCCAGTTTCCCTTAACTCTCCTCTGCGCGTGGACAGCAAGCCCATAGCTCCTCCTCCCCAAGCGCTTCCCCCTCCACTAAGACCTCATGGATACAATATGAGAAGTAGTAACTAAGCGACCTTCATTAGTCCGACAACACTCAACATGAATAAATAACATCTTAGCGGCCTAAGTGGTAAGTGATATTAACATTTACTCATCTTTACTGCTTAGCTCATTTCTTTTGAACAATAAGTTTAATAATAAATTTTCTCAATTACAGTCTACACATGCTTGGCATTCACACCATCCTCCACAAATTAGATGTCCCTTTCGACCAGCATGCACCAACATCATCATACCGTGCTACTTACAACTTCACTTCACTAACAAGATTGATGAAAGCTTATTTTAAGTCAAGGTACTCCAATCAAGTTGTTTTACTTTAATATTTGATATCTTCTCTATGGAGTATGCCAAATGTTAAATCATCAATTACTTTTACAAGGCAAACATGAGCCAAAGACTTCAACCTGTTGTTTTCTCTTTTCAATTTTAGAACATTATTTCTGAATAAGGTCTAAAGTAACGAGTCTCATATCGCTGGAATGCATTTTCTAACATTCTGAAAAATGTAATACTTAAAAAATTACAATAGACCACTGCTGCTAAGCCCCGTACAATGTACCCTTGACACAACTATTTATCAATTTATTTATTGTTATTCACAATAGTAGCAAAAATTGTTATTCAATCTTTCTTTTCGACTGCTCCTATTTTTAGCTTGTAAACAAGTTAAGATATTCCAATCAAGTTGTCTGTTTATGCCAAATGTTACATCATCAATTACTTATTGCAAGCCCAAAATCTCAAATCCTTTCAACCAGATGGTTTTTAATTTTTACGACTTTACTTCTGAATAAGGTCTCAATTAACATTCTCATACTGCTACAATGTTTTTTCTAACATTCCGAAAAATTGTAAATCTAAAATCAAAACAGACCACTGCTACTAACCACTGTACTATGTACCTTTGTCACAACTATTAATCAACAGCCAATGGCTGATATTTTTGTTATTAACAATAATACCAAATATTGTAATTCAATTTTCCTATAGACTGCTTCTATTTTAAGTATGTTAATATTAAATCTTAATCATTATATTTTAATTATAAATCACGTGTCTGATTTAACCTTGAGGAGGTACAATGACTGAAGATGCCTTCTGTGAAAGGCTAAACATGTCTCACATCATACGCTAATAAGGATCATATCCTAATTGTATATGACTATAATGTATTGAATAGGTGGATGAATAATAAATTTATTAGCATCCTACAAGTACAGTCCAACAGATCGCAACTATGAAGAAGGGAACATTATCACTTTAGATAATGAGACATCAAACTCAGACAACTTGACCCTGAGCAAACCACAAGAAGATTTTAAATTTATTCGCTCAAAACACATGACTCACGCCTGTTTAACTGCACAAGTACATCAAGACATGATACTTTATCATTAAACTTCCTACTGACGCAAGTTTTACAAAACATAACACCTTTTAACTTAGAAATAAGATGTTTTTAAAACTTAAAGTAAGAGTATCAACATTGTAATACTGAAATGAAATGAATGAGTGTGTGATTGAACATCAAAATCAGTGACATTATAATAAACTGTTGAACAATTTTAGACTTTTAAATTTCTCTTCCAAGCACATGTTAACACTACAACGCATCAATGTTATTTAGTATTAGTCATTTAAAATCAGAACAAGTAGTGTTTTAATATTATATGTTATTTTTAATAACAACAAGGTTCTTCAGTAGCTGAAGATGACCCACACATAGAGTTGAAACCGGTACAACAATGCAAAAATGTCTAAGTACCTTATAATAAATAATAGTATTGATTAGGTGGAAAGTCCCATCTTTATACTTCTCATCATATGAAATGTTACAAATGAAGGCACTGAAGGTAGCATGCGAACACGACGTTCCCATTACTCAGTTTAAGGGGAGTTGAGTGGGTTATGAGGTGCATGTGTAACTCTACGAGTGTACGACTCGCAATTTTTAGGTTAGGAAGTTTTCATAAAATAAGTTTTGATATAAAGTAATAGATATCTTATGAGTTTTGAATTGAGATATAAGAACATTATATTCTAAGAAGAATATTTGGTTGTAGGGAATTGTGTATCTAGCCTATGTTTCATTATATTGGTGTAACCTAAATTTGTGTATGAATCTGCACATGGCATAGCAGTAAAGTTTATGCAACCAGGAAAACAGCTACTATATCGATAAAGACAGTTGAAGGTGGTTTAAAGTGTTGCAACATGTGGATTTTGGCGGACGCTGAGCTGCATGAAGCGAGTCTATATATGTGTGTGCGTGCTACGAGTTTATTGCTATTATCGGGTATTATTGTGCATGACTGTTACAGTTGCTGATTATTGCTATTGAGGTTACTGTTGACGACAATTGATACCGTGAAGTGGGTGCTGCAAGAGCTTTTTACGGGAGCTTTATTACTGTACAATTACCGAGTCAAGAGTTCATTGCTCGTTAATGGTCATTCCCAGTGAGCGGTGCTGAGAGATTGTGTACGGTGATGTTTTATAAGACTATCAATTTTCCCTCGCCGCGGAAATGCTCAATGTGGGCAGCCTTTAAATGCGCAGTGTGGAGGTAATATGTATGTGGTTCACAGAACTAATTAGGCCTACAACTTGATGAAATAAGTTATAGCCCAATTGTTCATTACCTGTGTATTCTTGGAAGAATAATACATGCTTGTTAACTATTTATCGTGGAGAGAACTTTTAAAAAAACTTACGCGAGAATGGAACTGGGGTCATTATTCTTTCACATTGTTCGATGTGCCTTCAGATTTAGTAACCAGTATGGACACAGTGTGAACAGTTTTCATTCATACTTGTTTGGCTGCAGTTCTCTTCACTTCATGTAATTTGATATTTTCTTCGCAGACACTTGACTTGACATTGTACGTAGCTAAGATTTGATTTGATATCACTTAGCGTGTTGAGGTGTCTTATGTTAATACCTCATACAGTGACATTAGTTGGTATTCTCAAATGGTGATGGTGCTTCTTGTTCAGTGTATATACGAGGTCAAAATGGGTCGAAGATCTCTAAATTGTCAGCAATAGGCTAAGCAGTCTGCAATCTGGATAAAGATGAGGGGAATTCGTGCAGTATTTCTTGTGTGGTGATGTTTTGGATTGACCAACCAACTTATAGATGGTGGCAAATTGAAAGGCTCAGAAGTCAAGATTTAAGAAGTGAGCGTTGTGTTAGGTTAGGGATGCACTTAGCAAATAACTGGTCTTAAATCATAACGTGAGTTGGAGCATCTTGTCCTTACTAATTAATATGTTGAGTGAAAATTATATGTGCAGAATCTATTAGAAGGTATACCACATGAAGTATGTATGTACAGTGTAAATATTAAGTTGTTTGAGAAGTGGACAAGATGGAGATGTAATTGTTTATTGTGAGTAATATTAGACTATTTATAAACTTTTACTCTCAGTAAATTTAATAGTTAAGCGTATAATAACTTTTACTCATGGAGTGAAAACCTGGCATGTTACCTAAATTTAATTTCAGGGGTAGACAGGTAAGGTTATATACGGTAGCAAGTTTGGAGCATCGTCAGCCTGATGACCGTCGCCTTGGGAGAAGGAGTTTTGTCATGCTCTGTGAGTCATTATTCTTGTAAATTGTTTGCCGGTGGTGCCTAGTTTCGTTATTTATACCTTATCCTAATGACTATTCATTCATATAGTATTTTCTGTTCCACCAATAAGTTACAGATGCAACGAGACAATCTGTCGGTGCAAAGGAGAAAAACACTGTGTTAAAGATTGCCTGCTGATTACACGGAAAAGACTGCAGATTTTCACCGATTTGTCTTACGTTTGCGCCAGAAAAAATTATACTTTACTTTCTCGAATCGGTAATGCTGATCAGGTTCCAGTAATTTTTGATACCGTATGGCTTCCAACAGCGCTATTACACTATAAGGATGATGGAATGTATTTATGAGAACTGGTAGTAGTGAGAATTACAATGCACGGCAATGCTGACGGAACAAAGTTGCCACCTTACATAATATTCAAGGGGAAAAAGATGCCTAAACATGGAATTAGTGTACAAGTGCAACCAAAGGGATGGACGGTCGTAGAATTCTTGCTGGACTGGGTTAAAACTCTGTGGGAAAGAAGACCCGGTGCACCTCTGAAACAGCCAGCTCTGCTCATTTTTAATAGATTCTGAGGTCACCTCGTGAACGAAGTGAAGCAACTTGTCAATGAAAATAAGACAACAGGTGGCCTAATATGACACCTGCTGGAAATATTAGGCGTCCATCCTTCGACTTATAATGCTCGTGGGCAATGCAGTGTTGGGAACTCATACCACCTGAACTAGTCTCCAAGAGCTTCAAAAAGACTTGAATTTTGAACGTCCTAGACAGATCCGAAGATGACGCTGTGTGTCAGAGTGGCGAGTCTGATACTGGTATGAGCAACGGCAAGAACGACATCAGATAGTGAAACCAGTGATAGCAACACAGATTTCAAGTAAATTGTTTACCGCGAAGTCTGTATTTCACAATAATATTTTGCTAGTGTAATACAGCAGAAGTCTGTTATAGGAAGAATTCACAACAGCGAAAAACGTACTCTCTATAGCAGATTGTCGTTATACCTGATGTTTGTATGAAAGTCGGAAAAACCCTCATACACATTAAAATCGGTACGAAACGGTATTCAGGTTGTTCAAAACTAATGTTTCCGTGGATGATATCCAAGCTATGGATTACTTGTTTGTTATTTTTCGTGGAAGCGTGTTTAATTTCAAGCTGAACATATTATAGTACCGTATTTCTCCAAATCCAAGACGAATCCCACTCTTTTCCTTCAAGAAATTTAAATCAGGCTCAAAAAGTGCTGTGTAAAATCATATGAAAGCCTTTGTTGTACAGTGCGCATTATTAGATGCCGAACATTGGCTTTCGTTATGCCGTATTTTTTGGCTGTACAATTATTCTTTATTTCCGCGAGTTTAATGACTAACTTAAAATTGGCATCATAATACCAAAGAGAAACCATTAAAAATTTGCCGGCAATACCTATTCCATGCGTCTCTACAATACGACGATCCATCAGGAAAATATTCTTGCTGTCTATAAAACTGTTACTTTTACTCAGCGTCAGATATAATCGGCTACCGCTACATGCACGTATCGCTTGCTGGGTTCGGCAATGTATAGGCCTAATCGCGGACGTTGGAGGTTAACGAACGAGGTTATTGCGCCATGGTATTGCCATTCTGCCCTTCAGATTTTCGTGCACATGCCTCAGAATTTCATCTTCAACTTCTTTAAAGCATCCTTGTTGCGGACACTGAATGCACTTTTGTACAGTACGCATTTTTAATTATCTTTTTCTTCACGCTAACGTCAAACATTGGCCAAAGTTAAACCTACATCGTATTTTCTTGCGGCTGCACAATTATTCTACATTTCCGAGTGTCTAATAACCGTTAACTTAAAATTGGCACCATAATATAGACGAGAACCCGTTGATTCGTCGGCAATACCTGTTCCACGTATCGTTACAATACGACTATCCATCACGAAAATGTTCCCGCTTCTATAAAACTTAATTTCAGTAAGTGTTCTAACTCTGCCACTGACTAGCCGTGGCCTTTCTAAGAATTCGAAGGCGCGCATGCTTTGATGCCATTCTGCAGATTTGAGAAACGTTTTTGTAGAGGCTATAGAACGCCATTTTCTCTTCAGTATTTCCCAAGATCCAGTGACGTTACACACAGGCACTGTTGTTGCGGCTAGCGATATATAATACTGTTGATAATCTTAACCATGATACGTTAAAATGATTGTATGATCCGTGTTGACTAGTTTGAATGTAGTATAGAAATATTTAAAATAGTTATATTTGAATCAGCCTTGTCAATAAAAATTATTTATTCAACCAAACATGTTTCAGGAATTCAACCATTCCCTTCATCAGTGGTCAGATCAAAAAATAAATTATAACACAATCTTTCGTTTTTACAATTCAAATAAGTATTGTGTCCTAATACACGATTCAAGCTTAAAAACTTTATGTTAATTCCGTATTGAACCGAGAATCTAATGGAAACAAGAGAGGTCCACCTATTCAATACCATATAATGTTATAAGAAAAAGTATAACATTTTATTATACTCGCTACCGGTTTCGATGCTGGTGTGCATCATCATCAGCCAAAAATAAAAAAAAATATACATAGACAAGGTTACAATAAACAATGCATAAAGTATACACAAATTTTACAAAACTAGCAATACCTATTTAAAAAAACAAGATTCATAAACATTAACCTATGACTTAAACCTAAAGCTAGCACCAACTGTCTTAAAACTTCGAATATACGCCCTCTTAATAAAAGTCCCCCTGAATCTAAAAAATTAAACCATGTGCGAGCAGATTAAATTAAGCCGAGGTCAAAAACCAATGCTTCACTATCATAAAAGTCCAAGAGCATAATTTTAATTTTGTAAGAACATTTGTATAAAAGGTTTTCTTGCTGAACATTCACTGAGTGTTAGAGTAACCGGTGCAAGAATTAAGAAACCATTTTTCTATTGGTTAAAAATGGCTGTCATTAAAATAACGTAACCAGTCAAAAGACTTAACAACTTCCAGCACTAAAAAAGAACATGAGAGAAATTCAGACAGTGTTTTGCTTAATATAACATATGTCTTCTCTAACTTAGCAGACTGAATCCAGCCGCGTTCTTTAAGTATTCAATAACAAGATATTTTTAATGAAAAATTGACGGACGCCATGGTTCCAGGGTACTGAACGATGTTCTCGGTTGAAATTAGGACCTGAAGCAAATAAAAAAGAATGTCAAGAAAAGCTTTTAAAAAAAATCTTGTTGTAAGAATTAACGTGAATAAGAGACTCACCTCTGGGTGCGTATATATATTATGTGTGTTATTAGACGTTAGGGAAGACACTGAGAGCCGCAAGACACCGTGACCAATGCACCCGCGTTGGAGAAGAAGGGAAGGGAAAGCAGAACAAGGGAGACACTGATAAGGAGTAGGAGGGACCCGGAGCCAATGGCAATGAAGGAAGGAGGAAGAGGGGGGGGGGAATTATGCAGGACAATGCGGCGAGAGGGTGTGGCGTGAGAACGTTTTCTGTATGCTATGAAAAACTGATTTGCTATTGGAAGCTTTTCTGAGTCTGAAAAACGCTATCAAAAAATCGAACAATACACTTGGTTTCTCAGAAATATCATTAAGATTCAAACCACCATTAAAGTATTGATCCAGGTGAATAAAACAGCTCTCAGTGATGTCAAGCATAGTAGCTTTATTAATAACTTGTAATACTGTGAGATCCTGATCAATGCTAGTAAAATTATGTTGAAAATCTTTCATATGCTGCCCCATTGCTAAAAACCTATTGTACCTAACGGCATTAACGTGTTCCGCGTATCTGATTTTAAAGTTACGCCGTGATTGTCCAAGATAAGAACTGCTGCAGTCATGGTAGCATAATCTGTATACTCCAGAACTATGAAAAGCATTATTTCTATTTAATAAAGTGGAGTTATGCAGGATGTCAATACTTCCATTATTAGTTCTGTAAGAAATCTTAGTCTTATGTTTTTTGAAGATGTTGGTGATGTTGTGTATTTTATTTGTAAAGGGAAAAGTCGAAAAATTATTAACTTTGGGTTTTTCTCTCGAAAGGGTGGTATTAGGACGGTAGTTAAACTTGTTAACAATTCTATCAATGAAAGCATTCTTGAAACCATTGTTTCTAGCTATCGCCCGGATTAAATTTAATTCTTTATTCAGATTCTTTTTCGACATAGGAACTCTAAAAGCTCTGTCAACCAGACTATTATATATAGCATTTTTATGGGCCTGAGGATGGGAAGAATAGTTCCTGATGGTAATAGCAGTCTGAGTAGGCTTTCTATAGATATTATATGAAAAGGAAGAAAGTGAACGAGTAACCGTTAGGTCCGAAAAATTCAAGCGATTATTATTCTCGGATTTTAAGGTAAACTTTATATTCTGATCTAAACTGTTAAGATTGTCAAGAGTAGCTTTTGCATCTGTGGCCCAGAAATAAATATTACTGAAGGTTAAATTTTTGCTTATAGCATTATTTTCTAAGTGGTCTAAGTAAATCTCTGCCAAACTCCCGGAGGCCGGTGACCCCATTGCCAGACCATTCTGCTTATAAATGGTATTATAAAAAGTAAAGTAATTATTATTAATCAGCAAGTTAAGAAGACTCGTTAAATTTAAAACTTCCAGTTTACTTAATTGACCATTGGCAAGAAGATTCTTCTTGATGATAGGAAGAAGCTCCTTGGTACTTATACTGGGAAACATGTTAACTATATCGAAAGAGTGCGTAGTGTGATAAGGACGAAGAACAAAACTATCCAATTTATTAATCAATTCCGTGGTGTTCTTAATAGAGTTGTTCGAAGAAAACTTGTAATTTTTAGCAAGAAACGTTTGAAAAAACAGCGCTAGCTTGTAAAGAGGACTGGGCCTGTAATTTAAAATAGGTCAAATGGGGACACCGGCCTTGTGAATCTTGGGAAGTGATCTCGCTGTCGGCAAACTCGGGTTCAAGGTTATTAACTTTTGTTTATCTTGCTCCGTAAAAAGGAAGGAAGAATCCTTCAGGATTTGTTTTAGCTGTCTTTGAATGAGTTGTGTAGGGGCCTTCTTTATAATTGAAAAAGAGTCATTATTAAAAAGGCTTTGGTTTTCTGTGTATACTCCGTTGTATCCATAACTACGGTAGTATTGCCCTTATCAGCTTTTGTGATGATAAGGTTACCTTCCTCTTGAGGTCCTCAATTTTCTTATTTACTTTATAAGGATCTGTATTATTATTATTATTATTATTATTATTATTATTATTATTATTATTATTATTATTATTATTATTATTATTATTATTATTATTATTATTATGGGCTAATCCACGTTTATCAGACAGGAAAGTTTTTTAAGTTGCTTTTTAACATCAAATCTGACTTCCTCTTGGAGGTCATGTGGCATTTCACTAATAGCCATCTCTGACTCAATGACAAGTTTTGTAACCTTATTGACGGGATTTGGACATGGCCAGTTGTGCTTTCCAGACTCAGAAAAGCTTAAAATAGCAAATTAATTTTTCATAGCATACAGAAAACGTTCTCACGCCACACCCTCTCGCCGCATTGCCCTGCATAATTCCCCTCCCTCTTCCTCCTTCCTTCATTGACATTGGCTCCGGGCCCCTCCTACTCCTTCCCAGTGCCTCCCTTGTTCTGCTTCCCCTTCCCTTCCTCTCCAACGCGGGTGCATTGGTCACGGTGTCTTGCGGCTCTCAGTGTCTTCCCTAACGTCTAATAACACACATAATATATACGCTCCCAGAGGTGAGTCTCTTATTCACGTTAATTCTTACAACAAGATTTTTTAAAGAAACCTTTCTGGACATTCTTTTTATTTGCTTCAGGTCCTAATTTGAACCGAGAACATCGTTCAGTACCCCGAAAACACGGCGTCCGCCAATTTTTCATTAAAATATCTTGTTATTTAATACTTAAAGAACGCGGCTGGATTCAGTCTGCTAAGTTAGAGAAGACATATGTTATATTAAGCAAAACACTGTCTGAAGTTCTCTCATGTTCTTTTTTAGTACTGGAAGTTGTTAAGTCTTTTGACTGGTTACGTTATTTTAATGACAGCCATTTTTAACCAATAGAAAAATGGTTTCTTAATTCTTGCACCGGTTACTCTAATACTCAGTGAATGTTCAGCAAGAAAACCTTTTATACATATGTTCTTACAAAATTAAAATTATGCTCTTGGACTTTTATGATAGTGAAGCATTGGTTTTTGACCTCGGCTTAATTTAATCTGCTCGCACATGGTTTAATGTTTTTAGATTCAGAGGACTTTTATCAAGAGGGCGTATATTCGAAGTTTTAAGACAGTTGGTGTTAGTTTTAGGTTTAAGTCATAGGTTAATGTTTATGAATCTTGTTTTTTAATTAGGTATTGCCAGTTTTGTAAAATTTGTGTATTCTTTATGCATTGTTTATTGTAACCTTGTCTATGTATATTTTTCTTATTTTTGGCTGATGATGATGCACACTAGCATCGAAACCGGTACCAAGTATAATAAAATGTTATAATTTTTCTTATAACATTATATGGTATTGAATAGGTGGACGTCTCTTGTTTCCACTAATACACCATAACAATGAGTAAAGAAAACTTATTTTAATATATTTATTGCAGCCAAGTAGCCATATAGGAAGAGAGAAAAATAATACGTTTATATACACTGTACTCGTACGCTTGCGTCTTGGATTGCACATTCTTTAATTGTTTTTGTTCTTTTGATACAGAGTTCTACGTGGTAACGTTCACACATGTATCCACATAGTTTGCACTTACATGTCTCTGTCGGTTCATGGTATGAGGTGTTGGTACAAATTAGATGGTGGAAACCATGTACTGGCAGTCTTGTGAATCCATACCTCATCTCGAAGTTGGATGTTGTCCATGTCCATGGCCCCAGTTCCAAAGAATTCTGAAGGAATGTCTTCTCTTTTTTTGTTGAGTGTTGCTAGGAGATTTTCTGATGCTCTGGTGTTGGGTAGAGTCAGGTGTGTTCTGAAGTCTTCAATGAGGAAGGATTCTCGCGGTAGGAGGTAGACGAGTCTTGGATACACCGATCGCTCTTTTTTATGTATAGAGCTTTTACTCTTTCTAGAGAGGATAGGTTGTTTTCTGTGAGGTACTGCCATATGATTTCTATCCCATATGTTAGTATAGGCATGATTTTTGATCCAAATAGTGCCATCGCCGTCTCTAGGCTGAGTGATCTGATGTAGTTGATTTCGTGCATCGCCCGTACCACCTGTATTGCTTTCTCTGTTACATGTTTTGTAAAGCATTTGGCACTTGTTTGCAGAGTAATGCAAGGTACTTGAAGTCGTTTACTATGGCTACTTTCTGAAGATTTCTGCCATTGCTGGGATATTTCCTCCTTGCCTAAATATCATCATTTTTGTTTTTGATGTATTAATTTCAAACTTATGTTCGTAGCACCATTCCTCCATATCTTTTTATCACTTTTTGTAGTTTCGTTATGTCTCTTGATCCGATCACTATATCATCGGCGTAGGCGTACGATACTACGTCTTCCTTATGGGTTATTCTCATTATTTCTTCAGCTGCTAGGATGAAAAGTAACGGGCTAATTGGGTCACTCTGTAATACCCCGTTCGTTTGAAGTATCGGTTCTGAGAGAGAGAGATATTGTCAGAGATTCTTTTGTTCCATTGTAGTATCGTTTTTATGGTTTTAGTCCACACATTGTTTCTGTTGAGGGCTTCTTCCAGCTTCTGGGTCAGAAGTTCTCGATTATTGAGGTGGAATGCTTTTGTGAAGTCTATACACACTACGTAAAACTTTTCTCTTTTTTCAAGGACTTCCCATATGTTATTGAGTAGTAATTGTATGGAATTAATAGCTGATTTTCCTTTCCTGAATCCGAATTGATTTTCTGGTAGATACTCACCTATTTCTTCTCTGACTCTCGCCACGATTGTTTTTGTGAATATCTTGAACGATATGTTCTCCAGAGCGATGCCTCTGTATGTGTTTGTGTCATATGGCCGTTATAGAGTACTTTTATAGTTGAATGTCTCTATCTCTCCGGTATTGAGGCCGTCTCAATGCATTTATTGTATAAGTTTGTCCATGTAGGCAGTAGGAGATGAGCAGTCTTTTATGTACTCACTGTATATGTTGTCCGGTCCTGCAGCTTTGTTTTTCTTTGTGCTTGAGATGATGTTTTGAACTTCATTTGTCGTCAGCGGAGTCCATGCTGTTGGCGCTAGTGTATTGGTGGTGGTGGTGATTATTGTTTTAAGAGGAAGTACAACTAGGCAACCATCCTCTATATAACACTAATCAGAGGGAAAAATAGAAGGGATCCGACACTTAGAAAAATGGGTACTTTGATAATTTTCTGGGATGTTTGTTATTCCTTCCTTGTTGAGTATATTGCTAAAGTGTGTTATCCATGTTTATATAGTGTGTCTGTGTTTGCTTCCTGGGACGTAGAGCGAGATATGGGTCTTTCTTTGCCTCTTCTACTATTCTTTTACCTTCTTCCTCCCAGTATATCCTTTTCTTTTCCCGCGTGAGCGCTTTATAGAGACTTCTTTTTCTGTTGTATACCTGATAGCGTGTAAGGTTCTTCTTGTTTGTTTTTAGTTCATGCAGGGCCTTCAGTTCTTCTTTTCATAGCAGGTATCATTCCTGGTCGAACCATTGTTTCACCTTTCGGTCCTTTCTTGGTGTTGCGGCTTGTATTAGCAGTTCCTCTAGTGTTTGTGCCGCTTCTTCTAGTCTTACTTCCTCAGTGAGCTCTTCTATTTTTCTTATCTGGTCGACTTGTCCTACTGTTTCGACGTCAATTTTTCTTGATAATAGGCATTTTACTTGTTGTTTGGTGATCGCCAATCTCCATGAATTTTTATTTTCATGGGGATATGCTTTCTTATTGGTGTGCGATTTGCTGACCAGAGAGGGGTTGTTATTTCTCCCTTTATCTGCCCTTTTATGAGTGCAACATCTATCACGCTTGTTCCGTTGTGAGATATATAGGTTGGAAGGTTTCTGTCATTTAATAGGAGAAGGCCATCTTCTTGTAATTTTTCCATTACTAGTTTTGTTTTTTAATTGTGTACATCCAACCTACAGTTTAATTCTCCTGCTATGATTAGGGAGTTGCCTTGTTTGCTCTGAGTTATTAGTTGTCCTAATTCGTCTATTATATCCAAAGCCGTTGTATGTGGTTGGAAGTAAGTGGCAATAATTGTGATGTGTTTTGTTTCTATTAGTAGAGTGTGTACCAGTTGCGTTATCATTTTTATTGGGGTCAGCCAAGGCTTTAAGAGAACGGATATTTCTTCTATGGGTCTTCCTCTTTCTCCTTGTTTCGCTTGTAGATGTATGCAATAATATTCTGCATGTTGCCAATGGTCTGTGAGGAATGTTTCTGTCAATATTACTATGTTAAATCCTTTTAGGCAATCCGTTGGCGACATGTTTTTTAAGCCTTCAATGTTTAATAACATTATTTGTATGCTTCCTTTATTCTTATTTCCTCTGTATTTTGTATTACTCCAGAGTCCATTGTGTGTTTTATTCGAGTTGCATCCCTGTGTTCATCAGAAAAATCTTAAAACGACTGACGGTGATGTTTGTTGGCCAGAAATCTGATTTATTTATTCTTTCAAGGTATTTAAATGGGATTCCCACTTTGAAGCATTTCGTGTTATACTTCGTTGATAATTCTTCGCAGATTACGTTTCCTATAATTTCCTTCTTGGTAAGAAATTTATTTATGTCCTCTGCTGTTGTTTCCTGTTGTAGTCTTCCTATGAAGATCTAGGCCATCTTTTCAGCTGCTTGTAGGTTTTCGTCTTCTGATCCTGTTCCAGTTATTGACACTTGTGCTCGCGGTGGTTGTCTCTTCCTTTTGCCGATTATATATCTGCTCACTTCTCTCCGACTGTTTCGCCTGTTGATGTTTCCTTTTTTTTGGCCTTGAGGCGAGTCATTTGTTATCGCTGGGAAATTATCTTCCCCTTAAGTTGTAATCCTCATTTCTTCCTATAGGCGTTGGGATAGGGTGTGCTTCTCATCGCATGTTGGACTTCTGCACATTCCCTCCGAAACGGTATGGTATTTCAAGGTTTGTTTTTGAATTATCTAGCTGAGGTGTCAGATTCTGTTGATTTGTACATCTGATCTCCTCTCTTATCATCTTTTTGATATTTTCCATTACTGATTGTATTTGCTGGGTCATTCTTTTTGTGATTTTATCTTCAAGTGTTCTGCACGCTTCTTCGCTTGGATTGTTATGCGGTACCTGGCTACTGTTTGTCTCCTGCACGGTGCCGGTAGGTGACACTGCTTGCTGGCTCCTGTCTGGTGTTGGTAGGTGTCTCCTCTTGCTGATTCTGGCCGTTGCCAGTAGATGGAACTCTGGGTTTGTTCTGTTCGTCGTGTGTCGATGGCGCTACTCGGACCGTAGTGACGTCATTTGCTTTCTTTCTTTGCTGGTTCTGTTCGTAGTTGTTAGATGGTGCTAGTCGTCCCGCAGGGATGCTCTCTGCTCCCTCAGTTGTGGCATTTCCTTGGTTATCCGTAACCTCTTTTTGGTTCTGTTTGTTGTTGCTAGATGGCGCTAGTTGTCCCGTAGCGGAGCTGCCTGCTCCCTCAGTTGTAACATTTCCTTGGTTACCCATAACCTCTTTTTGGCGTATCGTTTTTTCCTCTTTTGCTAGAGTTCTATTTTTAATGCATAAAAACAGGTCTTCAGAACACTCACTGTTTCTAGAATGTTCACCTTCAGTTCTTTTTCCAGGTATCCTCCAGTTTTTGCGATTTTTTCCATACTTCGTAGAGCTTCTTCTACACGTTCTTCCACTTCACCCGCCATGTTTTTTCTCTAAGGAAAACTTATGAAATATTATTTTTTTAAATATTATATTATTATATTATAAAAATGATCAATACATAACATTTTCTTGAACAATGAGAATACTATATACATTTATGATCTTCAAGTTTTTCTTCTTTTTGTTCCTTAAATTATCATCTGCTAGTCTATATGAGGCGTCCAGATGAAAAATGCAGTAAATCCACTTTTGCTCGAAAATGAGTTGTTGCCACCATTTTGTTCTCTATGCTGTCGTCTGTTGCTTTGACCCTTAAAACTCAAGCAAAACTGCTTTCATCTGCTTTAAATCGCACCCCGAAAACAGCCTACAAATGCAAAAGTGTGTGTATCCACATCTGTTTGCATAGCAAAACTGAGTGAATCCATTTTCATCATAAAGAAGCAGAACTTGGCGTATCCTGTCCAAGCGCCATTACTTAAGGTGGTTTGCAGGTGCAAAACTAGCTTAATACACACTGTGTCCTGCGTTTGAACAATGCTATTTTACAAGCTTTTTTCTCCATGGATGTTAGTTCTGAGCTTGTGCACAAAGCTAAGGCAAAAGCTTTTTATGATGAACTGAAAGTTGAGGACAATGGTGAAATAACCCTTCACATTTGATTGCCAGAAAAACCTTACATTGCTTAAGTTGCAAGATCAAAGTGCTTATTATACACGCCAAATGTATGTGTACCGGTACAATTTTACGATCTGCCAAGGCCCATCAGGTGTGTGGAAAAACCAGGGAAATGCATTTTTTTGTACTTGGAAAGAAACCGATTTTGCAAAGGGATCTGATGAAATTGTGTTCTGTGTGCATCACAGGTTAACATCAACAGATTTGAATAGCATCCACACCATCCACCTAATGTCGGACAGCTGTGTAGGGCAAAACAAGAACCAGACAATGCTGGGTATGCTGTGCTTTTGGCTAACACAAGAGGCTCCTGTCAGTGTGAAACGGGTGTAGATCTTCTATCCAATGGTTGGACATTCTTTTCTACCACCCGATAGAATTTTTGGTCGAATAGAAAAAGTCCTCAGGTCGAAAGTTACTGTCATATTACCGAGTGAGTACCATGAAGTATTCAAGGATCACGGAATAGTTTTCCAGCTGCGAGCAGATGTCGTCAATCGGTGTTGGAAAGATGCAGTTGCTGATGTCGTCAAGCCCTATGGTCAGTGGCACTCTGTAAAAAGGGTTGTGATCACCAGCAGTAAACACGGAAATGCACTAGTAAGAGGTGAAGTGGCCTACAAAACGGACGCTGGTGAAGGGAGAGGGATATGCAGGCGTGGCAAAGCCTACTCGGCTATGAAGCCGAATGTTATCCAGATTGGAAGAGCCTTCAAGGAAGTGAAAGTTAGGGACATTGATTTTCTGCTTAGAAAGCATTTCGGGGAGACTTGGGAAGAAAACGAAGATCTTGTTTTCTATAAGAATCTGATGGATTCTCAAACAGCTGTGAACAATGCAGAGGAGGACTCAGAGTTTGAAATTCATCCAGAAGACAATGAGTTTCCTGTGTAATTTCGATGATACAGGACAGGACTTGCAGGGTTGCGGCCTTTTTACTTTTTTTTTTTTTTTTTGCTAGGGGCTTTACGTCGCACCGACACAGATAGGTATTATGGCGACGATGGGATAGGAAGCGTCCGTGGCCTTAATTAGGGTACAGCCCCAGCATTTGCCTGGTGTGAAAATGGGAAACCACGCAAAACCATCTTCAGGGCTGCCGATAGTGGGATTCGAACCTACTATCTCCCGGATGCAAGCTCACACGCGCACGGCCAACTCGCCCGGTCTTTTTACTTCTTGCAGACTATCATTTGATGTCATATACTATGTATACTTGTAGCCAATAAATAATTTCTTTTGTCATTTGAATCAGCATTAAGGCATCTTTTTTCCAATTACGTTGTGATAATATCTCTACAGAAGCAAACCTACCTAGATCAATGAAAAAAGGAGCAAAACTCGGCGAATCCAAACATTTTTAGGTAATAACTACAAAAATAAAACCCCAATATTTTAAAGATTGTCATATAAATAGTCCGTAAGTGAATATAAATCTACAATGAAGAGGAATTTTGCGTATCTGCGAGCCCAAGGAAGTAAGACGTTTTTCGTGTTTCCTGAAAAAAATGTTCTGGTGCACTTACAGCGTTTTGCTTCTGGACGCCTCATATAGTGGGTTATCTTATGCACTTCTCTCATTTAAAGTTGTTTCAAAATTTTTTTTTGTGCAAGATCAATTTCTAAACTTTCCAAAACGGTCATTAATTTTCCCTTTTTGGCCGAATGTAATAATTCCATGTCATTAGAAATGTCTGTGAATTTATGATTCTTTTCAACCATACGTTCTCCCATTGTCGAATATCTTTTATGTTTGACTGCATTAACATGTTCTTTGTACCTTATAGCCAAACTTCTTCCACACTGTCCTATGTATTGTTGTTTACATGTTTAGCATGTTAATTTGTAAATTCCTGATTTATTAAATATACATTTATTCTCTATCTTATTAGTATTACTCGTATTATCCATTTTGTATGCGACATTGATGTTCTTTTTCTTGGAAATTTTAGCCAGGCGATAAGAATGCTTATCGTAAGTTATGATTTTAATTTCCGTGTTGACGTTAAAACCAATAATGTAGAGTTTGAGGGATGTTCCACCATTCAACACATTGCAACAATTTATTAAATTATAAGAAGACCGGTTTCGACTCCCATGGAGTCATATCAGTTCTTGGTGAAAATTAAATTAAGGGGAATCTGATAACAATCATCATAATGAAAAATCCATGCAGCTATAGGTGGTTGCATGGAAATACATCATTGAGTTAATAGATATTACCTTGAAATGCAACATACACTTGGCAAGGAGAACTTGGAGCTCAGAAAGTTCCCAGTTCTGGCTCTAACAGTCTTGTGTTCATAGAACACCGAACACTGGAATTACATGTACTGGATTGAAAATAATTACAAAACACAATAAGGACACTTATAATGGTGTGGAAAACTTGGCTCTCTAAGAGCATTCTTGGATTTGAGTGTCCTGTTTCTGTCTGAAAAAGATTGGATGAAATACACACCATGAAGCAAAATGTATGAAGACATAGATCTAGTTAAACTGTCGCGTGTTCATGTACACGGAACACTTGTATTGTTTGATAACACACTCTTTCAAATGAAAACACTTATAACTATATGAAATATTGGCCTTACAAGAACGTTCATGGGTTTGACTGTCCTGCTTCCCCTTACTAAACTAGTGAAATAAATATACATTGAATGTTGAAGATAAACTATTTGATATTTAAAGTTCTGGTTTTTGGTTTCAAAAATTGTCATGTGTTCGTGGAACACAGAATAGAACTGCTGGTCCTGCTTCTGTCTACTGGAAACTAATGCATTAACGCAGTTGAAATTAATTGATTGAAAGTTTATACACCAATATGAAACACATGGCATTTTAATATTCTTGGATCTGAGTAAAATATCGTTGTATGTTGGCATAGACTTGTCGAGCGGTCTTGTCACAATCGACCAGAATATGTGAACCTTTATAAAAAAAAAAAAAAAAAAAATAAAAAAAAATAAAAAAATAAAAAATAAAAAAAAAAGACTTGTTGACTATTACAACCACACATCACATGATGCGTTTGGTGAACAGCTGAAGTTACACACTGGTCTGAGATGCTTAGTATTTAAGAGAGATCTTGGGTTTATATTAAAATTGTTACCGTGTGTTAGTGGAACATGGAACTTAATTGTCGGTCCTGAATCAAGATGCTTGCTGCTCCTGAATCAAGATACTTGCTGCTGACACCCTCACAATTATAGATGGCAGACACACCAACAGCCTAACCATTCGTGAAGAGATGAACAAACTGAATCCCCATATACAATTTACCGGGCGAGTTGGCCGTGCGTGTAGAGGCGCGCGGCTGTGAGCTTGCATCCGGGAGATAGTAGGTTCGAATCCCACTATCGGCAGCCCTGAAGATGGTTTTCCGTGGTTTCCCATTTTCACACCAGGCAAATGCTGGGGCTGTACCTTAATTAAGGCCACGGCCGCTTCCTTCCAACTCCTAGGCCTTTCCTATCCCATCGTCGCCATAAGACCTATCTGTGTCGGTGCGACGTAAAGCCCCTAGCATATACAATTCACATTGGAAACAGAGTCCAACCGTTCTCTAAATTTTCTAGACTTAACAGGCACAAGAAACCAACACTCACTCACTTACGACATTTACAGGAAACCTACACAAACTATCAACACTATAAAACAACACTCAATCCACCCTAGCTCCCACAAAAAAGCAGCCTACTATAGCTTAGTCCACAGGGCTTTTAATATTCCATTAACCCGCTCCAACCTAAAAGAGGAACTAGACACCATCAGGACAATCGCTCTTTCCAATGGATACAACAAAAGGTTCATCGACCAAATTATTTCCAAAATCCCAAACAAACCTAAATCTACTCTTATCAAAGAGAAGAAACAAAAAGACAGCTTTTCAGTTTTTTCCTTCAACAACGATTTAGTTTACCAAATAACAAACCTATCTAACCCATTCACGTACCATTTAATTGAACTTATTTGTGCCTTGGTGTACCATTTGTTTTCATGACTTTACATGATATTATCACAGACACTGAAAAAGCATGCTTTACAGCTACACTATTTATTTCACCAGTTACGATGTATGAATGATACTCTCTAACGTGCTCCCAGTTTCATTCCCTATCGTGTAAAATATGATTAGAAGCCATTGGTGTGGCATCAGTTGTGGGCCTAAAATTCAGTGACATACTCGACGGCAAAACAGCACTTTGTTCACTCCTATCAGCACTCACGTCACTGTCACACGAACTATTTTCACTATCTTCATTGCCACTAAATTCTTCGTTGCTTATTTTTATATCAATGTCACTCTCTACTAAAAATTCCCTTGTAATCGTTTTGTCACTCAACTTGGAGGCAGCCATGATTTCGCTTACAATGAGGTTGCTAAGATACAGGTAATTCTTTCAACAGAATAACTGCACAGGAGTGCTTATCGAATACATCAATGCTTCAATCTGTCAAGAGGTTACCTTACTAACACCAAACCCTTTCACAAAGGAAACCGGCTAGGAGCGGGTCCAGAAATACACAATATGCGCGGACGGAGAGATCCGTCTTTGTACCGGAGTGCGGTCGAGAGCCGGGACGGAGACATCCGTCTTTGTACGGGAATGGGTTAAGAAACACGGGGTAAAAATAGCATTCAAAACAACCAACAACAATCGTTCTCATTTCCACAATCCAGGGACCATGAACAAATCGGACAAATTTGGCAAATCTGGCATCTACAGATTACAGTGCCAAACTTGTACCGCAGGCTACATCGGACAGACAGGACTGAACCTTAACACCAGGTACACCAGACATTCAGCCATAGGTCTACACATGCACGAATCCAATCGGAAATTCTCCGACATAAAGACAATGCAAATTATTGAAACCATGGAAAAGGGACCCTTACTCAATATCAAAGAAATATTTTACATAGCATTAGACCAACAAGTTAATTTTAATCATAATCTGAACGAATTCACCGAAAAAACAAACATTCTTTACGAGTCCATTCACCCCCTCATCATCAAGACTTATGTAAACAGAACGGCTCGACAACAAAGCACTCCCCCCCCCCCCCCCCCCTTCCACACCTCAACCAATCCAAAGCAAGCCACCCCCCCCCCCCCCCTCTCTCTCTCCCAACCAACAATACCACCACATGCACACACACAAGAACAGTTGAACAGATCGCAACCCACTCTTCAAACGGCTGGTCAGCACGAGCGGATACGGAGTGAGTAAATTAATAAAAATAACATTTCATTTTAACTCTAAGACACACACAACAGTTTCTCATTCTGTCTCTCTTTTTCCTCAGACACCTTCAATACACGTCTCCATAAGCCAAGGCCATACCATCACCATACTACAACAATAGCAACTACAGTTACAACTACAATAACAAGTATTCCATATTGAAGAAAGTTCCCCCAGCTCTTCAACCAGCTTAGTTCTACTAATAAGTTCATTCCATCTATCGTAAAACACTGCAAGCTCATGTAAACTAAAACCAGCAAGTATCTTGATTCAGGACCGACAATTAAGTTCCATGTTCCACTAACACACGGTAACAATTTTAATATAAACCCAAGATCTCTCTTAAATACTAAGCATCTCAGACCAGTGTGTAACTTCAGCTGTTCACCAAACGCATCATGTGATGTGTGGTTGTAATAGTCAACAAGTCTTTTTTTTTTATTTTTTATTTTTTTTTTTTTTTTTATTTTTTTTTTATTTTTTTTATAAAGGTTCACATATTCTGGTCGATTGTGACAAGACCGCTCGACAAGTCTATGCCAACATACAACGATATTTTACTCAGATCCAAGAATATTAAAATGCCATGTGTTTCATATTGGTGTATAAACTTTCAATCAATTAATTTCAACTGCGTTAATGCATTAGTTTCCAGTAGACAGAAGCAGGACCAGCAGTTCTATTCTGTGTTCCACGAACACATGACAATTTTTGAAACCAAAAACCAGAACTTTAAATACCAAGTAGTTTATCTTTATTTCACTAGTTTAGTTAGGGAAAGCAGGACAGTCAAACCCATAAACGTTCTTCTAACGCCAATATTTCATATGGTTATAAGTGTTTTCATTTGAACGAATGTGTTATCAAACAATACAAGTGTTCCCAGTGTTCCGTGCACATGAACGTGCGACAGTTTATAGACTAGATATATGTTTTTATACATTTTGCTTCATGGTGTGTATATCATCCAATCTTTTTCAGACAGAAACAGGACTGTCAAATCCAAGAATGCTCTTAGAGAGCCAAGTTTTCCACACCATTATAAGTGTCCTTATTGAGTTTTGTAATTATTTTCAATCCAGTACATGTAATTCCAGTGTTCGGTGTTCTATGAACACAAGACTTAAGAGCCAGAACTGGGAACTTTCTAAGCTTCAAGTTCTCCTTGCCAAGTGTATGTTGCATTTCAAGGTAATATCTATCAACTCAATGATGTATTTCCATGCAACCACCTATAGCTGCATGGATTTTTCGTTATGATGATTGTTATCAGATTCCCCTTAATTTAATTTTCACCAAGAACTGATGATGACTCCATGGGAGACAAAACCGGTCTTCTTATAATTTAATAAATTGGTGCAATGTGTTGAATGATGGAACATCCCTCAAACTCTACATTATAAGAATGCTTATTTCGAAAAGTTAGAAATGCAGATTTCTTTCTCTCTTTCCACTCTTTAATTAAAGTTGTTTTTGGTTCATTTTTCACTTCATCATTCTATTAATAAATCTTTTGAAATATCCGTTGCTACAAGCGATTTGATGGATTATACTGTATTTATCTCTATTATAAATCTTCCTGGACATAGGTATGCTCAGAGCTCTTAGTTAAACTGTGAAATGTTGCCTTTTTTATGTTGACCTGGATGATTGGAGTCGTTTCTGATAATAGTATCTGTTTGAGTAGCTTTTCTGAAAATTTGCAAATCAAAATGACCAGAATTTCTAGTAATTGTTAAAAAAGTCCTATCATTTTCAGATTCCATCGTAAAATGCACTTGTTTATCCAAAGTATTTAAATACTCTAATATACCATCAGGTTCTGTTCATCAATAATAACAAATATATCATCGACATATCTCAACCATCTATTTTATCCACTATTTTATTATATTCCATATAATCCATGAATATGTTTGCTAAAATACCTGAATCCGGCAAACGCATTGCTAGGCCTTTAGACGGTAAATTTTGTTGTCAAAAACGAAATAAGTTATTTTCCAAAAGTAAATTCTAGTAATGTTAAAAATTCTTCATTTCCACCTTACTTAATTTGCTGTGTTGCATCAAATTCTTTCTTACTATTTTTGTAGTATCTACGATAGGAATGTTGTGGTACATATCTTTGATATCCCAACTACGTATCGTGTAGTAGTCTGTTAGCTCAATGTTTTTAATTCTGTTACAAAAGTCAATAGTATTAATTAGGTGCGTCTGGCTATAAAACTTAGTGGTCTTTTAAAAATCTTTGTATGAATTTGGCCGTCTTCGGACTATTTCTAAAATTAATTATTGGTCTAATAGGAATTTCTTGTTTATGAACTTTTGGTAGTGGCCTTAAAGTAGGTATTTCTGGGCTCATGTTAACTAGATAGTATCTTTGGAGTCATGTTTTTGAGAAATTGTTTTTTCTGCATAGATGATGTGGGATCCTATTATTTTTTTTGTCAATTCAAAATTATTGCTAGTTAGAAATCAGCACAATAGTATTACCTTTATCAGCTTTTGTCACAATATTATTATTATCATCATCATCATCATCATCTATCTTATTCTTCAATAATTTAATATTCTTATTCAACTCCTTATGGTTCTCTACCGTATGTCCTATCATATTGGATAGTGTTCTACTAACTTCGTATCTAAGAGGAACTTTTTCAACAACTGGTAGGTTAGCTATGGCCACTTCAGTTTCAGCTATGAACTTTACCAAATCTTTTCTATTACTATAATTCTCCTTTTCCCAATTGAATTTAGGCCCTTTACTTAAAATGTTCATTTCATTAACATCAAATTTAAATTGAGTTAGATTTCTAACAGGTTCAAAGAACTTGTGTTCATTATCACCCAGAGTAATTACCTTCTTATTACCTTTAAAGTGTTTATGTTTATGATCAAGTAAATTTTGGAACTTTGCATCCAATATCACTTGTTTCTTGCTCAAAATATTATACATTGAATTTTCTATGTGCTTCTGTAACCAGTCCCACTCTATTTTTGATGCTGTTTTGACTATCGTTAGATGTAACTCGTAACTCATCAAGTCAGGCTTATTTAAGGAAAAGAAAATTTCATTCCTGAGCCATACTTGATTAAAATTATTCTGTGTTTTTATCTCATAAGGTTGTAACCTTCCTCTTTTTTGCAAGGATATCAAATGTTTAGGCACCAGTTTATAAGATAACTTTACAAAATAAGCACTCTTATCAACTGACTAAAATTTTCAAGAAAAAGAACATCAATGTCACATACAAAACGGATAATACTAATAAGATAATTCTGAATTCAGATAAGATAGAAAATAAATGTATATTTAATAAATCATAAATTTACAAATTATCATGCCAAATATGTAAACAACGATACATAGGACAGTCTGGAAGTAGTTTGCCTATAAGGTAAAAGAATATGTTAATGCAGTCAAACATAAAAGATATTCAGCAAAGGGAGAACATATGGTTGAAAAGAATCAAATTCACAGACATTTCTAATGATATGAAATTATTACATTCGGCCAAAAAGAGAAAATTAATGACTGTTTTGGAAAGTTTAGAAATTTATCTTACACAAAAAAGTAATTTTGAAACAAGTTTAGATGAGAAGTGCAGAAGATAACCCACTGTATAGACTAGCATATGATCATTTAAGGAACAAAAAGAAAAAAAAAAGAACAACTTGAAGATCTTAAATTTATGTAGGATTCTCATTCAGTTCAACAAAATGTTATGTATTGATCATTTTTATAATATTTCATAAGTTTTCTTTACTCATTGTTATGGTGTATTAAGACAATACTTCTTTGAATTGTAAAAATGAAAGATTGTTTTATTTTATTCTTTGATCCGAGCACTGATGAAAGGAATGGTTGAATTCCTGAAACGTTTGGTGATTGACAAGGCTGATTCAAATATAACTATTTCAAATATTTCTATACTACATATAATAAAGAGGCGGTCGTTTGTCAACGAGTTTTGTGTGTGCGCATGCGGGTGTGAAAAGAAGCAGCATGGTTACTACGGTAGTTGCCAGTGATGCAAGACAACCCTTGATTTTTTGCATGAGATTCTGAGAAAAAAGAGTCGTCTTTGTAAGCTGTGGTGGGACAGTGAACAGGATGTTGTGTGTTGCAAGAAGTAAAAGTTTTTTAAAATTTAACATATCTGAAGGATTTTATTTTGTTTGTAAAATTTTGAGAAATGAAGAAATAAGAACTCTGGACTCTACTGGAATTATTTTATATAACTGCGAGAAATATTAATTTAAATATGTGTGTAATAATTTTTCTTTTAGGCAATAAGCAAGAAATGTTGAACTGTATGTACATTGAGAGATGCAAGAAGTATTTTTATTCAAAAATTATGTAACTAGTAAAATGTAATTTAAGAAAACCTCAAGATTGGATTGTTAACATTGCAAGAGTGATAAAGTGATTTGTATATCATGATGTAATTTGTTAACATTTAAAAAATGTAAAGATGCTTTAATTTGGAACAGCCTATACTGCAATAAGTGATGTAATTTATCTAGCGTCTGTAGACAGGAAATGACCATATATGGCAAACGAGAATCTAGTGGAAGTTGTTTCTTATTGGTTGATTGTAATCGGGCCATATCCGGTCTTCTTGCCGGCTTTGGAAAAATGATGCGTATGCTCGGCGTCATTTTCCATCCGACCGCCCTAGCGAGCGTTCGCACTCGAGGGCTACCCTCGGGAACTCCTGCCTTTCCGAGGTAAGTGTTATTTCAGTGCTATTTTCTTGTTATTGTCGATGTTTTCTGATTTAGTTTGATTTAATTTAATTCCTTTGCGTTTCGGTATTTTCTTGCTTAATGTAATTTTCAACGCGTCTGAGTTTGCCCTAGATTCTCGCTTCCGTAATTTAAAGTCTTTCTCCTGTCTTTTAATCAACTATCCTTTCATTTGTGTTTTGGTTTCATAATCATTCCATTAGTCAAATGTGTAAAGTATCTGCTGCTCTATTATGTAACTTAGTCTCTTGTAATTTTTTAAATTTGTTATTTTTAATAGAATTGAGCTAGAGGGTGTTTCATGTAAGTCATTTCTCCCCCATAACGTTATACGTTCCATAGACCTCGTAGGGCTTCCAGTACGTTTCACATCCTGTCTTAGTTGTCATTTTTGGCCTGTGTTTTCTATATTTGCTTTAATTTTGCGTATTTAAAAGATACTCGTCACGCTTCTATGTTTTGATGTCAATACACCGCCACTGTGTTATTTACAACTATTTCCTTAGTCATATTATGAAGTATTATATTATTTACTACTTGGTTTTACTATTATTATTATTACTACTTCGACGTTCACATTTTATGCATCTTTTTGGCCGCGAAAATCAATCAACTGTTACAGTCTTTGATTCGGAGGAATACGGTATCACTCCAGAGGCTTCTGTGGCAAACATTTCAGTTTTCTTCCTTAAATGGCATCACCTAACCTAACCGTATATGTATCATGAGAACATATTTGAAACGCATGTAGATAAATGATAACTTCATTGCTAAAAATTTACATGTGAATAGCCTTTCCAAAATTTAACTAGATGCGAGAAAATATGAACTATCCTCTGAAATCAGTGATGTACTGTGCCATATCTTGAGGTGTATCACATCCTTACTCAATTTCAGTATATAACATCAAAATTAAGAGATCGTTTACTTCAGCCTTTATTTATAAAGAGTTGACAACTGCTATTGGCCACTTTATTTATGCATGTATTAGGAAAATGTGTTATCCTCTTTCACTTCGAATTTTCTTTAGAGAACAGCAGTTGACGGATATTACTAATCAACTTCAACATCGTCTTTGAATGTCTACGAGCGAGCTCGCAAATGCACAGTGAGAAAACTATACTGTACCGAAGATGATCGATCGCATTTTGTGGCAAACGTTCCAGTTTTCTTATTCAAACTGCTTCACCTATCCTAACTTAACCATAGTATAAGTATGAAGAAAACACGCTTTAAGCGCCAGTAGAGAAATTATAATTTTACACGATAACAGCCTTTCCGTAATTTAACCAGACACGAGAAAATATAAACTAACCTCTGAAATGAATTATGCACTCTGCCATATCTCTAAGTGTATCCCATTATTACTTAATTGCATTAAAATTAAGCAATCGTTTAGCCAGCCTTTATTTTAAACGAGTTAACAACTGTTATCGGACACATTATTTACGCATTTATTACAAAATATGCCCTCCTTCATTTCGAATTTTCGTTACGCAACAAAAGTAGACGGGCATTCGACTCCGACATCGCCATCGACGAGAGAACTCGCTAGTGGAAATAGCGAGGGAACGATACCGAAAGCAATCGATCTTGTGCAACATAATCGCTCGGATGCATAAATACTGGCAACGGAAAAAATCACTCATAATACCGGACGCGTCAGTGATAGGGCTCTCGCTATAACTGAAGGATAATACACAGTTTAATATAGAAATTTTGAAGTGACAGCAAAATATTGTTATAATGGGGTTCTCGTTATATGCCGTACTCGCTATAGCGTACTTCTACAGTATTTTAATTTAATGCTCCAATTAATGACAGTCAACGTAATATGTTCATTTTTATTTTAAGATCTGAGGAACGTTCGCCGAACTGTTGCAAATAAATTATGAATTTTGATTTTAAACATTTTAATTATTTTGCTGTACGTACGCAATTATTACGCGCACCTTAAACTTGTATAAAACACAATTTAGTTGTTAGTTTTTTTTTCAGTAATACTAATACCGGTAATGGTCGCACCCTACTATTTTTTGAAAATTTTGGGATAAAAAGTGCGAAGATTATGAGGTGAAGTACGGTATTAAATTTTTTTAGAATGAAATTATACATCCATGTGCACATAGAATTGGAATTACAAAAATGACTAACAAATAGCTGCAGTATCGAAACCATCTGTGAAAATGTAAGTTTTAAGCCAACTGATTATCATTTCATACCAATTTTAATGTCTTTTTTTTTGGTATCTTTTCACACTGGGTAAAATCTGATTTGCCAATCTGCCATATTGGTTGCAAAATCTCAAATCGCATAGTATTTATTTATGATTCAGACTATCCTGCAGCTAAAATCATAAAAGCAGGGGGGAAGAAAAGGTGAAATCACAGCAACACAGTTGAATCCGTAGTTGAAAGGAACACTGACCACACAAGTGGGCGAGGGTGAAGTTGATCTAAAAACAATATCACAATCAGTCTATAATTAAAAGATAAGCCACATGTTTCTTTATTTTCTGTTTATTGTGGTGGTCTCACAAATATGGCAGTACCACTTAACAAAATGTACTTGCAATATCATTATTACAAGTTCCTAATCCTTCTCTGAAATGCACTTCAACTTGGAAAACATATGAAATATTCAACCATAATACAGATGACAGGAAAGTCCACTCAAACAGAAGATCAAGTACAAACACACATTTTCTACCAAGCACACTCAAAAATAACGAAGGTATGTATTCAAAGACTATGTCTGAAAATACTGGGAAGTAGTGCAAGTTATACCACATAATTCCTCTCTGTTACCCTCCTGCAAAAATTACCACCAAATATCAGGAATGGATTTCAGATTAAAATTCTGTCCTGATATGCAGTATGTATTATTTAAAAAATCAAGAACTCTGCAACAAGTACAAAAAACATTCCTCTAACAGTCACTTCGACGCTGTGTCTGCTAGATTTAAACAAAGAATACCATTTCATTAGAAAGGCAGTTAATATAACTACAATACATATTCTATAAATGCAATAAACGTATAAGACACACCGTGCCCCTTTTCCTGGCCCCAAAAATAAATAATCTGGTGAAGAACTAAAAATTTCCCCAAATATGCAACAAATTTATAAAATAATTAAAATTCAGCATTTAAAAAATAACTATATTTCCAGACAAAAAACAAACAACTGAAGATTGCATGACTTAACAAATCATAATTTACAGCAATTACATTTTTCATGAACCTCTCGTATTCATTCACACTTTGAATTTCATCAAAACAGAACCCTTTTGAACAAAATACCTGCCGTAGGTCAATAAGAAGACTTTATGACTCATATCAGGAATATAAACAAATTATTTGTACAATTCTATAAACAACACTGGGAGAGAACATGTATATTGCAGTACAATATTTAAAACTCCTCATAGTGTTCATATCTTCAATGGAATTAAGTTTCACTTTTAAGTCAGTCAACTTCTTTTCACGTCATTCTACGATCTCTTTCTTTCAAAAATTAAAGAAAACGAACTTTCAGTCACAACACAACACGATGTTAGGGCCCTTCATGCCACATCAAGCTGTCAGGCGGTGATACAAAATTTTTAACAACAGTCTTTGCGCTGGCTTTTACGTACTTCCTACAGTTCGTCATGATCCTCGTGATCCTAAAACAAAGAGATATTATCCATCAAAAGAAATACATGGAAACCAATCCAAATGAAAGAAATGCAAACCATTGAACTAGATAAAATTATTACAAAACAATTCACATATCACACTTTAAATGAAAAATAAAGCTCCAGTAAATGATTACACCGAAGACTGAATTTTTGTGTTAATTGGGACCAGTGATCTTCCCCACCTGTTACAAGATATTAGAATCATTCTGTATTGACGGTTTTCACTTTACAAAGGTACCCCTACACCACAGGGCCAGCTCCGCACTACTTTTACTTTGTTTTTTAAGGACTTTAATCTCTCTGAATGAGATCTATGTGCCATCTTTCCACATCGTTCACCACGTGTGCGTAAATTGTTTTCTTAACACCACTACTACCTTTGATGACATACAGCTGTTAGAACTTCATTAACGAGTGACACACAACTCCATTAAGTTATGCAATACGTCCAACACATCGCAGCGCGAGGTCTCAGAGCTTCATAACGAAAGAACTACAAGTCTCAAGATTCTTCGACATACAAGTTGATCATCTTGAGTTCTTCCCTCAACGACAGCTAAGTGCATTCATTTATGCATTCTATGCATTATCTGAAACTTTTGCCACAATTGTGACTATTTCTTCTTCATCTCTATAGTGTCAAACCCACTATGTGTTTGCAATTTTTTTTTTTTACAATTTCTATGAATTATTTGATACATTGTGCAACTTGTGCTTTTGGCTGATGATGACCCTGATAATGGGTCGAAACTAGTTCCTAATAAATGTTTCTTCTGTAAAGTAACCTACTTTACTTGAATCTGTATTGAAAAGGTGGAACTATTGTATTTTTCATTTTAATTGTAATCACAGTTCAATACGGACCATTCACAATGAAATTTACCTCTCTTAAGCACAGGGCTAAAAAATCCAACAGGCAGGGGTAAGTAACTGATAAGTATTGCACATTGGAAGTGATGATGGTTTTGTGGAGGGTGGTGATCTTGTGCTTGAGTCTAAAAAAAGATTACCAAAGCGTATGCCTGATACTGGTATTCTGTTAGGACAATGTTTCTTAATACAGTGGGAAGTTAGAACATATGCCAAACAAATCCTGAAGGAAAGCTGAAGTAATTTGCAGGCTGAGAAGTAAAAACATAACATGTGGCGAAGAACTTGTTAAAACCGAATTGCTGGAATTGGTGAAGACTTACAGGCCTCTGAGAAATACGTAATACATGACCAAGCCGAACAAGTGTTATGCTAGTCTTCAAATTTGAGACGGCGTGACGCCATATGGTGGCACACGGGCCTTGAAATCAGAGTTGGCGTGACGCCATATGGTGGCACACAGGCCTTGAAATCAGAGTTGGCGTGACGCCATATGGTGGCACAGCTGACTTTCAGACGATGTGCTGTAGAAACTCAGCTGTGACATCTATGCGTGTAAAATTAGTATTACGTGAAGAGCGAACTACAGGGTCTATTCTAGGTATGTATTGCTACTCTGTGCCACCGTATGGTGCCAAAATATTCTTCCAAAATCACTGACTGCCAGTGGTCATTCTTGCAAGTGAAAGCGTGCCAGGCATTGGATTTTCCTCATTTACATGCGAACTATCATTCGGTTTGTATAGTTGTGCAAAAATATAAAGAAATGGAAGATAATGGTAATATTCTTGGTGGAAATGGTAAGCAACTTACCAAGAAGAGAGTTAGTGAATTGGATATTTGTGAATTACTGATGGATTCTGATACAGAGAAAGATGCAAGTGTTGATGACCGTGAATATAACGCTATTGACGATCAGGGCACTGACAGCATGACGGATGTATTGAGTGATTACATAAAATCAGCTTCATATATAAGAGCCGCACTGTGTTATCAGGATTTCTTCATTTCGATAATTACTTATAAATTGTATAATTTTTAATTTATAAATTGATGTTTTTTCATGAATTATTAAGAAAAGAATATTTATTAGGACAATTTCTCTATGGAATATTGTACAAGTGTTTCCTTGACGACTGCTTTCTATTGTAGAAATAATTTATATATTTTCTCTTGAGTTATTTGTTTGTTTTAATCTTGTCAATCTTATGTTAATTTTAAGGACACTTCCTCTAAAGCATTACTTTGTCAATTTTATATATTTTTCATCTAAACAGTGTTATGTGGCTGAAGATGTTGATAATATACGAAACATGTACCACTTTTGACCATTAAAAATTGCCTTAAGCAATCATTGTATCGACTAGGTGGAAAATAAATTAAATACTTAATTGTGAATGTATTGAGTGATGCGGAAGACTATGACTATATTGATAGTGATATTATAGACTGGGACGGTGGTGTAAATGGTGAACACAATCATGTGAACGATGATGACTGGGGTCCTTGTGTAGGGCCACAGAAAAATATTCCAATATACAAGCCAGGAGCATCTAAATCTTCAAATTTATACTTCTTCAGACACAGGAACACGCACATCAAGAATTTGCATCGGTCTACAACTAACCCTCAAAAAAATATGTACGACATGCAGGGATTACCTGTGGCTGTATTCAACCCTTCCCACCCACAGACAGGAGGTCCAACACATGGTACCAAACCACAATTCAAGTCGGCACCTAGGTCGCCTCTTACGACAGGCAGGGTATACCGGGGGTGTATTCATCTGCATCCCCCACCCACGGGGAGGTAATAATATGTAATATAGGTACTTGTTTTGCATTTCAGTAGGTTTTCATAAATATTTGTTAGTTTGAGCACATAAATTTGACATATTTGAAATTTGTGTTGTAAATTCCATAGAAAACATTTTTAAAAAATGACACCATATGGCGTCAGGCTATATTTGATGTTTTGTAAAAGCTGATGTGACACCATATGGTGTCACATATGACCGTGATATGAGATAAAGTTTACTTAGTGTATCATATTAATATATCCCAAGATTATATAAACAGCCTACAAGGCGTACAACTGCTGTGGCACCAGCGGAATACTATTGAAATTCATGCCTGGCACCAGTGGAATAATGTGCTACAATCGACTCTGCACTCAACAAGTTAACCTGAATAGTAATGGTGTGGAGCCAGATCAAACTTTATGTTGCCAGCCTTTACACCTCTTGCAAACTTTGTGAGGAACGTTAAAACATCATGACCTATGTCCAGCACGAAGAGAAAACAATGTGGGACCTGAAAAATCCCACAGATACTGTAGTTGAACAAATAATTATAAATTTAGGAGAGGATTCTAGTGATGCAAGTGACAGCAAAATGTGCGATCAACTCTTCTTGCAAGTTTGGATTAATGAAATATCACATAAGTAGGCGTACTTATTAATTATGGCAAATATATTTTATAGCAATGATGTATTTTGTTACCGTACCTCAAATACATTCATATGTTTATATCCGTCAATTTTCATTTAGGTTCATATTGATGTAAAGAACAAGTAGGGAGACGTGGATCTCATGGACTGATAAAAAAATCTTTGTTATGTCTACTTTATTCTTTTACTGCAAAGAGTTTACAACTTTTGCCTTGAACTCTGAAAACATTGCACAAAATACACGAGTAAATATGATATTTGTGTAGCTGTTTTTTTCATGTAACAAGGAGACATTTGTCAACTTGTTCCCACAGATTTGATCGACTTTCAATTTCCATGCAGGCCATGGTGAAAATTTACACTGGTTCAAAACGCAAGGCACAACTTCCACCCGATTCCGAGAAAATGGAATATGAATATATCGAGAGTGATTCACAAGACCAGCACGCCACACACTACCATGATGAAGGTATAGAGCAACGAGCAAGCTCCAGCCTTAACCTGGGAAAGGTGACACGGGGTCTTTTGTGACCTTGCGCAAATGTATTTTGTTGGATTACACTTATTATTTTTAAACTTTAAGAGACTTTGGCTACCACATACCTCTCCCTGCATTCCTTGCCTTTCTTTTTCTGAGGTCAGTGGCATTGTAATGAAGGGTGTAGATTCTTTTAAAGAGGGATTATTGTCAAGCAGTGTAATAAAGCAACTTTTTAGACCCCACACCACCAGTGTTGTTCGTCGGAAATACAGCAGCAGCAAAGTTGAGTATACCCATTGAGTTACTTGTGTAATCATGTTTGGAATTCATTCTGCCAATCCCTTATTGCTGAAATGAGTTATGAAGAACATGGGGCAAGGGTGTTCTCTCTTTTACAGTATGTGGAAGAGGAAGAAGTTTTAGCAAGAGTGAGGATGAATTAGAAGCAGTAGACTCTACTGTGATATGGGACAGAATGCTAATATTAGTGATGGTTTACTTTACTCAATGATTTTCAACCATAATAGGAAAGAAGGGTGTTACAAAATGGACAAAAATTTCTCCTCCCAAAAACTTGCGTCCACAAATCCACAACATCGCACTCATTTATCGGGAGTGATACTCATAGCAAGAAGTACATCATCACCTGAAGAAGCTTGGAGCATTTTTTTTTCACAAATGTTATGTTGGAACTTATCGTAAACTGTACAAACCTGGAAACTGAGAGAGAGGATATACTCTCAAACGAATTATCAGGATTTTATGGATTGTCATGAAGAGGATAATTATTTCCAATAAATTATTTTGAAAGGGCCCCTCCCCACCACTCATGGATATACTGCAGGATAAACTGCTGCTGTACTTTCGACAAACGGGACTGGTAGAGCAGGGTCTAAAAGACTGCTAACAGTAGTTAACAGAATCTAAGCCTGTCAGCTGAATTCAGCAAGATAAGGTGTTTAAGATTATTCCTGGGCATGACAAGCTTTACTTTTAAAACATTCATACACAAAAAAACCTCGTTTATCCGGATTAACTAGTACCCAAACTGATCTGGATTAACAAAAATCTGCATAATCCACAAAAAACAAATACAGTACATGTTATATAATCTATTAACATAAGTTGTACAGCAATACTTTTTTTCAACTGTACAAAAAAATTTAAGAACACTTTTCGTACAATAAATTACGACTGTTTTATGCACCAAAATAATTTGTTTTTTCTAATTAACATTTGTATAGTGTTTGCGCGCAGCACAATCACAAAGAAGTTTCACTAACAACAGGTCTGCTGGTGTGGTTTCAGTCAAGGATTCTAAATAGGCCACCAGTTTGTCCAGCTGCATTGTTGCCTCTCCACGAGTCATTGTTTCTTCTGATGGAACGCCGGTTTCATTTTCGAATTCACCATCAGTGAATTAATAGTGCGCTGCATTCGGAAGAGTGTGGGTTCGAATCACACCTCAGCCGTCCTGGGAATGGTTTTCCACGGTTTCCATTCCCAATTCCAGACGATCGCTGGGACTGCAACTGTGATAGTCCGTGGACGAATTACTTCCAATTCCTGTCCTTAACTATCCTTGGTGGAAAAGACATTCAAGAAGAGTCGGCACCGTAAAAGAAATACTGTACAAGTAAAAATTTATTTTATTTTCGATCCGGATTAATGAGGGCCAGATAAACGAGGTTCTTGTGTACTGTTAAGCTAATTAGTATTGGATATATACATTTATTTTTTATATTTGAGTTAATGAATCTAATACATCAATATATGATACATACAAATTAGTAATTTTGTTATTAGAGTAAGTTCAATAATAGTGGTCACAAAGTAACCCATGCTACCTCCCACGCTGCATCAACGAGCGCCACATGTCCACAGTTAACACACTGAACACTGGCATGCAGCGTGTACATTATATTTGACATATCTTTTAAATGTAAATGAACTGTAAACAACTTTTTAATATCTTAATTATTTATACATCGAAAGTTTTCACCTGTATTTTTAGTCATAATATGGTTTTAAATGCAAGTTTTCATTTGCAAAAGTTGTCAAATGCATTATATTCCATTCTGCGCATGAAAAATGTTTGGTCGGGAATTTATTGTAGAACAGTTGATGTGGGAAATAGTTTGTTAAGGAAAGGATAATGTGGGATTATTAAAACGATTAAATTAGGATGATTGTGGGACCATGTAATTTGAATGAATAATCAAGGAAAACATTTTTTTTCCGGGAATGGACAATCGGTATCCATGGTATCTGGTGCAGGTTTCTATTTGGAAATACAATATTGCCTCCCCTCCAAAATGGCTTATCTTATCAAATGAAGCAGGCCATTTGAAAGTATGATACTATACTTACATCTTCCTCTCCTGTTTCTGGTGCATCAGCTGCATCATCTTCATCTTCATCCTCTTCATCCTCGTCCTCATCATCTTTAGATTCAGACTTTGCCTCTTCATCACGCTTTTTCCTTTCCTCTTCATCCTGGGCTTCTTTCATTTTCACCTCACCTTGCTATACAAAAGTAAATATTCATGTATTTTAACTCTGCAATGTTAAAAAATAACTTTTAAAGAACAAATAAAAAATACAAGAAGTACCAATTGATATGCTCTGAATTTGAAGTGAATATGGTTATAACGTATCTTGATGTTTTTTTATCATTCTGTTTAACATAAACATACCGTATTTACGCAAATAATCCCCGCACATTTTTTTAAAAAATTGGGGTGCGGGTTTTATTTGCGTCAAGCTCGAATCTAGCAGGAAATATTGCTATTAAATACGATTTTGCTTATCAGTATAGTACTGACAATCTTACATACACATTAAAGTAGAATGCAGCCGGGAATGAGGTTTGAAGAGGGTTGCGCAGTAACTTTCGCGCGCTTTGTATAGTATGACATGTTTTTTGCTGAGCCAATAGAATCATTCCAGTAAGAGGTGTCTGTTTGTGCGGGTCACGAGTAAATGTTTCGAGTTTTATTTGTAAATATTATAACCAACGGATTTAGGGAATTATTTACATGTGTATGATGGATCCAGGAAGAGCAAAAAGACAAGTATTGCATCGACAGGCAAGGGAAATAGTATTTAGAGTGTATTTGTATTTTGTAAGCATGCAGTAGCAGGTGGGTATGGTGAGGAACACCGTGTTGCCATGCCTCAAAAGAAGAAAGCACTCGTGTGTGGTATCGGCCTGCGAACAGTACAGGGGATAAAACAATCTACGGAAATAAAAATAATGCAGTGTTCAGGCCACCAGGGAAGAACCCTAAGAGGAAGAAGCCAGTGATGGACCTCTATTTCAATAAAAATGTTCTGCATACAACAATATTTTATATGTATAAAAGCTGCAAATATCCTATGGCATTGAAACTGGCCTACCCATTTACCTTCCTTAATATCTCGAAAATTTCCCTCAACACTTTCTCGGGGTTTGATGTGACGAATTAATTTAGACTTTCGAGAAACATCTAAGCCCACGAAAAATATAGGTCGGTATTTTTATTATTGCTCATTTTTATTACTCATTATTTGAGATAGGATTTCTTGGCGGAATTTTAGCGGATTTTTAGTAGTATTTAGTGGATCTTGAAATTATAAGTTGGCAACACTGGAATAGACCAGGATATTGAGATCCTTCATACATTTAGCAAGGGCCCTCTTTTAGATTTTGCTGAAAACTGATACATTCACTTAGACCAATTATTTAATTCAAACTTTAATTTAAATGACATCTCTGTTAAACCGAAAATCCTGTTTGATGCCCTCATCGCAGTGTTTAATACGTTCAAAATTCTGGAAAATAGCTCAGTCTTTCAGATAGGAAGTAACTCTTTGACGCGATATCCCTTCCTACCTCCAAAACCCCCTGATCCCGCCTCGTCTATCGCACCTCTCTCCCCTTCCTTCCTCAGTTGGTCCACGCGACTTCCTTGCCAGTTCCTCTTCAACTCCGCAGCACACACAACCAGCCAACCGAGGTGAGTCTCTTCAAAAAGTTTTACTTTCTTGCCCCATTTCCACTATCAGAGTTTCACTCATTTTTATCTTTCATACTACAGGCCCGCATTGGATAGAGAATCTTTTAACATCTTCAACATACAGCTCCGGCCACAAGACCCACTCGCTCCAGTATAATACGACATAACATTGTATTTTACGAAGAAGGTTATCTATTGACTTAGTAACATTTTTATGCTCACAGAGGAACACCATACACTCTTTTAAGGTACAGTAGAAGTCCATTATAGCGAGAATTTATAACAGCGAAAAATTTACTCGCTATAACGGATTGTCGTTATATCCGATTTTTGTATAAAAGTTGGAAAACACTTCATGCCCTTTAAAATCGGTACGAAACGGCAATCAGTTTGTTCAAAACTTGCGTTTCTGCAGATGATATCCATACTACGGCTTACTTGTTTGTTATTTTTCGTAATCCAATACTACATGAAAGTGTATGTTTAATTTCATTCTGAAAAAATATAGTTCCGTATTTCTCCGAATCCAAGATGAACCTCACTTTTTCCTTTTAAAAAATTTAAATCAGGCGCAAAAAGAAGTTTGTAAAATCATACAGGCCTATGCATTTTTAGACTATTTTTAGACGCTGAACATTGACTTTCGTCACGCCGTATTTCATTTTTTTTGCGGCTGCACAATTATTCTTTATTTCCGCGGGTTAAAGGACCATTAACTTAAACATTGGCATCATAATACCGAAGAGAACTCGAAAATCTTCCTGCAATACCTATTCCATGCGTCTCTACAATACAACGATCCATCAGGAAATTATTCTTGCTGTCTATAAAACTGTTACTTTTACGCAGCGTCAGCTATAACCGACTACCGCTACACGCACGTCTCGCTTGTCGGGTGCGGCCAAATTCAACAGCTAGCGATGTATAGGCCTAATCACGAACGTTGAAAGTCAAAGAACGAGTTCATTGCGCCACGGTATGGGCAACCGCCCTTGTGTTTTTCGTGCACATACCTCACAATTTCATCATTGACTTCTTTAAAACGTCATTGTTGCGGACCACTGAATGCATTTTTTGTACAGTACGCATTGTTTTAGCTCTGTCTTCACGCTAATGCCAAATATTGGCTTTAGTTAGGCCTATGCCGTATTTTCTTGCAGCTGCACAATTATTCTACATTTCCGAGTGTTTAATAAACATTAACTTAAAATTGGCATCATAATATCGACTAGAACCCGTTGAAAATTTGCCGGCAATACCTTTTCCACGTATCTTTACAATACGACTATCCATCACGAAAATATTCCTGCTGTCTATAAACCTTAATTTTATGAAGCGTCAAGTACAATAGACACGTTATGACTCTGCCACTGAGTAGCCATGGCTTTTCTAAGAATTCGAAGGGTCGCATGTTTTGATGCCATTCTGCAGATTTGAGAAACACACAGGCACTGTACACTGTACAACCGGTAGCGATGTGTAGTAAAGAGGCGGTCGTTTATTATCAATGAGTTCTGTGCGCGTGTGAAAAGAAACAGCGTGGTTACCGCGGTAGTTGCCAGTGGTATCCATTAACTTACTGTTAGGCTGCGAATGCAACAACCCTTGAGTTTTCGCATGAGATTCTGAGAAAAAAAAGTCTTGGATTCGGAGAAATACGATATCACTCCAGAGATTTCTGTGGCAAACACCTCAGCTTTCTTCTTCAAACAGCGTCACCTAACCTAACTGTATATGTAGCCTATCATAAAAACATATTTTAAATGCATGTAGAGAATTAACCTCCTCACGAAAAATTTACATGTACATAGCCGTAACTAGACGCGAGAAGATATGAAATATCCTCTGAAATCAGTGATGTACTCTGCCATATCTTGAGGTGTATGACATTCTTACGCAATTTCCGTATATAACACTAAAATTAAGATATCGTTTATTCAGTCTTTATTTTTACGAGTTAACAACTGCTATCGGCCACGTTATTTACGCATTTATTACGGAAACGTGTTATACTCATTCATTTCGAATTTTCTTCAGAGAACAGCAGTCGATGGATATTACTAATCAACTCCAACATTGCCTTTGAATGTCAACGAGAGAGCTCGCAAATGCACAAAGTGAGAAAACTATACCGTACCGAAGATGATCGATCGCATTTTGTTGCAAACGTTTCAGTTTTCTTATTCAAACAGAGTCACGTATCCTAACTTAACCGTACTATACGTATGATGAAAACACACTTCAAGCGCCGGTAGAGAAATTATACCTTTCTCGCTATAAATTTTCATAATAGCCTTTCCGTAATTTAACCAGACACGACAAAATACAAACTAACCTATGAAATCAATTAAGCACTCTGCCATATCTGGAGGGTATCCCATTTTTACTTAATTGCAGTATTTAGCCTCAAAATTAAGCGGTCGTTTAGTCAGCCTTAATTTTTAATGAGTTAACGACCGTTATTGGACAGGTTATTTACACATTTATAACGAAAATGTTCTCTTTCATTTCGAATTTTCTTTACGGAACAGCTGTCGACGGATATTACTAATCGACTCCGACATCGCCTTCGAATGTCGACGAGAGAAATTGCTAGTGCACATAGCGAGGAAACAATGCCGAAGGTAATCGATCGCATGCAATATCATCGCTGGGGTGCATAAATATCGGTAACGGAAAAAATCGTGCGAGCTTAATCGCTCGCAATAACGGATGCGCCAGTGATAGGGTTCTCGCTGTACCCGAAGGACGATACACAGTTTAATATAGGAATTTTGAAGGGACAGAAAAAAGTTGTCGGTATAACAGAGTTCTCGTTATATGCCGTACTCGCTATAGCGAACTTCTACTGTATTTAACATTACCGCATCGCACTCAGCATACATTTCTCTACATACGTTGGCTGCCAATGCAGCACAAAGCACCCAAATCTATAAATATTAAGATTGTCAAAGACTTCAAACCTGTTTTTTTTTTTCGAAGCTTCTCAGCTTCAGTTTTTTATTAACAAGTTGTCCAATTACATATTCAAACCTGGACATTTAGCATAAATATGCTTTGTATATTAACTTGTTATAGACAGTTTTGAATTATGGTCAATTTTTTGTGTTTTAACTTTAATGTGTATCTTTGTATAATGACCCTAATTGGCTGATGACGACGTCCATGGATGTTGAAACCGGTCCATAAATATATGAGGTTGTAATTTTAAACAACAACACATCTTGTATTGAAAAGGTGGATCTTATACAATTTAACGTATTGTTTTGCTAGGTCATTGTAATGTATAGTCATAAATTCAGTTTTTTAAAATAATCAAGTGATTCCATTTCCAAGTACAATCCTCAATTGTGGAAATGCAATCTTAATTTACAACAATTGTCCTGATCCATATTCCTGTATATTGCCAGATGTGTGAGTTTATCACCTCACGCCTTGATATAATTGAGATAAGAGGCATGCTCTCGGAATTTTGTTGCTTATTATAGCAACTGGCACTCAACCAATTCATATTATGTTTGTAAAGGAAATTAATAGTAATAGTAGTGGTAGGAGTAGTCACAATATGGCCATCCTTTTTTAGTCCAGTGATGTAACCTTGCTAGACTATCCCACTCGCACGGAAAGCAGGGGTGCTTTGGGTAACCTCCTTGTAAACTGAACAGAATACATATCACTTTGAAATCACCACAAACTTGCCACTTGTGTTCCTGGTACTTCAGTTTACACAACAGCATTTCAAGATTTCCATATGTTTCTCGCATAATAACTGAATGAGCAACGGGAAGTGATGCACGTTTGTTTTCATTGTGAAGAAGGACGCACTTCAAACTACGCTTGGAGGCATTGATGAAAAGTCACCAGTCAATAAGGTCATACTGTGGTGCTCCTAGTTTTGATGATGATGATTCTTGTAGTTTAAAGGGGCCTAACATCACGGTCATCGGCCCCTAATGCTACAATATGAAATGGCAACAAAAAATTCAAAATCATCCACTGACCAAAATAAGAAAAGGTCATGAAGAATGAATGGATGGACATGAACCCAAAAAAATCAATTAAAAAAAAACCGGTGGATCCGATGCAAAAAAAGATTACTGACCAAGGGACCACTTGTAAAGCATAATCCTGAATCGAGGATGCTTGATGTGTAAAGGGGTCCAAAATCCATGTCTAAGGCCCCACAGAATGGTACATGTCGCGAGTAAAGTAGAACCATGGTATTTGTCATGTTGGGGTACTAATCAAAAGTAGCAAAGACTCACGGTGTTCCACACAAGATGGTACTACTCACAAGTATTGTACTTCGTACAGGTAACGCAGACCTATGGTGTTTCTCACACAATGGCGCCACTCATAGCCAACGCAAACCGATGAGGTTCCTCACCTAGGTGTACTAGTCACGGGTGCCGGTATTCCCGGGGTGTTCCTCACATAGTGAGTACTAATCACAGGCAACGCAGACCCACGGTGTCGCTCATTTAGTGCTAGAACTCACAGGCAACGCCCAGACCCGCGGTGCTGCTCACATGGGTACGATGCACAGGTACCGGAAACCCACAGATCAGCCTCTTTGCTGCTACTAATCACAAACTTATTCCGTACCTAATATAGTGGTACTATTCGCAAGTACAGACAACCCATGGTGTTCCCCGCGTGATGGTACGAATCAAAAGTAGTTTCATGGTTCTAATTCAATCATCCCTTGGTCGCCCCTTTTAGTCGCCTCTCACGACAGGCAGGGGATACAGTGGGTGTATTATTCGCCTGTGTCCCCCACCCACAGGGGGTAAAGAGAGAGAAAAGAAGAAGAAAGAAGGGATCCGACACTTCGAAAGATGAAGTAACGGACGAAGAAATGCAAGGGCCACGAAGGGCGTGAAAATGAAAGACTCCCTAGGCCTCGAATGCTCTAATACCATAGTCTATCAGCTTCTTATTAGACTTTCTTTATATCATGCTCTAATACCGTCGGGGTCGGAAAAGAACAAGAGTTGACCAAGGGAGGTCGGACAGGATAGATGAAAGTTAGGAGTCTGGCACAAGTAAGTGGAAGCAATGTCAAGACTGAGCTACGGGCCCCGTGGTCGCCAATCCACACTCCCAGGTTGAGAGCCCCTTGGGCCCCTTTTAGTCGCCTCTTACGGCAGGCAGGGTATACCGTGGGTGTGTTCTTCATCTGCGTCCTCCACCCACAGGGGGTAGTGTGTTTGGTCCGTGAGAAGTATTTTATTTCCCTAAAGTCTGCCAGCAAGCCGGTTAGGACCCCCCTATCCGCCACCTGGGACGCGGCACGTGGGAGTATCACCTCTCCCCCTGCTTCGACAGCGTAGTAGGTTCGTGGCTCCTAGTTTTAAGATAACCTCCGGAATGTTGTTGCAGTAAACCAAGGCTCCCTCTTCAGAAAAGAAGGGTATAAATTTTCCGATGTCTGTACCAATAGTACGTAGTGCCTGGTGCCAAAATCTTCCTTTCACGAAGTCTAGACCCCGAGTAACTCTGCAGATTCCTTTGTAAAGCCAAAATCTCGAACAAAGTCATTTAATGCACTTTGCTCAAACAGTCTCGGTTTATTTTCCAACGCATTCAGGGGAGAAACCACAGAGTTAGTGCCCGCCATTTCTGCGTCAGAAGAGGGACAATCCTGTAAATGTCCCGGACGCTGTGGTACTGGTGTATCAGGGCCATGAGGAACGGGTAAAATTGCAGATTGAATATTGCCTGGATTCACAATGTTACCATTGTTGCTGTTAAATCCCTTCACATTCACAGAACATAAGTACCAGTGAGTATTGTGGTCTGGGGGTTCTCGCCACACCATTGGAATACCGAATGGCAACGTAGTTCGCTTACAGTTCACCCACTGTCGTAACTGTTCTACATGCCGTATGTGGTGCCCATGGCTTGTCTTGGTCTCCAAGCCAAAGTAGGCATTTCTCACGAACTCTGTTATATTGCGCCGCTGTCTCATCGGCTCGAAACTTCCAATACATAGCAGAATGTACCTGGATTGTTCTTGCATCTACATCGCAGCATGTTGATAGATGTAAGTTCAATAAAAATATTAACACAGTACGTCACTCACATATAGAACGCGCAGTTTTTGTCGTGTTGAAGTTTCAGCCAAAACCGTGCGTTTTCGGCTATGTTGTACATAGGTGCCGGCTCTACACTGAGCGTGATAATACAGGGGAATAATATCTGTATAGATTATTATTGAAATGTAAATAGTGTCACGGAAATAACGAGATAGATGCAGCGTTGTTTTCCTGTTGTTCAAAATTGAAACTAGTGAAGAGTAGAAAGTCAAGCGATTGTTTAGGTTATGAGGCGCATGACAAAAACTGCACACGAAAGGGCTCAGAAATATGCAAAGGCTGGTTTATATGCCACAGATTCAGCGACAGTGTTTTGCAAGTACTGTAATTGCCGAGTTGGGTGGGAAAAAAAGGATAGCATTATGAAACATGTTAAATCTGAAAAACACGTGGATAAGCGACGCGATAACGAAAGTTCAATCCCTGCTGTTAGTACGTCTCAAAGAAAGCAATCTTCTGTGCTTACACAGTTAGATAGTTGTAAAAGACAAAAAATTTCCAGAGATAACTTCTCGAAACGCAGAGTTGAAGTATTTGCCAAAGCAAAATAATATACCTCTGGAAAAGCTGGAAAGCAAAGAGCTAAGAGCCTGGATTACTGAGTTTTCAAATGAAGAGCTGCCACGTGTGAGAACTCTACGTGAAGTATATTTACCGGGTAAGTTTCGATTTCATTGATCGGGTACGGTTTATGTATTACAACATCTAAACCATGCGCAAAATTGAAGGATACCGAATTTGAGTGTGATTTCCATATCGAAGTATCTTACCTGTACCCAATTGATCCAGTAATTTTAAATTATTTTGTTATAATTTGAGGTCTTTCTTCTTTTCTAGAAGTTGCATCTGACCACCAAAAATGAACAGTGGGGAAGAACATCAACATACTCTGTGATGAAACTACAGATAGAATGGGTCGTCGTGTTTTTATCATCATATTCCAAGTCCCAGCTGGATCGAAAAGAGAGCTGCATGTTGTTTCTGTGAACTATCTTGATGCAGGAAATGCTACAAACTGCTCTTGTACTGTTTTAGAACTCTGCGCAGTTATAGTGTACCATATGATGCAGTTAAATTGTTTGTTAGTGATGACAGTGCCCCCGTACATGACCCGGTGTTATGAAACATTAAGTGTGGTCATAGGGGATTATTTAATGCATCCATGTACAGTGCCGGGCACATAAGATCGGCTTGGTTGGCAATAGTTGGGTTGCAGTGATTGGTTGCGATGGTAAAGTCTACATTTTTGAACACAAGAAGGCAAAAATATAATTATTTACAATTCTTAACATCGAAGTAGGGTGCTTCAAAGGAAGCAAAGCTTTTTCCTGCACCTATCATAACCCGATGGAATAGCTGGTTTCAGGCTGTCTTCTAGTTGAGTGCTTAATTTACTGATGTTACATTTTTCAAGATGTCTGACATGAAAGACATCAACAACTGTGGTATTAAGTACCTGATTGAACTGAGTGACTGAGAAGTGAATAGGCTCCACTCCCACATGGTTTTTGTCACAGATCATGCAGCTGGATTGGTTGACCTCCTTACTGAACTTGAAGGGTCTCTGTATCCTACCTTTCATCTCCTTTACCCGAAACTGCATAACCTTGACGCCAGTTTTACCTTAATTTGTGAGGGAAATTTTTCTTCGGCAACTAATGATGCTTTGATTAAGCTCACTCCTCTATAGCACACTGCATGTAGACACATTTGCCAAAGCTGCTCATTCTTCACAGTGCAAGCTAGCCACATCGAATGCTAAAGACCCCAACCATAACATCTTGTGTCAATTTCTCAAGCTTTGTATCCAAAAAATTTAATTTTGAATAACACTGATAAATCAGATGAGCTTGAGAAATTGTTTGGAGTAACTCTCTCACGAAACAATATCTGGTCTGGTTACTCTTCTCTGAAACATGCAATTCAAACCCAGATGAAAGAAAGTGAATAATGTGATGTCATGCTTGCATTAACTACAGTTCAGACAGAGTTCAGCATATTTGCTAAATACTGTCTTGAGTTGTTGTGGACCCCAAGAAACAATGTAGATAGCGAGCGCGTGTTGTCTCATTACAACACAGTGGTTACAGACGGTGCAATTTGAAAAAAGTAATGCAGAAGTACTGACAATGCTTTCGTTTGAACAATGAATTTGTATTGTGTCTGAACCAAGGACAATAATTGCACTTCATAAACTTGGAATCGTTAAAATTAATAATACCATGCGATTATTTTAACTTTGTAAATAGATGCTAATTTTGAAAGAAAAAAAAAAGATGCTAATTTTGGAAAAAATAGATGCTAATTTTTCAGCTTCCTAACTATATATAACATTTACTTACATGCTGTGGCCTCCAGACTTCTTCACCAACTTGTTTAGCATATGCAGGATCATCTGTGATGAGAACATTGTCAAAGATTGTTCCAGACTTAACTTGCCACAAGTCAAAACCAATAGCACAGATTTCTTTCTTCATATACAATTCTGGATCTGGTGCATACTCTGGATTGTCTATTTCAGGATGGATCCAGGGTCCCTAAAAATTGGATAAACAGGTTACCAGTTATTATGAAATAATATAAGGAATGTTTAAGACAGACAAAACTAAATTATATGCATGAGTGAATGATACATATACAGTAAAACCTTGTTAAGACGTTTCTGCAGGGGACAAGGAAAACAAATGTGTTAAGCGACAAAACGTACAGCTGAATACACTAATAAAAACTATCCAACAGGGATATGGAAACACTATTTTTCCTGACATAATGGGAATTTACGTTGTATATCCGCGGATACAGTGAAATCTCTATGAGAAGAGAGTATTAAACGGTGTGAAAAACACTAGAACAAATATGAAAACTTATTCTGCTGGGGCTTATAAATTAACAGGGCACTAAAAAGTGTTAAAAACACCAAACAAATATGAAAACATTTGGAGGAGTCCCATATATGAAAGTGTTACTGCAGATCACAGTCTTCCTAAAACATTAATAGAAGCCTTTTAATTCAGACCAATTGGACATTTTTCTGGTCGCACACTTAAGACAATAAATTGGAAGTTTACACGGCCATGTGCAACTGCAACAAAACAACTTTGGCTGCCATTTTGAATCAAACAAAACTTTGACTGAGCAGGACCGATATGAGTCGAAACTGGAAGGTGCGAGTTTCAACATTCATGCCAATTATGCACGCTTGGATGCTAGTCGACTAGCTTACAGACTAAATTTTGTCTTCATTAGAAAGGAATTTCTGACTTTTTCTGTATCCATAATATGCACTACACTGGTCAACCTCACATGATTATGTACCTTTCACTGTACAACTAAACACGAAATACATTTCTAACTTCTAAATGGAATGCAAAATACAAGCACAAACAGGCTCACTGTGTTATATTGCAGTTTGACTTAAGCGGCAAGCAAAACAGCATTTCTGAGGCTAATTGCTTGCTCCCTTAAGGTGGTAAGTTCAAGAATTCAAGGCATTCTCCCCGTTATCACGCAACTGCGGCGAGGGCTCTTACCTGAGTTTGAAATCACATTCCTTCCATAAGGGATGAATAACATTTTCAGGGCTAGGAAAAATGTAATCGTACTAAGTGGTAACAGTGAAAATTCGTGACGTGATAAGTAAGGTATTTTTATATAGATTTCATGCGACGAGAATCTAGACTTCGAATTTACGACAGGATAAGCTGGTAAACATGTTAATGAGGAACGCAGTAACGAGGTTTCACTGTATACTTTTCAGGGACACTGGAATGTATGTACAGGTAGTTCAGGGTTCCATATACTACTGTAGAAGCCCTTTTTAATGAATCTCAGGGGGATTTGATATCCACATGAAAAAAACAATACATTTATGTCTTTAACTAATGTAATGTCAAGAAATTAAAAATGAACATATTAAGAAATACTAAAAACTCAAATTAACACAAGTATAACACTAAATATTTACAAAACAGCAGACGTAATAATTCCTTAATAGACCATTGGGAGCACAACCTGCAGCAAGGAAAAGAGAAACAGGTATTATTGACTTGTGATTTTAAATTGAAGGAAAAGAGGCCTGACATGATTTTCAAGAGATTTGTGAAAACCAAATCATGAGAACCATGAGAATAAGTATGAGAATAAGAATAAGCTTCACTTCCTGAAATAGCCTAGTACAGTAGTTTGCTTCCTCTTGCCCAGATACCTCACGGAAAGAGGTTTTCTCTCAATTTGGTTGAGAATGTTGAGGTCTTCACCAACGCTGAAGGAGAAGTACCGGCAGACAATATCCAGTCCCTCCATTGCTGCCCCAAAAATTGGTTCTGATGGATCGTCGTCTTCTTAATCTTCAGTACTTTTTCTTTTTGCTTCGCCACAAAGGCCTCCAACATCCACCTGTGGCGCTGAGGTTAGGTATCATCACAAGTAACAAATTCTTTGAATGCTGTGGGACTAATCCTTTGATACAACCCCCCAATATTCCCCAATGTCATCAGTAGTGTGATCTTCATTAAAAACTTCTGAACTGGCACAAAAACCTGCATGGCCAAAGCAGTTTTGAATACAGCCCATTGTGACTAGTTGCCATGCTTCTACAAACATATGCATTACTTGGAGTATATTCAATTTCATTTCCTCATTTCTTTTAAGGAAAGAAATAGCTCTTTGAATCAGGACCTTCCTGTACTTCACTTTCATACAATGAATAATGCCAAGGTCTGAAGGCTGCAGGTGACTAGTGGAATTAGGAGGAAAGAAAACCATTTTGATATTCCGCAGGAAAGATGTATCTGAAGGATAAGCTGGACATCTGTTATCAACAATACCTTCCTGCTGAACCAATCTTAGCATCTAAGCTTTGTAAAAATTTTAGAAATATTTCCCATTTATTAGTGCGGGTAATTTTTCACCCCGATGCTGTTAACATATAACACTGTCGGTGTTTCTTTACTTTACTTTCCTTTTTGCCTCTGTGACATTATTCTCTGTGAACAGCATTATGTCTTGGACAGAAGCAAATTGTTAAACACTCCCGTTTCATCAGCGTTAAAAATATCCTTAGCTATATATTCAAGAAATCAAGGTAAAGTATTCTTTTTTCAGTGCACAACTGTATCGCCATTAACTTCCACACTCTCGCCGCATGTTTTGGAACGAAAGATTGTACCGGTTTTTTTTAGAATGATCAAACCAGCCATTAGAAGCATGGAAATCAACCAAACCCAGCTTAAGTGCGACTTCTCGAGCTAGTTGGAGGCCTACGGAGTGGCCTCCACGGTATGCACCAGCCATGCGTCTTGGCACACTGGGGCGAAACAATGGCGACCAGGAATGAGTTAGCTGGAAAATTTATAATGACCAATAACGGACCAAGAACATTGGTATTATAAATTTACTCATTTGGGGCAAATATTTCAGGTTCCCTAAGGAAATCAACATCTATATCATTCCGTATCTGTCCCGTGAAAGTGCTGTCTCGATAGTAAGCGATGGATTCAAAACTGCATCTGCGGTCATTTACTGTGTGTGAGAAACTTAAAAGTTGTAAGCAAAGCTGAAACAGGTGCGTGAGAAACTTAAAAGTTGTAAGCGAAGCTGAAATACATGGAAATCATACCGTTGGCAGAAAGTACGATATTGATGAATTGTGTATTCGTGATTGGCGGAAGAAGGAAAACTTCTAAAAAGCGACGGTAATCGCAGAGCGTTCTGCAGGTGGAGTGCAGTGTTTCCAAAAATTGCAGAATAACTCCACAAATTTGTGATAGAAAAACGTGACTTAGGATAGGGTGTTTCTAGTGAAACGTGTCAACTGAAAGCACTACAGATCCCAAAAGAATTCAAAACATAGGGGTTTACTGAAAGCCGTGGATGGATCCGAAACTTTTATCGGAGAAAAGGATTGTGCATTCGGAAATGTGCATCTATTTTACAACATCTCCCTAGGGCATACGAAGAAAAATTAACAGCCCTTCAATGTCACATTATTCATTTGAGGAAGCAAAATTCTTATTTGCTGTCGCAAATTGGGAATGCTGACCAGACACCTGACCATTTTGAAATACCGTTTGAAAATACAGTGGATACAAAGGGTTCTGAAAGTGTAACCATCAGAACAGGTGGTAACGAAAAGCAACGATGCACGGTAATGTTGTGCGTATTGGTGGATGGAACCAAACTCCGTCCATATGTGGTTCTGAAAAGGAAAACACTTCCGAAAGGAAACTTGTAGTCCAGTGTTATTGTTAGAACAAGTGTGGCCGGATGGACAGTGCGTTAGTTGAGGAATGGATGAAGTGCGTTTGGCAACGTCGCCCAGGAGCTTTGTTACAAAAACGAAACACGCTTGTTTTGGACATTAACCGGACATATGACTGACACCGTAAAAGAACTGAGGAAAGGAAAAACCGATCTTGCGATAATTCCCGAAGACTCATGTCCATTCTACAGCCGTTGGATGTGTGCGTGAACCAGCCTTTCAAAACTGCAATGAAACAGTTATACACTGAATAGATGCCTGATGGTGATCACGCGTTAACACCAACCGGACGAGTGTCGAGGCCTGAAGTGGGACTAATATGCAGTTGCATCAAGACCGCATGGGCGCGAATTCCCAACAATCTAGTGTCCAAAAGCTTTAAGAAATGTGGAATTTCAAATTCAGTGGATGGTAGTGAGGAGGACTATTTGTGGGAAGATGCCAGCGACGAAAGTTCCTATGGTGAAACTTCAGATGACGACTGTGAATTGTGAATGATCTAAGTATTGGACAGATTTTATTTACAATTTTTGCGGTGATTTTATTAATTGTAAGCCGTTTTAATTTATATTTGTGGTATATTTGAAGAAATTAAATAGGTATGCAAGTTACTTGATTTTTTACTATTTTGCCGCCTCAAATTTAGGGCGCGGGTCTTATTCAGTGGCAGGTGGTATTTGGGATTATACAGTACCTAAATCTGAACCTGTGATGCTCAAAACTTATACATAGGATTTTGGGTACACAACATTTTTCAGCACTTGGAATGCTGTCTTTTGTATACATTTATGACCACATTACAATGCACCACACGGGTACACAGCCTAAAAGGAAGCTATGCATAAAATAAAAAATGAGATGTATCTAAATGGATATTCTTGGCATAAAATTACTTAATTTTGAACTTAAGAAATGTGGAATTTCAAATTCAGTAGACGGTAGTGAGGACTATGATTTATCAATTTTACACTTCTCAGATTCCAGGGTTGTCAAAGTACAGTAAAACCTTGTTAATCTGAAGTCGTTGGGACGCAAAAATCGGACTTCAAATTACTTGATTTCGAATTAACCGCCAATACGTACTTCAGAAATGCCAACCCTTGCGGCGTCACAATATATTCTAAGGCCCGTTACTGCACGCAATCAACCTCTATTCACAGTTCAAAGCTCTCCAATGCCACGGGGGGGAAAAAACAACCTTCCAAAATGTATCCAACAAGGCGCATTTACAGTATTCAAATAATGTATTTGGATAACTCACCAGCAAACAATCTCACGCAATTAAATCAAAGGAAAGAAAAACGTGATTCAAAGACGAGGAGAAATCTATACTGGCTCTCCTGTGCAAGTGCTTTATTCACTGGATTACTGTACTGTATGCATTTTAGATGCCTTGTCCTGGCACGGAAAGTACCCGATGCCCTTAAAACATCGCTGCTTATCGAACTTTCCTATGATGAGGGGAGAAAGTCTCTCGCTTCTGTCCACATTGCAACAACAGTACAGTGACTATACATGTACAATTTCCCGCCATGGCACTTCTAACACCCATTAATGCATGCAATCACGTTGATTCTTAGTTTAAACTATTCAAAAGCCATGGGAAACACTATTTCAGAAATGTATCCAACAAGGTGCATTTACATTATTCAAATAATGCACTTGTATAAAACAATGGCAAACATAACCTCATGCAATGAAAGGAAGAAAAACACGATTCAAAGACGAGGAAAAATTATGCTGGCTCCAATGTGCAAATGCTTTATCTTTTGGATTACTGTACTGTTTGCATTTTGAGATGTCTTGTACTGGCACGGAAAGGGCCCGACGTCCTTAAAACATTGTGGATTTTCGAACTTTCCTATGACAGGGGAAGGAAGTCTCTCGCTTCCGTGTGCACTGCATAGCAACACAATACATTTCCCAGCTGGCAATTCTTTCCTATAAACCATAAGCCCATTTGGCCTCAGCATTTAACAAAATAAAACAAATAAACAATGCAGTTTCATCAGCATTGACAATACTGTTTGGTGCATGTGAATTGATTATAGGCTATAAGCCACGCTTTTTTGCCTACGGTCTGCATTGCCAGTGTTCGCGGATTCTACCTTTCTGCACACTGCCTGCTACGTGATATTGTGGCGTTCCTTAAAACGCCAAATACAAAATAATTACGATTCCGCTCAAACATAGCAGATACGAAACATACTGTAGACATGCCAAAGCAGGTGCAAGTGCGCAAAGTTACCCCTGCACGTTCCGGAAGACGCAGAGAAATTTTGAATTTAAATTACTCTGTAATATACGATTTTTTCAAAATGTAAAGGAAGTTTCAAATTAAAAATCTAAATTTCGGTAACTGGATCGACATTGTTCTTCGAATTATGAATTATCCGTATTTCGAATTAAACGATTTAAATAGCATGCAAAACCATACCTCATCTTTCCAGGAACGCGAGCTGCTTCGAATTAGGTGAGATTTTGAATTAACCGATTTCGAATTATCGAGATTCTACTGTATATTTAACACTTATTACTAGGCCTCTCAGGATTATATGCTTAATTCAGAAAAGGTATTTATGTATGTGCTTAAAAAGTGGAAAATATGTGATTTCTTACTTAATTTTAGTACATAACAATTAAGTGATTGCTTTGTTCAGCCTTTATTTCTAACAAGTTAACAACTGCCATCAGCCATATTATTAATGCATTTGTTACAAAAACATTCTTCTCTTTCATTTTGAGTGTTCTTTACAGAACAGCAATTGACTGGTATTATTATTAACTGACTACAACACCGCCGTCAAATGTCAATGAGAGCGCTCACTAGTGCACATAGCGAGAAAACCACCGAAAATGATCATTCAGATTCTGTGGCAAACATTTCAGTTCTCTTATTCCAACAGTGTCACCCAACCTAACTTAACCATATATGTATCGTGAAAACATATTTCAAGCGCCATTACAGAAATAATAATCTTCTCGCTATTAATTTGTATGGGAAGAGCCTTTCTGAAATTTAACCAGATGAAAAAAAAACCACTAACTCCTGAAATCGGTGATGTTCACTGCCATACTTTGAGGCGTATCACATTCTTACTTAATTTTATTATTAGGGTCTAGCATTAAAATTAAGCAATTGTTTACTCAGCCTTTATCTCCAACGAGTTAACAACTGCTATTGGCTATGCCATTTACGCATTTATTACAAAAACATGCTCTCTTTCATTTCAAATTTTCTTTACAGAACAGCAGTCAACGGGTATTACTAATAGACTCCGACATCGCCTCTGAACATCGACGAGAGAGCTTGATAGTACACACAGTGAGGGAAAAAAGTATATGCCGAAGACGAGTATTCTGTAGCAAAACGTTTGTTTTCTTATTCAAACTGTCACCTAACCTAACTGTATATGTATCATGAAAACATTTCAAACGCCAGTAGAGAAATGATAACCTTCTTGCTATAAATTTACATTGGAGTAGCTTTTCTGAAATTTAACCAGATGCAAAAAAAAAAAAAAAAAAAATTTGATCTGTGAAAACAATGGTGCACTCTGCCGTATCTTGAGGTGTATCACATTCTTACTTCATTTCAGTATCAATCAATTTCCCCATGTCCAGCTCCGCCGAGTCACGGTATTTATGGCACTTCATCTTCCTCTTACCCTCCACCATTCCTCTTCCACGATCTTGTCTAAGTTTCGTCTTCTTATGCCGCTCTTCACTTATTCAATCCACCTTGTTCTAGGTCTTCCTCTTGCTCTCTTGCCCTCGCACTTTGCCTCCAGCATCTGTCTTGGCATTCTATTCTCCTCCATCCTCTTTACATGTCCAAACCACTTTAGTTTATTCTTTTCAACCCTCTCATTTAGCTTTCCTATCCCAACATCTTCATTTCGCACCCTGTCTTTCCTTGTCTTTTCTATCACACTTCTTAGGAATTTCATCTCACTACCTTGAATTCTACTATCTTGCCTGCTGGTCAAAGTCCAAGTCTCAGCTTCATTTCAGTATATAGCATTAAAACTAAGTGATTGTTTATTTAGCCTTCATTTCTAATGATGTAACAACTGCTATCAGCCAAGTTATTTATGCATTTATTATGAAAACATGTTCTCTTTCATTTCAAAATTTCTTTACAGAACAGCAGTCGACAGGCATAACTAACTGACTCCGACATTGCCTTTGAACGTCAAGAGAACTTGTTAGTGCACATAGCGAGAAAACTACCCAGAAGATGATCGATCACATTCTATATAATCGCCAGAGTGCATAAATACTGATAACCGAAAGGAAAAAAGTAAACGCTTAATCGCTCATAACCATGGATGCATCACTGATATGGCTCTTGCTTTAACCGAAGGATAATACAGTTTATTATAGGAATTTTCAAGGAACAGGAAAAAAATGTCATATCAGGGTTCTTATTATATGCCATATTTGCTATAGCGGATTTGTACTGTGATTGGAATACCATAGTTACACAGTGATAATATACACCTTTCAGTTTTGGACCCAGCAGTGAATAAAAGATATTAAAAGACACCAATCAATCATTAGGAATATAAATATACAGTAAAACCTTGTTAATTCAAAGTCGTTGGTAGGCAAAAATTGGACTTTAAATAACGTGATTTTCAATAAACCGCCAACTCGTAATTCAGAAATGCCAACCCTTGCCGCGTCACAAAGTATTCTAAGCCCCATTAATGCATGCAATCACCTTGACTCACAGTTTAAACCTTTCAAATGCCGCAGAAAAGCTTTTTCTGAAATGTTTCTAACATGGTGCATTTACATTATTCAAATAATGCATTTCAATAAATTGCTGGCAAACCAAACCTCACGTAACGGAAGGTAAAAACACGATTCAAAGATGAGGACAAATTATGCTGGCTTCCCTGTGCAAATGCTTTATTTGTTGGATTACTGTACTGTTTGCATTTAGATGCCGAGTATTGCACGGAAATTGCCCAACTCCGTTAAAACATCGTGGCTTATAAAACTTTCCTATGATGAGGAGGAAGTCTTTCACTTCCGCGTGCATTGGAACACAGGACAATAACCTGCACCACTGTACGATTTACCGGCTGGCACTTCTCTTCTTTTCCCATCCGCTTACCTTATAAACATCAGTTACGGATAAATTTTGAATTTAAATTACTCTATAAAATACTGGTTTTTTTTAATGTACAGGCAGTTCTGAATTAAAAGTCTGAATTTCGGTAATGGGACCGACATGGTTCTTCGAATTACGAATTATCCACATTTCGAATAATTTTAAATAATGATGCAAAACCGTACCTAGTGTTTCTGGGAAAGAGAGCTTCTTTGAAATAGGCGGGATTTTGAATTATTGAGGTTCTACTGTAGTATCACCCACAAGAAAAGTCGAAGAAAAATAGATCTTGTGTACCTTGTAGTTGGGGTTATCAATTTGCTTGGGCTTCCATTCACCTTTGTAGTCTGGGTTATCAATCATAGGTGGTTCCCATTCACCATCCATTTCATCATCCCAATCTTCAGGCTTAGTGGCATCAGGATCAGGAATATGTTCTGGCTTATCCCAATCATCGGGTTTCTTATCTTCGGGATCATCAATGGTTGGCTTATCATCCCAGTCGGAAGGTTTCTTTGCTTCAGGATCCTTGATTTTCTTTGGTGGTAGGAAGTTCCAGTCACCTTCAAGATCACCTGATTCAACCTTCTCATTGTCAATAAGTACCTGGAACACAGAGTTAACATCAAACAAATGAACTGACAAACTAGTAGCAGTAGTAAATATTTTCAGTGAGTATCCAACAAGAAGAATTTCCAAAATATATTGTAAAAAAAAAAAAAAAAAAAAAAAGATCTACACTGATAGAATCAAGATTCATTGTGATGTCTAGTTTTAATTTGGTAAAGGGAACAGTTTGTTTGCAGTTAGAATGATCTTTGACCTGTAAGAGGAAGGTGAAATCTGAAGTTTAGAAAATCGTGCATGACCTTGACTTTGGTTACAAAGCAAAATACGGTTCCAACAAAGATTTTTAATCCACTGCTCATATCATAACCAAGAGTAAAATGAACTTCCATATAAGATAAAAGGTTGCTAGGTTACCTGCTAGATTGGCTGGAAAGTCTTTTCCTATAACAAATAATAATAATAATAATAATAATAATAATAATAATAATAATAATAATAATAATAATAATAACAATAATAATAATAATAACAATAATAATAATAATAATAACAATAATAACAATAATAATAATATATTTGTTAGAATAAGAACAAAACCTATTTATGTTCTTTGAAACACCACCAATCAACTTCTATGATTTTCACATATTTTTTCTCTTAATTTCTTAATTTGTTGACAACACCAATTCATTAATTTGGAGTTTTCCAAATACAAAACCCTTCTCCGTGAAAAAAAAAAAGGATGTAATACCTGAACTGTACGAGATAGAAATTACATCCCACCTAATTCTGGAATTTCCACTTGGTTAATCTTGTTCGATAACCTCAAAGACTGACTGATTTGCTGCAGCATATTCATCTCTATTTAATAAAAGGTAGTCTAATTTAAAGTGAACACTTTCAGAATCCCAAATTTAGAGTTAGGTTGTCTGTTCCAGTCCACCTTTGTAAGTCAATAGCTTCACTTCATGCTCATCTCTTCTAATTAGAGGTTGGTTTTAGCCTGACCTCTCTAGGTCAACAGTTTCACTTTATTCTTTTCTCATCTCTTCTAGTGAGAGATTATCTTGCAGCTGCTATACAGAGAACAGCTGACACTGGAAATATCATGCCCAGGCATGAAGCTATTAGGCCCAGATGTGATCTAATGCAGAGGACTGCACATCAGAACTTGTTGCAGAGTGGACCCTGGCGGGAGTACTCCCAAATTGCAGCAATAGTAGGAGTGTCCAATTGAACCGTCCTACGAACATTACAGGAAGACTGGCAACATCCGTACCATCGGCAGTGTGTTAATCCCCTATCAGAGAGATTATGCACCATGCATGGCCTTCTGTGAATGGGTCCATCATCAACCAGACTTCCTGAATCATAATTTGTTCGCAGACCAGGCCTAGTTTACAAGGAGTGGCATCTTCAGGTTTCACAACACACATGTGTGATTGGAGAAAAATCCCCATGTTATGAGAAGTTCTCACCACCAGGTTTGGTTTTCCATTAATGTTTGAACAGGAATGTTGGGAGGCATTATCATATGGCCTATGGTATTGCCTTAGACTGACTAGTGTACCTTAACTACAGTTTCTGGGAAGTTTTAATTTAATTTCTTTTTTTTACGCCCCACTAACCATTATTACAGTTTTCAGAAATGCCGAGGTGGCAGAATTTCATCTTGCAAGAGTTCTTTTACATGCCAGTAAATACGAGGCTGGGGTATTTAAACACCCTCAAATACCACCAGACCGAACAGGATCGATCCTGCAAGTTGGAGTCAGAAGGCCAGCACTTCAACGATCTGAGCCACTCAGCCCAACATTTCTGGAAGGCATATCACTACTACTAGAAGATTGTCCATTCCATACCCGACAGCACATGTGCTTCAGCATATTACCAACACAGTGCGCTACATATCCGCAGTAGCGATCAGGCATTTAGACCCTACCATGGCTGGCAAGAAGTCCTGATCTGAACCCCAGAGATTACTTCTTTTGGGGGTACACAATCTAATGTGTATCACAGAAGTGGAAACCCAGCAAGAGCTGCAAGAACATGTCTTGGAAGCAGCTCAGGACATCAATGGAAAAACACGATGTACTAAGGCGCATTCAAGATAATTTTCTCCGAAGGTACCGAACATGTATTTACTGCCAATGATGGACATTTCAGAGACCTGCTGCAACAATGTACACCATTTCCCACAACGAATCTGGTAACATAGCTTGGCAGCTCACAGACGTAGAGCTGAGCACGAGTAGCTTTGTGCACATATTTCAGACATTCATCAAGAGATGGAACTATCATGTTATATATACTGCCGGATAGAGGAAGAGTTGCTCTTTCTCACAATAGTAATGGTATTTAATTATCTTGAGAAGTTAGCACTATAATAGATCTTAAAGGTTACGCCTCATTGTGTCTATCCCTATCCAAGGTGAGTAGATAAATAGCATGATGCGTAGAAGGCAGTTGTCAGCTAGCAGTAATATATCAGGTATTCTGAACAGAAGTGTCAACGAAAGTGAGTCAGAAACTTCAGATTCTGAATAATTATTCAGTGTCAGTGGTGATAGTAACAGTGGTGAATCTGGGAAAAGTGATAGCAAATCAGAAAATTCTGATGGTGATATCTCTAATGTTGAAGTGCCGGGTGCTAGAAGCTCTGTTGAGAAGCGAGCAGCGAGGCCACTGGGACTTGCAACACCCCATTTTATTTAGTTCACAACTTGTCTTCAATAACACACAAGAAGCACTTAGGTCTGAACCAAGACAGCATCTAACTGTTGACTTCACAATGTTCATTGTAGGAAATAGCTGCTCGCAGGCGTACGATGAATAAAACAAAGTAAGTAGCGTCGTAGTATGTTTCTTCATGGCCGAAAACATTTGTGGCAGGCTGTTCCACTGAAAATATGAAGTTCTCCAGCTTGTCGGTTCGATTTTCACGAATGTACGAATTTGTCCACCCATACACTGCTTTCTTGAAATTCAGTCAACTCCATTTGTAAGCTGTCAATTTTTAACCACTCAAAACCACCTTAATATCACTCATTTGTGCAATATGAGGTATTGAAATAAAGTGAGATACTTTCTCCAAATCTGGAAATTGGGATAATCTCTTGGCAACTATTTATCTTACCAACAAAAACAAAAGCAGTTACATTCTAAGAATAATTAAGCGCTGCTGGCAACCACACACAAGACAAACTTCACTAATTGACTACTGTGGATGAGCGAATGGCTCGCCGGACGCATCTGACATTTACTTTACTTCGCTTCCGGACTTATCAGTGTTGCAATGTTGCCATAATGCACTTCCGAATTGGACTAGAATTTAGATTTTCGGTATTTATTTCTTAAAACTGAAACACTATGACTATACGATGCACAAGATATGTATTGTCTATAGTACACGACGTACATAAAAACGTCTATGTGCATGTGGTGTGCCACCGAAATCGTGTTCGCGTGTCACCAGGTGACGCGTGGCATAGGTTCGCCATCCCTGATATAGACTATAAGGTGGATAAGGCTCGCAAGATTATGTGGGCCTGTCGCAGGGCTGTCAGAAAGACTTGGGGCCTAGGACCTAAGGTGGTCCAGTGGCTCTATATTTCTATTGTACGGCCCACTATCACCTTTGCATCTTTAGTCTGGTGGCCAGGTTCGGAGAGTAAAACTGTGACCACCAAGTTAAACAGTGTCCAAAGACTTGTGTGTCTAGGAATAACAGGGGCACTGGATACCACACCATTATGTGCAATGGAGGCCATCCTAGGTCTTCCCCCCTTACATTTATATGTTAAGGAAATAGTGGGAATGAGTGTTTACCACCTCGGGTCACTCGGAGGATGGTCCTTCAAGAATCCGAATAGAGGTCATGCTTCTATTCTTACAAGGCTTCACCACACCTGCCCTATGACGATCGGGGACCTGATGAAGCCTAGTTTTAATCCAAATTATAAGTTCACAGTAGTTATACCCACAAGGGAGGAGTGGGCCGCGGATGCTGGGGCCCGTCTTAGGTCTGGGGGCTGTACATGGTACACAGATGGCTCGCGGACAGAGACAGGCACAGGTGCCGGGGTCTGGGGACCTAAGACAAGGCTCTCCCTTCCCATAGGTAAATATGCTAATGTTTTCCAGGCTGAAGTATATGCAATACTGGCCTGTGCTGCATATATATGGAACATGCCTGGACATAGGAGATGCATCACCATTTGCAGTGATAGCCAGGCAGCATTAAAAGCACTATGTGCAGTTAGAAAAACATAAAAAATGGTATGGGAATGCCAAAAGATGTTAGATCAGCTGTGTGAACTTAGCTCAGTTACCCTATTATGGGTCCCTGGGCACACAGGTATCAGTGGAAATGAAGAAGCTGACAAACTAGCGAAACAGGGCTCAAAAGGTCCTTTCATAGGACCAGAGCCCTTCCTAGGAGTGTCACTCCGAAGCGTGAAATTGGTAATATCCCAGTGGAGAAACCAGTCTCACTTAGAAATTTGGAAGAGGCTAACCATAGCAAGGCAGGCACGTGACCTTATCACAGGGCCTAGCCAAAGTTATAAAAAGGTACTGATAAATTTTAATAGGACCAGAATGCGAATGGTAGTTGGACTGTTGACAGGACACAATACCTTACAGAGACACCTACACATCATGAAAATCAGTTAGGATCCGATGTGTAGAAGAGACCTCCGCGCATGTGTTGTGACAGTGCGAGGCTCTTGCAAACACTAGACATCGATATCTTGGCTCACATTGTGCGAGCCTGGAAGACATCAGGAATGCCAACATCCGGACGCTGGTCACAGACCTACGTGTGGAGCCCTGCGAAGGCAGGGCTCACCCATTTTTTATCTATCTATCTTAATTGCTGAGCTATTGAACTTTTTTTTGCTACTTGCTTTACGTCGCACCGACACAGATAGGTCTTATGGTGACGATGGGACAGGAAAGGCCCAGAAATGGGAAGGAAGTGGCCGTGGCCTTAATTAAAGTGCAGCCCCAGCATTTTCCTGGTATGAAAATGGGAAACCACAGAAAACCATCTTCAGGGCTGCCGACAGTGGGATTCGAAACCACTATCTCCATGATGCGAGCTCACACCTGCGTGCTCCTAACCGCACGGCCAACTCCCCCGGTAGCTATTGAACTGCCAACCATGCACCACTTAGATCTTCGTACTTAAGTAATTAGTTTAATTTTTCAGTAACTAGAACTATGCTCTGCAACCGATACAGAAATCTCGGTTGTAATAATTTATACAACAAAATGAAATCGAAAACAGTTCATGTAAAGTTTGAAAAATATCAAACTGCACAAATGATAAGTCTAGCCTAGTATTAACTTTGAGCAGAGAGCTTGTAAGAAACAGAGTCGACTTATTGTTACTACACCAACTTCTTATCGGCATTATACACAATACTGCCATAAGTTCTGTCAGTAAAATCTAAACGTGCTGTAGTATGGTAATTGTGAATGAAGCAGTGTGGCAACGCTGTATGTCATCGTCCACAAGGACACCTTCACGACTACACCAGTAACCAGCTTGCAGTATGCCAACAGCAGGCAGCAGTGAAAGATGGAGTTGGGAGTGTATGAGAATTGTATTGCTGTATTGGCGTCTTTTCACTGCGGAAAGCGAGCTAAGGAAAGTTTTATTACGCTGAAATCTCTTGGTATCAAGGAACGGTTTGTGTTTCAGACAATAGCACGGTTTAAACAAACGGGTGCAACTGTTCATCGGATCAGATCAGGCCATCCTAGGTGTGTATGCAGAAAAGAAACTGATGCTGTTCGTGCAAGGATGCAACACAATCCTTTGCATAAACAAACAATTTTGTCTTGTGAAATGAATATATCTCCACGAACTATACCACGTATTTTGAAGGATGATTTACGTACTGGTGCATATAAAAGATACACATGGCATTTATTAACTGAAAAATTAAAGCAGATACACCGAGTTCGATCCCAGGCTTTGTTAACGCCGTATGAGGAGAGCCAGTACCGTGACATCCTATTCACAGATGAAAGAATATTCACTGTGGAAGAGCCGTTTAACAAGCAAAACAATTGTGTGGACACAAGGTGTCTTCGCTTCTTTGTTGCCGCGCATGGTGATCATTTCAAATAATAGTGTGTTCATTCTGTAGCAATTAGTGTGTTTTCATAATATATGTGTATTAATGAGTTTGCGTATTTCTATTTAGTAGTTATATGCAATGAAAGTACTTACAGAACTTATGGCAGTACTGTGTAGATTATCGTTGAATAAATGTGTGACAAAAGTTAAATGTTCAACAAAATTTGTGCTATCATCATCCAAGGTGCACTACACACAGTGGCGGCTCACGCTGAATTATGTTGGTGGTCCTGCTCTGTGACACTCAGTCCACTGTAATGGACAAATTTAAATTCAATCAATCAATCACTACTGATCTGCATTTAGGGCAGTCGCCCAGGTGGCAGATTCCCTATCTGTTGTTTTCCTAGCCTTTTCTTAAATGATCGCAAAGAAAATGGAAAATTATTGAACATTTCCCTTGGTAAGTTATTCCAATCCATAACCCCCCTTCCTATAAATGAATATTTGCCCCAATTTGTCCTCTTGAATTTCAACTTTATCTTCATATTGTGATCTTTCCTACTTTTGAAGACACCACTCAAACTTATTCGTCTACAGATGTCCTCCCATGCCATCTCTCCACTGACGAGCTACTCAGCCCGGCACGTAGAGTTTACCTTGAACCAGAGCCAAGGGACGTTGATTCTTTTGGCTTCAAAAATCTCACATGCACCGGCCAAAATTCGAACCCTAGGAGTCTCGGCGAGAAGCCACTAACACGCTGTTTTACTGCTGAGTGTACAGCGATGGTGAAAGAAACAAATCCCATCTCGAAGAGTGTATGATCCTGTCTCGCTAACATGCACAGCTAAGGAAATAGGTTTAACAATGCCAACTATTCCACCCACCACATAGCACTTTTCATAAATATGCCTAGGCCTGCAGCTTGACGTTATGCATCAGCATCTGACGCGTAATTCACAGAAATCTTACACAAGCCGTTCATGCACATTTTGCAAAGTTCGAGACGCGTATTACTCAGTTTCCAATAGTGCGGCTCAAATTGCCCAACAAATAATAATAATAATAATAATAATAATAATAATAATAGGTTTTACGTCCCACTATTACGGTTTTCGGAGACGCCGATGTGCCGGAATTGTCCCGCAAGAGTTCCTTACCGTGCCAGTAAATCTACCGACACGAGACTAACGTATTTGAGCACCTTCAAATACCACCGGACTGAGCCAAGATCGAACCTGCCACGTTGGGGTCGGTAGGTCAGCGCTCTAATGCCTGAACTACTCAACCCGGTGATCTGAGAAGAGAGTGTGCTGTAGAAACTGGGGTTGATGAAGAGAGAGATGGAGTATTCGAAATTGGCAGTATATAAAGACGTGGAAATTGTCCTTGTCCTCTTGTGTTTTCATGCTTGTCCAAGTCCTCTTTCGAAGCTCACCTGTCATCCCGTGTGTTCCTAACTTTCGACATATTATTCGGTACGATATCCATAAACATTTGTTTTCTACAGATGTATTCAACATTCCTATTATTTCCTAAGCACATAGTTTCAATGTACCGCATATCTTCGGGGAGAAAAGTTTCCTACTGATTAAACAAAACTGCTTATACTCGCGTATTTACATTATTTTACCAGTGGGACATAATTTTGAAGCCCTCAGCTCGGCCCTCGCGGATTGTTTGGGGGAATTTTCGAACTAAATAGGGATTTTACAAAAGATATTCACAGAGTTAAGTTTCTAAAATACATGGAAGTGCAATTCATATCGCATACGGGAAGTGCCAACTGAGCTTGTGTGTATACATCCTCCAACCCCACAGAAACGCCTTACCCCATGTCCTATCAGATTTGAAGTTCCTGAAAATGTACAGAAAGAATACAGATAAACATACATCTCAATTTTTAAGACCCCAATTTTGAGGGGCATTGATATAAATTAGTGACTTGTACAAAAAACAACACTTAAAAAGTTACCCAAAAAAGCCTTTCCGATTATCGAAAAAAATTTGATCTACCAGGTGTACGCACAAGTCTTTTCTGGTTTCACTAAGAGATGGTGCCAGCAAACAGTACAAAGCGTATGAATTTGATACATACATCAGTTAGTTCGTCTGACATTAACTATCAACAAACACAAGTTGAGCCCGCCAACAAACACTAGCGTCCATATTGTATCATTCAGTGATCATGTCTACGTTTGTGTCTGAAAAAGAACATTAGCGGCACACATTGCTTTTCTTATTTAATCAAAAGAAAAGAGCTGTGGAAAGTTGTTTGCTGGTAGAAACATACGGTGAACACACTCCATCGATTAGAACATGTGAGACATGGTTTCGACAATTTAAACATGGTGATATCAATGTGAAAGACCGTGCACACTTGGGTGGAACACAAAAGTGCGAAAACGAGCAATTGCAGGCGTTACTGGCTGATGACTCAACTCAAACTCAACAGCAATTGGCACAAGCATTAAGTGTGTCACAAGAAACAATCAGCAGACATTTATGAGCAATGGGGAAGATCAATAAAGTCTGTAAATGCATCCCATACAATTTGAATGCGGCAAATGGAAAATCGCAAAGGCACTTGTGAAATGCTACCTCAACGCCATGACAGAAAGCCATTTCTGTACCGAATTGTGATGGGCGACTAAAAATGGATTTATTTTGAAAACCCGAAGTGGAGAAAATCGTTGCTGTCACCTGGCAAAGCCGATCCTTCAACACCGAATTGCTTTGGCAAGAAGACCATGCTTTGTGTCTGGTAGGACCAGAGCGGTATTGTGTATTATGAACTCCTGAAGCCTGGAAAAACCGTTAATGCACAACACTATCACCAACAAAGGATTAATTTAAATCAGGCACTGATCAAAAGATACCGGAATGGGCCAGAAGAAATGCCAAAGTGATTTTGTTACACGACAATGCACCGTCTCACACAGCAAAAATGGTGAAAGACACCTTGAAATCGCTTGGATGGGACATTCTTCCACACCTGCTGTACTTCCCTGGCCTGGTGCCATCTATCACCTCTTTGCATCAATGGGGCACGTGCTCACAGAGCAGCACTTCAGCAATTTTGAGGAAGTTGGAAAATGGCTCGGCTTACCTAAAAGGTGAAGTGGGTGAAGTGTGTAGAAGCCGATGGCCAATATTTTGAATAATCAAAAAATTAATTTCCCTTTAAAATTATGCGTTTTCTTTACCACAAAAACCAGCAAAAATTATGCATACACCTGTTAGTATCAACACACATTTATGGAGATTACAAGGTCTGCATACATCTTTGGGAACCGGCTTTCTTAATGGAGGGGGAACATCATCTGATGGTATTAACGTTCCCGTTTTCATTTACATTACTACCTAATTCCGAATTCACTATGATTACAGAGGAATTCATGATTACTTGTAGAATGTTCATGCAATTACTGATCAATTCATTTCACGGCGGCTTGTCTCATCTTGCCAGCTGTATTACGAAGAGTGAAAGTTTTGTCAAAAGGTCAGTTTAAACCCTTGAAATAATTCTCGGCCACAGTGTTACCTAACAGCAAGGTGCCAACCTGGAGTAGTAACATTTCAATACAAATCGTCAAGCCAGATCTTCCCTTTCACATCCAGCAAGATAGGGGAGGAAGTATCCAAGATTCCAAGAATTGGGACGTCTCATCCATAGAGGTAGTAAAATGTATGTTTAAAAACAATGACAATTTGTCTACTTAGCTCCATAAACATGCCAAGGCTTTTCGGCCTAAAAACTTGCTCATTCACTTCGTATGAGAGAATTTTTTAGGTCGTTTGATAGAATTATGCCCAAAGTCCTGGATATGTACACAAAAGATAAAGAAATATATGTGCCCCTAATCTTAAAGAACGTTGTTTGAAGACTTAACATGTACAATAAATTGATTTTGTGCGATTTAATCGCAAATGAACACTGTACTTTTTTTCATGCATTTCTCATATATTTAAGCTTTTAGGACTTTTTTTCTACTAGATAATAGTATCACAAGTATACTGTAGTATCTGAGAATGTTGGCATGTAAGAATTTTAAACCATATCAATATCCACACAGTTTTAAAAGTTCTCTACTTACACTTATGAGTACAGCGGAGTGAGCTTTTTCCTAAATACCTAAGATTTAAAGATGCTCCGCTCGCTGCAGTGATTCTCTTGCAGACTGTGGCGCCGGTGCCACCTCTAGTGTATTATTTAGTAACTCTATGGTCTGAGCGACATGCTCCTCCAATATACGCGAATGAGCCAGCCGTGTTGCAAGGTGTGCAGTTCATACAGAACCTTATGGGCGACTCTTAGCCACCTTACAAGTAACAAGTACAACCACCTATAGGAAAAAAGCTGTAGTTAAGTGCTCTGCCATTCACAGATCTAAAGAGGGTTGCCAGATCACCAGTATCTGAATGGGTATCGATCTTTGGCCCAATAACAACTCTCAACATGAAGAATGAGACTGCTAATCGCTGTATATTATATCTTTCATTCTGGTGGTTCTGCAGCTCTGCAGATCGCATTATGAAGCCAGACCTGGCTGCACATGAAAAGCAAAGTCATTAGTAAAGATTGAGAAGGAACGTTTTACAGTACCTGGAGTACCAGAGAGGAGAGATCCTTCCTCCACGCTTGCTATAATCCCACCGTCCTGCCCTAATAAGCATTCTTTCTTATATAGGAAAATTGAAAGCAAGACAGTATGAAAGAAAAAATTGCCACCATTATCTTTACTCCCAATGGCCAGCTCCAATCAGCTGTGAAGAAGTCTATGTAACTTTTTTCCCGCTAGAGGTCGCATGCGCGCCACACCAACCCGCGCAAAATTAAAACATTCGGTCGTCAAGAAAAAATGTAATTTAGTAGCTGTAACATGTCTTTGTAAATCCACACCAAGCTCTGTCATGAGAACAGTGACCCCCTTCGGGGGCCACACTCCTTTAGAGAGGCTCTTGATTATCGCCGCGGCGCATACTGCCCACACGGCAAGAAAAAAGTTAATTTAGTGGTTGTAACCCATCGTCACATTTTCTTAACAGTTGGTGACAGCATCACCCGCCGCCAAGCCACCGTGTGTACAGCGAGCGGAGTATGAGGTGCGCCATGCTCGGCCCGCTTGTGGAAGTTTTACCGCAACATCATCTCCGTACAGGCCATGAAGGCCCTTGGAGGGGTGGAAGGTAAAGGCTTCCACTATCCGTAACCTCAGCACTTGATGGGGTAGAGTGGTTAGCTCTACGCCCGGCCGCCTTTGCCCTCAGGAATTAACCTGGTACTCATTTTTGGGGCTACACATGAACAAAGTATAATTTTCTAACTAAAATATGATATTTTGGTGGCGCAGGTCTTTTGAGATGAGCGACCATTTCCGTGCAGTGTGACAATAGGCTAGATATATAATTTTTAATTTTTTTGTGAGGAGTCTGTAGGCTCTGCAGCCCCTAACATTACGTCCCTGGATAAGAAGGAAGCTGCAGTCAAAGATGCAAAGGTGGTGAGAAATTCTTCCAAAATTAACTTCCTTTTAACAACTTGCTTTATGCTGCACTGACACAGATAACTCTTATGACAGCAATGGGATTGGAAAGGCCTAGGAGTGGGAAGGAATCGGCCGTGGCGTTAATGAGGGTGTGAAAATGGGAAACCACAGAAAACCATCTTCAGAGCTGCTGACAGTGGGACTAGACCTCTATCTCCTGGATGCAAGCTTACAGCTGTGCTCCCCTAACAGCACAGCCAACTCGCCCAGTCCAAAGTTAACTATTTTTAGGATGCGCTAGCTTCCATCTCCAGTTTATCTACCAAGGACAAGTGGAGAATAAAAGACTTGCAAAAGAGGATAATAAAATGCAAGACAAAGGTCTTCTCTATCTGACCACATTTCATCCTAACATATGCCACCTTAGATGCAATTCCAATAAAGCCTAGCTCAAATAAATATAATGCATGGACAAAAGCACATGCTTAACTGTGGTTTTGCAAAGCTCTTCATGCCATACACACAAATGTGCAGCAGTCATGACGAAATGAAAATAGGTAAAGGTCTCTTCAATGGCAATCGTCGCTATCACCCGTGTTACAAACTATGCTTAGAAAGTAGATACTGGAAAGTATAAAAGATAACTCATCCAACTTATTTCTCATAATTGTCCTCCCTTTTCATCAGCCAAATTAAGTCGTCCTTTTCCTTCCAACTTTCTTTAGATTCTGAGGCCCGCAACACTTGCACACTATCAATACAAGAATCCAACACAAGGAAACTGGGAGTTATGAAATGTTAAAAAGAAATTCAGTCTTTCGTTAATGCCAGTCTATGTCTCCTACTGCTTACCTCATACGTATTGTCGGGTTTCAAGATCAAGGTGTACAGATGCGTATAAACATCATCTTTGCAGCGAATATCTTTGTTAATCAGCAAATTCTTATCCTTATAGTTGAAAATGACATGAACTTTCTTTGTTCCAGGGCCACAAATATCAGGACCTAAAATGTCAAGCATAGATGCATTAAAGACAGAAGAAAAAAATAACTCAGCGACACTAATCTCAATTTATGGGAGTAAAATAGTTAACCGGTCAGCATAATGCGAAGTGTATGATGAAGACTAAGTAACTTACCAAACATGAGCAGATACGGGGTTTCGCCGTGCATATCCTTCTGATCTAAACTGCAGTCGAACACCTTTACATATCCTCCTCCACAGTCTATATTCTGCTCGTGTTTTACAGAAAACTGAACGACGAGGGGCTTGTCCTTATTGCTAAATGGTTTAAATTTTCTCGATAATGCATAGAACCTTGCATCTTGAGAAGTCTGGATACCTTTAAAAAAACAATAATAATAATGAAGAATAAGAGTACTACGGTAGCTAATATGTACTTAACGCTAAAAGAAAATTTTCAGATAGTCCATCTTCTAACATAGCCTACCTTTATCATTTTCGGCATCGTTAAAGAACTTTCCGGCAGTAAGAACAAATTTTCCGAACTCCTTTCCCGGATGTTCTGAATATATCCAATTACTCTCCCAAGAATCTGCAAGTAAAACAATGTGCTAATACAACAAATAATACAATGAAGCTTCATATACATAAGACTAAATTCATATGCCGATCCAACTATTAATGGAAATGTGGCGCATGAACGAAGACAAGTCCAACTCGTACATAAGCATTAAAAATCAAAAATTCCTGAACACTAACCGTCTCCAAACTTCTCTTCAAGAAATACTTCAGCTTGCACGACCGCAAGCGCCGCCAGGGCACCAATATACAATAAAATTCTCATGTTTAGCACAGCGAATTAATACACACGCCCTCGACAGCCCGACTACGTATACAAGAGTAAAAGCTATTCCGTCAACCTCGAGTTCCGATCCTCGAATGCAACGCAGCAGACAGACAGATGGAGATCGTCCATTGGTCGATTCACGTAGACCAATCAATGTCAACCACGCTCAGAAGATCGCACAAACTCGCATTGTACATAGTACCGGAATGGAGAAAATGCACACTACTTAAACCAGCCTAGTTGTCGAATCTATAGTGTTTAACAGCTCGTTACCATGGAAACAGCGTCATATCTCAATAAATGGCGACAAGATTAAAATGCTGAGGAACATATTGACGAGTTTAAAGTGTTTTATTGGAGGTTTATGTTGAATACTTTAGTTATAAATGATTATTTAGGGATTAGTACTTCATTTCTCTCCAAAATAAACTATCTAAGGAAAATAAGTTTAGTGAATATCAGAATTCCCAGTGCATTTTTTTTCTTTGAAATGAAATCTTCATTGTCATCACTCTCAAGTAACTTATCAATGACAAGATCTTCAAGTTCTCTAAATAGTGACACTCAACATCCAAATCTTATGAAGGTGAAAATAAGTCATACAAACAAACTACCACAAAATAAACTGCAAGACCCTATGTTATATCCAGTAAGGCTAGTGGGTACAGGTACCATTAAATATACTACAGGTGGTTACACAGGTCTAACAAAAAACTCTTCCGGGGCCTCTGCTCTTGACAAGTTAATGAAATTTGAAAAGAAGTATTCAAAACCTGAAGTCCAAAGTGAAAATGAAAGGAATTTTCCAATTAAAGAAAATAAGTTAATTGAAGTTTCTTCAGATTTAAAACACAGCTCATCTCTCAAATCCACTTTTCAAAATCATAGAAATGTTAATCAAATAACTTCAGACAAAATTATATCATATAATCACTTAAATATTTCTGGCACTAGAAAATATCCAAATGTCACTCTTGATCTAAATAAAGTAAGAAACACCGAAAAAGATTCTGTGCCTAAACAGTTTGAATTGTCCAATGATTTAGAGATACTTGAAAATATCCAATCCTTATCTCAGTTAGATGAATTAATATCTAGTAATAGTGCATATAGTGACAATGAGTACATTTCAGATTTAAGTAATTCTAACGATGATGAGAAAGATAGTAAAGTTTCCTTGATTATAAAAGGTGACTTGAAGACAAAGTATGGTATTGGTGCCTCAAGATACAATAAATTTAGATCTGCATTGCCTTATAAAGAGACACACAAATTGTCTCCAAGAGCAGTTGAAGACCCCTCAGATATATCATTTAAAAATAGTTTCGTTAATCCTGGTACAATACCTAATTCTGAATCTACATTTGATTCAAATCAGTCACATGGCATATTATTGACACATGAGAGACAAATTATATCAAAAAGCTCTGAAGAGAGACTTGATGTCAACACTTCTGTATCCCCTCCTGCTGACACAATGGTTATTATGAGCAAATCTGGACTAGCAGAAGACATCATAAGTTATGAATCTAAGGCAGAGGAGTTGAAAGTTATTACTTCAATAGAGAATGAACATTATTCTCCCCAGTCTACTGAGAAAGAACTGTCCATAGAACAGTATTTGCAAACAAAAATACACTTTCACAATGCTTCAGCATCTGTCGTTGAACCAGTTTCCCCAAAAAATCAAATTGATGAATCAAACAATGAGGAGGAGGTTAAAATTGGAATAATTAGGGGTAATATTTATAAGAATGCGAGTACTACAAATTTAAATTCAGAACCTGATGATACTGAAGATACTATTCTGTCACAAGACATCTCAAGGACACTGGATGAATCAGATGAATTTTACCCCAATATTCCTATTAAATTACATATGGTTGAAAACTTACACAATGAAGATGAAGAAATTGAGGCAGTAACAAATGAAAGTCCAATTAAACCAGAACAAAAGTTTCATTCCAGTGAAGAACATGCACTAGAAAATAGATCAGAAGATCATATAAGTGAGGAGATATTTGAGAATTTAACATCCAAGGAGCATAGTATTAATTACAATACTGATATTTCTGATGAAGAGATAGTTGAATCTAAAAGATCATCTGCTAGCAACTTCTCAGTTACTGAAAATACAAGATCATCAGTTAATTTCAGAAGTGATATAAAACATACTTCACCTCTTCTAGTTATAAATAAAAGTAGTAAAACTAGTGTTAGAGAAAATAAAATTATTGGAATAAATACCTGTTCTTGTGTTAAAAGTAGTGTTTGTAATACTGCTATTCAGACAGACTTCATCCAGCCCACTTTCACATCAAAACTTGCTCATATCCAAAATGTGCAACATACTGACTTTCCTGAATACTTGAAATTTGGTAAAAGTGTAGAAAAGTTCAGCCCATATCCAATTATTCAATATTCAGTGGAGCCTGAAGAAATTGAAGGTAAATTTTATGGAAGTATTAATACCCTACATGATACCAGTGTGTGTGTGTATATATATAATTTAACATACAGTATATTGTATTATACCAGTTAAGAAAATTCACATCACAGGTGTAATAGATGTATGGTACTATAATTAAGGGTCCAGTAATATTTTCGCAGTAGGTAGTAGCGTAGCCAGGATCGACCAATTTTTTTTTTTTTTTTAATAGTTACAAAATGATGGTAGAACACAATGAAGATGCATGCATGACTTGTCATATTATGGACATTGAAATAAGTGAATTACAGATCTGTTGGTTCTGCAATTATGTCTCTGAATGTTTATTTAGTTTATTGTCAGTTTCTGTTTATTTTATTTTTGTAAAAATTCCATGGGGGAGTTCTAACCTCCAGTAACACCCTCCTCCCCCCCCCCCCCATGCCCCTGGCTACACCAATGGTAGTAGGACTACCATAATATTTTCTTCTCAGACCAGTACACTTTGTAAAAACTGTGCTATATCCTGCTATTGCCTGTGCCTCAATTACACCAATGAGTTACGCCTGCATAGGTATATTCAACCGAACAAATATTGGCATAATAGGTATATGTATTTGTTCGTGTACTGACTTGCCTAAAGCTATTTAAAATAGTATGTGTTTAGTCCACCTTGTCAATACACTTCTATAATTGCAAATTATTTATTCATACATGTTTCAGGAACATAGTACATTCCCTTCATCAGTGAAGTGTAAGTGGACTGAAATGTGTATGAATAAATAATTTTAATTCTAAAAGTGTACTGAAACGGTGGACCAAACACATACTATTTTAAGTAGTTTCAAATATTGACTGTTGCAGAAGATGACTTTCTTCAAAATCCTCTTGTATGAAATAGGATGAACATGTTGAACAGGTGGTAGGATTCCAAGAATCATCTCTTCAGCCACCGGCTATCAAAAATTTACGAATATCCTTGTGTTTCAAGAATGTATGAAATTAAATATTTCTTTGCTGGCCAATTTTTGTATTGTTGAGTGTACATAGTAATATATTGATGTTTTGAAATATTAGGTGTGCTCACATACAATTACAAAATAGGTACATATTTTACTGTGAGAGAAATAACTTCCTGCAGAAACCTAGTTATCTGAGTATGATTGGGATCAAATCAGTCATCAAGGATCTGCAATGAGAGCTGTCATCCAGGTGGCAAATCCCCTATCAGTTGTTTACCTAGCCTTTTCTTAAATATTTTCAAATAACTTGAAAATTCCCCCCTTTCTTTGTGTTGCACCGACACAGATAGGTCTTATGGCGATGATGGGATAGGAATGGGAAGGAAGCGGCCGTGGCCTTAATTAAGGTATACCCCCAGCATTTGCCTGGTGTGAAATTGGGAAACCACGGAAAACCATCTTCGGGGCTGCCGGCAGTGGGATTCGGACCCACTATCTCCCGGATGCGAACTAACAGCTGCGCACCCCTAACCGCACAGCCAACTCGCGCGGAGAACATTTTCCCTTGATAAATTATTCCAGTCCCTTATTCCTCATCCTATAAATTAATATTTTATTGAAATAATTTAAATTTGTTTCTTGTATGGACCCCGTTTATAAATAGTTTGTCATTGTTAATTTTATCATAGAATTCACTACCACAAAGTTCAATGTTTAATTTATAGATCATTAGACTGTTCACATTGGATTCTGCCATTTTGTTTCTTTTTTCAGACCTTGCATGTTCATAATTGAAAATATCCTTTCAACAGGAGCAGAAGAGCCAGGGAAACAAAATAATGAACTCAACAATGCAGTTGAGAGTTCTCACAGAAATATTTTGATTGCTGTTTTCTCTTTTCCTTCTTTTTATGTCACACCGACACAGACAGGTCATATGAGTTAGGTAACGGCTAGAACTGAAAAGAAAGGGACCATTGCTTTAATTAAGGTACAGTCCTTGCATGAAAATTGGGACACATGGAAAATCAATCTTTAGGGTTGCCAACAGTGGGGTTCAAACCCACTATCTCCCGAATATAAGCTGACGGTACGTAACCCAAACTACATAGCCAACTAGCTCATCTTGAAATGTCTGAACAGTCAACCCATTTCTTCACAATTTAATTTACTGGATTTCCAGTTATTCATATTTAATTTAAACAATACAATAGCTTAATTCATTTTACCAACGAAAAGAATATTCTTTCTTTCTTTCTTAATCTGTTTACCCTCCAGGGTTGGTTTTTCCCTCGGACTCAGCGAGGGATCCCACCTCTACCGCCTCAAGGGCAGTGTCGTGAAGTGTGAGACATTGACTGGGGAGAATGACCAGTACCTCGCCCAGGCGGCCTCACCTGCTATGCTGAACAAGGACCTTGTGGGGGGATGGGAAGATTGGAAGGGGATAGATAACGAAGAAGGAAGGAAGCGGCTGTGGCCTTAAGTTAGGTACCATCCCGGTATTTGCCTGGAGGAGAAGTGGGAAACCATGGAAAACCACTTCCCGGATGGCTGAGGTGGGAATCGAACCCACCTCTACTCATTTGACCTCCCGAGGCTGAGTGGACCCCGTTCCAGCCCTCGAACCACTTTTCAAATTTTGTGGCAGAGCCGGGACTTGATCCCAGCTAATCATACTAACTACTACACCACAGAGGCGGATGAAAAGAATATTAAATAATATAATAAGTAAATAATATAATGTAATAAAATAATTAATTGGCAACACTAAGGCTGCAGATTTTTCACCGTTCTATTTCTGCCATCATATTTAATTCATTTTATGAATACCAGTAACACATTTTTACAAGTTATAAATCTCACACACACCGGATCCCGTGAGATCTCCAAAGTTGAGCAACACTGGGTGTGGTCAAGAAGTGGATGGGTTGTCACGTGTTGTTGGTGGGGGGTAAAGGAATGGAGGAGTGGAAAGGAACTGGCCACCCTACCGTTTGTAAACTCTGGCTCAGGCACACCTCTGCAGAGGTTCGGACCTGCCTTCAGGCAGGATACACCCTTACCTTAATCTCATAATTGGGTCCGTATTGAACAATTTATGTTTTTATGAAAATATGTCTCTTGAGAGTCCACCTTTTCAATACTTTATGTGATTTTTATTAATTACATACCGGTATATAATATTACAATGTCTAATTGCGGGACATGCATCGCCTAACGTTTATAGGCATCTTCAGCCGCTTTCCTATATCTAAGATTAAAATTACCGGGCGAGTTGGCCATGCGGTTAGGGGCACGCAGCTGTGAGCTTGCATCCGGGAGATAGTGGGTTCGAATGTCACTGTCGGCAGCCCTGAAGATGGTTTTCCGTGGTTTCCCATTTTCACATCAGGCAAATACTGGGGCTGTACCTGCTTCCTTCCAACTCCTATTCCTTTCCCATCCATCATCGCCATAAGACCTATCTGTGTCGGTGCGACGTAAAGCCACTAGGAAAAAAATTAAAATTGCTAATGAAGTCCTAGGCTCATAATATACTTGTATGTCATTGTTAAAAGCTGACTGAACCAAGGTACTTGCTTCTTTAGTTCTCCTTCATCAATTCTGATACTATCACATGTCTGGGGACAACTCTCCACATACTCAGTCTTCTGAGCATTAAGCCTAATTCCATTGATGTTGAGGTGGGTCTTTCACTGCTGTCTCTGTTTCTTGAGTTCTGTGTGACTCTCAAGTGCCCAAGAGACCTTATGTGAGAAGACTGGATTTCTACAATTATTTTATCCATACAGTGGATAAATTGTTGTAGTAAGAAAGCCAAGTCTTGGTGGACTCCTACGTAGATGTCACAGGAGGTGAAACTCGAGCTGGACAATTGACCATGCTGTTTACAGGAGTTTCATCCATTCAGTTCTGGCTTCAGAGCTGTGCAAAGCCAAATGAGATCATGAGACATCCTAGCAAATACCTTCTTCAGGTCTAAAAATGTCATATTGACTACTGCATCCTTCTCCCAATATCATTCTAGCAATAACTAGCCACATGAATGGCACCTGTTCTTCATCATCCTTTGACAAATTCATATGGACACAATGTTGCAAAGATGAGTAATGATTCATTCCATGTTCTTCAAGGTACGACATGGCATATGGATCAGGCAATAGTTTTGACTTTCATTTTCATCACTTTCTCCTTCTCAATGGGCATAATTTTATTGCTAGTGAAAACTGGGGAGAATGTTGCTGTGCAAGCAGACGAAATCACCTCATTTTTGGATCCAATATTCTGTTCTAGACAAACAGCATAATAAAATTGGAATGCAATGACTTGTGAAAGCATCCATAATAAATATGTGATCTTCAGTAGTTCATTTGCCAATGGCCGTAGCCGTGTTGAAACACCGGATCCCGTGAGATCTCCGAAGTTAAGCAACATTGGGCATGGTCAGGAGTTGGATGGGTTGCCACGTGCTGTTGGTGGAGGGTAAGGGAATGGAGGAGCGGAAAGGAACTGGCCACCCTACTGCACGTAAACTCCGGCTCAGGAACACCTCTGCGGAGGTTTGGACCTGCCTTTGGGCAGAACAACCCTTAGTAGTTCATTCGGTAATTAATTTGGATCCCAGTTGCAATATCTAAAATTCTATCCATGGCAGTAGCAGGGATTTTATAACTGTCTACCTCTTACTGTCATTAGCATTTTGCAGAACTACATGTGAAGCTTTTGGAAGAGGGATTCTGTGACCCCACCACCAATTGAATATTAATGTAAATAAAGATTAACCTAAATTAGTTTCAGTGTTGCTTGAAATTACTCTTCATACAGTATGAAAGTCACGTGCAACATTACAATGGTATCTGTAACTACTAACTACAGTATATGTTTGAAACTCGCTTTAGCTAAGCATAAACTTAGTTGTCATGGCAATCAATCATAAACATGCACTTCTCCATTGCAGCTTTAGAAGGAGTTTCAGCCTGCAAGTCAAACACAAGGCTAAAGGTCAAGAATATATGGAGCCTTATTCTTCCAAACTGCTTGTTACTAGGACTGAAGTAGCATGTCTTCTTATACTCAGTGGACCTGCATTCTCTCCGAGTAATTCTTTTCCCTTCTTGTATGTTGTTCTGAACTTCATTTATTGATATCACCCTCTACTTTACATTTTCAGCAATGGTTTCCCAAAAACCAGCAGAAACAGCACTAAATAAAATTTTGAGACATCTACGTTGTAATATGAATATGAAGTTGTAACTTATAACAAGACACTAATTTAAACATAAAACAATTCTTTGAACTTCACAGCACAATAGGTAATTTTAACATATATGTACTAAAAAAAAAAAAGTAAAGTCGTGTCCTCATCCCGAGGTGGTGCAGCTCTTTTCAGCCACACCCCCAATGGAGGTGAGCTGCATGTACCATTTAAACCACGTATCAGCCCTCCTGCCATTCTTAAATTTCTGACAGTACCGGGAATCGAACCCGGGCCCCTGAGGATGGCAGCTAATAACACTAACCGTTACGCTATGGAGGCGGACATATATGTACTTGAAAAAACAAATCTAACCACTTTGTTTGAAAGACAATCACAAACTGAAATTACTGGTACTGAGGATTGAATGAGATATTTATAATGTGGAAGGGGGCAAGGGATGACTTAAAATGTAACTAATACTTCTCTCTTGACTGTGTCAGTAAGCCAGACTACCTAAGGAAGCTACAGTACACTTCTGTCTCTCCCAGAAGGGTCTGGAGACAGAAATGCACTTCGACTTGAAACATGCTTTAGCTAAGCATAAACTTCGTTGTCATGGCAGCCAACCATAAACATGCACCTATCTATTGCAACTTTAGAAGGAGCTTTAGCCTGCAAACCAGCTGCAAGGCTAAAGGTCAAGAATATGTGGAGCCTTATTCTTCCAAACTCCTTGTTACTAGGACTGAAGTAGCATGTCATCTTATACTCAGTGGTCCTGCGTTCTCTCCGAGCAATTCTTTTCCCTTCTTGTATGTTGTTCTGAACTTCATTTATTGATATCACCCTCTAATTTTTCATTTTCAGCAATGGTTTCTCAAAAACCAGTGGAAACAGCACTAAATGAAATGTTGAGACATCAGATTGACCTAACTAGGCATTTTATGTCTGCCCAGTATGCTATGTATGAAGCATATATGGAATCTGTGAAGATGTTGTCAGCAAGCTACAAGCCTGTCACTGTAGAAGATACAAAAAGGGTAAGATACTGAATTATTATTGCCCTTCCAGCATAGTTCATTTGGTAACTGATAGTCAGTTTCATAGTTTATATAGGAATTAAAGTGGTGTTACCAGTATGTCATCTCCACAGACCTTTGGTTAATGTTGATCAGTGATTTACATTTTGCTTCAACTATATAGCAGACCATTTTATTTGCCAGTAATGAATTTATGCAGATCTTCTGTATTACAATCTTCAGATACATACAGCTCAGTAAGTTGTGTGGCCTAAAGTAGCAGGCGTTTCAGAGAAGATGATTTACAGTACAACTCCCAATGTGTCGGCAACATCTCTGCTTTACCTGTTCAGTCAGATGGTCTTTTCTTGCTAAATATGGATGCTGGAAGTTCTTATCAGAAGCAAACAAGTCTTTCTATGACTCACTAGATTGAAGGTTAACCCCTTAAGCGGGGAGCTCGGTACACACTAGCTCACTCTCAGGTGGGGAGCGATTTCCCTGATTGAAGAAAATATTTAATTACTTGATTAAAAACAATCTTAGACTAAAATGAACTATTGAAGGGCCAGAAGAGAAATATTTACTTGAATATAATGTATTTAATTCTTGAAAAATTATATTATTTTAATTTTTCAATACTTTGTGCAAAAACGTACTAAGTGCTTTCACACTGTGATATCGAGATTGCTTCTTCCTAACAGCAAGCTCTGGTTTTTGTTTATACAATAACTTTCACCTGAATATTTTAGACAGTTTACTATCAATCTCTGCCTTGAAATAAATGTTTCTGTATATGTAAATTGTAGATTTACAAAGTTTACATAAAATTAAAAGATGTGCAGTGGAATAAATTATAATACTCACGAAATTTTATGTTATGTTGGTTTGCGTTTTCGAGGGATCAAGTTTATATAGCCTCCCTACAATTACTAAGTGACATAAACGGACTACATTACACCACAACACAGGTAATATTTACAGTATTTACAGTCTTCACAGTGTTATGTCTTTTACAGCTGTTCATTATGATACACACGGAAGCAGGTCATGTTATATAACCTGTCTCGCCTTCACATAATTTATATCATTCCATTCTGAAACGCGATAGTTTTCTTGTTATGTAAACTTTACACCCTAGCCGTTCTCATCAATTGACATTTTGCCATCAGGGTATAAGCTTCCGAAAATTTTGCTAACAGGTGGTCAAATATTGGATTTATCTTGTATATTTTTGGAGGAAGTTTTGCATTATTCACCTCATTGTCAGAGATATGTATAAAGCTGTAGAGGAAAATCTAATAATAATAATAATAATAATAATAATAATAATAATAATAATAATAATAATGTTATTGGCTTCACGTCCCACTAACTACTTTTACGGTTTTCGGAGACACTGAGGTGCCGGAATTTAGTCCCGCATGAGTTCTTTTGCATGCCAGTAAATCTGTTTACAAGAGGCCGACGTATTTGAGCACCTTCAAATACCACCGGTCTGAGCCAGAATCGAACCTGCCAAGTTGGTGTCAGGAGGCCGGCCAGGCCACTCAATCTGGCGAGAAAAAATCTCTTCTGTGTCATCAGCTCATAGAAAATAGGTGTAGTGAACAAGCGATTGCGAGAAATAATGTCCTAATTTAGGTTTCTGTACAATCCCCTGCGGCAACAGTATGGCCATAAGAAGCTTTATTTTGTCCTTATTTGTTCGGACACGGTCTTGATCTCGATTCCTACCTTTCGTCTTACTAAACTGGGTTTTATGTGTGATTTCCTGCTCGGCATCTTTTGTCTGTTCAGCTATGTTCTGGCATATCTCGTCATAAAAAAGTAATTAAAATATTTCCCTCAGTTTTGTTTTCCCTAAAAACACTCTCTTTACATTACGATGGAAATTTAGATCAAAGTGGGAATTTCTTTGTCCATTTTCAGTATAAGTTGATGAAGAACTTGCAATGGTTGGATTGTAATCAGTATTATCGTCACAACTGTCACTGTCATGATCGCTACTTGAACTGGAATCGAACATGTGTCGTCTCTTTTGCGACTGCTGAACATTTGCACCAGCTACGAGCCTGCAGTACTTATTCCACGTAATTTCCTGTCACTTACGAATTCCCCTTCGGCAGAACTTACTTCACTAATACCACAATTCTCCCCACTAAATTCCAAAATTTCGTTTAATATGACCCGTAAATCATCTTCCTCTAACAGTGGGGGCCGGTAATTCGTTACAGATATTTTAGCGGAAAAAATGTAAGAAAAAGGATCGAATAGAACCCTGGTCTCAGCAGTTTGGACGGAAATCATAAAATATTATGGATGCGTGCGATAATAAAATGTTGTGTAACTCGCGATAAACACACACTCCAGTCATGAAGGAAGGGGATAATAAATCAGGTCACAGTTGTAAAATGTCATCAGAGATGTCTTTTCATTGTCATAATCACTAGAAATCCCTTCAACAGCAATATTATTACATCCAAGGGACGATTAGGCGGTGAGCTAAAGCTTCAGCGCGGAGCTATTAGGCCTTAGGTTGTTCTTGCCCGGATGTCAGTTGTGTTCTTTATGTTGCAACTCATGGATGACACATAGGTATTGGGAGAACATAGTTGAAAAAATTCACATCGGAGGGCAGACTCATCCGGAATATGCTGCTGAAAAGAAAATAAACCTCTGCAGGCAGGCAACTGAGAAAAAAATAATAATTTGAATCGGCGGATATATCCGCGTTCCCCACTGAGCAAGTGACTTGTAGCCGTGGATCTTGCCGCATCGCCCACCCAACGGGTTAAAGCAATGTGCATGAAGGGAGGGGTTTTGTTGATGTTATGACTTCATCTACAGTACAGCATTAGGAAATGTTCCTGTTGTTGCATATTGTTATTGACTGGAAAAATGCTTCAGGGATTCATAAATTTGAAAGAATACTTGTAAAATAGATGGAAAACACTGAGGCATTTATAAGGAGTGTCAGGGGAAGCTGTTACTGGCTCCTGCTCCCCATTCTCCAAACAGCCATAAGAACAGACTTCATAGGCCGATGTTCATCCAGTAGTTTCCAAATTATCTCTTAGAACAATCAATCAATTAATCAATCAATCAGTCAATCAACATTGATCTGCATTTAGGGCAGTTGCCCAGGTGTTAGATTCTCTATTTGTTTTTCTTAGCTTTTTTGTAAATGATTGCAAAGAATTTGGAAATTTATTGAACATCTCCCTTGGTAAATTATACCAATCCCTAACTCCCCTTCCTATAAACAAATATTTGCCCCAATTTGTTCTCTTTAATTCTAACTTTATCTTATTGTGATCTTTCCTACTTTTAAAAACACTCAAATTTAATCGTCTATTAATGTCATTCCACGACATCTCTCCACTGACAGCTTGGAACATACCACTTATTCGAGCAGCTCGTCTCCTTTCTCCCAAGTCTTCCCAGCCCAAACTTTGCAACATTTTCATAACGCTACTCTTTTGTCGGAAATCACCTAGAACAAATCAAGCTGATTTTCTTTAGATTTTTTTTTTTTTTTTTTTTTTTGTTCTCGAATCAGTAATCCTGGTGAGGGTCCCATACGCTGGAACTATACTCTAGTTGGAGTCTTACCAGAGACTTACATGTCCTCCCCTTTACATCCTTATTACAACCCCTAAATACCCTCATAATCATGTGCAGAAATCTGTACCCTCTATTTAAAATCCCATTAATGTGATTACCCCAATGAAGATCTTTCCTTATTATTATTATAGCACACAAATTGTGCATTTATTAAAGAGAATCAGTCATACAGAACTCAATGAGAGACTTAGTTAGCCTTTTGCATTTAACAACATGATAACAATCACAATGATTATCACAGGGTTCACACAAGCACACGTTACTTGGGTCGTGGAAAGACTTCAACTTGCAAATCCTGTGATGGAATTCATGTACAGCCATTAAGGTCATAAAGTGTTGCAGCGCCTGGTTTGTGTCTGCCCAAGTCTTGTTCACCATGTCCTCAGTGGAGTAAAACTCTAACCAGATTTCTTTCTTCTTCTGTTCCCTCTCCTCCAGTAGCCTCTTCCAGCTATCAGTTGATGGTAAGGAGAACTTTAATCACAGCGTCTCGATTAGAAAAGGTTCTCCGGTGAGTTCATAGACGAGCCTTGATCTTGTGTATTTAGATACAGCCAATGTTGTCTTTAGGTAGTGAGCCTTGACCTTTTCTAACGTTCTAAGATCATTCTTTGTCAACTTGTCCCAAATAATTTCTATACCATAAGTTAGAATAGGAATTATTTTTGTGTCAGATAGCATCATAGCAGTCTTCAAAGATTATCTAGTAAGAAACTTAATGTCATATATTGCTTTTATTGCTGCTATTGCTCTTAGTCATGTGTATTCTATAAGAATGTGCAGTCGTCTGAAGGGTTAAGCCAAGGTATTTTAAGTTATTTACAACTCGTAATGGCTCATGCTTAAAAGTCAATACATCTCGAGGGGAATCCCACCCTCCTTTCCTAAAGATCATGTGTTCAGTCTTTCTTTCATTGAATTCTAGTTGATTAGATATTGTCCAGACCTCCAGAGCATTTAATGCTTTCTGCACTTCAGAGATATCCTCTGAACCTACTACCATGTAGTCAGCATATAAGTATATTCTCACATTCTGTGATGATCCTCTTATCACTTGACCAACATCCTAAATGGTGACATTAAACAATAGAGAGCTGAAGGGGTCACCTTGCAGGACACCATTAGTCTGAGTAATCCCTTTTGAAGTTCTTATATTGTCTGATATTATGACTGTGTTTCTCCTCAGCATGTTATGTACCAGGTTAGTGAGAACTTTATTTTTCTCAACTAGTGTATCAAGTTTAGAAGAGATGATACTCCAATTTATGGTGTCAAATGCCTTAGTGAAGTCGATGAACACAGCATGAAATTTTCCCTTTGGAAGCCTGATAGAATTTTCTGTGTAATCTAGTAAATTACTTATTGCCTGTGTAGTATTTCTACCTCTTCTAAATCCGAACTGTTCTTCCGCAATTTTCTCATCTATTTCCTCATTTAGTCTTTCTGTTAAAACTTTTGTTAACAACTTCAATAGGTTGTTCTCCAAAGCGATCCCCCTGTAAGAGTTAGAATCATGTAAATCACCTTTCCCTGTGTAGAGCACATCAGCGCCCATATGACAGTTTGTAGGGAGAGGGGCCAGACCTGGGGGTTCATAGTATTTTTAATATTTTGGAAGATAAATGGCAACTTGTTTTCTGTGGTAGAATAACCCACGGTATCCCCTGCCTGTTGGTAGGGAATGGTACTGCTGCTTCTATGAAATACTGACTTTTAAATCATTTTCTTGTAAGGAAAACACCTGACTAGACTAGTTTTTTGCCTTTCCCTGAGAGCTAGGGTGGGGCCGCGGCCCCACCTTGCCCCCGGGTATGTGCGCCCTTGGTAGAGCATCTTTATTATGGAAGTTTTCCACCCGACCGGTATGTCCCCTAATTGTAGACATAGGTTCATGAGATTTGTGAGAGATGGTAGTATAATGTCCACGGCTGTCTTTAGATACTCACTATAAATGCCATCTGGTCCTGAAGCTTTTCTGTCTTTTAGGCTTATTATGGTTTTGTGCACCTCCTCTTGTGTAAATAGTGCAAAGTCATTGTACACTGTTCCATTGGATTTCTTCAAGTAAGCATATGAGGAATTTTGTTGATTCAGGATCTTGAAATGAACCTCCCAGATGTTCATGTCTATTTTACCAGCAGTTTGTGATTTCCTAGGTTTTAACACTAAATGAGGATCCTTCATTGCCTCCGACACCAATCTGCTAGCTTGCAATTCAATGTAAGCCTTTCATGTACTCTTTAACCCATTAGTGCATAGCGTCTGAAAAATCGGACATCATAAAAAAAAAAATTGTATGAAATTTATGGATGGTTTTAAGCCCACAATACTTTCTTGTGCTTCAGAAAGGTTGTAGCTAACAAGAACCAAGAATACATAATTCATTATCCTTACCATTCATTGTTGAATCACGCGTATTGCGAGCATGGCGGCAAGATAGTACAGGGTTTTGTGCAACAGTCAAGATTTTTATTTATGAATTAACAAATATTTCCAATAATTGTAAAATTTGATATGGACCATATTGTTGACACTCCTTTGAATGTGCTAACACACAAGGATGTCAATTAGGTCTTATTATTGATGTGACAGAGGCTTGTGAATATAGCTGTCCTGAAAATCGGACGCTATGCACAGGGAGTCTTACTCTCTGACATTTGTATTCTCTTACTAGTTGGATGGCGAGGGAAATATTGGAAGTTTTGGAGGAAGATCCAACACATGCAGAGGAGCAGCACATCAAACCTCCTGATGACGGGTGTGAAACTGTTGATGGTAATGACAGATTAATACAAGGGTAATCTAAATTACGTTGGTAGAAAGTGAATCAGCTTGACCAGTTTGGTTCACCTGAAATGCTTCTGTGGATGTCACTATCACTATCACTATCAGCCATATTCAATCGTTTTTGCGATGTGGCCTCTTTAAGTCCGAACAAGGTAGGTATTCCTGAGGGCTCTCCATCTGGGACGGTCTTGAGCAATGTTCTGCCAATTGCTCCCAGTAATCTTCCGGATGTCTTTATCCCATCTGTCCGGTGGTCTTCCCTTAGGTCTCAGATGTTCTTTCGGACTCCACTTAAGCACAAGCTTTGTCCACCTACCATCAGTTCTCCGAGCAACATGGCCTGCCCACTGCCGTTTTAGGGTAAACACCCTTTCTAAAATGTCACTAACCTTTGTGACTGACCTGATGTAATCTGCTCTCTTCCTGTCTTTCTTCGTGAAGCCTAGCATAAACCGTTTCATAGCTCTTTGGGCTTTTCTGAGTTTTTGCGTAACAAACTCGCTCAATGTCCATGTTTCACAACCGTAAGTCAGTACAAGGAGAACACTCTGCTCAAAGATTATCTTCTTTAGATGGCTTGGCATGTTGGATTTGAAGATTGAAGAATTTCTTCTGTAGGCTTGCCATCCTAGTTTGATACGTTGGAAGATTTCCAGTCTTAAGTCCCCTTTCATGTTTACAAGCTGTCCAAGATAGACATACTCACTGACCTGTTGTAATGTGGAGTTTCCCACATGTAGCTTTCCTGCTGGGGCCCATTTGTTGAGCATTACTTTGGTTTTATAAAGGTTCATGGATAATCCCACTTTTTGACAGGCTGAGACAAGATCTTGTATTAGAGTTTGTAGTTCATTGATGTCATTGGCCAAAAGTGTAATGTTGTCTGCAAACCTTAAATTGTTCAGCCTTTTCCCATTGACTCCTGTACTTTGCCAGTTGATTTTTGACATGGCCATTTCTAATACTGCTGAGAACAGCTTGGGAGATATGGGGTCACCTTGCTTTACACCTCTTTGAATGGGAATATCCGTGGTTGGCCCACAATCAGATGATGCAGAAAATTGTGAAATTCTGCTAGACTCCTTTCTCTGCCAGTGGCTATAGGATACCTTTCCACCTTTCCAAGTGTATACAGCAATGTAAAATGAAAGGCTGAAATGATTTCTTGGAGGAAGTGTAGTCCTACCTCTCATTGATGCAGGTGGAACTGAATCAAACATAGGGAATACAATATTCTTTGACTACTACTTTACATTCCTGAAATTGGTAAGACATCTGGCTTCAAAGGGAATAAGTGGAACATGGACATTTCAAGAAAACCAGACAGAGAAGTATCCCCTTCAAAGAAAGGCAGACAGTAAAAAGAAGAGAATCATATGACTGCAGGAGTTTTGGTGGTGTGTTGCTGGTGCACTGGAATGACAACAGTGTTGTCACTGCTGGTACGAACTACAAATAAGCGGTGCATCAAGGTGGTCCAGCATTAAAAAAATATGCAAAGTGTCTGTACCGGAATGAAAGCTGTTGAAGTCCTGTAGTGGCATCCAAAGAGTGGATCAGCTTGACCAGTTTGGACTTCAGCTGAAATGCTTCTGTGGATATCATAATCAGCAAATACATAACCGTAAATATCAGTATTGCGATAAGTCTTTCGCGGAAATTGTAGATCTACTTTACAGTGTAAATTGGATAAGATAATCCAACACTTTAACATTACCTAGCTTCCAACATTATTGTACAACTTAATGCTCAGTAACTAGCGTTGTACTGACCTGAGTGCATAACGTCCGATATATCGGACGGCCTGTGTAAATCAAATTATCACTTGTATGAACTGTCTGATTGTTGGAACGTGTTTCTGCAATCAGTGAGAATAGAAATGTGTAGATAAATTGAAATAAAATACAAAAAATTAACTGTATGAACTGATGGGTTAAGAGATCCTTATATTTTTTTCCTGAGATGGCTATAATTTTCTATATCTTCTGATTTGTTACTTGCTTTTGCTACATGTACTGTAGAGCATGCATTACCTGTTTTCTTTGCAAGTAACAAGCTTGGTGGAACCAATTCTGTGATCTTCTTTTTTCAACTGTTGTAGTTGCAGATTTAAGGAAGATTTCTAATGCAAAAGCCTCAGAATCTAGATCTTTCTTCAGTATTATGTTACTTAGATCATCAAGGTTGCTCTTATCTTGTTTTAGAATGTTTTTATTTAGAATCTGAGACGTAGAGTTACAGAATTTTATCTTATAATTTATGGTTGACTGACCTGTTACTTTGAAACTCGCTAGGACTGGACAATGTTTCTTGAAAGGATACTCTGCGGCTCTTTCCTTATATTAACACCTAGGTACTTACAGTGATCCCCATAAGGAACTCTCACCCCATCAATGTAGTAATTGAAACTGATAGGACTTTTCTTATTAATATAACTCACAACCTGACTTTTAACCCCGTTTATCATCTTACCATTGCCTGCTGTCCACCTCACAACATTGTTGAGGTCTTTTTGGAGATGCTCACAATCTTGTAACTTATTTATTACTCTATACAGAATAGCATCATCTGCAAAAAGTCTTATCTCTGATTCCAGTTCTTTACTCATATCATGAATATATATATATACAGCGTGAAGCATAATTCGCGCACTCGGGCGTCGCAGCGCGACTGCTCACATGGCAGCAATAAAAAAATGTCTCTTACAAAATTTCATCTTGCGAGTATATCCGGCAGAAAAACGACGTTGAAGATTAGCAATCTGGCAACACTGTAACCACATGTAGGGTAACTACCTCTGTCAGCAGACATTACTCGTATTGTACAGTTGGTGCAATGGATCGAGTTTTGGGTTAGCATGCAGCAGGTCAAGTGGTCGATCCTGGGTTGAGGCGTATGTTTTTTATTTCGTAAATGTAGTCCAGGTGGTATGGTATCTGGCATCTTAATCGTCAACAGCGATTGCAGTGGGTCCTCTAGAAACCATTTGCACTTACATACTACGATCCTAGAAATGGACGAACAATCATTTTCATTGGTCAGCTTTGAAAGGCGCCCTTTCCGCGACGTGGGAGTGAATTTATTCGCACCACTTCATCTACTAGATGTGAAACCTGTTTTCTTTGTACCCTCCTCCAATGGTCCCATAGATTAGTACCAACTATTATTCTTGCCTAGTTCAGGTCCATTACATTTCGTTAGGGCCTTACGTTACCAGTAGGCCTAGCAACGTGCTCTGCGAATAATGTCCAAACTCGGTTACAATTTGTATGTGTTATCACCATGGTCCCAATAATTCTGCCTTTCAACATTGCGTGTTGCATCTGGTAACCACATGCTGTTTAGTACGTATCTCAATGTATTATTATTATTATTATTATTATTATTATTATTATTATTATTATTATTATTCTTGTTTTCGAATAGGTCTACTATGGACCACGTTAAGCATCATTCATTTACGGTTCTTCCTCTTTCGATCGGCCCAGTACTTCTTCATCCTTTCGGAGTGGGCTTCTTTACGTTCTCGTGACCAGTTGTTGCCGGTCTGCTTTTTGTTACTTTGATCTTGGAATACCTTAATTTTGTTGATGATTTTTCTGTATTCCTGTCTGTTGTACACTGCCTGCTGTGATATATTATTTTCCTCCATATCCTCCTCGACCCCTTTAAGCCAGCTTGTTTGTGTCTTCCTGTTCTCCATGTATTCCAGAATTCGCTTGGCTGTTCTCTCTGGTGGCATTCTTTTAATGTGTCCGTAGAAGCAGAGTCTTCTCTTCTTGAAGGATGTTGTGATTTTTTCGGTCCTTTTGTATAGTTCCTCATTTGGTCGCAGTCTAAATTCTTGACCCACTTTCCTGGGCCCTAGTATCTTCCTCAAGATCTTTCTTTCTCTCTTTTCAATGTTTTCTAGTAAGCCCTTCCTGTTCAGTGGAATACATTCGATCGCATATAGACTTTCTGGTTTGATGACAGTGTTGTAATGTCTGATTTTTGCAGTGAATGAAACTGATTTTTTATTGTAGACATTTCGACATAACTGGTATGCTGCTTCCATTTTTCTTGCCCTTTCCTGTAATGCTATTCCTGGTAGTCCTGTTGGGATTATCCATTCCCCTAGATATTTAAACTTCTGTACTCTTTTAATTGTTCCATATTTGGTGACAATATTTTGTGTCGGATCCTTTTTGTCCTGAATCATTAGTTCCGTCTTTTCGAAGGATATCTGAAGTCCCGTCTTTACAGCAGTCTCTTGAAGTGTTTCAATTTGTACCTTGGCTGTTTCAGTGTCTTCTGCCAGTATTCCATATCATCTGCGAATGCTAGACAGTCAATTTTGACTCCAGATCTTCCCAGTGATATTCCATTTTTCACCCCTAATTCCGTCAGTCTCTTCCTCCACTCTCTGACCACTTTTTCAAGTATAACATTAAACAGAAGTGGTGACATCCCGTCCCCTTGTCGGACACCTGTTTCGATCTTGAATGGTTTTGACAACATACCCATAAACTTAACCTGTGATGTAGTGTCAGTGATGGTTTCTTTGATTAAATTTCTAGTTTTTTTATCTATCCCAAACTCTTCTAACGTGCTTATCAAGGTTGCTCTGTCGACTGAATCATAGGCTTTCTTAAAATCCACAAATACAATCACTAGATTTTTGGCTGTGAGTGCACGTAGTTGTATTATGGAGATTAGGTTGAAAATTTGCTCGCTGCATGATCTCCCATTCCGGATTCCTGCCTGGTATTCACCAAGTTCTTTTTCTATTATCCCTTCAGTCCTGTTTTGTAGTGCCTTGGATAGAATTTTAGAGGCAACTGGTGGCAATGATATTCCTCTGTAATTGTTAACGTTTGTTCTGTCTCCTTTTTTGTGCAGCGGGTGTATTAATGATGTCTTCCATTCCTTTGGGATGCTCTCCGTCTGCCAAATCTCCTCAAACAGTGCTTCTAGCTGAGTCACTAAGTGTTCTCCGGCATATTTCAATAACTCTGCAACTATTGAATCTTCACCTGACGTCTTATTGTTCTTCAGTCCTGTTATTATTCCCCTGATTTCTTCTTTATTAGGTGGTTCTGAGTCTGGTGTCTGGTTCTTGGGTTTCTCAAACATTAGAGTTTCCTCAGGTTTTTTACAGTTCAGTAGTTTCTGGAAATAATTTGCAAGGTGTTGGCAATTCTGTTCATTTCCAGTGATTAGATTTCCTTCGTCATCTTTGAAGCATAGGGTTGGGGGTATCTTGTTAAGTTCCTCCTGAATGTCTGGTAGAAATTACGTGTATTGTTTTTCACGAAATCTTCTTCTAGTTTCTTTAGTTGCTGTGTGTCATAATGTTTTCGTTCACCTCTTATGGTTTTAGCTGTTGTTTTCCTTTGTGCTTTGAATGCCTCCCAGTCTTCTGGTTTCTTAGTTGAGTTCCATTTCTTCCATCTCTGAGCCCTTCTTTGTAGTGCTTCTTCGCAAACTTCATTCCACCACGGATGTTTCTTCTTTTTATTATTATTATTATTATTATTATTATTATTATTATTATTATGTTGTAAATGTAGGATACATGTGACCTCAGAAACGGTGTCTTACTGTATCACAGTAGGTAATGTCAGATGGAAATTAGCAAATAAAAAATGCTCCTCAACCCAGGATCGAACCATCGACCTCCTGCATGCCAACCAAAAATTCTACCCACTGCACCAACTGTACAGCACGATGTGGTCTGGCTGACAGCGATAGTTACCCTACATATGGTTACAGTGTTGCCAGATTGCTATTCTTTAACGTCCGTTTTCTACCGGATATACTCGCAAGACGAAATTTTGTAAGATACATTTTTTTATTGCTGGCATGTGAGGAGTCGCGCTGCGACGCCCGAGTGCGCGAATTACGCTTCACCCTGTATATAAGAAAACATAAAGATCCATTAATATTGCCTTGAGGAATTCCCCTCTTAATGATTACAGGATCAGATAAAGCTTCACGTACTCTAATTCTCTGAGCCCTTCTTCTTCTTCTTCTTCTTCTTCTTCTTCTTCTTCTTCTTCTTCTTCTTCTTCTACGGCTTTTCCCACACCTGTGGGGTCGTGGGTGCGAACTATGTTGCACATGTGGATTTGGCCCTGTTTTATGGCCGGATGCCCTTCCTGACACCAACCTTATATGAAAGGATGTAATCACTATTGTGTGTTTCTGTGGTGGTTGGTAGTGTAGTGTGTTGTCTGAATATGAAGAGGAAAGTGTTGGAACAAACACAAACACCCAGTTCCCAAGCCAGAAGAATTAATCAAACATGATTAAAATCCCCAACCCGGCCGGGAATCGAACCCGGGACCCTTTGAACCGAAGGCCTCACGCTGACCATTCAGCCAATGAATCGGACCTAATTCTCTGAGTTATATTTTCTAGAAATATAGCCACCCATTCAGAAAATCTTTTGTCTAGTCCAATGTAGTTTAATGTATGAGTACAAAATGCATCCAAGGATCCTTCTCTACAGCTTCAGTTATTAAAAACCAGTTCAAACTACTACTTTAAATTCATAAAGCCATCATAAGGAGTGAGTACAAAATGTCTCTATTATCATGCATCCTCAGACTGTACTTGTTTAATTTATTATATACCGTATTATATCACGTTAAAATATATAATTCAACATAATTTCATTAAATGATTACTATGTTGTGATACATTTGCTTAACCCAGTTTAGTATAGCTCCATAATTCAGTTGTTCAGTAGTCCAGCACATCCTGTTATCCAGCTTTCTTTTTTTCCTGCCTGGCATTCATTGAAATGTCTGGATTGAAATTGCATTTCTTCTTTACAAAAGTCCACTAACTTCTTTGTTACCGTTCACATGGATTATTGTAATGACACTACTGTAGCCTATGCTACATTTCTGTGTTCCTTATGCAACTACATATTTGCATGTGCATGTATCAACAGTGGTTTGAACAATCAAGTCGTACAGAGATAGGAACATGAACAATGTGGAACTTAGAGAAACATGAGCACAAAACATTGTTCAAGTGAAAACTGTGATATCCTTAAGAAACTGGATGTAGGTGAGAAACAGGGTTATCATTTATAACCTTGTTAAATATGAACAGTGTAAATTTTCTATAAACTAGAAGTTATTGCCTGTAAATCCCAATAATCCAGTTTTTCCACTAATATGACACCCCTCTGGTCCCTACAGGAGTGGATTACTTAGACTGTACTGTATCATTAAAAAACTGAACTGAATTTCCTTTTAGTGTTAATATATTCTGTGAGCCTCAGTCAAGCTGCTGTGCCTGGGCAAGTTGATAATGCAATTGCCACCTGATTCATATAGCTCCTACTGCTTGAAGTGTTAGCTGTACCCTGCCTTGGTAGACAACATGGGCAAGGAAGGGACCATTCACATATTTTCAACACCACAAGTTGTATAATAGACATCAAACATCACAAGCTTACTGTTTCTCCGTGCATAATGTCACAATAACAAGCAATAATCACATTAAATGATGTTCCTTTCCCAGACACCAATATATTGCTAATGTTAGACAGAACTTTGTTAATAAGGCCCATTTGATATTAGTTTAATTACAAACCAGAAAAGACAAATATATCCACAGTTCACAGAAGTGTTAGAGTTCTACAAGAAAGAAGTTCAGTCATACTGCACCATAACTTATTTATTTGTAACATTAGTTACATTCAATCTGTTTTTTGAAATAATGGGACATTCAGGAATAATTTTCCAGAATCCTCAATGGTTTGATATTACATCACATACGATATATTATTATAACTTTTTATCTGTATGAGTTGAAACTGGTCTAGTGTGATAAAACTGTTTCAGTACATAACAAGTGTTGATTTGATGGAAAATCTTTATAAGGTAGTTTTGAAGTAAGTTAACTTCGACACAGAAATTAAAATTATTTATCAAGCTTCCGTACAGCGTATGCATGATTGCTTCTTATACAGCAGTAATTGACCAGTTTAGTGCATTTCATGGCTTTTGAATTAAGTGTTGAACAGTGTATTTTTGTGTGCTGTAGAATTTTAAAGCATGAATATGCTAGGAGGGTGAGAAGAGAATCCCATGATTTTCTAGAGTGCAAGTTCCGCTGCATTACAGAATTAAGAAAATAGTGAATAAATTCAAATCTGTGGGTTCAGTGCTAAACAAAAAGTGAGTTACACAACTCATTGTCTTAACTGATGAAAAATGTGGGATATTTGTGAGTTGAGCTCCGAAGGCCAGCGCTCTACCATCTGAACTCAGCTCTAATCCTTTGTGCCAATAGGTTTGTGTATTCAACATTCTGATGAGAAACTTGAGATGTAGAAGAAATCATTAACTAATGAAGACAAAATTAAAATACTTCAAGTAGACAAAATAAAATTGTCCCCAGCAGAAATGTATCAATGAGGTTTTACAGTATTTTAAAGGTCTTAACTAAATATTAGGATGTAATATTCATAGCCCACCTCTCTCTTTTCTCCTTAGTTTTTCTCCAGGAATCCAGACCATGTTCTTCTCACTTTACCTTCTGTAACAGGAGTAATATTCCCCATCATCCTAATACACTGTATTCAGAGCACAAAAGTGCACAAAATACTTATATAGATCATGAACAATTGACATAAACTGCAGGTAAATTGCATCGTGAAGTCATGTGCTGAAATAATCCTTTTCTATTGATTGATTGTATAAGGTGAATTTTGGAATAACAAGTGCCATGGATGAGGAGAGTTATGGAACAATAGCCTAACTTTGGTGACAGATTTCTATGGGAAAAGGTAAGTTTTGAAACCTACTTTCATGATAGAATTATCACAAACCTAACCAAGATGGCAGTGCTACTGCTAACTCATTTTTTTAAAAATTGGATAAAATGAGTAAAAGTTTGGAATATTGATTCGGGGTGAACATACACAAGCAACAGTATCATGCATGTTAGGGTCACCCAAAGTGCAGTGACAAAAATGTGGGATATGTACCATGAGTGAGGGTGGCAACGCCATGTCAAGATCAGTATATCGGCATAACAGTACAGAGAATACTAACTTCAACTGTTCAACAATTATGAGATGCATTCGTGAGGGCAACTAGGGTCTGTGTATCTTCACAAAATGTATGCAGTTGGCTGCATAGAGACTAATTAAGGTCAGTTTTGACTGGTTTTACATGTTCCACTAAAGAATCATCATGTTGAGAAGAGAAGATGAGCCATCCAACATTTTAATTGGGAGCTGGATGAATGGAATAATGTCATGTTTGCAGATGAAACATGCATAATACTTAGGCCAGATACACGATGACAAATGGTATGGAGACATAAAGGACGCGGTGGAAAGTACCAGCATGTTCAAGAGGTGCATGCATTTGGAGGTGGTAGTGTAATGTTTTGGGCTGGGATTATGCATGGCCGTCACACACCTTTGATACCAATTTGAGGGATGTTAACTGCCCAGTAGTACACCTGTGAAGTTCTTTGACCATTTGTACAACCCTTTAAGGATGAATATAGTGTTGAATTCATTTTCATTGACAACAATGACCACTGTCATTGAGGTGCATCAGTGAGGAACTTCATGAGAGAGGCAGGTATCAACCATATGAATTGGTCAGCTAATTCACTGGACATGAACTGCATTGAGCATGCATGGGAAAGGTTTAAAAAAAAACAGCTGATTTTGATCATCCACAGGCACTCCCAGACCTCCTTAGAGTTGCCCAGATGGAATGGGACCTTCTTCCTCAAGATGAAGTTAATGTCCTGATCGCAAGCATCCCACAGCATGTCAGAGACCTGAACAATGCCAGAGGCGACCATACCAGTACATGGTACTAAGGCAGATTGAAGAAGGAACAACCTTTAAAACAAAAATGATTTTAAAATCTCCACACACAAATTGTAACCTTTTCATTATTACTGTTTATTTATGTTAGATATTGGAAGTAGAACATTAGAGTTTGTAAAAGTTTACAATTCCAGGCTGTGTGTCTCTGTGATACAACAGTTTGTAACTTTATTATTGCACTGCATCCTTGATATTCTGATTTTTTTTTTTTTGGATTATTTTTTTTTTTTTTTTTTTTTTTGTGGTGCAATTTTAACTGCAGCTGCCGTAGAGACAGCATGGTTTTATAATAATCAGTTGTTACCTAGCAGATATCTCCAAAGGCAGGCAATATAACATCAAAGAGTGAAGTATATCTGTCTCCTAAATTGATTGTCCTAGGGAACTGGCTGAACCACCAGTCGGAAGAGTGGAGAATTCGGGTTTGAATCCTAAGGATGGCCGAGTTTTTAGTTTATCATCTCAGAATATCAAACCTTTTTGGAGAAGCTATACTCTAAACTAATTTCTAAGCTTTAGTGTGATGGATTAGACATATTAAAGAAGTATAGCTGAAACTAATTCTTCTTCTTCTACCGCTTTTCTCACATCTGCAGGGTCATGGGTGTGATTGATGGTTATGAATTTCATGTTTTTGGTCCGTATTGAACTGAGAATAATATACAAGTAATAATAATAATAACGTAAATGTTTCCACCTTTTCAATACAATATATTCACAAAATTACAAAATTATACGGTACTAGTTTCGACCCATCTAGGGGTCATCATCAGCCGTATTGGAGCAAATATCATTTGTGGTGAAATCCTAAGACAATATTATTTTAAAGAATAACAAGTGAAATGAGATGTTATGGTAATAGTTAATAATACAAGGAATATACATACTAAGAGGTTTTTAACAAAGAATAAAGTATAAATGGGGTGTTGTAAAAATTATAATCATGGAAATCAGTAAGTTCTTGTATTGAAATGAAATATGGCTTAGGAAGAGGGCTTAAGGTGGGGCTGAAGGGTGCGGGAGAAAGTGTAATTGTCTTGGAAAAGTACCTTTGATTAAATTTAGGATTGAGTTTAGGTTGGCTGCATTATTGTTTCTGAGGAAAGTGATAAATAGATCGAAGAGTATGTTGGGTTTCTCTGAGATATCATTGAGATTGTGACTGGCATTAAAGTATTGGTCTAGGTGTATGTAGTAATTTTCCATTATGTTCAGTAAAGGGCCCTTGTTTGCTAATACGAGGATGTCCATGTCTTGTTCAATATTGGTGAAATTATGGTTATAATCTTGCATGTGTTGGCCGATGGCTGAAAACTTGTTGTATTTTATTGCGTTAGTGTGCTCGTGGTATCTGATAATGAAGTTTCTCCCGGTTTGCCCGATGTAGGTTTTTTTACAGGTGGTACATTTGATGGTTATGAATTTCATGTTTTTGGTCCGTATTGAACAATATATAAGTAATAATAATAATAACTTAAATGTTTCCACCTTTTCAATACAATATATTCACAAGATTACAAAATTATACGGTACTAGTTTCGACCCATCTAGGGGTCATCATCAGCCGTATTGGAGCAAAGATCATTTGTGGCGAAATCCTAAGACAATATTATTTTAAAGAATAACAAGTGAAATGAGATGTTATGGTAATGTTATGGTAATAGCCTCAACATAGCCGCTACTATGATCACAGAATCAGAGCTAGCCATCAGCAAAATGCCGGAAGACACGCAAAATGAGGTTAGAACCGATGTTAAAAGGAAACTGACTGATATCCTCCACAATTTAACCAACCCCGCAAATAACCTCAATAATAAAGAAAAAATTGCTGAACAAAAGCACATATACGCCCTCAAGAAGAAAATTAAAGACAACGAACTCATCGTAACCAAAGCTGACAAAGACAATGCAACAGTTATCATGGATAAAAAAGTATATATTGAAAAAACAAAAAACTTTTTCACAGACAGCTCATTTTCCATAATCAAAAAAGACCCCACCCAAAAAATTCAAAAACTACTTAAACAAACTCTTAAAAACACTTCATTTTTATTTACCGAACAGGAAAAATCCAAACTCATACATATGAACCCAGGACTCCCCACTGCTAAAGCTCTTCCCAAAATTCACAAAACCGGAATTCCCATCCGGCCAATTATCAACTATAGACCGAGCCCCTTATACAGAATATCACAATTCATCCAATGTTTCTTAAGAAAAAATTATCAATTCTTATCCAAAAAGTCTATTAAAAACACATCTGTGCTAGTAGAAAAACTAAACAAGTTCAATTTGCAACTGGATCACTCCATCCACTCTTTCGATATTGTAAACATGTACCCAAGCATACAAGTATCAAAATTAATTCCGATAATTATAAACAATTTAAACAAAAACAGCCACTTAAGCAAACTAGAGATACAAGACTTTATCACAATATTAAAACTTATCCTCGACAATAACTTCTTCACTTTTGACAATGTCATATATCAACAAAATGGTTTGGCAATGGGGTCACCGGCCTCAGGTATCTTAGCAGAAATATACCTGGACTTCCTCGAATACACCAAAATTGACAACGAATTCGAAAACATTCTCTTTTGGGCCAGATATGTCGACGATGTCTTTGTAATCATGAATGAGAAATCAATTAACGCACCCACCACCCTCTTAAGACTCAACAATATTGATCCTCATATCAAATTCACACTAGAATCCGAATCAAATCAAAAAATCAACTTTCTAGATTTAACCATCACTAGAAACTCAGATTCTTTCAGTTATAAAATTTTCAGAAAACCCACTCAAACAGCCTCCACCATTCGCCAAGATTCAGTGCACCCCCAGTCCCAAAAACGAGCCACATACAACAGCCTAGTTCACCGAGCCTTCAGCATACCTATGTCCAATAAAGATCTAAAAAACGAACTCAACACAATCCGCGGAATCGCAAAATTCAACGGCTTCAGCAATCATTTTATAGAAAGGATAATCAATAAACACAAACATCGCCCAAAAACTACCCTCAAAAAAGAAATAACCAAACCTCTAACATTTTCCACCTTCACGTTCAACAATGATATCTACAAGTTAACCAACATCTTTAAGAAACAAGGCGTTAAAATAGCCTTCAAAACCAACAATAAGAACATGAATGTTTTATACAATACTTCACACATCAACAAGACCAGCAGTTTTTTAAAATCAGGAGTTTATAGGATCAAATGTACCACCTGTAAAAAAAACCTACATCGGGCAAACCGGGAGAAACTTCATTATCAGATACCACGAGCACACTAACGCAATAAAATACAACAAGTTTTCAGCCATCGGCCAACACATGCAAGATTATAACCATAATTTCACCAATATTGAACAAGACATGGACATCCTCGTATTAGCAAACAAGGGCCCTTTACTGAACATAATGGAAAATTACTACATACACCTAGACCAATACTTTAATGCCAGTCACAATCTCAATGATATCTCAGAGAAACCCAACATACTCTTCGATCTATTTATCACTTTCCTCAGAAACAATAATGCAGCCAACCTAAACTCAATCCTAAATTTAATCAAAGGTACTTTTCCAAGACAATTACACTTTCTCCCGCACCCTTCAGCCCCACCTTAAGCCCTCTTCCTAAGCCATATTTCATTTCAATACAAGAACTTACTGATTTCCATGATTATAATTTTTACAACACCCCATTTATACTTTATTCTTTGTTAAAAACCTCTTAGTATGTATATTCCTTGTATTATTAACTATTACCATAACATCTCATTTCACTTGTTATTCTTTAAAATAATATTGTCTTAGGATTTCACCACAAATGATCTTTGCTCCAATACGGCTGATGATGACCCCTAGATGGGTCGAAACTAGTACCGTATAATTTTGTAATTTTGTGAATATATTGTATTGAAAAGGTGGAAACATTTACGTTATTATTATTATTACTTGTATATCATGGGTGTGAACCGTGTCGCACATGTGGATTTGGCCTTGTTCCAAGGCCGGATGCCCTTCCTGATGCCAACCCTATATGGAGGGATGTTTCTGTGGTGTTTGGTAGTGTAGTGTGTTGTCTGAATATGAAGAGGAAAGTGTTGGGACAAACACAAACAACCAGGCCCCGGGCCAGAAGAATTAATTAGATACAATTAAAATCCCTAACCCAGCTGGGAATCGAACTCAGGACCCTCTGAACTGAAGACCTCAACACTGACCATTCAGCCAATGAGCCAGACAAATGCTGAAACTAATTATAGTGTTAAAAATAAAATGAAAGAGAGCTGAGGAAAACCCATATTACAATGAATAGACCCAGGTATGAACAACATAGAACAGTGGAACCTGGTCTGTAACATGGTGAAAAGAATGAAATGGAGAGGAATCATATTAGCCTCAACCTGACTCTATCTGGATAAATAAAGAATTATCATAATCATTCATATAACTTCCTCTTGGAAAGTTATTTGGGAAGTTATTTGGATGGGACGAGATTTTGTTTGAATATACTGCTAGAATTGAAATTTCTTTCTTGGACACTTTTAGATACATTTTAGGCAATTATGTTAAAAACCAAAAGCAGTGATCAGGCTTGCAATTTTGTGAGTATACATACACTGACTGATAGAGCAAATGCAACACCAAGAAGGAGTGGTTCGAAAGGGATGAAAGTTGGGGAAAAAACAGAGACGGCACGGACGAATAATTGATGTTTATTTCAAACCGATATGCAGGTTACACAATGCGCACGGCATCGACTCAGTAGGATGTAGGACCACCGCGAGCGGCGATGCACGCAGAAACACGTCGAGGTACAGAGTCAATAAGAGTGCGGATGGTGTCCTGAGGGATGGTTCTCCATTCTCTGTCAACCATTTGCCACAGTTGGTCGTCCGTACAAGGCTGGGGCAGAGTTTGCAAACGGCGTCCAATGAGATCCCACACGTGTTCGATTGGTGAGAGATCCGGAGAGTACGCTGGCCACGGAAGCATCTGTACACCTCGTAGAGCCTGTTGGGAGATGCGAGCAGTGTGTGGGCGGGCATTATCCTGCTGAAACAGAGCATTGGGCAGCCCCTGAAGGTACGGGAGTGCCACCGGCTGCAGCACATGCTGCACGTAGCGGTGGGCATTTAACGTGCCTTGAATACGCACTAGAGGTGACGTGGAATCATACGCAATAGCGCCCCAAACCATGATGCCGCGTTGTCTAGCGGTAGGGCGCTCCACAGTTACTGCCGGATTTGACCTTTCTCCACGCCGACGCCACACTCGTCTGCGGTGACTATCACTGACAGAACAGAAGCGTGACTCATCGGAGAACACGACGTTCCGCCATTCCCTCATCCAAGTCGCTCTAGCCCGGCACCATGCCAGGCGTGCATGTCTATGCTGTGGAGTCAATGGTAGTCTTCTGAGCGGACGCCGGGAGTGCAGGCCTCCTTCAACCAATCGACGGGAAATTGTTCTGGTCGATATTGGAACAGCCAGGGTGTCTTGCACATGCTGAAGAATGGCGGTTGACGTGGCGTGCGGAGCTGCCACCGCGTGGCGGCGGATGCGCTGATCCTCGCGTGCTGACGTCACTCGGGCTGCGCCTGGACCCCTCGCACGTGCCACATGTCCCTGCGCCAACCATCTTCGCCACAGGCGCTGCACCGTGGACACATCCCTATGGGTATCGGCTGCGATTTGACGAAGCGACCAACCTGCCCTTCTCAACCCGATCACCATACCCCTCGTAAAGTCGTCTGTCTGCTGGAAATGCCTCCGTTGACGGCGGCCTGGCGTTCTTAGCTATACACGTGTCCTGTGGCACACGACAACACGTTCTACAATGACTGTCGGCTGAGAAATCACGGTACGAAGTGGGCCATTCGCCAACGCCGTGTCCCATTTATCGTTCGCTACGTGCGCAGCACAGCGGCACATTTCACACCATGAGCATACCTCAGTGACGTCAGTCTACCCTGCAATTGGCATAAAGTTCTAACCACTCCTTCTTGGTGTTGCATTTGCTCTGTCAGTCAGTGTATTTAGATCATAAGCTGCAGGACCTACAGTTGTTCATGAGATTTAAGTCACTAGAACAGGACATCAGTTTTGAAAATTGCATATGTATCAATGTATAGATAGAATTTCATATATAAATGATATATTTTTGAATTGTCGGAATACAGGGATAAGCTTTGACAATATTCTGCTTGTATTGTTAGACAAAGAATTTTCTATATAAAAGCTACTTGAAATTTCAGAAGTTAAAATTACCTAAATTGCATCTGAGTCTGTGAATTATTAAAAAAATATCTCTTTTAATACTCTGTATAGGTACCATATCAGGTTGTCCCAGTAATTCTCCTTTTCTTTCAGTTTATTGAGGAGCACAGAAGAAAGAAGGCCTCCTGCTGACTTAATTTGTAATATTACAATAGTACTACCGTATTACAATTAATTTTAGTCATTTATAAGAGCTTGATTGAAATGAGACTTTTACACTGCAAGAAGGAAGACAAACCATCAGATCTGTATACTATTTATTAGCTTAATACTGTATGTATGAGAGAGATTCAGCAAATAAAGTAATAAAACCTCTCATTAGCAAATTTACATAATTCCTACATGTATATATCATGAACTTCGTACTTGTCCAGGCATTAGATTAAATGCTTCCTCAAGGCATCTGTCTCAACACTTTTACTCGTATTTGTCTAGAAGTTTGTTTAAATGCTATGTGAAGGCATTTCTCTCTGCTCAGAAGAAATCAGGGGCAAGTACCTGCCATCAGGATATGACAGCTTACTGAACTTCATCATCAACATCCACCTACATACTTCTTCAATAGCCTAATAGATGGATATCAGCAGGTATAGGAAAGTATAAAATAAAAGTAATTGGGCTGAATTACTGTTACCTGAGAAATATTTTACTTAATTTCAATTACAAATTTTTTCAACAAGTAATCAGTAAAATTACCATTATAATTTCACAGAATGTAGGTCTTTAGGCAATCCACTGACAATTTTTTCCAACCAGGCACCTAGAATGACACCGAAGTTTTCAAGCAAAAAGGATGTTATTGCACTTCATTTTGTGTTTCTTTTTCATAAGACATTAACTAACATCATCACTATGTGAGACTAGACATGAAACTTTGAAAATGATTGCTCCCAAACAAAGTTTGCATTTCACACTGATATTCTCATTATTTTGTGGGCCAATATTCAAAGTACTTATTTAAGAAGAGAAGTCAAAATTCCTTAACCCCTTCACCATCACATGTTTATTCCAGTTCCATTATCGACCACGTACAAACTCAGGAAGTTGTTGTACGCGACTATTATATATATCTCACATAGGAAGCTGTGAGTGAATAGAGTGTGCCTCCTGCTGACTTAATTTGTAATATTACAATAGTACTACCGTATTACAGTTAATTTTAGTCATTTTTAAGAGCTTGATTGAAATGAGACTTTTACACTGCAAGAAGGAAGACAAACCTTTAGCGTGATGTCTTGTGAGTGCTGAGGCTCCAAAGTTGCCAAACTCTTGATGCAATGTATATTGATTACTAGAATGTAATGATTACAATTTTATTTCAAGAAGTAAATTACATGTAAGATTACATTTTGTGAAGTGTAACGATTACAAGAAAAAAATTCTAAAAATAGGTGTTGGTTACAGGTAATTGGATTACTTTTACTCAATTACTTCCACACTCGGGATATCAGTTAAGTGCTAGGCCAGGACAGGACGGTCCAGTGCTTTCCAATGATTGTGCCACGGCAACTCATGTTTGCAATTGGCCGAGTGTGACATTGTGCACCTATTAGGCATCTGTTCATAACAACTTAGGAAGTTGTCTATGACTTTTCCAAGTGTTAAAGTGACCTCTGGATTTATAAATTAGATCATGGCTGTTGAGAAAGCTCTGGTTTGGTAGAAACTGGAATGATATAGGGAATAATACACGTATGACACATTTTGTTACCTTATTTATTGAAATCTACATATTTCTTGCATCTTTTGTGAGCATAAAGACAATGGATGGCAGCTGCAGAACATAAAAACTGAACTATCTGTAAAAAGTTGAAATTCATACTATACTTTAAAAGGAGTACTGTAATAAATGACAGGAAAATTATATTTTAATGAAGAGATATTCATATACTGGAAACCAAAACTCGTGGTTCAGTTGAAAGCCAAGGGGAAATTTCAGTGGCAATCCTGAATGTAGTTTCTTCCAGAACTATCAACAATATTACTCCACTTTCATCAGGAGTAGGCCTATATTTGAAGCCATGGGAAACTTGTTTGAATGTTCATGATGTAATATTTTGGGATTATGTTGTGTAATAAACTATATAAACACACTCAACATGCATTTCGAAATGTTTATCTGTTTTCTCCTGATGAAGAAAGGCAAGATACCTTTCAGAACGCACGTTGAGTGTGTTTATGTAGTTTATTACATGGCATAATCCCAGAATATTACATCATGAATAGTTACACGGGCCATGAAAGTCGAAATGATAACTTGTTTAAATGTGTGGTGCAAGTACTATGAGTATTCCAACATCACTGGAACAGTCTGTTAATCATTATCCTTCTGTTCCCAAGAGGTTGGTGGTACCTGATGGTTTTCATTCTTTTTTTTAAGCAAACCTTGGACCTATGGGAGTAACAGAGTCCCACTTCAATTTGAGAGGCAGGGGACTCCTTGGAAACAACCTGGCAAGCAAAATGGAATTCGATGGGGAGCTATCAATATTAATGGGCTTATGATAGTGATGGGCAATGCTCTAGCTTGAGACTCTCGGGACTGATGTCATAGATCTCGAGACTCTCACGAGATTCTGGAGACCAATTCTGTGAAGCAATCTATGCGACTTCCCAGTAACTATGAGCGCAACTTTGATATATCATCCAGTGGTTATTGTGTGGAATAATGTTCTCATATGGAAACTCGCTTTCGCTCGTTGGGGGCTCTGCCCCCAAAACCCCAATTCCTCTACATTAGAAGTAATCATTTGGAAAATTACTGTGACGAACTGGTAAGTCATTACAAAAAACGGATTGCGCCAACAGACGGCCCATTTTTTGCATAATTTTACATGTTTGGTCCTGTGAAATTTTCTTGTACAGTATATGCATGATTTATAGCAAAGGTAGAGAAAAACATTTCGACCTGGTGAAAATTATGTACAATTCTCACAAGATGAGAAATTATTTTCCTAACCTAATGGGCAGATATAGTCTTGAAATTTCGTAGGTGTATCATGGTTGAAACTTTCTAAATTTTCTTTCTTTGGTGTTTTGTCATATCTGGATCAGGTGCACCATAGAATGGTTTAGAATTTTACTTTAGGAGTACAGTGTCCACATATTCCTTTCGTTTTTCCATCCTTACATGGTGCTAGAATAATGCATTTTGCTCACATATGACTCATGATTCTATCGGTTTTATAAGTGCGTAAAACAGTAACATTAATTATGAGAAATGTACAAAATTGATGGAAAATCTGAAAATGCACCTCTATCTAAGGAATAAGGGATCAAGATACGTCTAAAAGTCAGGGGACTGAAGTTGTAGATCCTTTCATGGTGGGTTCTGAATGTCTTGTCCATTTGGCGATATGACTTATGGTTTAGCCACAAAATACCTCAAAATGATGGTCTGCACTATCATCCACTTTTCAATAATTGTTAGAGGTAAAACGTTAAACCTCCCACACTGGTATCTTCATCTTGTCGCAATGTGGGAGCTTGCGTGCCTAAGTGATCCTGAGAGCTATACCGGCGGGAGCATAAGCTCCTGGTAGGGCCACCCAAGCCGGACAGGTCAAAGGTGATAGGCCAGACTAAGAGGGATACCCTGGTCCTCCAGGCTGGGGGTTGATCATGGGGCTAACAACCCTATATCAGAAAAAGAGAACTTGTTACGAAACTCATAGACAAGAATAGCCAGACTGATGATAATGGTAAACGACCCACTTGAGGAAATGGAAGATGCAAACGGAAATATGTTATGTATATAGCAACCTGGAATGTACGAACCCTGAATAAAGCAGGAGCCCTAAACAGTCTGAAACAAGAAATGGAGAAATATAATATTGAAATAGCAGCAACCCAGGAAGTCAGATGGAAAGGAAATGGTGTTTTTAGAAGTGGTAGATTTACAGTGCTGCATAGTGGTGGAGCCAGAGGTACAATAGGTGGCACAGGCTTCCTAGTGGATGACAGATATAAGTCAGCAGTTTTGAATTTTAAACCTGTAAATGAAAGAATATGCACTCTAAGGATGAAGGCCCATTTTTTCAATATCACCTTTCTGAGTGTGTATGCACCTACAGAAGAGGCTGAGGATGAAGAGAGATATGTTCTATGGACAATTGGAACAAGAAATAGAATGCATCCCAAGACAAGATGTAAAAATCATACTTGGAGACTTCAGTGCTAAAGTTGGTAAAGAAGAAGCCTATAGGGAGACAGTTGGGAAGGAAAGTTTGCATGATGAGTCAAATGATAATGGACAGAGGCTAATTGATTTTGCCATGGGAAACTCGATGGTGGTGAAGATTACATGGTTTCAGAGAAAGAATATACGGAAAGCCACTTGGTGTTCACCAAATGGAGTCTCCTTAATCAAATAGACTATGTAGTAGGGATTGGAATAACTTAGCAAGGGAGATATTCAATAAATTTCCAATTTCTTTGAAATCATTTGAGAAAAGGCTAGGAAAACAACAGATAGGGAATCTGCCACCTGTGCGACTGCCCTAAATGCAGATCAGTATTGATTGATTGGATACTACAAGTTGACAGTTGTAGAGAAGCTGATTGTGATTCGGACCATTACTTGATACGGGCAAAATACAGATAACGTATTGTAACTTACAGATCTGCTAAGAAAGGGAAAGCTTCAAGGAGAAATATGGTCTCAAATTTGAAAGATAAAGAAACTGCACAGCTATATGAATCCAGGATGGAGAAGAAACTGGGGGCTAAACAACAAAGCTGGGCAGTGGAAAACATCGAAGGAAAGTGGACTATATTGAGGGATGCATTGCAGGAAACTGCGAATGAAGTACTAGGAGTGGAAGTAAAGACTGAAAGGCAAGGATGGTTTGATGATGATTGCAGAAGAGCAATTGAGGAGAGAAATGATGCAAGGAAGAAAATGTTTAGCAGGAAATGGATTACAGATTTGGAGGAACAATATGTTATGCAAGAAGTACGGAAGTTCTATGGGAAAATAAAGGACAGAAAGGTTTTCAACCACATGCTGTATTCTGTAGAGATAAAGAAGGAAACATGATTGGGGGAAGAGACCGGATTCTTGACCGATGGGCGGAATACTTTAGTGAACTGTTGAATATGGCTGCAGAGACGGTGAGTTAAAACCAGTGCCTGTACCATCTATAAAAGAAGTGAGGACAGCAATTTACTTGAAGAATAATAAGGCTCCAGGAAGTGATAACTTTTCAGCTGAGATGATTAAATACGGGGGTGAACAGTTGACGCAACTTGTTCACCAACTCATTGTGGAAGTTTGGGAAACAGAACAAATGCCAGAGCATTGGAGCTTAGCGATTATTTGCCCAATTCATAAGAAGAAAGATAAAGCAAATTGTGAAAATTATAGAGGTATATCTTTGCTTAGTGTTTTCTATAAGGTCTTAGCCAAGGTTTTGTCTATGAGACTCACTCCACTGGTTGAGCAGATACTAGGAGACTACCAAAGTGGCTTTTGACAGGGTAGATCAACAACAGATAACATCTTCACCAGCAGGCAAATAATAGAGAAATGCTATGAATATAATGTGGATGTGCATCAGCTGTTTGTGGAATTTTGGCAGGCTTATGATAGTGTGAAAAGGAGGAAACTGTATCAAACAATGATAGACATGAAGTTCCCAACTAAATTGATAAGACTGGTACAAATGACCCTAATGGGTATTAAATGCATGGCTAAAATAGAAGGAAATCTTACTAAATAGTTTGAAGTAAACCAAGGTTTGTGTCAAGGGAATGTGTTATCTACCATGCTCTTCAATGTGGTTTTGGAGCGTGTGATGAGAAAGGTGGAGGCCAGTAATCCAGGCGGTACGCTGTTCAACCGTGTAACACAGAATCTGGCTTATGCTGATGATGTTGATGTTGATATGCTCTCTAGAAGATTGAAAGACTGGATAGATTAGAAAAGGAAGGAGGAGAAATGGGCCTAAGAAAGAATAATGCCAAAACTCATTACCTGACTGCATCTAGGAGGACCATACTTAGGGAAGACAAGTGTATAAAATTAAATGGAATTAACTACAAGAGATGTGAAAAATTTAAGTATTTAGGAGTGCTGGTGACAAAATATAATGACATGAAAGAGGAAATAAAAGTGAGGATTGCTACAGCCAATAGGGCTTACTTAGCTGTACTGAAAGTGTTTAGATCACACAGCCTTGGTAGAAGATTAAAGTTGACAGTCTATCCAACAGTATTACGACCAGTGGTAACTTATGGTTCTGAAACGTGGACAATGACCAAAGTAGATGAAGAACTGTTGAACAGATGGGAGAGAAAAATACTGAGAAAGATTTTTGGCCCAGTGAAGGAAGGGGAATTGTGGAGAATAAGGAAAAACAAGGAATTGGAAGAACTCTATGGACATCCAAGTAACGTAACCAAAATAAAAAGCAACAGATTAAGGTGGTTGGGACACGTGGAGAGAATGCCAGATAATAGGGCTGTCAAGAAGATCTAAAAAGGAAATCCAGGTGGTAGAAGATGGAAAGGAAGACCCCGGAAAAGATGGCTGGATGATGTGGAGGAGGATTTAAGAAAGATGGGAATTAGAGGATGGAGAAGGCGTGCAGAAGATCGTGAAGACTGGGCTACAATCATCAGAGAGGCCAAGGCCCTACAAGGGCTGTAGCACCGAGGAATAAGTAAGTAAAACGTTAAATATTGGAACTTTTTGGAATTTCTCCGTCGGTTGCAGGTCAAGAGATATAACTCTGCCAAATTTTAATTTTCTGGCACACTACAACACATCGTCCACCATTTAGTCAAGGGGAAAGGGATTAAAAATAATAAAGAAATTGAACTTTTCCATAGATTACAGCCTAATAGCTATCACATTGACAAATTTAAAGTTCCTACCTCATCTGGAAGTGGTCAATCTTAAATGTCAGTCAGTCTGCCATACAGTTTTATATATATAATATAGAAGATAAGCATTGAAGATGTGCATACTTATAAGTGCAGACATTCATTTGGAAATTTACTGTGGCAGAACGGTTGGTCATATTGACAAACGGATTGTGGCATCAGATGGCCCCTTTAGTAGCCTACATTTTTGGTCCTGAGACATTTTCTTGTATCTCGGCTATTTATACCATAGATAAAAGACAAAGTCACCTCCATACAGGCCATGAAGGTCCTTAGAGGAGTGGAAGGTAAAGGCTTCCACCATTGTTAACCTCGGCATGTGATGGGGTAGAGTGGTTAGCTCTACGCCCGGCCGCCTTTGCGCCCAGGAATTAACCTGGTACTCATTTATGGTGTAGGCTGAGTGAACCTCAGGGCCATGTGCACCTCTGGATTGATACCATAGATAGGGGTAAATATTTCAATTTAGGTCCAATTTTGTACATTTTTCACAAGTTGAGAAATGATTTTGCCAACTTATCAGATAGCTACAGTTTTGAAACTTGGCAGGATTATTGACCACAAAAACTATCTGTAATTTTGGTTCTTTGACGTTTTGTCGTATCACCACTGGCTTCACTTTATATTGCTTTAAAAACATTGATAAGGCTGAAATTTGAGTAGGGTTTCCTCATATCCCTTCTGTTTTTCCATAGCTACATGGTGGCAAGAATAATGAAAGTTGGTTTGTGTATGACCAGTGGATTGGCAAGGGGCCTGCTGAATTTTGTGACCCTACCTGTCTTATAAGTCTTTCAAGCAGTGAAATAATACATGGAAAAGAAACAAATCTGACCCAAAATCGGAAAATGAGGTTCGATCTAAGGTAGAAGGAGTCAAGATATGACAAGGAGACACAGGACCAAGGTTGTAGATCTCTTCATTGTAGGGTAGGAAAGTGCTATTCATTTCCTGATAGGAATAACCGTATAGGCACAAAATACGTCGACCGGGCGAGTTGGCCGTGCGGTTAGGGCCGCGCAGCTGTAAGCTTGCATCTGGGAGATAGTGGGTTCGAACCCCACTGTCGGCAGCCCTGAAGATGGTTTTCCGTTGTTTCCCATTTTCACACCAGGCAAATGCTAGGGCTATACCTTAATCAAGGCCACGGCCTCTTCCTTCCCAGTCCTATCCTATCCCATCGTCGCCATAAGACCTATCTGTGTCGGTGCTACGTAAATCAAACTGTAAAATAATAATAAATAAATACGTCGAAACGAAGGTCTGCACCGGGATCAAAATTGCCTCAATATTTCGATATTTTTCGGAGGAAAAAAGTTAAACATTGAAACTTTCTGTAATTTCTCCGTCGGTTACAGGGTAACGGCTATAGTTTGCCAAATTTCAATTTTCTGGCGCACCCGAAATTTGCGTCCGCCGTTTTGTCGAGGGAAGGAGGATAAAATAAAAATTTGAACTTATTGGAATTTTTTCTTGGGTTACAGCCTAATAGCTATCAAATTGCCGAAGTTCAAGTTTCTAGCTCATCTGGAAGTGGGTAAACATTAATGTCGGTGAGTGAGTCAGTCAGTCAGTCAGTTAGCCTTCTGGCTTTATATAATAGGGATATACAGTAAGATAAGAGCCAGGGGATGTGCACGCTAATAGTGCAGACTTTCATTTGGAAATTTATCGTGGCCAAACGGTACGTCGTATCGAAATACGGATTGTGCCATCAAACCACCCTTTTAGTTACCTACATTTTTGTGTTAAGGCATTTTGTGGCATCTCGGCTATTTATACCATAGAAAGAGGTGAACGTTTAGATCCATATCAAATTTTGTCCTTTTTCACAAGTTGTAAAATTATTTTGCCAACTTAGCAGACAACTACAGTCTTGATACTTGGCAGGCGTGTCGAAGAAGAAACGACCTACATTTTGACTTTTTGCCTATCTTCGTCGGCTTCACCACAGATTGCTTAAGAAAAATTAGGCTGACATTTGATTAGTGTTTCCGCTTATTCCTTCCGTTTTCCCGTGCATTCGAGGCAGCTAGAATAGTGAAAGTCGGTCTACATATGGCCAATAACTGCCAAGGAGCACCTATAGGTGTTACTTTGCACTACTTGTCGAATGACATTGTTCTTGTTCTTGAAGTGGGCTCGTTATGTCACCCAGACACAATACTTGATTATATTTGTACGGTACTAGTTCTACACTCGCACACAATTCCAATAAAGTAGGACACTAATGCTGTTCGCACTCTTTTCTGATTGATAAGTACTTGAAGAGTGAAGTAGATGGTGCAGTTGACTCACAAAATGGTTTCAAAGCACGTCTTGAAATAGTTCACTAGGAGACGTAGTACCTAGACAAGTAAGAGTGAAATGAAATGGCGTATGGCTTTTAGTGCCGGGAGTGTCCGAAGACAAGTTCGGCTCGCCAGGTGCAGGTCTTTCTATTCGACACCCGTAGGTGACCTGCGCGTCGTGATGAGGATGAAATGATGATGAAGACAGCACATACACCCAGCCCCCGTGCTATTGGAATTAACCAATTAAGGTTAAAATCCCCGACCCGGCCGGGAATCGAACCCGGAACCCTCTGAACTGAAGGCCAGTACGCTGACAATTCAGCCAACGAGTCGGAGTGATTAAATTATGTATACAATACTAGGAGATATAAGAAAATCACAGAGACACAAGGTATACTAATCTTCACGCTAGAGTAATCTATCTCAGCGACTTCTACAAAACAAACAAACAAAACCGGGTCGACATATAAGGGATAAGTGGGAGAGGGCTGTGGAACTACTGAGGGGTGAATACATGTGAGGGTGTGGGACGTTCGATACAGGGAAATTAATATCTGATCAACGTATATGGGGGACTTAAAGAGCAGAAAGCTTTATTGAGATCGTAAACAAAAAAACAAGGGGCGTGACAGTGTGATGATATGAAGGCAATGAGAGTGTACACGCGATCGGGGGAGGGGGGACGGATGACAATATACGGTAGCTATATGGAGTGGTTTAAAAGCAGGCGGTAGGGAGGACGTAGAGTCAAATGAGAATATATAGTATGTATACGAGCTTGAGGGAAAATATTATGAAACAAGTGGGTGATGTTAATTTATGTTGGTAATGAGGGATTAGAGTTGTAAATTAGAGTGATCTAAGAAGTGATTTAATATTGTTATTGTGTGAGAGGGCTTGTATACCAGACATGCAATTGACGTGGGGAGAGGATAATTGAAATGTACTAAGCTTGAGTACAGGCAGCGTCGATAGGAGTTATACAACGGACATTGAAAAAAGAGATGACTGATATCGGCATCTACTGATCCACAATGACATAGGGGATGCTGTTGTAAACGAAATCGAAATTTATGTAGAGATGTAAGAGAATGACATTGAATGACCTGTGTAGAATAAAATGTGAACTACTTTGATTTAGTTTGTAACTTTCTTAATAGATGTCATTGCTGTGGTACTTTTTGAAGTTACAGAATCCTCCCAGAATACTGTATTCTCGTGTGATCTTCCATTGAATTTCAAGCTCTAAGACGTGTGTTTTATTCTTATTTTAACTTTTGTGTGTATCCTATACCAAATACAGAAGAGACAATACGCGACAGTTTGTGAGATATCGAGGGACAGCGATTAGAGCTCCGTCTAGCGGAGGGACCTGGAGTTAATGATTCTGTCATAAGAGCACGTGTATTTGTTTGTGAAGTTTATGGCGATATTTATGCGTTTGCAGTAAGTTGACATAAGTAAATAGTAGCGTGTGTTATTCCTTTATATCTTCTCTGAACATGAGTGGAAAGATATGTGCTGTGTTTTGGCTGCAATAACTATGAAGTGCAGAAAGATCCGCGGCCTTTCTTCCGTTTTCCTCGTGACAAGAAAATGTAAGTAAATATTGTGTTTGCATACATATTCGTCAAGTGACACGAGATTTTTATAGTACTTCCTAAACTTCTGGCCTGCGCGACCCATATTTTAACTGGTTTAAAATATAATAAGCTTATTTTATTGTATAGTGCAGCAGTTAACCTTCAATACTGATGTGCTGTTGTAGGTGCGATCTGTTGGGTTTTGATTTAATTCAGGAAAATGCATGTGCATATTGTGTGGCTGCTTGTGTTCCAAGTTACTCCATTTGAAATGCCGTAATGCATCGCCAAGCACTGAAGAAAATATGGCTGACTTAAGGAATGTAGGTACATATTTTGTTGAAACAAAATGAGGATGCAAATTTGCTTTATCCTAATGTAATGGCAAGTAATGCTTATAGGGAAATGTTGAATGTTTTTGAGGCTAAATTTCAGTGGCGGCTCGTGGATAGCAGCAGTGGGGGGGGGGGGGCGCCTTAGTTTCATAATTCCACAAATATCTCAAGTTCTTCAAACCATGTTATCAGGATACACACTTCGAACACTATACGGTGCAATGCATATGCAATCATTTTGATGATGATGATGATGATGATTATTATTATTATTATTATTATTATTATTATTATTATTATTATTATTATTATTATTATTATTATTATTATTATTATTATTATTATTATTATTATTTGCCTGTTCTTGTCCACGATCGAATTATGTTTACGAATAGTTTCACTGTAGTGATCACTTAAACAAGACACGACATACCAAGCATTTCAAAGTCCATGGTACTATTGATATCACCGCTGTGGTGATCAATTTATCTCCTTTCCTAGAAAGGGAGAATAGCGGGCAAGGAAAGCAGTAAAAGGTTTCTGAGATATTACTTCCACATATCCGCGGGTTCTTGTTATATACGTCAGGATAATTAATTTGTCTTTGGAAAGCCCTATTTTCATTTTTCTTGGTCTCCGGTTTTTTCAACGAGAAGTCTGGTGTCGGCCTACCACACTCCTTCAGTTCGACTTCCTTCTCGATAGAAAGAGAAGAAAACGTTAGTTATTTAATATGTTCGACGGTAATCATACTGTACGAAGTGCAAACATAACACCACGCCTACATATAAATCACAACCTTTCTCCTAATTTCACCTTGTCACAGTCACCTCACGAGATCATTCATCAACACAAAGCTAAACATCGCGCTCTCCAGTGAGTATGGCCAACATGAGTCAAGTGCGCGGAGACAGTAGTTACAGTCGTTACTCGTTTCGTTAGTTAATAGTCCTAAAAATTACAAAACTATTTTAAATATATACCGGCACATTTAACTCAGGTAAGTGCCTCAGTAAAATAGTTCCTAGTTTTAGGAGAGAAATGGCACAAACTGACCCCTGTTAAATAGAAATCAAATCACCAATGTTTTGGGTAGGTTGGCTGCAACGATAGGCCGCGGCAGAAACGCGCCGGAATCTGCGTTAGAACAGCACATTTCTACTGTGCCTCTGATTGGCTCCCTCAAGGCCAGTCAAGCTAGACTCTGAGTATTTGGTCCTCTATGAGAGAGCGCCCTCCTGCGCAGGGCCAGCAGCGCATCGGGCCGCAGTACAGTACAACTCGTGCCCTTGATAATAATCTTATAGTAAAATATTTCCCTTGTTAACATTTAAGATCAAAATTCCCGAATTTAATGGAACTCCGTGGGGGGCGCGCGCCTTAGCGCCTCCCAAACGAGCCGCCACTGCTAAATTTATATTTTCTTTCTGTTAGTAGGCTTTAAGTTAAGAGAAAAATTGTCCAGCTCTTAAGTCTTAATTCATTGAATCATGTGTGTAAGGAATAAGTCGATATTTTTATTGACAAGTGTCTTAATGTGATGATACAATGTTTTTTAAATGAGAAAAAACCAAATCTAGCCGTGAAAGTTCAAGCAACACTGCTAAAGCTAAAAAAGTAATGCATAAATGAAAGATCAGGCCCTTTCACAGCAGTCCATTTCACATCTTCATTATATGTCCAATTTCAGCCTTTAAACAATACCCTGTTAAGTAATTCTTCATTCGTTTATCCAGAACAGCGTTACCAACTTTGAAGTTAATATCTTGATAACACTTTCTTTCTAGACGTAATTTCTTTATCCATTTCCGTATATGCTTTTCCATTGATATTTAAATTTAGTGCGAATTTCCAGGTCACGCCACTTGCGAATTGTCTCCCGTTTTAACAAGGCTAAATCCGGAAGTGTCGCGTATTGTTTCTATTGTATTTGCCTATACTTGCTGATGTGCTAATGAGGTAAGACCAATTGTACTTAATACCTTTATAAGCCACCATCTGAGAATTATACTGATTATTCTAATACAGTAAGCTGGAAATGCACAGTTCGAGTGAAAGCATATGCATGTCAACATTCTGAGCTACTTGGAGATACTTTACACCAGCATGAAAGTGGAGCAAAGTAACCCAAGCATTTTAAAATAAGTGTATTTTAATTATATGAACTATGTTATGTATGGTATTAACATATGATCAAACACACTACTCAGATATGTAATTCTGTTGTGTTGTAGACGAACTATGCCGAGAAAATTCGTCAGAAATCCTGGGAGCAAGCGTTATGCAGACTATTCTCTGGAGAAACTGAATGAATGTCTGACAACCATTCGGGATGGAATAATGTTGACCAGGGCCGCATAAGCACATTTTGGTATACCTAGACGAACTATTATTAATAAGATAAAAGGACATTACTCTTCTATTCCTGGAAAACCACCAATTTTTCGCGAAAACGAAGAGAACATATTTTCAGACTGTGTTGTTGCTATGAGTGAGCTCGGATTTCTTATTGATGAATTTGAAGTGCGGTGCATTATCAGTGCTTATCTGGATAGGATTGGAAGGAAAGTCAAACAATTTAAAAACAACCTACCAGGAAAAGAGTGGGTGAGAAGATTTTTAAAGAGAAATCCAGAACTCACTGTACGATTTGCTGCAAATATAAAGAGATCTAGGGCATCAATAAACAAAGAAACTCTCCAAGAATATGTACTGGTAGGTAATATGATGGGCACACTGGAGGGGGTACCTCCGCAAAATACATGCAATTATGATGAAAGTAACCTCACAGACAAGCCAGCTTCCAAAAGAGTTATAACTAAAAGAGATGCGAAGTACCTGGAAAATATTCGTAATGCGTCGAAGGCAAGTGTGTCTGTCATGATTTGTGGCTCAGCTGTTGGTGAACTCCTTCCCCCATATGTGGTTTACCGATTACAGAATATGTGGACAACTTGGTGTGAAGGAGGTCCAATAGCGATACAGATACAATAATTATAAATCTGGATGGTTTACAGCAGACATTTTCACTGGCTGGTTTCAAAGTCTTATGCTCCCAAGATTAAAGAAACTTGTAGGGAAGAAAGTACTTATAGGGGACAACTTGTCGTCCCATATTACACCAATAGTCTTACAGTTGTGCAGAGAGAATGATATTCAGTTTGTTTGCTTACCGGCAAACAGTGCCCACGTAACACAGCCGCTGGATGTCGCCTTCTTCCGGCCAATGAAAGCTGCATGGAGGAAGATTTTGGGTCAGTACCAGTGCCGTATACTTCGGTCCGTCAGATCGCCACTACTTACTATTAACCATGCGTTACTCATCGTATATACTTCCTCATCTCATACTTCTGACTTAATCATATAGATAACAGAGTGCTGGTATTTCACTCCCGTTTCCTTCTACATCCTTGTAGGAAGACACTGCAGGGCTGCTGTTATAGGAGCAATATAGTTTTATTTCTAAAGGTACAACTGCTAAACTGAAATGCAATCTTTCAGGCTCTCTTTTGTTGTTTGGAATCGAAGCCGTGATCAGGGTTCAGACACCACTACTGATCTCCCGAGGAAGCTAATAAACCAGTGAACGATGGGTACAACCGCTGTAAAATTGTATTTAATAATAATAATAATAATAATAATAATAATAATAATAATAATAATAATAATAATAATAATAATATAATAATAGTGCGTGGCACCTGTGTATGGTTGGTGGTGTCTTAATGAGGATAAAATGAATGGCGAAGACGTCATAAACACCCAGTCCCAAAGCTAGGGGATTTAACAGTATCAGAGGGTTGATTCTGAAAATTGATCCGGGGCCATCGGACCAAAGGCAAGCATTCTATCCATTTAGCCACAAAGCCGGACTTTAATTTGCGAAAACTTCGGCTATCACCTCCACTGATCAGGTGATCAGGGGTTGAGTATTGGCAGCAGCAGAGGCCAGGGCAGTAGCTTGTGAAGCAGATTTCACAATACAACAGGCTACTCCGTTGACTATTGGCTGCGGCTCAAAACGCTGAAGGCTTGACGTTCAGTAAACCTACCAACGAAAAGGGGTAACCTAAGTCTACTAGTAGCCCACGTCTTGACCCCAGCATAAGCCACTGATCACTCAATCAATCAACCAATTGATCGATCACCTGGGTGGGTGCAGTAGAATAACACCCACGATATCTCCTGCCTGTCAATTTTTTTTTTTTTGCTAGTTGCTTTACGTCGCACCGACACAGATAGGTCTTTTGGCGACGATGGTACAGGAAAGGGCTAGGAGTGGGAAGGAAGCGGGCGTGGCCTTAATTAAGGTACAGCCCCAGCATTTGCCTAGTGTGAAAATGGGAAACCACGGAAAACCATTTTCAGGGCTGCCGACAGTAGGATTCGAACCTACTATCTCCCGAATACTGGATACTGGTCGCACTTAAGCGACTGCAGCTATCGAGCTCGGTGCCTGTCAATCAATCACCACTGATCTGCATTTAGGGTAGTCGTCCAGGTGGCCAATTCTCTAGCCTTTTTCTTCAACAATTGCATAGAATTTGGAAAAATATTGAACTTCCCCCTTGGTAAATTATTCCAATCCCTAACTCCTCTTCCTATAAACGAATATTTGCCCCAGTTTCCCCTTGAATTCCAACTTTATCTTCATACTTTCCTACTCTTAAAACACCACTCAAGCTTATTCGTCTACTTATATCATTCCACGCGAACTCACCACTGACAGCTCGAAACATACCACATAGTCGATCGAGCATCTCGCCTCCTTACTCCCAAGTCTTCCCAGCCCAAAGTTTGTACATTTCTCGTTCTCGTATCAAGTAGTCCTGATGAGGATCCCATACACAGGGGTCTTACCAGTGACTTATACGCCCTCTCCTTTGCATCCTTACTACAGCCCCTAAATACCCTCATAAACGTGTGGAGAAATCTATAACCTTTCTTGACAACCTCCTTAATATGATTTCTGCAATATACCTTGCCCTGTACTATTCCTTAGTATCTAGTGGCAAACAATCAGCAGTAACAACGTTAATATTACGGGAATTAATTCCAGAAGACCAGATATGAATGCTAGCCGAGATGTGATGTTTACCATGTAAGTTATTTCTCCTCTACCAGACGTAAAGTTTATGGGAGAGCTTTAATATACTTCAACTTGCCTTGTGGGTGGGGGCAGTAGAATAACACCCACGATATATCACGCCTGTCGTAAGAGTCGAATAAAAGGGGCCCCAGGGACTTTTAACTTGGGAGCGTGGATTGGCGACCATGGGGTCTTTAGCTGAGCCCTGGCATTGCTTGTGCCAGACTCCTCACTTTCATCTGTCCTACCCCACCTCAGTTGATCAACTCTTGTTCATGTCAGACCCCGACGGTATTAGGTCACGAGGCCTAGGGAGTCTTTCATTTTCATGCCCGTATTGGACTTCGGCTTTCTTTGGCCGATACCTGCATTTCTCTAATTGTCGGATCTCCTCTACGCCCCCCCCCCCGACATTTGATTAGTGTTATCGGAGGATGATTACCCAGTTGTACGTCCTTTTAAAACAATATTCAGCACCACCACCAGCGCTGTGACAAGAATGGTGTGGCACCACATTATCTATGCGGCCCGTTCTTAATGTTATAAGTGGTGGCCGCAATGATATCCTAATCTGAAGGGGGTATGCGAAGTAGCTCCTTTGGGAAGAGCTTTCGCATACTGGCCATCCGCATGGTCGTTTGCAAGACCACTTTTTATTTATTTATTCTCCCTCGACCACGCGTCAAAATTTTTATTTTATTTTATCTTCTCCATTTTCTACCTTGAAAGCCTTGCAGGTGGCCATGGACCGGGGGTGACAGTGGCTCTTGAGTGGCAGTGGTCTAGCGCCGGGTATGTCTTGGTATGACCGCGACAGGGTAACCAGTGCCGAAAGGAGATATGGGATTGCCTGGTGGGTTTAGGGAGGTTTCTCATAACTTCTCCTTTACGGAGGGGTGGAAGTAGCTGGTAGAAGACTAGCCTTTGCACCGCAAGTTATTCTGTACTCGTGTACTAGGCTATGTTCCTGCGTTAGTACTCGCTTGTCGGTCATTTGTCCAAACAGGGAGGTCACCACGGGCTGTGAGGCGGGACGTATTCTCACGCCACCCCCCTCCCCACCACAAAAAGACACATACTAACACAGCTCTATTCTCTTTATCTCACCTAGGAAAAGGCAAACCTTGTCGAGCTGGGCTGAGCGATGACCGTCCGACCAGGCCTCCAGTGATTTCCATCTCTTCAGATCGTTGATGAAGCACGAGCATGAACGACATGACGTGGCTGGAAAAACTGGAAGCAGATTTCTGTCTTAACCAACATCGATGTCTTGATGCAGAGGAACAAGTGCTTGGGTAAGAATAGTGAGTATGTTGAATAGCAATGTGTACTACTATGTATTCTCTTATCTTCCTGTAAAATAAAGTTTCTCCGTGCAAGACCTTGTTTCCTTATTCTTTTAAAGGTACATTGTACTTATAATACATGGTGCACGTCATCGTTGAAGGGTCTGCCTTACAAAGGCTACACCACTCTTAGTAATAAGCCATACAAAATACACCCTGGGGTGTACAAAATTCCCTGTACTTGCGGCAAGGTATACATTGGCCAAACATTCTGGTTCCATTGGTACTCGTATCAAGGAACACCAACGTAATATTCGTCTCAACCAGCCAGACAAATCAGCAATGTCGCGTTCCAAGATGTTCGACTAATACTAACATGTTTTCATTCCTTCCTTGAAGGGGGAGGTGAGCCTCTTAGACGGTGACGCCGTCTCTCAGACCAGGAGATGCTTGGAGAAAGTGATAGGGGTAGGCGTTCGTTGCCTATACTAGGAACTGTCTCGGCATTCACCTTAGTGCAGGAGAATGGAAAAACCACGAAAAACAATTTTCAAGACAGCCGAAGGTGAGGACCAGCCCCTCTCCGTTTCCCGAATACAGAGGAGTAGAGCAATGGTCATCCTTCCTCTGCTCGGTTGGTCGGTCAGAGTGCAGCGCTGTTGGAGCACGAACCAGCCGTGAGCACTTGTAGGCCCAGACTCACCCTGTATCCGCCGACCCGATGTTCGAGCTCTTACCCACACTAAACACTACAGGTCTGGGATTATATGGGAAACTGTGTAAATATGTATTTCAACAGGGACACTCTTTGTCACTTAAGTAATACGTGGTTGCCAGCCATTAAGGAGTTATATACTGTAGGTGTCCTTTCACTATTATTATTTCTTTCCGATTTTCTTTTCCAAATTCGTATTCTTTTCATCACGAGACGGTTCGCACTGCGCACAGGGAGCCATCTAGTGGCGAACGAGAGTACCACTTACTATAGACAACGGTAAAGTTCAAGTCATTCAAACCTTCATTCATTTTTAGAGGTCTTACTCGTGAATAGACGAGATTATCTTTTGAAGACGCAGAGCAAAATTCTTTCTGAAAAACAATAACAAAAGCTTATTATCGTATCTACATACAAACTATTATTATTTATGTAATGTCAACATCATTCATTGTGCAAAATTTGAATCACCAGTATACTGTATTTCAAGGAAAGTGTGTGTTTGGTAGTTACACTAATGCCTGTATTTCATGTACATCATCCTTTAATTGGTCAGTTTCATTTGTAAATGGTCTGAAGGAATGCAGTTTATCAAGTTTCTATTGACTCAAGGGGAAGTATAACTGGGCAACCATCCTAAGCAAAATTTGGAACGTTCCAACAATGCTTAGAATGAATGTATTGACAAGCACCTTAAAGGGCTTGAAAATGAAAGACTCCCCAGGCCTCGGAAACCTAACACCGTCGGAACAAAAAAGAACAACAGGGACCAAGGGAGGTCGGATAAGAAATATGAACGTGAGTAGCCGGACACAAATAACTCAAAGCAACATCAGGCTCTAAAATGCTACAAAAATGAAAGCCTCTGGGACCCCTTTAATATCCTTTTACGGCAGGCTAGAGATACCGTGGGTGTATTCTACCGTCCTCACCTACAGGGGGAAGTAACATATATTATTGCTATTAGTATTCCTGTCCTACTACTAAATTCATTAGTCAGCCCGTACCGTAGATAGGTCTAGTTTACGGCTGAATATCCTTCCTTACGCCAACGCTGTGTGGTGGAAAGTCATCAGTATTACGTGTTTTTGGTGGTGAATGGTAGTGTGATGTGTTTAGTGTGTATGTGTTGCTTAACATCCTTGCAGAAATGGGAGTCGATGAGAAACTGTTGGTGATAATAAGAGCAACACTAACTAATACCAAATCAAAAGTAAAATTCCAAGGATGTCTCTCTGAACCCTTTGAGATCAAGACAGGTGTTCGACAGGGAGATGGGCTGTCACCTCTTTTGCTTCAACTGCGTACTTGAGAAGGTAATACAGGTGTGGCGAAAGACGTTAAAGAATGAAACCTTTACAAACCCGTAAGGACTGGTACAAAGAAAAACGGAGTGGAAATAGATTGCTTAGCGTTCGCTGATTATATAGCCCTGATTACAGAAAATTTCGAAAGTGCAACAGAACAGATCAATGTGTTGAAGGAAGTAGCAGAACAAAAAGGTAACAAATTTCCTTTCAAAAGACAGAAGTAATGTCGAATATCAAATATGATACTGCACAACTAAACACCAAGTATGGAACGATAAACCGTGTTTGTAAATTTAAATACCTTGGGGAATGGATTAGCAAAATGGACTTGACAAAGAGGCCAGAGCAGCAAGAATCAAGAAAATGGAAGTCACTTTTCAAACCACCCGCAACTTTTACAACAACAAGTGCTTTCCCCTAAACATACAAATTCGTCACTACAACACTGTCATCACACCAGTATCGCCGTATGCATCTGAAACGTATCTTCAGTATATTTGATTTAAAACCAAAAAAGGCAATGCCATGGTACGTTAATGTCAAGAAAGATCTTAAAGAACTGGGCCTACAAGCAGAAGATGCACAAGACCGAAAACTTTTCAGAGCAGCCATCAGGACTTTTGGGACTTTCCGGGATGAAAAACGGGAAACTGGTGCTATGTGGACAGAAGAACGTCGTGCTTAAACACAGTGAGCTAATGAAGACGATGTGGATCGAGCGAAAAATGAACAAATGCCAGAATATAAAGTGAGGCTTATCGTGGTCCCTAGTTGGCCGATTAGCGAAGTTGAATGAAAGAATGAATGAATGAATGAATAATAATAATAATAATAATAATAATAATAATAATAATAATAATAATAATAATAATAATAATAATAATAATAATAATAATAATAATAATAATAATAATTCGAAGTTCAAAAAGACCTTCAAGAAATAGGAATCACACTCGAAGACATCCAGAAACGTGCTCCTCTCCAGAAAAAAACTCCAGGGATACAAGAGTTTCCAAGAAAGGCCAAAGTTGAAAACAGGCAAGAAGTGGACTGATGAAAGAAAGGAGGCTCACAGAACGAGAATGTGTGAGTAGTGGGGAAGAATTAAAGCTCAAGGATGCAAACGGTTGAAATAACATGGTCCACAGCAGGCCGAAACGAATAAAGAATAATAATAATAATAATAATAATAATAATAATAATAATAATAATAATAATAATAATAATAATAATAATAATAATAATAATAACACCAGCGGTTCCCCGGCTATTTAAACTGTGCGCCTTCTCTACGGCCATCTATGCCAACGGACTTGAACTTGTAAACTTCCAAAGAATTTCGTCTTCTACAGTTAGATGGCTCTAACATCGATTTGATAGCTCACTCTCACGCTCCATAAACAAACCTAGAACTTGGGAAATTTATTTTATGTTATTGGTAACCTTTTTCTGAAGAGTGTTTTTTTAATGTACCGAAGTTGTCAACACTTCAGCTGGTTCCTCCTCTACTGTAATCTAAATATCAGATGCTTGTAAATATGTTCTCTAGCCAATCAAAACCGGGGTTGCGTACAAGAATCCAGCCTATCAGCAAAGTGTGGTTCAATTTAATCGGGAAGCTTCCCCTTACAGAACGACATAAGCAGGGCACTTTAGGGATGTCTTGTCTGAATTGCTCCAGTGCCTGGGATTGTGATTTGACGGAGGCCCAGGAGGCAGGGGCGCGGCCTGCTTGAAGAATATCCAGCGATACGAGGTAATGGCAGAATTTTCCTAAACATATGATAGCGCCTGTGGGTAGTTTGAGGGGAAGGTTTTAGCCCTTTTTAATGTAATTTTGTAAACTGGTGGTTTAATTGTAGGATTTTAAGCGAAGTATGAGGACTCTTCCTACTGGGAAATATGTAATGTAAGGGAAAGAAGAGTGGTGACCCTCTGCCGTCTCCCGTTCAACCTTGCAATTGGGTGACTAAAGTTTTCAAACTCTAAATCTTGTAAATTGCCTCTTGGCTTTATAGGTTCCTCCTTTAGTCACCCTCTTATAGTAATGGGATTAACCTCTGTATCTTTGGGCCATAATCCCACTTAGGTTTTTAGTAATTTCTATAAGGAGTGTTGGAGTTTCGTCTCCTTGCCTTTTGTTAAAGGCTGGTTATGTGCAACCTTTTCTCTTTTACCCTTAAGGCCATGTAGTATGGGTAATTATGCCCATGTTCATTCTGTATTATCCATAAGGCAACTGTTTTTCGTTGCAGCTCAAAATGCTAAAAAGGCTTGTCATTCACTCAAACAACCATCGCAATGGGGTAACCTAAGTCTAGTGGCAGCCCACGTCTTGGACTCAACTGGTCAGTACAAAGAGACTGAAGCTGGAATTCATAGTGCAGTGATGCAAAAGCAACACTTTCCCCAGCTCTTGAGTCAGTTGATGGGTGCGATATCTCCACACGCAGAAGAAAATCTAAAATCCGGCTTCCGGAAATATGGCAGTCATCCTTGTGATGCTAATGAACTATTAGAGCGTCTTCCTGGCAAGGGTTGTGAAACAGACGGTAGTATCGAAAATATCTTCAGAGAGTTTTTGACCGAAAAGAGAAGTAGCATAGTAAATGGCAACACCCAAAGAAAAAGAAGGAAAGTAGATATTCCAGCCGGGGAGAGTATTGCTCATGAGATCTGCGCAGAAGATTTGGCTGATGCAGGCCCTTCAAAACCAAGTTCCCATAAAGCAATAAACAACATAAGCAACAATGCCAGATACAAGAGAAGGGTCTCCCATTTAAGCGCAACAGAATCTGAATCAGAAAAAAAATGCACTTTCGCTTCAAGACTCAAGAAGTGGAGGAAAGTGGCAACCTATCAGGAAAAAGAAAGGCGAGTTTGTTACTTTCAGGTATGAAGACGACTTCTTTCCTGGTAAAATAGTTTCTTTTACTTCATCTGCTGTGGTAATATCATCAATGGAACAATCTGCAAGAGCATGGAAGTGGCCAAAAACTGTTGACACTATGGAGTACAGTTGGGAGGACATTTTGGGTGCCATCAAACTACCAAAGCCAATTAATAATTGTCGATATTTTTCAGTTACCGAGCTGCTACACATTTGGACATAGCAAGGGTTTGTTTCTGGTGTGTTTTGATTTTGTGTTGGTGAGTAGTGAGATAAGAAACTGAAAAGTGTTCAGAAACAATTTTTTTAAATGTTTAAATTCCAAATTTCTATTTGTCTAATCACTGTAATAAAAATATTTTATAATGCTAACTTACTACTATGGTGCAAAGTAACATTTAAATGCGCTAACTATGCTCCATTGCCATGTCCTGCCTCATTTTCCATGTTTATCAGTAAGTGGTGCAAGGATCCTCCCCTTATGAGGATACATTGCACCAATTTTTAATTTTCCACAGTGATGACAATTTTTAGCCTACAACTTATGTAAATTAAGTAACTTGATTAAAAGGCTTTCATGCATGTGTGTACAAAACATTACAGGTAATATCTTTAATACATTAAGTTATATACCGTTAAACCTTAAAAGGGACAGTAAGATGGTACGAAGTATATATGGAAATTGAACAACATTGACCAAAATCGGGAGAATGAAGCTCAATCTAAGGTAGAAGGGGTCCAGATACGACAAAAAGTAATAGGACCAAAGTTGTAGATCTCGTCATTTTAGGATCCAAAAGTGCAATCGGTTTCTCGTTAGCAATTACCGTTTAGCCACAAAATAGCTCGAAACGAAAGTATGCATCGTCATTAAATTCGGCTTAATATTTCGATGTTTTTACGGGGTAAAAGATTGAATATTTGAACTTCTTGCAATTTCTCTGTCAGTTACAGGCTAAGAACTAGGACTTTGCCAAATTTTAATTTTCTAGGGCACTGCAATGTGGCGCCCGCCATTTTGTTTGGGGGGATGCAAAAATAAAAAAAAAAACTTTTTGGAATTTTCCCCTAGGTTCCAGGCTAATAGCTGCCAAATTTCATGTTCCTAGCTCATGCGGAAGTGGGTAAACATTAATGTCAGTGAGTGAGCCATGGCGTTATATATATATGATATGTATGACAATAAATTTTGTCAAAACCCTGCGGTCTGAGTTCTGAATCGTTATTTATCTTATATAAACATGAACAACGTTTTAGAACTGATGCATAAATATTATCAAATACAGTTCCTTGCTATATTACATAAAACAAAGCATCAAAAATAAACAAATTCTATACCGCGTAATCGTGCAAATGTTTCAGTAAAAAGAAACCAACAAACATTCAAGATCAGCCTCCTTTTCAATATTACAGCACTGTTGTTTATGTCCTATTTGGCTATGATGATGTTATTTTGCAGCATCAACGAACCCAAAAACCATGTTCCATGTATAAGGAACTGAGGCCAAACAAAATACCGTACCATATCACGCTCAAGTCACGAATATCATTAATACTGTACCACCATACCTGGCCTCTAGTCATGACACACTTTGTTATTAGTATGACGTATGTAATCCAAGAGTTTTAAGACATAAATCACTGCTTTACTTCATAAACTTAAATAAGTTTTACGGCTAACTTAGTCTTATCTTGGAGAATATTGTTTATAAAAGCATTATTTATTAGTTTACTCGGCTGGGTTCTTGTACCGTATCACAAACAGTATATTTGACAGCAAACAAGATGTAAACATACATCATGAATTGCACGATGAAAGCCAGACAATGAAGGAATTGATAACATGAATAATGATGTGATAAAAATGTTAGCATGTAAATGTCTCGCTCACGAGACCGCATACCAGAAATCTTTACTAGCAAATGTGCCCGAGCTTCGCAACGGTATCCTACACTGTATACGGATTTCTGCACAAATTATTGGCAGGCCTTCTTTCCTACTGCCATTCATAATTGAGTTCCGGAGTTTCTACTACAGCGGCAGGCTCACTTGCCTACTGCCATTCGCAATCAAGTTGGGGTGTTTTCATTACAATGGCAGCCCCCTTTCCTACTTGCAGACACATTCCAGTTGAGGAGATTTCACTATAATGACAAGAACCTTCCCTACTGCCAGTCAAAATTGTGTTGTGGAGTTAACATTATAATGACAGGCCCCTTTTCCTAATGCCAGTCACAATTGAGTTAGGAAGATTTTATTATAATGGCAGGCGCACTTGCCTACTGCCTGTCACAATATAAGGTCAGCAATTTTGATTATAATGCCAGGCCTGCTTGCATACTGCCAGTCACAATCGAATTGGGGAGTTTTCAAAAAAATTACATGCGCCCTTCTACCAGTCAAATCAAGAAGGGAATATTTCATTACACTTTCAGGCTTATTTACTAATGCCAGTTACAGTGGAGTTGGGAAGTTTCAGTAATAATGGCATGCCCCTTTCCTACAGTCAGTCACAGTCAATGTGGGGAGGTTTGATTACATTGCAGACGCCTCTCCTACTGAAAGTCGCAATCAATTTGTAGAGTTTTAATTATAATGGCAGGCGCCCCCACTCTCCCTTTCCAAGTCGCCACAAATCGACTTCATTGCAACTTATACACACAGATATACCAAAGTATATGCACACCTGTTATTTCAGACCTTCATTTCGAGATTAGTGCTAAACAGTACATCATATCGACACACTGACTGCGCAGTAAGAAGCCCGTTTTAGTGATCTACATGGTTGGCCCTATGACATTTTCTCCTATCTCCTCTATTTATGGGGTAGATTGAGTTAGAAACTTTGAATAGGGTGAAATTCGTGTACAGTTTCCACACATTGCTTTATTTTTCGGAAACTTAGGTGGCAGCTGGAATCATCAAATATGGCTTGCATTTCCCACGCATTATGCCAATGTTCATGCCGAATATGATGATTCTATCTTTATCATAAGTGTGTCAAACTATAAAATATACATACAAAAGGTACAAAATTTACTTACAATCGAGAAATGCAGTTCTATCTAACATATAAGAGATAGAAAAAAGAAAACCAAACCCCATAGCGCAACAATCCCGAAGGGCCATGGTCTACCAAGCATCCACTGCTCAGCCGAAGGCCTGCAGATTATGAAGTGTTGTGTGGTCAGCACGACAAACCAGTTTTGCTGTTATTCTTGACTTCCTAGACCGGGGCTGCCGTTTCGCCGTCAGACAGCTCCTCAATTATAAGCATGCATTCTGAATAGATCTCGAATCAGCCCACAGCTCCACGTAAAAATCCCTGACTGGGCTGGGAATCAAATCCAGGGCCTTCGGGTAAGAGGCAGGCACGCTAGCCCTACACCGTGGGGAGATAGAGATACGACAAAAAGTCATAGGACCTAAGTTGTAGATCACTCCAAATCGAGCAACGATTGTGTTATCCGCTTTGTGATACGACTTACCGTTTAACATCCAAACACCTCGAAACAAAGGTCTGCACCATCGTTAAAATTGCCTCCATATTTTCAAATTGAGTATTTGAACTTCTTGGAATTATTTCGGTCAGTTACAGGCTAAAAATTTTGACATCCATTCTTATTCATCCGAGGCAAATGTGAGATATTAGTGACAATCTTACTTTTACACTATAGAGCCATTAATCGTATGTACAACCCCCAACCTGGAGGTCCAGAGACTTTTCTGTCAGGGTTGCTACTCCTTAGCCGAGTGTTTACAGTTTTAAGGCGCCAGGTACTCGCCCTCGCCCCTTCCTACTGTCAGTCATAGTCAATGTGTGGAGGTTTGATTACATTGCAGACGCCACTCCTAATGAAAGTCGCTATCGATTTGTAGAGTTTTAATTGTAATGGCAGGAACCCCCCACTCTCCCTTTCTACCATAGATTGCTACAAAATGGATTTCAACCAAGATCGAGTATTGTGAGAGATAAGTCTGTATATTTAATTGCTGATCAAGACAAATTATTAAATTACTGTAAGCAATACTTCGATTTCTTGCTGAATTATAATGATCCAGAAACCTGTATTGGTAAGCCATCTAGTTCCCCATGAGAAGAACAAATACCAGAGCCATCATATAAAGAGATATTACAAAGTATTATACGGTACATTTACAAAACAATAAAGCTTCAGGTAGTGACAACATTCCTGCTGAGCTTATTAAACATGGTGGAGAAAGATTAGACAAATCCATATATATAAACTTGTCCTGATTGACTGACTGACTAACTGACTGACTGACTGACTGACTGACTGACTGACTGACTGACTGACTGATTCATCATCGCCGAGCCGAAACTACTGGACATAGAGAAATGAAATTTTGGGGATACATTCATATTAACATGTAGGTGCTCGCTAAGGGAGGATTTTTGGATATTCCATCGCTAAGAGGGTGAAAAGTGGGGTTAATTTTTAAAATGAGAGTATCTATATCTCAAAAACTTAAAGGTTTAGAGTAATAAAAATTGGTATTTGGTATCTCCTTTAAAAATAAAGAAACACGTATTGTTTTGTTTTCGGAAAATCCCATGAAGGGGGTGAAAAGGGGGAAAATGGGTTGAACACCTTTTATGAGGAGACTTATATCTCAAAAACTGAAGATGTTATAGTCATAAAAATTTAAATTTGGAACCTCCTTTAAAAATAAAGAAACGCGTATTTTTTGTTTTTGGAAAATCCAAATAATGGGGGTGAAAAGGGGTATGAATTTTTAAAATGAGTGTATCTATATCTTGAAACTGTAAAAGTTTTCAGACGTAGAAATTGGTATTTAGAATCCCCTTTCAAAATAAAGAAACATATATTTTTGTTTTCGGAAAATCCCAATAGGAGCGTGAAAGGGAGTGAAAAATGGGTTGAATGCCTTTAATGAGGATACTTATATCTCAGAAACTGAAGATAATACAGACCTGAAAAAAGGTATTTGGGATCTCCTTTAAAAATAAAGAAACGTATACTTTTTGTTTTTTGAAAATCCAAATAGTAGAGGGTCGAAAGGGGAGTGAATTTTTAAAATGAGTGTATCAATATCCCAAAACTTTAAAAGTTTACAGATGTAAAAATTGGCACTTAGAATCTCCTTTCAAAATAAAGAAACACGTATTTTTTGTTTTCGGATAATCCCATGAAAGGAGGTGAAAAGGTGGGGGGAAAGGGGTTGAACACCTTTTATGGGGAAACATATCTCAAAAACTGAAGACGTTACAGTCATGAAAATTTAAATTTGGAACCTCCTTCAAAAATAAAGAAACATATTTTTTTGTTTCTGGAAAATCCAAATAATAGGGGGTGAAAAGGTGGGTGAATTTTTAAATGAGTGTATCTATATCTCGAAACTGTAAAAGTTTACAGATGTAAAAATTGATATTTAGAATCTCCTTTAAAAATAAAAGAACACGTATTGTTTTGTTTTCTGTAAATCCCAATAGGAGGGGTGAAAAGTGTGAATAACGAGTTGAATGTCTTTAATGAGGATACTTAAATCTCAGAAACTGAAGATATTACAGACCAGACAGTTAATATATGGAATCTAACATTTATTTTTTTGGTTTTGGAAAATCTAATTATTGGGGGTTAAACAGGACTGACAAGTTGGGGTGAATTTTTAGGAAGACTACATCTACAGCATATCTCAGAAACGTAAAATGTTACAGATGTAAAAACTGGTATATGGAATCTCCTGTTAAAGTAAAGAAACAGGTATTCTCGGAAAATCCAATGAAGGGTGGGGGGGGGGTGAAAAATTGAAAAGTTAATTTAATTGTATGAGGATACTTACATCTAATAAAAACTAACGTTGTAACAGACGTGAAAATTGGTATTTAGACCTTCTTTATAAATAAAACGACGCGTTTGGGGGGGGGGGGGCGGGAATCATCTTTGGGGGCGGGTATGAAAAGGAGCGGAATTCGTTTCATTAGGACACATATCTCAAAAACTGAAGACAATTGGTATTTAGAAGATCCTTTATTGTTAAAGAAACAAATATTTTTTGCCGGAAAATTCACTTAAGGGGGGGAGTGTGAAAGTAAGTGAAAAAAGTGAATTATTTTTGTGGGAATACTTATATCTCAAAACGGAAGGTAACACACGTGAACATTGGTATTTGGAATCTCCTTTAAACATAAATAAACACGCCTTCTTTGGGGGGGGGGGCTTAACCGCGGTGGGGTGAATACGGAGGTGAGACCTATTGATTTTACTGGTCCTAATGTACTTATAAGCAGCCTCCGTGGCTCAGGCGGCAGCGCGCTGGCCTCTCACCGCTGGGTTTCGTGGTTCAAATCCCGGTCACTGCATGTGAGATTTTTGCTGGACAAAGCGGAGGCGGGACAGGTTTTTCTCTGGGTACTCCGGTTTTCCCCGTCATCATTCATTCCAGCAACACTCTCCAATATCATTTCATTTCATTTGTCATTCATTAATCATTGCCCCAGGCTTCGGCAGCCGACACAATTCCTATCCTCACCACTAGCTTATTCATTCCATTCCTGACCCAGTTGAATGACTGGAAACAAGTTGTGGATTTTCAATGTACTTATTCTGATCATAAACCGATCATTTTAAATCTTTCCTGGGTTCGTATTCAAGAGCCATTTTTCCTTTGGAGAACCACCTTAGATTAGGTACAGTAGATTCTTCAGGCATATAAATAAATATTTAAACACATTTGAAATGTACGTTAGGTATAAGATTGACCGTGCAATTGTTCACCTCTATAATAATGTCAATAATACACGGAAGTATGTCATTCGTATTGCCAGAAGTCCTGCGCACTTGCCTACAGGCGACAATGGTGCTGGTCATACTGTCATCAATGACAATGGCAGCAGATGTAATTTACCGCCAAGTAGAGGTCTTGCATCTTGCTGTGGGGTCCAGAACATCAATAATAATAATAATAATAATAATAATAATAATAATAATAATAATAATAATAATAATAATAATAATAATAATAATATTCTGGACCGTCGTCAAAATGTGCGGACCGTGGTGGAAACGGATCCTGGACGGGTAATGACTACGATTGCAGTCCGGCCGCCGGTTCAGTGCCGCCAAGGCACCCTAGACGACATCACGCCGGATATCCTCAAGAATTTGATCCACATTAAAAATGCTTGTAGGAAAACATGGCAAAGATTTAGGGACCCAACTGACCGGGTGGAATACCTGGACCTAGCCCGGGAAGTACGAAATCGATTGCTGGAAAGAAAGATTGAAAAATGGGAGGAACTTTGCCGTAATCTCTCAGAAAACGAGCCAGATCACGAATTTTGGCGGATTCTCTCAGAAAACGAGTTAGATCGCGAAATTCGGGGGATTATATATAAAACTAAGCATTCAATTATAAATTTCATTATAATACCGTAGCGAAGCACGGGTATCTTGCTAGTACATATATAAGATCATTCTAAGGATATGGCACGATGGAAATTAATTTTTTAGACTTAACTATTATCAGGCACCCGAGCTAATTAAGATATAAGCTTTTCAGAAAACCCACCCATACAGTCATTACAATCCGTCAAGATTTTTCAGACCCCAAATTCACAAATAAGCAGCGTACAACAGCATGGTGTACCGCGCCTTCAGTGCTCCAATGTCTAAGATAGACCTCAAAAATGAGTTGAACACCATTCGTAAAATAGCTAAATCTAATTGATACAACAGGTTCTTTATTGAAAAAATAATCAATAAATACAAAATATCGGCCCTCTACCACTTTGAAAAAAGATAAACAACTCCCTTTACAAAATCACCAACATCTTTAAAAAGCACGATGTAAAAGTAGTTTTCAAAACCAGCAATGGGAATGCACAAGTTTTATATAATACCACATCCATAAACAAGTTCAATAGTTTTTCAAAATCAGGAATATACAGGATTATTTGCAACAGTTGTAATTTTTCTTATGTCGGACAGAGCGGGAGGAATTTTAATATAAGGTACTCGGAATACGTCAATGCCCTGAAGTACAATAAATTTTCAGGTGTAGGTCAGCATATGCATGACTATAATCACAAATTCATAGACATAAAACAAGATATGGAAATTCTCAAATTCATCAACAAAGGACACCTTCTTAACATCACTGAAAGCTGCTTCATACATATTGCAACTGTCTAGGGCTCCCGTGCATAGCTAATGATTCAAGTTCCTAAGTCACGGTGGTTGGATGGAATATGTTAGATGAGATCTTCGGAAACAACCCCGGCATCGAAGTCCCATCACCCCTACTTCGTAGTATCCGCGACTAAGCTCGGGAGCAAACGGGTCGATGGTCTGTCCATATAAGTGGGCACTAAATATCTATAAAGTGGGGGATTCTAAATATAAGAGGAATACAACTTCACTACTAAATTAGAAGAATGGTGTTCCATGCTTTCAAATACAATCTTTAATGAAACTTGAGAAAACACACATAAAATTCTCTATGAAAAGATGTGCCGTAGAAATTTACACTGAAAAATATACGTTCGATTTAAGGTCGATAATTTAATGTCTATCAGTCATTTATGAATCGCATTTTGTATCGTATAACCTTATAACAATGAAGAGGCGTCCCTCTTATAATTAATTAACACTCGCCAACACTCATCATATAACTGCACATTAATTAATGAACAAATACACATAATAAAAAGGCAAATTTCGCACTGCACATATTTCTGTATCATGAATTCACGTTTTTCAAATTCGTAGTTCATGGTGTCATGATATCATTGTGATTGATACGTTAAACAAAGCTGTAATAAGCACACTTTGATACTCTTGAAAGTCATATCACAACATTAGCCTATTAAACCCTATCTGAATATTATCTACAAATTATTAAACTGTCGCACATGCTTGTCTCACCAGGTTATTAATAAACACTATTTAACAAGACAATTGCAAACTACGTTGTTTCCTGAGGGACAACATATTCGACAAACAATACCAGAACACAATGTAAAACATGGACAATAACACTATCTGAAAGAGAAACACAGAGAACACTACATTATACATACACACAGGCGTATGAAAGGTATGATCCCTCCATCGTCCATAACAATGATTGTGGCCATCACTGTCGAGTGGTATCGAACCCACGCTCCTCAGATAGTCAGGGTGCAAGTCCTGAAACTCCCTACACCGATTTAATTAATTAAAAGGAAAAATTGAGAGGAATTCATTCATCTCTTGAAATATCGATTCTATCACGACGGTGGTAATCTATGAGTTTGCATGTGAATGTTATATCGTGATCAGTCAGAAAGAACAGCCCGCAAATGTCTCAAGTCGTGGTAAGGCACACTTCCTCCAGCCGTCTCCTTTCTCAGACAAGGAGCCAAAAATCTTCCGCGGCCCTCTCAGCTGGTGGACACTTTCACTGTCATCCCCATAATACAACGGCAGTTTCCATAGTGCTATTATTATTAACATTATTATTATTACGGAAGAATATCTCTATTCCTTCAACCTTCCGGTTTCTATCAGCCTCAATATCATAATCTGGCTTTTATTCAGCCTCATTACCACCATCATCGGTGCGGAATAACACTTGACATTAACATAAATTCACTTGGGGGCTCACATTTATATTTACGATTCAGCCTACCAGACTTCGACACGCAAGCCAATTCCCGTTCACATCCCGATATCTCAGACACATGCACATTTTATATAGAAGAACCTATCCTTCGGAAAATTCAAGTTAACTTTAACACTCGCGTTTTAAGTATCCCACGTTTGCACCCCGTTCTTGTGTCTTCAACATCTTGATCAGTAGCCTTAAACTATAGTTTGGGGGAATTTCCTAAGTTACGTGTGAAGTATAAAATATAATTTAAGAACATTCTGACGATTCATAACAATATATAAATTGTTGGTAGCTGAGAACAATCTAATGAATACCAACCCCTTTCGTTATACTTCACACTGAATGTTCTAGGATCTTATAACTACGTCAAGCATTTGTTTCACAGGGTCAAATAAAATTACAGGTTTTCCAACCAGAGAAGAAAAATTCCCTATAAAATAATAACTAGGAAACTACAATCCCTTTGAAACAGCTTGTAACAGCTACCTATACTATAATTTATTTACATTCATATATTAACTATTTACAATTAAAGTATAAAATGATTTTCGAGTGAAATATTTTGAAGTGTACTTATCACTTCTGCATTGTGATCAGTCTTCCTTAGGCAGGCACATCCATGGAAATTTAAGCTGACATCGCGATGTCTTCAGTAGAGAAGGATTTTGATTTCGTCTGCTTCATGTTCACGTTCATACTGTCCGAATCTTTACCTGGCGTCGGATGGTCTCGAAGTTCCCTTACACGCGGGGATGGGACACAGGCAAACAGCTTGTAGATCCTTCCAGGTTCCGACGATATCACTCGTTCACATATGCAAATGAGGAAATTACTTTTGTTACAGCTATGTTGTTATATGTCACGTGCTACAACTCGATGCGACTAGAATCACTCATAGACTCGAGTGTACTAGCCCTGTAACGAGATTGTCCTGTAGCTCGTTACCTATTCCTCTCATTAACGTATACAGTTATTAACACTTAGCTAGATACTGAAGCATCACACGTTCACCTGACTGTCTCTGGATACACAAAGTTTATCTAGTATGACACTCTGCGTGTTAATGATCTTACATTCGCCTAATTCACGGCATTTACTACAAGTAGGACATGTTACTCACTGTGTTTTTACGGTATTCAACAGACGCTGCCCGTTTAATTATTATTATCACACATAAGTCGCTATCTCCTTTCATCAAGTTTACTTTCCGACTCTATTGTCGTGATGTTAAACGTATTTCTGCGGCACTTTATCTCTGTCTGACCATGCCCTAATTACATCATGTACACATTCATCCGTACACAAATGAACACCGCCGACTTGCCACACGGTTCAATGTAGGCGAATAACACCTGCTTCACTAATCTTATGTAGTTTTACACATGACATTAACTTCACAATGAGTGAATAATTAACAACTCCGTAGCACTTGAATAATTAATTTACGCAGGTCGATAATTAAACCCGTGCCTCATAAATCACTGTGTACAAATATCCGCACACCACACAGTATTACGAATACAATGCATTAAAACTGCACTTAATAAAGACTGCGTATACCACGTAACAAAGACTGCACCAAGAACTGTATAAAAACTGGGTAATGACCTTGTGAAGACTGGATAAAGACTGGTTAACCGGCTTCAAAAGCGATTTCTTTTATGCACGAAGTGAGCTGGCGCTAGTAGAAGGGGCAGGCCACGCCCATTTCTCAAACGTCGGTCCGCTAATACGTGCTTCTCAACGTTGGTTGAGGTATCAAATGATAGCTGAAATATTCTTCTTTCCATTGATCGAATTTCATTCTGATCGCATCGTAGGTTTGATCACAATCTCCAAAGAATCATCAGATATTTTTCTGTAAGTGACACCATACCGTGGGGATTCCTGGCCTTATATCGCGCAGCTAGACCCTTGACATCTGTTCGCAATTTGCTGCACCCTAATAAAATGCATAGTTGATGATGCACTAATTATGTAGAACACATCTTGATATCATAAATCAGCATAAAATTTTCTGATTCAGATGAATCCTTATTCATCAATATGCGTCTCGTATTTCAAAATCTCTTTTATTATTATTATCAATAACAACTGAAGGCTATAGGTTGGCATCAATGGATTTGCAGGGAAACTCACAAAGGATTACTGTATCACGGTTTGACACAACTTGATAAGCGCCTCCCTTTGACCTGGATCTCGGATCATGTGCTGCTTGCCTCTTCTTTTCTCTGTCCCACAGAAAGAGAGCGTTTTTCAAGTACTGGCTCGCGCAAGCCCTGTTTTCTCTAAGGGCGCGCAATGATACCCTAGTCTCGCTATCCAGCAGAGAGCCACTCGTGCCCCCGTATTGGGTAAAACATGCTAATTATGGCACTATTTATCCCAGAATGGCCCGGAAAATGGCATACTATATTCACAGGATATTACAACAGGCTTCTAATGATGTCGTGAACGGTTTCACTATAGATCAATATTTAAACCCGAATCATAATCCTAATACATTTCAGAAAAGCCAAATATCCTATTTGACCTTCTAATTCCCATTTTTAGAAATGCCAAACCAACAAGTCATAATTCAGTTTTTCATAATATTCACAGCAACTTTCCTCAGGAGCCATCTCTTTTCCCACATCCTTTGGCCCCGCCTTAATTACCCTCCCCCTCTTCTTTTCCCTACTTCTCCCCTTGCCCTACCCCTTCCTTTTCCTTTGAATCTCACAACCGTTAGTATGAGGCACACAACAATAGGCCACGCACCACATGCCGCAATGAGAGGTAAGTCCCATATAACCAATACCATTTGACTAACACGCTCTCTCTGTCAATTAATTAATTTTATCTAATTTTATCTATCATTTATTCAGGTTAACTTCATGGACACTGCAATGAATTGTGAATTTATACCAGCCACAAATTGAGAATGTGTCAGTTTTAACCATATCTTCATCTGCCACCCTGACAATGTCCAACAGCATTATTTCAGCATGATTTTAACAACCACTACGGGAACATTTCATTTTATTTACGTTGGTTGATGTGGAAACACCATCTAGCAGTTCTGCATCAGCTGGTAGTTATTTACAGCGGCATCCATTGGCTTGCGTACTGCTAGCACCACTCAATTAGATTTGGTGATTGATGATCTGACTACAGAATCAATATTTACCAATTCCCGTTATCCAATTGAAATTGTAATGATTAACAGTGATGGAAGTAGCAATTCTATGAATATTAATGCAAGAAAGAGTCTGGATGTTGAGCATAATCCAGATGCTAAGAATTTCGAGCCTAATTTATTTTTCAAATTTTACTCTTAGTTCATAGATTTTAATGTCAATTGCGTGTTTGTACATTTGTTTTTTTATGTCAATTGTGTGTTTGTACATTTGTTTAGTTATTATATGTATTACATTAAAGCTAAAGAATGCCAGCCAAGGCCAAAACTAGTCCTAGTTTAGTCATGTAATTCAAATATATTGCATATTATAGTATTGAAAAGGTGGACCATTACAACATTAATTTAATAATTATTATTGTGATCACAATTCAATACGGATCAAAACCATGAAGTTTATATCCTATGATTATGAAGTACAACTTACAAATGTTTGTCGAGTCGAACACGTCTTGACGTATTTCCAACTCTTCCTGAAAATGAAAACCTACTGCCTGTTTTCCAGTCATTGACCAGGTCAGGAATGGAATGAATGAAACAGATATAGGCTATTAGTACGATGGGGTCGCCACTCCCAACTCTTCCTATACGAAGTTAATGTTACTGCGGCGCGACTGATACCGAATAACAGGCAGGTCCCGCTGATGGAAAAATCATAGCTGAGTGCTAACTGACTGCCGGACGTAAGAATGAGTGTACCACACTGACGACTGACTGTAAGACGTAAGGCTATAAACACATTGGCGACTTCATGCTTCACGTAAGACTGTAAACAGACTCCCCTTATGACGTAAGAATGAGTGTACAACTGACTGTAAGATTCTCTCCAAGACTGTCTGTTGATTGCTAGTAGATTGCTTGCTTCACGGCGTCATCGGCTTATTTTGTAAAATTCTCAAACCATACCCCAGAACTAATTTTTGAAGAGGGGATGATGGACTCACACGGTCAATTCTCATTGATATCTCTGATGTCTGTAGCTTAATTAGTCAACTACCGGTAAATATTGTCTATGACTCGAAAAATTGGTGCCATTGCACTGCTGCAAAGAATTATAAAAATTGTTCGTGCACATTTGAATAAACTCGTCAGCATCACTGGTGTTATTTCTCCTAGTGGATTTTTTACCGACTTACCGCCATTCGCCGCTTTCCCTTGGACGAACCCACTTCACTCATTAATACGAGGTAGTTGCACATAATTAATTATCCATGTTATCGTTTAGCACTCAAATTACCAAAAAAATGATTCCTACTTATATAAAGACAAGAGCACTGTGTTTTGTCCTTAATTCACCTCTTAGTAACGAAGGCGAACTAACTGAGATTATTACTTCCGTAGGGCGGTTGAAATTTTTGACGTTATGATTGGTTGAATAATGTCTATGGCCCTTATGACGTCATGCAATTAGGACCAAACCACTTTATCAAGGGGTGTAGGTGTCTCTCTGTAATTTTCTGACTTCTCCTTTCCTCGTTTTTCTTTTAGGTGTGGCCCTTTTGTTCCAATTTCTACTTTCTTGTGGGAACCTTTCAGTTGGCGTTGTCAACAATCGACTCATTAATTTTTATTGGAGGCATTTATGGTTTAAGTCTCTACTCGAAACATGACCATAACCAAAAGCAGGGGATATGCAGGGCATGGGAGGTCTCTTTATGGCCATCCAGTGAAATGCTTGTACTGAATTCACTGTATGCAGTTTTCACATATCCAAATCTGATAAATTGATTAATTTATCCTTGAGCCTATTCACCTTATGGGTGCAATATGTACTACCAATGTAGTTGGTCCGTTATTAGACATTATACATTTTCCAGCTAACTCGTTTCTGGTTGCCAGCATTTCACCCCAGTGTGCTAATTTAGGATCATCAGTTGGTAAATAGCACACCTAATCTCTCATAGTACATTGACACCACCAGTGGCTCCAAGTAGCCTATGCAGTGGCCTCCGCTGGGTTGGTAGATGCAGAGTGGGTTGTTGTCCCATACGCTCTGTACTCTGACTAGCCAACCGAGCAGAGGAAAGTTGGCCACGGCTCTACCATGGCTCCACACCTCTGCATTCGGGAGACGGGCCTGGGGCACAGTGCCGGACTTCACGCCTGGCTCCACCCGTTGGCTGTCCTGAGAATGGTTTTCCGTGGTTTTCCATTCTCCTGCACTAAGACAAATGCCAGGACGGTTCGTAGTATAGGCCACGGCCACCCACCCACTCACCTTCTCCGGACATCTCCTTCACCGTAACAAATCTTCCAGCCTGAGAGACGGCGCTATCATCTAGAAGGCCTGCCTCCCCCTTCAGGGGAGGAATGAAAGCGTTTAGTAGTAGTAGTAGCCTCCACTGTATGCACTTGGTAGGTGTCCTATTTACCATCTGATAAGCCCAAATTGCCACACTAGGGCAAAACGATGGCAACCAGGAATGAATTAGCTGGAAAGTTTATAATGTCCAATAACAGACCAACTATACTGGTATTATAAATTTACTCATATGGGACAAATATTTTAGGTCCCCTATGGGAATCAACATCTATATCATCAGATGGCCAGGCAGGCATCAATTTTTGAAAATGAGACAAAGTGTCTCCTAGTACATTGGCACTGCTGGTGGCTCCAAATAGCCTACACAGTGGCCTCCATGGGATCCTTCGCCATCCAACGGTTTTTCTACACCGTAAGTCAGGCCTATAGGGCATTCCCTATTAAACAAGTGTTCTGACTAGGTGGACAGAAGAAAATCCGAGAGGTGTCACCTCAGGGTGAGCCCTCTGTCAGCAATACCATATCTCGTCAGACTCCAGCAAAATCAGTCTCCATCATGTATTGCTATTCACTTTATTGTCAAGTCCTCACTACAGCAATGACCACCACAACCACCACCACCACTGCCACCACTGACTTCAGTCAATGGGCCGCAGCAGCTTACCACTCGACCGTAATGTCTATTTGCAGCTCCTGACTCCCAGGCCAGATTTCTTCCCATGACACCAACTCTGCTGGGGGATAACACTAGAGCTCAATTCCAATTTAAGAGGTTTCCTCCACAGTCTGCTCCAAGATGCTTTGCTTTGGATCCGGAACCTGCACCATCGACCGACATTACAAGTGCTCTACCACCGTCCATGGACGTCATCAATCAGCCCATTCCTCCCAATTCTAGCACCACTACCACCACCTCCCCACCTCTCCACTCGGACTTTCATCAGTATCCAACACAAGATGCCCCATCAGTCATTCACCGTCAGGAACACATTCATTTCTACTCTCCAACCCTGCCCCCATGTTCCAATCTCCCCATGCCATTTTCTCCATCCTGTTCAGATTTACTATGCACCATGAGGATATAGCAGACATCCGATGAACGACAACTGGAGTCATTATTCACGTTAATGGGGATACCATGGCCACTCAACTCACCACTGAAAAAGGAGTTCACTAACTTGTATCGAGTACAACTACTCTCACTTCAACCAATCAAAACTCTCCCTTCCCCATCATGCTGCCACCTTCTCAGCTGTGTAATACAAGGTGTTGACCTCTCTATTACAGAAGAAACAATAATCTCCAAGCTCCACGTGGAAGGCATCCCGGTCAAGAAGGCATTCAGAATCAAGAACTCCATGGGTTTCACCTATTTGGTGATACTTCTTCTGCCATCGCCCAAGATGTCGACCGTGTCTTGGCCAGTGGAGTCTCCATACATAGAAACCACCAGGACTATGGAATAAACACTTAAGAAACATATATACCTCCCTCATACATTCACACCTTATGTACATGAATATAATATGGGGAAATTGTACACAGGAAGCTGTAATGGAACTAGAAATACTCCAAAAGAGAGCTTTAAAAATGATGTATGGATATGATTTACTAAAACCATCTGTGGAAGCTTTTCAGGAAACAAACATATTATCAGTACAATGCTAGATTAAATACTCTCAAGCTTTATTTATGTTCAGGTATAAAAATAATATGATTTCTATTAATACAAAACTACGATACAGCAAAGATATTCACACCCATAACACAAGATCAGCAAACCAGTTTTACAAAGATTCCACAAACACTACCAAATATGGTGTTAAAAGTATTTCTTATTCAGCAGCCTTTAACAATCTACCTCCAAAATTAAAACAAATCAATAAGGTGTACAGATTTAAAAAAGAAGTACACAGGTACTTCCTTGAACAATATGTTGGAGATTAAATTGATAACCACTGTGTATTTTTCCACCTACGTTTAGTTTATTTTGAATATCTTCTTTTTTACACGTAAAATAATGATATTACAATGTAATGATATTATGATGTAAATCAATATTTGTAAAACATTCCTTGTTATGTGTATACCTTATCTCTTAACTGAAACTGAAAGCTGCCAAGCTGTGATTGTAAAGGGCAGTCCTTCCTTGAGCCACTAGCTCACTGGGACATTCTATAATAAATAAATAAATAAATAAATAAATAAATAAATAAATAAATGAATCAATCAATCAATCTCACTCCCACCTCCACAAGCCATCCGGTGTGAGCGCCGTCTCATCTACAATTATCATACCACCATTCAGTGTACCTCCAAGACTCCTAAATGTGGACATTGCAGTCAAGATCACTCTACACCCGGGTGTCCCACCATACCTCAAGCCCTGCAATGCCGTACCTGTGGAGATAATAACGCAATGTATTCTCACTACTGCCGTTGCCGCCCTGCACCTCCTCAAAATTCACCAGAAATCATAGACCCTCTCAGAACCACTGATCCACGTACATCACCTAGCCATTCGCTTTTTCAATCACCTACAGTCAAGGATCTAATTCGCTTTGTAACCATTTCAGTTTATATATAGATTCATAAAGAACCAACGTTTATAAATATTTTAAGTTAATAACCCAACTGATAAGTTAAAAATTGAGGCTTTTACAAACTTTTAACATACGAATGAAAAAAAACAGCACTGAGGTACCAAACAGTCAATTCAGCACTTAAAAGGTTAACATAGTAGTGATTATAATGACCTTTAGTTCTCAGTCACTTAAAAGCCGCAGTAAATTAAACATTCAATCTTCACTTTCTAACCACCTGTTCTGGCCTAAATTCGCACTTCAACTGTACACCATAAGAAACCCTTGTCTGAATATTCCCAGCCCCCTCAGCTCAAGCAACTGCATCATAGAATAGCATCCTCTCCAGTATTTGTAATCACCGAATGGACTTGCATCCTGTTCAATGTAGGCTTGACAGACACGCCATGTGTATTGCCTATCAACTTCGGAAAGGCACAGAATTAAAGCTGTTATCGACTAATATACTTTCCCAACAATCCTCTACCACCTTCATTCTCTCCACCTACGATACTTTCAAAATGCAACTGCCCACAACTTTCCCCAACCTCTTGAAGCTATTGACCTCTCTCTGCTCACCTACTCTATTGTACAGAACACGCCAACCCCTGCTGCCAATCACCTATTCCCAATCCCAGCCTCTTTCCGTAAACAACATTAAAAATCTACTCAATATTCTGAGACACTGCAGGTATCACGTTCCTGGGCAAACAACCAATCTTAATCATGATTGCATGCTTTGTAGAGATATAATGTGATACCACCGTCATTTGTAGAAAACAATAAACACTACAAAGTGACTTACCCTCAAAGAACTATGACGACCTGGCTATGAATATGAACAGATTTGGAAATATTTTAAATAGAAGCAATGTTTAGTTATATTTGTATGAAGAAGAAAAAATTAACTAAAAATTTTAAAAATCTTCAAACTATTATCACATTTGTATGCAGCAAAAAAATGGCACTGAAATTGTTGCTCATCTGCTGTGAGGGAATAACTTACCCTTCTGCAATGACACTTGGGAGATCGCCTAATTTCTCAATGAACTCCATTCATGTACCCTTGCTGTTCTCTGGATCTCATGGCCCCAGATGCCTACATATGGGGCATGTTGAAAGAGTCAGTTTTTGAGACTGTATATTCCCAAAATACACAGGAAGGTAACATAATTTCTTTTTGTGTTCTTACAGTAACCTTTGTTCATCAACATGTTCAATAATCTTCAGAAACGTTATGAACAATGTGTAACATGTGATGGTATACATTTTGAACACACACTCCACCAATGCAACTTTTTTTTTTTTTTGCTATTTGCTTTACCTTGCACCGACACAGATAGGTCTTATGGCAATGATGGGATAGAAAAGGCCTAGGAATGGGAAGGAAGCGGCCGTGGCCTTAATTAAGGTACAGCCCTAGGCATTTGCCTGGTGTGAAAATGGGAAACCATGGAAAACCCATCTTCAGGGCTGCCGACAATGGGATTCAAACCCATTATCTCCCTAACCACATGGCCAACTCATCTGGTATCAATGCAAACAACATTTCAGCATCATTTATTTTGCTGCTTACGGTAGAACAATACATTCCTTAGCTAATATGGAGATCTGTCCTTCTTAGTGGTTGAGTGCTGTAGGTAAATAGTTTGCTTATCCTTTACTCGGGTGCTTGCTGCAAGTCAGGCTTCATCTGGGTTTCCAGTAGCAAAACTAGTGCATGCACATGTGATGTTATCAAAGACACAACACAATTCCTTCTGTGGGATAAATTTGTAGAAATGGTACTAAATTACTGAATTTAGTGTATGGTGATAAATACTGTAGTTATGCAAATAATCAGAAAGTCAGAAATCTAATCAGAATCAGAAAATAATGAAGCTCTTGTGTAATGTGACCCATATAAATAGAAAGGAACATGAATATGAACACATAATACGATACATAGTGACAGGACAGGGTGGGAAGAATCAGAAACAAAAAGAAGAGATAAGGACAAATATGAAAACACTAAAGTAAAATCTCCACACCTTCATACACCGCTGTCTTCATATAGATGGGTTCTCTCCTTATTACACCCTATTCTTGTTCACGGTGGTGTAATGTTAGGGCCTGCAATGTAGGCAGGCCTAGGACTTACAGGGTCTGCAAACTTCCCCAGTGAAAAAAAAAAAAAAAACCAACAACAGCCAATTAAACTGAATGCCACTTTCCATGAGAAAGGTGACATCATGACGTTGTAGAATTGGACAAAATAGATTGTTCTTACAATTCATAAGTAGCGTAATTATCAAGTGTTTGCATCTCTCTGCATAAGCCTAGTGCAGCTCTCTTTCATAACATGAGTGGCACGCTTTCTCAAAAAGACTTGTGCCAAGTTATTATAAGAAAAGCCAATGAAAATTGGTATCAAAATAACATATCTTAGACCTAATTACTCCTGTTACTGTTTCTTCCACAAAATATCATTTTCAAAACCCAAACATATAAAATGGCATGACCAAGACAGACTCAGTGAACTCAGCCTCCTCAGCATCGAATGTAACATCTGCTGATGTCATTGAAATTGTCAATTCTTTGCATCCCAGAAAGCAGGCCATGTGGTCCAGTTTCTTTAGATTCTAATCTGAGCAGGGTTAAGTTAAAAATTGTAAAAATGAAATAGAAACATGTATTTATTTATGTTGCTCTAGTTAATGTACGCGTGCTTCGCTACGGAATGCTACATTGTATATTTCTAGGTAAATCACATAACATGTTGTGAGTAAGATTTTATTAAATTTCATGTCTCTTAGTGTTACCCGAGAAGTACCATGGGGACATCCCATAAGTTGTTTCTCATGTAAAGTCTGAGCTGGGGAGTTTAGATCATAATGGCAGGCCCCCTTTCCTACTGCCAGTAAAAGCTGAGTTTGGGAGTTTTGATTATAGTGCCAGGGCCCCTTGCCTACTGCCATTCACAATTGAGTTGAGGAGTTTTGATTAAAATGGCAAGTTTCCTTAGCAACTGCCAGTCACAATTGAAATGGGGAGGTTAGATTATAATGGCAGGTCATCTTGCCTAGTGCCAGTCACAATCAATCTGGGGAGTTTTCATTACAATGACAGGACTACTTCCAGTCACATTCCAGTTGGGGAGTATTCATTATGATGGTAGGAACCTTCCCTTCTACCACAATTGAGATGGGAATTTTAGCCAAGCCACCTTGCCTACTGTCAGTTACAGTTGAGTTAGGGAATTCTTATAACGGCAGGTCATCTTTCCTACTGCCAGTCTCAGTCAAGTTGGGAAGTTTTAAATATAATAGCCGCCCCCTTAACGACTACCAGTCAATGGAAATTCCAAGTTCCCATGGAGGGAATTAGACTCCCCCCCACCAATAGAGCATATAAAAAATCAGATCAAAAATTAGATGGAAGGCTTTTCCGGCGTTCGCTCCATCAACCAGCGCCTTGTCCTAGGTCTGACACCAGACTCTTCAGAGTGGGATGTGTCAGACCCTACCCACTGACGCTGGGGTGTATGCAGGTGAACTTATCAGAAGCTTATTTATGAAGCGCAGTCTGATAACTGCATACGGGAGATAAAACTCCACAATGGAATTAATGCCCGCCTAGCAATTCCAAATGGAAATTCCAAGTTCCCATGGAGGGAATTAGACTCCCCCCCACCAATAGAGCATATAAAAAATCAGATCAAAAATTAGATGGAAGGCTTTTCCGGCGTTCGCTCCATCAACCAGCGCCTCGTCCTAGGTCTGACACCAGACTCTTCAGAGTGGGATGTGTCAGACCCTACCCACTGACGCTGGGGTGTATGCAGGTGAACTTATCAGAAGCTTATTTATGAAGCACAGTCTGATAACTGCATACGGGTGATAAAACTCCACAATGGAATTAATGCCCGCCTAGCAATTCCAAATGGAAATTCCAAGTTCCCATGGAGGGAATTAGACTCCCCCCCCCCCACCAATAGAGCATATAAAAAATCAGATCAAAAATTAGATGGAAGGCTTTTCCGGCGTTCGCTCCATCAACCAGCGCCTCGTCCTAGGTCTGACACCAGACTCTTCAGAGTGGGATGTGTCAGACCCTACCCACTGACGCTGGGGTGTATGCAGGTGAACTTATCAGAAGCTTATTTATGAAGCACAGTCTGATTACTGCATACGGGAGATAAAACTCCACAATGGAATTAATGCCCGCCTAGCAATTCCAAATGGAAATTCCAAGTTCCCATGGAGGGAATTAGACTCCCCCCCACCAATAGAGCATATAAAAAATCAGATAAAAAATTAGATGGAAGGCTTTTCCGGCGAGGCGCTGGTTGATGGAGCGAACGCCGGAAAAGCCTTCCATCTAATTTTTGATCTGATTTTTTATATGCTCTATTGGTGGGGGGGAGTCTAATTCCCTCCATGGGAACTTGGAATTTCCATTTGGAATTGCTAGGCGGGCATTAATTCCATTGTGGAGTTTTATCTCCCGTATGCAGTTATCAGACTTTGCTTCATAAATAAGCTTCTGATAAGTTCACCTGCATACACCCCAGCGTCAGTGGGTAGGGTCTGACACATCACACTCTGAAGAGTCTGGTGTCAGACCTAGGACGAGGCGCTGGTTGATGGAGCGAACGCCGGAAAAGCCTTCCATCTAATTTTTGATCTGATTTTTTATATGCTCTATTGGTGGGGGGGGAGTCTAATTCCCTCCATGGGAACTTGGAATTTCCATTTGGAATTGCTAGGCGGGCATTAATTCCATTGTGGAGTTTTATCTCCCATATGCAGTTATCAGACTGTGCTTCATAAATAAGCTTCTGATAAGTTCACCTGCATACACCCCAGCGTCAGTGGGTAGGGTCTGACACATCCCACTCTGAAGAGTCTGGTGTCAGACCTAGGACGAGGCGCTGGTTGATGGAGCGAACGCCGGAAAAGCCTTCCATCTAATTTTTGATCTGATTTTTTATATGCTCTATTGGTGGGGGGGAGTCTAATTCCCTCCATGGGAACTTGGAATTTCCATTTGGAATTGCTAGGCGGGCATTAATTCCATTGTGGAGTTTTATCTCCCGTATGCAGTTATCAGACTGTGCTTCATAAATAAGCTTCTGATAAGTTCACCTGCATACACCCCAGCATCAGTGGGTAGGGTCTGAGACATCCCACTCTGAAGAGTCTGGTGTCAGACCTAGGACGAGGTACCAGTCAATGTCGAGTTAGGGAGTTATCATTATAATGACAGGCCCCCTTGCCTACTGCCAGTAAAATTGAGTTGGGAGTTTTCATTATAATGGCAGGATCCTTTCCCCCCCTGACAGTCACAGTTGAGTTGGGGAGTTTTAATTACAATGGCAGGCCCTCGTTCCTACTGCTAGTCACAGTCGAGTTGGGGAGTTATCATTATAATGGCAGGCCTCTATATGCTACTGCAAGTCAGAATGGAGTTGGGGAATTTTCATTATAATAGCAGGCCGGCTTTCCTCCCAGTTGAGTTGGGGAGTTTTCATTACAATGGCAGGACCAGTTTGCTATTGGTAGCCACAAAGCAGTTAGGAGTTTTCATTATAATGGCAGGCCCCTTGCCTACTGCCAATCCCAATTGAGTTAGAGTGTTTTCATTATAATGACAGGTCCCCTTTCCTACTGCCAGTTACAGGTGAGTTAGGGAGTTTTCATTATAATGATAGGCCCTCTTGCCTACTGTCAGTCACAATCGAGTTCGGAATCCTCCATTACATTGGCAGGCCCCCTTTCCTACTGCCAGTCACAGTTTACAGATACTAATAAATGAAACTCAATGTAAAGCAACAATCTGTACAAAAGTTTAAAAACAAAATAAAAAAACCTGACATGAATTAATGAGGCACTTCAAGGCATCCTACATATTTAAAAACTTAGTACCAGAGAAGTTGATACCCTCAGGATCCTAGAAAAATTGAAAATTCCAAGAATTTCCTCAGGAGGCCAGGCTGGTGTGGGTTCTAAAATTGGGACTCAACATAAGAATGCAAGTTTAAGAATTTCTTTCACCCAGTCAGATATATTTTTCCAAAGCGATGACCTATAATTTTCATGGGCTTAAAAGTTTCCTGAAAGTCCAAATTAAGGTTTAACATCAAACCCCAAGAAAGTGTTGAGGAAATTTTTTGAGATATTAAGGATACTAATAAATGGAACTCGATGTGAATGATGTGAAGCAGTCTACATGTAAAGGTTAAAAAATGAAAACACACATGTATTAATGAAGTGCTTCCAGGCATCCTACAAACTTTAAATTTGGTACCAGAGTTGCTGACAATCTCAGGTTCCCTAGTAAAGACAAAAATGTTTAATATGAAACCCCAAGAAAGTGTTGAGGGACATTTTTGAGAAATTAAGAAGGATAAATGGAAGTTGATGTGTATAAGGACATTGATTTATCTCATATAAATTTGAATACCAACTCCTAAGAGGGGGTGGAGTATTTTCTTCAACTGGGTGAAAGAAATGTTTAACTCACTGTTAAATATCATTCAAATAGAGCCACCCTCTAGTGCCGCCATTTAGTATTCTTTGGTGCTCTTTGGTTATGATCGGTGGAAAACGGTAAATAAAAATGTAAACAGACTCTGGGATGGGTTTAAAGCAATTGTTGAGGAATGTGAAAATAGGTTTGTACCTTTAAAGGAGGTAAAGAATGGTAGTAAAGATCCACTATATTATAACAGGGAAGTAAAGAGATTAAGAAGGAGGTGCAGGTTGGAAAGAAATAGAGTTAGAAATGGCTGTGGAAGTAAGGAGAAATTGAAGGAACTTAATAGGAAATTGAATCTTGCAAAGAAGTCAGCTAAGGATAACATTATGGCAAGCATAATAAATTGGTGGCCATACTAATTTTAGTGAAAAATAAAAGAATATGTATAGGTACTTTAAGGCAGAAACAGGTTCCAAGAAGTACATTCCAGGAATCATTAATGAATAAAGGGAGTGTGTATGCGAGGATCTTCAAAAGGCAGAAGTATTCAGCCAACAGTATGTAAAGATTGTTGGTTACAAGGATAATGTCCAGATAGAAGAGGTGACTAATACTAAAGAAGTATTAAAATTTACCTATGACAGCAATGACATTTACAGTAAGATACAAAAGTTGAAAACTTAAAAAGCAGCTGGAATTGATAAGGTTTCGGGGGATATACTAAAGACAATGGGTTGGGATATAGTACCATATCTGAAGTACGAGGGTCATCCGGAAAGTAGTACCTGTTAGCGCCGCATGAAGCGCTGACGACTCGGGTAGCTGCTGGACAAGGTCAGACCGCATCAGTGGCTTGTCTGCCTGTTCTGTGCAAAGTTGCATGACGCTAGCATTGCCTGTGTTGTGTCTGAGATTGTTTAAAATGTTTAAACAAATTGAGAACCCCACCAGTTGTGAAGTGAGGGCCGTGATTAAATTTCTTAATGCACAAAACGTTCGACTTTGTGATATTCATCACCAATTAACGGAGGTGTATGGAGGCAATGTAATGGACGAGTCGTCTGTTCGGCGCTGGTGTTGCAACTTCAACCTGGGGAGGGGGAATACACACGACGAAGAGCGTTCAGGGAGACCATCTGTCATTACAGACCAACTGCTGAGCACAGTAGACGAATGCGTGAGGGACGATCGGTGTGTCACAATTGATGAACTCTGTGAACATTTTCCTAATGTGTCTCGAACAATTGTTCATGAAATTGTCAAAGACCATCTGCATTTTTCAAAAGTCTGTGCAAGGTGGGTCCCTCGCATGCTTACAGAGGAGCACAAAACCAAGCGTATGGCTGCAGCACTGACATTTCTGGGACATTATTCTGATGAAGGAGGCCCTTTCCTGACTCGCATCATAACTTGGGACGAAACATGGGTTTGTTATGCATCACCTGAGAGTATACGACAATCAATAGAGTGGCATCATGCTCATTCACCAACCAAACCAAAAACATTCAAGACAGTTCTGTCCACCAGGAAACTCGTGGCAACCATTTTCTGGGATCGCCGAGGTGTACTGCTCATTGATTTTATGGCCCGTGAAGACACAATTAATGCTAATGTGTATTGTGAAACATTAAAGAAATTACGGTGGGCAATACAAAATTGACGGCGACGTCTATTGTCTACAGGCGTCATTCTCCTTCATGACAATGCCAGGCCTCATGCAGCTGTGATAACACAACATCTTTTGCAGCAATTCAAGTGGGAAACCTTCGACCATCGCCCGTATAGCCCGGACTTGGCCCCTTTGGATTTTCATCTCTTACGAAGCTTAAAGACTTTCTGGCGGGAAAAGGATTTGACAGTGATGAAGAAAAACAAGCTGTGACTACGTATCTCAATACGCTGGCGGCGGAGGACTATGACGCTGGAATACAAAAACTCGTCCCATATTATGACAAATGCCTAAATTTGCTTGGAGAGTATGTGGAGTATCAGCCTGTTTCCATGTCAGACACGCTACCAGGCAAGGTTGTATTGGTTGGATAGTGTTAAGGTATGGTATTGAAGGGTCAGGGAAAAACCACATATGCAGAAAGAAGAAAGAGCCTACATGTAAAACCTGACATCTTTTGATAGCACATGCAAGGATGAGGGCTGGAAAAAGACCAGAGGTTGTGTTAGTTAGGAACAGGTAACATGCACAAGTCATAAACCCATTCCTCGCCATTCCGTCTGCCAGGGGATCAGTCCGTCTGAGCACTGCTGTGACTAGCGCGGTCCTTTCCGGCTGCGGAGCCATGCTTCGAGTACCACTAGGGCCTTCTGCACGGCTCCACCTCCTTGGGGTACCTCGTACCCAGTCTCCGATCCCGGAGAATGAGGCCAAGCCCCCCGTGGCGGGGGCCTCCTGGAAGGGGGTGGGTCATGATGCCGGGCCTCCTTCCTCTCTGCTCGCGCCATGGCCCGGTAGACTGGGCTGGGTGACCCCCCGAGCAGTTGGCGCACACCGGCGCCTCCCTAAGTGCTGCGCAGGCCGTGTAGTGGTGATCACCACCACAGCGGTTGCACCTCACTTCGAGCCCACAGCTGACGTGACGGTGGCCCCACCTCAGACAGCAGAAACACTGCAAGAGCAGCTGAGGGGGACGTTTTACTCTCACCTGATTGCCACTACCCGCTGAGGTCCTCCCCTGGTTGGCTCCTCGGTTGATTGCTGTCCTGGGTTGCGGCTGGTGGGCCTTATTAAGCCTTATTAATATGTTATGGGCTCAGAGATACGCATGAGGAAGTGAAGTTATAGAAAGACGTGAAAGTGTGATTACATTATCTGGAACATTCCGTAACGTGGCAAGAAAGAACAGGAAATGGAATCGTCTGTGATAATGTGCATTGAAATGCTTTCAAAAGATTATTTTGATATGTGGAAAATCCATGTGAAAGCATTACTCATAAAAAATTGTGCATGGACCTATGTAAGTGGTGCAAAAGTAAAGCATGAGGCAAATACAGAGAGCGCAGCCGCAGTGATGGCGTGGGGCTCGGGATATAGTACGGCTATGTCATACATACTTCTGTGAATCTCTTCATCCGAGTTTAAACGAGTGATTGATTGTGTGATGTCAAGAGAACTTTGGCGAAAGTTGGAAAATGTGTACCAGTCCAAAGGGCCTGCAAGAAAAACTAACCTGTTGAAACAAATAGTGCTTCAACGCATGAACGAGGGCGGTGAATTTCGTGATCATCTATGAAGATTCTTTGATGCTGTTGACCGACTCTGCGATGTGGAAGTGCCAATGGATATTGTTACTCTACAGTTTACCAGTTTGTTTTGATAGTTCTTGCATCACAATTGAGTCACATGATGAAATTTCAAGTCCCAAAACATTGCACATAAAAATAATTGATGAAAATGATGCCCAATCGAGTGGCCGTCACCAACAAACTCATGTGCAGAAAGAGATGCTGGTGCAGAAACAGAACAATAACAAAGTTGTAACTACGGCAAATCAGGTAAATGGAATAAGTATGAGGGTGTTTCAAGTGCAAAAACCCAGGTCACAAAGCAGCAACTTGTTGATTGAAAGTGAAAAGTGATCAAAACAAAAACAAGAAAGAAAACACATTGTTGTATGCTGCACCAGTGGTGTTTGGATAGTGGATGTACTGCACACATGGCTGAGGATAATGACAGTTTTAAGTGCATTGAACTGAACATTTGTGAAATGCTGAACTTGGTAAACTCCAACTACATGAAAATCAGTGCCAAATGTATTGCACTGTTGGTGACACGAGTGAACAAACATAATAAGACAGTTGGCTTGAGTGAAGTTATGCACGTGCCAGTTTTACGAATCAATATTCTATCAGGAGGATTGTTGACAACACATGATACTCGATGAACACAAGGCGGAAGTTATCAACAAAAGGGATAACAGTGCAGTTTTGCACATGGATTGGGTCGGTGTGAGTGATTTATGCGTGATCAAGCCAGAAAAAAGCTGCTCTGGCCATCTGTGAAGATGGGAAATCTTTGATGGACTGGCACAGGAAGATGAGACAACTCAACATCAAAAATCTTCAAGAAGCAGTGAGAAACAATACAGTGCAAGAATTTGAAATTAACAACTGGCACTTGATCATATGATGTGAGGTTTGTTTTCAGGGAAAAATGACACGTCACACAGTGCGGCGATCATATGGGAGTAGTGGACAAAAATCAAAATTAAGTTTTCTTCATGTGTTTATTGTCTGTAAAGGCACTTACTGGCCAATTAAACTTAAACAAACATGTTTGGCATCGTTGAATTTCACGACTGTAAATGTATAGAAAATATACAGAAAATTCTTTCTTGTCCAAGAGTCCCGTATGAAGGCACTTGTAAACATAAGTAATAACACTGAAAGTACAGTGAAAATTAATGAATTGTATGACTTCAACATGTCTAGATTTTCCTCCTATTAGTCATCGCATCACAGTCTATGAAATCATAGTCATCCATAGAGATATAGAGCTGGCCAGCATAATTTCTAAAATAAATGTCCAGATCTGTATCTATAATTTTATTCATTCTTTTCTTTGCATACTTCAATCAATCAGTCAATCAATCACTACTGATCTGCATTTAGGGCAGTCACCTAAACAGATTCCCTATCTGTTGTTTTCCTAGCCTTTCCTTAAATGACTGCAAAGAAATTGGAAATTTATTGAACATCTCCTTTGGTATGTTATTCCATTCCCTAACTCCCCTTCCTATAAATGAACATTTGTCCCAATTTGTCCTCTTGAATTCTAGGTTTATCTTCATATTGTAATCTTTCCTACTTTTAAAGACACCACTCAGACTTATTCATCTACTGATGTCATTCCATGCCACCTCTCCGTTGACAGCTCGGAACATATCACTTATGATACCGATGTTGATTCCCACAGGGAACCTGAAATATTAGTCACGAATGAGTAAATTTTAATATCAATATAAACGGTCCATTTATATTGGTACATACCACTTATGAGACAAAAAAATGAAATTTATAACCTGCAACATACCACTTAGTCAAGCAGCTCATCTCCTTTCTTACAAGTCCTCCCTGCCCAAACTTTGGAACATTTTTGTAACGCTACTCTTTTGTCGGAAATCACCCAGAACAAATCGAGCTGCTTTTCTTTGGATTTTTTCCAGTTCTTGAAGCAGGTAATCCTGGTGAGGGTCCCATACACTGAAACCATACTCTAGTTACGGTCTTACCAGAGACTTATATGCCCTCTCCTTTACATCCTTACTACAACCCCTCGCGTTGTTGGCTGTAACTCGATCTGAGTATATATAACTTCTTCCTGCATAAGGTGAGCAAATCTATTCAGTTTATGGATGTGTTTACGATGACTAAACAGACCAATCCTGGCATAAAACATACGCCCACACAAATCACACTGAATGGATGGAGGAGGGTGGGGTTGTAATTGACGTAGTTTTCTTGCTTGTCGCTTGGCCTCTTGATGTCTGCAGCGTTCTCTTTCAAACAAGTTTACAGCGGTGGATGTAGTGTTCCGCCACAGTGAGCGGTCCACAGCACATTCTTCCCATGTCTGTATATCTATACCAGTTGCCTTCATGATGTGGTTCAGCTGGTCCTTAAAATGCTTAAGAGGGGCTCCATGAGGTCTACTGCCGGAGGAAAGTTCACCATAAAGAATTTGGCGGGGAAGCCTGGTATCACCCATGCGGTGAACATGGCCTAATCCTCTCAGTTGATGAGCGATGATTGTTGCCTCAATGCTATTTAGCTGCGCTTTGTCGAGAACTGCCGTGTTGGTCACATAATCCTCCCACTTAATATTCAAGATGAATCTCATTTTCTGTTGGTGGAAGCACTCAAGTTTTTTTATATCACAGCGATAGAATGTATACAGTAGCGTGGAAATGAAAACAGCTTTGTACACCATGAGTTTGGTATGCAGTTTTAGGTTATTATTCATGAAGACTGTGCATTAACCGTCCGAATGCTGCATGAGCAGTCCCAATTCTTTTATCAACGTCTTGTTCACAGGTACACCGTTTAGACAAGATGCTTCCAAAATATGAAAAGTGATCAACCTGTTCTAGTGTTGAACTAGGTCCTTGGACAACTACAACCCCTAAATACCCTCATAACCATGTGCAGAGATCTGTACCTTTTAATTACAATTATATTTATTACAAACAAATAGTAAACACCAATATTTGTGGAACTGAATGTATCACACACACACACACGCACGCACGCACGCACACACAATTTGCTAAATTTCTACAACTATTAACTACTTTATCACTAAGATAATACAAAGATCTTGGAACAGCCAACCACTCGCTAGCACATCCAACAATGGATTCTTTATCTGTGAGGATACAGTAGGGTCTGATACAATAAACATGCATGTCATCAGGTCTAAACACACATTGAATCAAGAAGTTTTCTGTGCATGCTTTAACCTATAGCTCATTCCACGTGAAGAAAACAGTATTGCTCTTATGGACCTACAAGAAGTGAACACACCCGCTCTAGGACGACTATAATTCCCCGTGATTAAGGGATATTATACTGCACTTTGTAATGTATAATGAAAGATAGATAAAAAGCATGAGACATTTTTACCTGTGATTTATTAAAATAACTACATAACATTTCCTTTCTCATAAATACATCTGTAGGGAGGAAGCACTACGGCGAATCAGCCATCGCTTCGTTGCCTTCCTTCATTTTCCATCTTCTGTGTTGCTCTGGTAAAAGCCTCATGTAGTCTTTCACTCTGTGAACTGCTGGCAGTTCACTTCTATAGTGAAGTCATCTACAGTATTTATTTGTTGCGTGTGTGTTTTAGACTTTAAATCCATATGTAATTGTCTTGCGTTGAGTGAGAGTTATGCGGTAAGCCTACATGTGTGATTTTTTCTTTAACATTAATACTGTGATCTTTTGTACAGTCATCTAGAATATTAATTTGTTGTATCCATTTTCTAGTTCTTATTGCCTGGAGAAATTTATTAAATGCAATTAAATGCATCTCTCACCCCTGGAACCCATAAATATTGTCTATTTTCTCACCCAATTTGACTTACACTTTAATGCTGCGGTTTTTTTATGTGCCACAGTTTACCTCTGATTCTGTACAAACAAAAAATAGACCCTGTAAACCCCCCTCCCCTTTAGTTCATAAAAATAATTTCTAGCTTAGTTTCTTCTGCTTTTTGTCTTGAACTTAAATACTGAATTTCACAAATTTATGTGCCGCCATTTTTCAGTGATGGTATTGAGCAGAGCCGTTTAATATGGCAACATTGTTGTCATAAGAGCAATACTGTTTTCTTAACATGGAATGAGCTATAGTGTGGCAGAAAACTTTGTGGAGAAATCCTCCACTCTTCGGAAACAGTCCTACAACTAACTCAAAAGACTGTAATATATCAACTCGACGGACTAGCAACATGTGCAAACTGCTTAGCATGTAATACCACTTGTATAAACTTAGGTACAAGTCTTTTATATCGCAAATAAGACTTTTAAGCCTGTCTACATCAATAATTCTGCCACTTGCAACTAACCGTAGAATCACAAATAGGTTCGTAATAAGTGTTTCATCAATGCCTGTTATTTCAGAAGCCTTCTGGCCGTATTACCATCGTTGGAGGATCCAAAGCCTTGTTTTAGTTTATCAACAATGAGGTCCATTTTCTCTTTAAACACAGTTTGGATTTCCTTTTCTTTCTTTTTCGAAAAATATCTTTTCTTCTGGACCCGCAACCAGCCAGGATTTGAAGGGGAGATAGACCGAATAAAAGAAAAGCTTTGTTTGCAGGCTTATCACAAGATTTAGCAGAATTTATTTCTGTTAGTTTTGAACCACAAATGAAAAAATTGGAGGTTGAGTTGGAACATTGTTTCATGGCTCATTCTCCTGAAAAATCAAATTTGCAGACAAATGAACACAAAGTATTGACAAACCTGAAGAGAAATGTTAGAGAAAGATATTACTGCCGAGATCTCGAGACATGTTTTGGCTTTTTTAAGATACCCCTAACAAACCCGAGAAAACATGTTTACCAAACGTTCGTCGTAAAGGAAAGCATGTACCTGTACTTTCCACTAGCCTCAGCCTTCACTGTGATTTCAAACACCGATGCACACACTGGACAAGTTGACTGGCAAGTGTGCCGGTAACGAGTTGGGTTGGTCGAATAGTGTAGCTTGGAGCACTCACTCTGTTGACTGTAGAAGTTTCATCTGTTTGCAATGTGGACTTTCTATCTTAGCAATCGATTGTAATTCATTCTCTGCTACGCACACTTCAGACACAATTGTTTTTGTTTTTTATTTTTGTCCATAGGTTGATGCACTGTGCGTCAGCCACTTCCAAAATCATCTCAGAGGAAATCGGCTCCTGGTGATCTCATACACACGGATGTGTGTAGGCCCATGAAGGTTGAATCAAATGATCGTGCCAGATACTTTGTTACATTCATTAACAACTCTACACGTTGGAGCGAAGTTCATTTTCTACTAAAGATGAACAAAGTACTTGATGAATTCTAGGCAATCAGAGCCATGACTGAGACGCAGTTTGACAAGAAGGTAATGTTCCTGCAATCTGATAACAGAACGGAATATAATAAGAGGCAATTTGAAGACTTATAGAAGAGCTTCGGCATTAAACGTCAATTGACGGTCCCATACAACCCTATGCAGAATGGGATAGCTGAGCAGAAAAACTGCACTGTAGTTGCTCAGTATCTTCTGATCTAGTCTGACCTTCACCTTTGTTCTGGCAGAAGCAGTGTCAGCTGCGAATCTCATCAGGAATCGCTCTCCAACTGCTGCATTAGATGTGGAGAACTTTCAGGAATTTGGTTCATTGCTCTACTATTTAAATCAAAGCAAGAACACAGGCAAGTTTGAGCCACATGTGTGAAAGGACATGTTTCTGGGTTCTGCTGAGGATTTCAAGCCCCTCAGAATTTGGATCCTTGAGGAATGTCGAGTGGAGATTTCACACGATGTGCAGTTCCTGAAAGAGCTTCCAAAAGTGGATGTTCGTTATTATGAACCTCACACCTCCTAAGGTGGTTTGATGGCAGTTCAAGTTGCAACACTCCTACTTGACTGGCATTACTTTGACATACTTCAACATCTTTATTTTCAGAAAGTTTTAGCTGCCAATATTACAGTATATGAAACAACTTTTTATGAATAAGATTATTACCTTAGAAATTAGCTTACCAAGCTCGATAGCTGCAGTCGCTTAAGTGCGGCCAGTATCCAGTATTCGGGAGATAGTAGGTTCGAACCCCACTGTCGGCAGCCCTGAAAATGGTTTTCCGTGGTTTCCCATTTTCACACCAGGCAAATGCTGGGGCTGTACCTTAATTAAGACCATGCCTGCTTCCTTTCCACTCCTAGCCCTTTCCTGTCCCATCATCACTGTAAGACCTATCTGTGTCAGTGCGACGTAAAACAAGTAGCAAAAAAAAAAGAAAAAGAAAAAAAAAAAGAAAACAAGAAATTAGCTTGCCATACACTATCAAGATGAATGGATTTTGAAGACCAAAATATTGTTTAATATTCATATAATAATGGATGACTCTTTCATCTGTAATGTTTTCATTCATGCAGTTTTATACCTATGTTTTACAAGAATGTAAATTTTATTCTTAACATGTAACATTTCATAATTTAATGTTTTTATTTTTGACATTTCAAAGCAGCTGAAGATGACCTAAACAGGCTGAAACATGTACTGTGGTCCTTCCGTGATGTTTTTGCAATAGTAAATTGTAAATAAATCTAAATGTATTGACTAGGTGGACAATTTATACTTGTTCATTATGTATAGCAAACTTGTCAAGACAAAATCAAAATGAAATGTCAACTAAGTTATAATACAAAGATTCATTAAACTAATAAACAGAATAACCTAACCTACTTACTTACTAGCTACTTTTGAATTATTGTTTTGAATATCTTTTTAACACTTCAAATAAATCCAACTCTTACCGTTATTTAAACCTTCATGTAAGAAGAGGACAGTGAATGCAACTGGGTATTATTTTTAAATGAGTTGAGAACAAGAGTTCGTTATAGCGTACAGTTCTTTCAGTGAGCCATCGCTCTGTATGTCTTGCGCATAGCGGACATTTAGCTCCCCGCCAATATCCAGTGTTCGGATAATGAACCGTATGGTGTGTCGCTGATCCATGAGTGCGCCACTCAGCACTGTCTCCTGTGAGTCAGCTGAATCGTGTGCTGTGAGCTTGTCATTGCTGTGATTCAATTCACCTGGACAGCTGATTGCATCGATACATTGCTTTGAATCATACACTCAAGAGGCAACACTAATGCACTGGGGTTTCCAAATTATGAGGGTTGGGCATCATGAATGCAGGATCAACCAGGCAAATGGAAATACAGGGTCTATCTTATAAACCCAGACCATCCAGCGGCGTTTCTACTCTCCGGGACCTAAGCAGCTGTACAGGAGGCGCGCACCTTGCAAGGAGCGTGCACGTATTTGACCTAGCATCAATAGCCAGTCTGAATCTCAGTTGTTTAACATGGTGAGACAGTTATCATTGCAACACTGTATTTTCTTATGTAAAAGTTATTTTAAGTACGAGTCGGCTCAACGGTTATGTGATGCATTTGTTCAGCAATTTCCTGAAGAAGTGCCATTTTCATGAGCACAGATTCATGTAATTGTAAATAAATTTGAAACTACTGGTTCAGTGTTCAATAAAAAACATGCGCGCACATGAACAGTTTTAACAGAGGTAAAGCTAGATGACATTGGTGCGATTTCTGAACGGTCACCGAATAAATCATTCACAAAATTAGCACAACAAGTAGGGGTTTTGGTTTGTTCTGCACACAGAGCTACAAAGTTGTTACACATCAAACAGCACAGGTTTACATGGGTCCATTGTTTAAAAACCTGCTGATCCAGTCACGGGAGTGAGATATTGTGAGTGGTATCTTGCATTATTGATTGATCATTTGTTTGATCCACAGCTTGTGTTCTTTTCAGATGGGGCCTGGTTTCATCTTAATGGTTGTGCGAACAGTCATAACTCTCACTATTGGTGTACAGAAAATCCTAATGGTGTTTATGAAGTCCCTCATTATGAAGGATGACACTTCCAGCATCTTTTATAAGTAAGATTTCATACAAGATTGTACATACATACATACATACATACATACATACCCCACGTCGTTCCATCTTAAGCGATGGGTCGGCAAACGAGGCTTCTCCACCAGTTGCGGTCCCTGAACTTCTCTCCTTCTTCAATGCTTTCCAAAGTATGTCCTCCCTGTTGAATGTCAATCTTCACCATGTCTTTGTACCTGAGTCTTGGTCGCCCTCTTGGTCTTTTGTCTTCAAGTTTTAGATCGTACATTTTTTTTGGTAATCTCTTATCACCCGTGCGTCGCATATGTCCATACCATCTCAGTCTCTGCACTGTTATTTTGTCCTGCAGTCTTACAACTTGAGCCTGCTTGCAGATTTCCTCATTACAGACTCTACTATACAAGATTGTATACATGCTTAAAGCAGGGCGTAAGTTGGGCTGAGGCAGCTGCTGTAGCGTAGAGTACGAACACCGTACGCTCGGTCTGGGTGTATAAGAGAGACCCTGTATACAGATGAGAGTGTATGAATAATGCTGAGTAGGTTGACCAGGTATAGATATAAAGCAAGGAAACTGCCAGCCATGAAATCCTTGTGCTACATAATGTCTCTTTGCAAAGAGTACAATAACCTCAAACTCTATATTGTCGACAACATGTTGCCAACAGTGCTGGAGACGCTGGATACAAGTTGCCTCAGCATGTGAGAATTTTACATTCTCACGTTTCACAGCATTACCCATGTCATTTCATGTCCCACACCATCTCCCATGCAATGGTTCTTTCGCTTTAAAGATGAGGTCAAAATTGCATGGAGACATGTCTGGTGAGTTTTTTAAAATCTCCTTTACGTCACACAGACACAGATAGGTCTTATGGCGGCAATGGGGTAGGAAACGGCTAGGAGTGAGAAGGAAGTGACCATGTTCTTAATTGAGGTACAGCCCCAGCATTTGCCTGGTGTGAACATGGAAAACCATGAAAAAAAAAAAAAGAATTTTAAGGGCTGCTGACAGTGGGATTCAAACCCATATCTCTCGAATGCAAGCTGTTAGCTATGTGACTCAAACTGCACGGCCACTTGCACGGTTCTGATGAGTATAGCAGGTGGTCCAATACTTCCCATGCTGTTCCTGCCTCATCACACCTATTCTGCACGGAACCTGACTCACTACCACAGACCCATTGCCCTCTATGTGGTGCCTGTCCAACTCACCGCTATCTCATGCTGTGTTCATGTCCTACAAGTGTCGAGCTTTCCAGGACATAGGATAATTGTATGCTAGATTTGTAGATCCTAATGGTTGGGTACAAGATAGGAAACTAAGCTCAGATGGCCTTTACTTGAACTACCATACAATGGTTCATATAGGCCTAAGTTAGGGGGTTTGTTTAGAAGAGTTATAAGGAGGTATGTTTAGGGAAATGGGTTGGACTAGGGAGCAGTGATGAGAGTGTAGGGAATTGGAAGTCAAGTAAGGATGGTATAAAGTTGTTGGTATTAAACTGTAGAAGTACTGTGAAAAAGGACAGTCGTTGCCGTAACTAGGCCTACTTTCACGTTTTTAGTTGCAAATTACAACCATATTGCTCATATTTATTTCTGGAAGAGATTACCGTACTAGACACTTGTTTGTCCTCACTCCGCGAGAGATGACGGGTCTAAGAAAGACGACATACGTTCAAAAACTCCCGCGTTACGCAAAGTAGAAAGCCTTCTCATTAGCCAACATGTCATTAAAACTTTACCTTCGTATACTGCATAACTCTCTTGCTAAATTCGAATAAATACGTTTACTTTAAAGGTATTATTACGTGACGTTATGATCATATACACAGTGTCTGTTTAGACTGGAATCTACGCGTCTGATTGCTGTTCAGTATGTTCCCCATAAGGTTGGTATTTTGCCATTGTGGTGTACCTCATGAACATAGCGTGCCAGAGCTACATATATTATCTGCTTCTTTGTTATAAGGATCATGTTTCGTATATGCATGGTTTTATACTAATATACTTTTATACCACATTGTGATGTCAAGAATTGTCTTGAAATAATAACCAGCACAATGTATACCGGTACGGTACAGCATTAGGCATGATACAGGTAATATGGTCAACTAGACTGTGATTGGTGGTTTATCTTTTCCTTAGAAATGCTTTGACGCTCTCTGTTGTCGCGGCCCGTCTCGTACCAGCAAAGCATACATTCCAGCCGGTGCTGCGGCTCATTGCGGAACTAGAGATCGTTCGTGGGTAGCGGCAGACGTGTGGTACTGACAGACTGAACTGGTGAAAAGCGAACTGTCAAATCGTGAAAAATTGTAGTGACGGTGTATTGATTTCAGGAATAATCGTGTGTAAGTGTCGATTAACAATTAACGAGAAAACTGGAGTAAATGTTTAGTTGTTCTTCTTTTAAAAAATTAAATTAAATACCGTAGTGATTTCGAAGAAGACAAGGTTCCTTTTTTTGGTCTGTTTTCTTCTTATAAAGGTAAGATAAAAAAAATCATATTTTAACACGGTTTATGTATGTGTGCTTCTTAATTATCAGTTTTAAAAAGAAGGTCAAATATCATGTTCAAAGATTTTTGGGGATATATTATAGGCAATGAGTTGGGATACAGTGCCACATCTGATAGTGGCCCCAGTGTACAAGGGAAAGGGTGACAAACATAAAGCGGATAATACAGGCCAGACATGTGTTTGTAAGATCTGCGAAAGTATTATTTTTGATTATATTAGAAACTTTTGAAAAATTGCTAACTGGTTTGATAGAAGGCAGTTCGGGTTTAGGAAATGTTATTCTAATGAAGCTCAATTTGTAGGATTCTAGCGAAAAGTACCCGATATTTTAGATTCGGGATGCCAAATGAACTGTATCGCAATTGACCTATCCAACGTTTTTTTTTTATAGGGTAGATCATGGGAGATAACTGACGAAAATGAGGGCCATTGGACTAGACAAAAGTGGTTGAATGTGTGGCTAAATTTCTAGAAAATAAAACTCCGAGAATTAGAGTAAGTAAAGCGTTATCTGATCTTGCAGTGGTTAAGGGGAGGGGAAGGGTGTCCCGCAGGGCGGTATGTTATTGGACCTTTATATTTAAATTATACGAGTGAAGATCTGGAATAGTAGATAAGGCTATTTATGGATGATGTTATATTGTATATAGTAGGTCTAAATGAGTTGCAGGATTGTGACTGCAGCGGGTCTTAAACAACGTTGTGAGATGAGACAGCAGACAATGGTACCAGTATGAATGTAAATGGGATGCAAAGTCAAGTTGTAAGTTTTACCAAGAGGAGAAGTCCTCTGTTTTAATTCTTGTGTTGATGGTGTGATAGTACCTCATGGAGAACGCTGTATAATAAGTACCTAAGTTAGGTGTTACGGAAATAAAAGGAGTGATCTTCATTGGGGATGTTAAAAAAGGTTGCATATCTCTTCACGTGGTTATGAGAGTATTTAGAGGTTGTAGTAAGGATGTAAAGGAGAGGACTTATAAGTCTATAGTAAGACCGCAGTTAGAGTATGGCTGCGGTGTATGGGACCCTCATCGGACTACTTGATTCGAGAACTGGAAAAACTTCAAAGGAAAGCAGCACGAATTGTTCTGGGTGATTTCCCACAAAGGAGTAATGTTACGAAAATTTCCCCATCTTTAGGCTGGGAAGACTTGGGGGTAAGGAGACGAGATGCTCGACTATGCGGTATGTTTCGAGCTGTCAGTGGAGAGTTGACGTTGAATGACATAAGTAGAAGAATAACCTTGAGTAGAGCTTTTAAAAGTAGGAAAGATATTAATATGAAGATAGAGTTATAATTTAAGAGGAGAGATTGGGGCAAACATTCACTTACATGAGAGGAATAAGGGATTGGAATAAATTATCACTGGAAATGTTCGATAAATTATAAATTTCTTTGAAAACATTTAAGAAGCAGCTAGGAAAACAAGTGAAACGGTAGGGAATTTGCCTCCTGGATGACATCCCTAAATGCAGATCATTGTTGATTGATTTTTATATATTGTTCTCAAGATTTTAATTTCTGGGAAGTTACGTTGATGTCTTATTTATAGTAGAAAGGAGTAAGTAGCCCACTTCGGAAAAGTCTTCCTTGTTGGAAATTGCAGTAAATTTATTTCCAAAATAATCCCCGAGTTTACATATTGATACTGATACCCGGTTCTCCTTCCTGAATTAGCATCAAGTATAATATCTGCTGTGACTTAGTACTTATTTCTTCGAGTGTTTGGTCCATTTTAATTGAAAAATCTCGAAATACAGTTGCTTCATTGCCGAGCAATTGTAATACATTGACACCACTAGACACTTTCACATAGTTATCCTAAACTGTCGAAGAGTAGATTTTCTTTCAGTAGGATTTCTTTTGAACTGAGAAGCATATTTTGCCTGGTAAGAGTAGGGTAGAAAACTATATTCAATTCCATCCTTGTTCATGGTATAATTATTAAACGCTAGTTATGGTACCGTATTTGGAGAATAATATTCTTCTCGATAAATACAAATAAGCTCACGATCTACATACCGGGAACGTCATTTTTCCGGTTTGCTGAGGCGTAACAAATATGATACGGACCCGCCTGCAGGAAACAAATTTGCCCTTCCCCCGTTCAAATAAATGCTATAACGCCTATCAATAACATATACAAATTTAACTACAGAAGATTCTTTAATGGAATCTAAATCCATTTAATATATACGAAGGACTTACAAGATTACAAAACTAAAAGATTAAATTAATAATAATAATAATAATAAAATTGATAGATTTTATTTTGAACATGACATATCTTGTAGGGACTGAAATACAAAATTAATCAATATGTTTTCTATCTTTTGCCTTTATATTTGTGAAACTTTTACTATACTCACATTTGATTATAAAGAAATTGGACCATGCAGCGCAGGATGTAAAGAAATTGACGATTTCAGGTATTCTGATGCTGAGTTCAGTCTTTCTTGTCTCGTAACATTTCGTAGGCAGTACTTTATAAGTTTCACTTTCGAAAATGATCGTTTTGCGGAAGATACAGCAACAGGAATAATTAGGTCAAAAATTTGATATTTTGGTACCAGATTTCACTGTTTCTTTAATAGTAACTTGGCGCACATTTTATGAGAGCACGTGCCGCTCGTCTTACGAAAGAGACTCAACATAACAATCATTTGCAAGCACATACAACCCCGGCAACTACTCTATATACACATTGTAAAAACAAACTTCTTCGGCCCATTCTACAAACACATCACGATATTACCTTTCCCGTGCAGTGTGGCATTCTGGTTAAGTTCATTCATTCATTGACGTTTTCTGGAAAGTCTGTGCCCCCTTAAGCCCCAGGCCCGCCTGAATTGCAGGCCTTGCAGTCCCTACCGTTACGCCGCTGAGCGTTTGCATTGCAATCTTTCTGAACATCCGGGATAAATGGATCGATTTTGAGAAATTGAGAATGAGAATCTTATTTTCAGAAACCGAAGGAGTAGGAGAATGTTATTCTTAATATATTATTTTTCTTGAGTCAATAATTGAAATGTAAGGATAAAAAGGTGAAATTATTTTAGATTTCGTCACGACAAATTTTGCTCGAGGGACTAAGTGTAGAATAATTCTCCCATAGGGTGACCAGATGAAAATTTAAAAAAAAGAGAGAACACAACTATTTAAAAAGGAGGACAATGCCGGAAAAAAGTACACAGAAAATCCTCCATTGAAAGTCTGAATTTAGGCATATAACTTCCACATAAACAAAACTGATCCATTTCCATGTTATACAGAAATTTCTTACAAAATTTAAAAACAATGAAACTAATTTACACGCCTTGCTGGTACTGTTCTGAAGATTCTCTTGCCGTCGGGAGTATTGACGTTTGTAGCATATATAAATAGATGCACATGTAAATCCTCTTCAATTATATTGAACCATTAAGAGGATTTTCAGATTCTGCTTTCAATCAGTCACTGCTGATCTGCATTTAGGGCAGTCGCCCAGGTGGCAGATTCCCTATCTGTTGTTTCCCTAGACTTCTCTTAAAGGATTGCAAAGAAATTAGAAATTTAATGAACATCTCCCTTGGTAGGTTATTCCAATCACTGACTCCCCTTCTTACAGATAAATAGTTGTCCCAATTTGTCCTCTTGAATTCCAACTTTATCTTCATATTTTGACCTTTCCTACTTTTAAAGACACCACTCAAACTTATTCGTCTACTGATCTCATTCCACGCCATCTCTCCGCTGACAGCTCGGAACATACCACTTAGTCGAGCAGCTCGTCTCCTTTCTACCAAGTCTTCCCAGCCCAGAGTTTGGAACATTTTTGTAACGCTACTCTTTTGTCGGAAATCACCCAGAACAAATCGAGCTGCTTTTCTTTGGATTTTTCCACTTCTTGAATCAAGTAATCCTGGTGAGGGTCCCTTACACTGAAACCATACTGTAGTTGGGGTCTTACCAGAGACTTATATGCCCTCTCCTTTACATCCTTACTACAACCCCTAAATACCCCCATAACCGTGTGCAGAGACCTGTACCCTTTATTTACAATCTTATTTATGTGATTACCCCAATAAAGATATTTCCTTATAATAACACCTAGGTACTTACAATGATCCCCAAAAGGAACTTTCACCCCATCGACGCAGTAATCAAAACTGAGAGGACTTTTCCTATTTGTGAAACTCGCAACCTTTTTTTTCTCGTTGCTTTACGACGCACCGACACAGATAGGTCTTATGGCGACGATGGGATAGGAAAGGCCTAGGAATTGGGAGGAAGCGGCCGAGGCCTTAAGGTACAGCCCCAGTATTTGCCTGGTGCGTAATGGGAAAGCACGGAAAACCTTGAGGGCTGGCGACAGTGGGGTTCGAACCCCGCTATCTTCCAAATGTAAGTTGACAGCTACGTGACCCAAACCAAACCACGCAGCCACTTGTTCGGTGGCGTAGTTTAGTTCCAGACCTCTTATCCTTAAAACGTGAGCCTAATTATCATCGCGTTCAGTCTCCCTTTACGTCTCTTACTCCATGGCTGAGGCCACTATTCTCTAGTAACCTATCCTCCTCTATTCACCTCGCATGATCCTATCTCCGAAGCCGGTTTATTATGTACACCTTCATCCACTGAGTTCCGACAGTTACATTAGAGATCCGATTATCCAGTATTGCAGCAACTTCGAATACCTAGGGTTGACCCTGGATAGGTCACTGACGTACAAAATCCATATCAAAAACGTGGCAGCTAAAATCAAAACCCAAAACAACATACAGGTAGATCTCATGCGCGATAGTTACGTTCCGCGGAATTGCCGCGCATACGGAATTCGCGTAAATCGAGTCATTTTGTATGTAAAATATAGGGTTAGGTTTCAGTTCACTCGCATATTAAGTTTGAAATAGCAGAGTTTGTTAGTAACTTTTGTTAGTATTTTAGTATGTTTCTGAAACTCATTTTAATGCAAACTTTATACCATTAAAATATTTAACACTACCGGGCGAGTTGGCCGTGCGGTTAGGAGCGCGCGGCTGTGAGCTTGCATCCGGGAGATAGTGGGTTCGAATTCCACTGTCGGCAGCCCTGAAGATGGTTTCTCGTGGTTTCCCATTTTCACACCAGGCAAATGCTGGGACTGTACGTTAAGGCCACGGCCGCTTCCTTCCAACTCCTAGGACTTTCCTACCCCATCGTCACCATAAGACCTATCTGTGTCGGTGCGACGTAAAACCCCTAGCAAAAAAACAAAACACTATAAACACACAATAATAAACTAAATTCTGCATACAAGCTCTTGGCTTTAGCTTGAATAGCAGCTCCAGGGAGAGGAATGTATTGTTGGTTGTGTGATGATCAATCCAATACATTCTATCCATCACTTCAGAGTTCGACTCGTTGGCTGAATGGTCAGCGTAGTGGCCTTTTGTTCAGAGGATCCCGGGTTCAATTCCCGGCCGGGTTGGGGATTTGAACCATCCTTGGTTAATTCCAGTGGCCCGGGGGCTGGGTATGTCCTGTCCCCAACATCTCTGCAACTCGCACACCACACAACACTATCCTTCACCATAATAACACGCAGTTAACCTACACAAGGCTGTTATCGCTTCCGAGCGAGATTTGGTCAGTCTATTCACACTTAAGTTAGTAGAAGATTGAGCAGTTTTTCGAATTGATTGCGTATTATCATAAATTTCTATTCAGCCAACTATGGACCATGTCATTTTACCTGCTTTCTCCAACCTTTGCGAATATCGCCGGATTCGTTTTCGGTGAGCTTCTTGCCTTTACTGAATTTGGACTTTTCCCGAAACTATGGTGTCAAACTTTATTCGTTGTTTATTATTAGTAATGCTTTTGCACCCCAGGTTAATAGACATACAACGTTTTGGGCTTCTGACGAGCGAAGGAAGCAAACTTTTTACAATGGTTTTCCGTGGTTTCCCATTTTCACACCAGGCAAATGCTGGGGCTGTACCTTAAGGCCACGGCCGCTTCCTTCCCAGTTCCAGCTCATTCCTGTCCCATCGTCGCTATAAGACATATCTGTGTCGGTGCGACGTAAAGCCAATAGCAAGAAGAAGAAACTTTTTACATCCCGCGAAGACTTTGCTCCGTGACATTTCTCCTCTGAGGACGCGAAACCTCACTTCTACTCGCTTCCCTGAAAGCTGGTCTCCTTCACACGCAGTTACGATGAATGGCAGTCTGTAAGAAAGACGTCAGCTCTCGGACGTATCTTCAGGTCAGTCTGTTTTGCCGGGCGGAATATATCTGACCTTCTGAGCTCAAGTTAGCGGGTTTGATCTCCTCAGTCCCGTGGTATTTAGAGGAGTGCAAATACGCCAGCCTCGTGTCGGTAGATTTACTGACGCACAAAAAACCTCCGGGAAAAAATTCCAGCACATCGCAATCTCCGAAAACCGCAAAAGTAGTGAGACGTAAAACTCAGAGTACCGGTATTATCATTATTATTAGGGTTCGGAAGTTTATGACCTAAAGAAGTACAAAATATGCAAGCAATATGCCCTAAAAACTAGCTAAATATGACCTAAAAATAGTAAAATATGACAACCACTTTAGGAAAAGGCCGCAAGTATTAGTATTATTTTGTATTATCTTGAATCTTGCTAACATTAAACATGCCAAAGGTGATCAGAGACAACACAGCACACACATTTAATTATGCAAACTCACAGAGGTACAGTAGGTACGTTAAACTTTATACATTCATTCAGTAAGTTATCATAGCCCTGAGGTGCAGTTCTCACTCTGTTTTCGTAAAAAAAAAAAAAAAAAAAAAAAAAAAAAGTACCAAGAAAGCGAAGTATTAGTATGCTTTTTGGTATCTGTTGGCGTACATTTGTACAGCATCTCTTTCTCTGAATCATCTCTTCTAAACATGCTGCCTGTATATTGCGGGAAAATAAAGAAAAATACATCTACTACAGTATTTTGAAATCCCGTGTTTGAAACTCGTCGTAGAAAACATGTTCATTTTTGAAAAACAACGCACCACTATAAACAAAAATCCTCAATATATACTATATCCAAATATGACCTTATATAATTAAAATGAACAAAATATGACCATAGCAATACAAATGGCCGAAATATGCATTTATATGTAACATAAAATTCCTTTAAACGGGGCCGAGGATCCATCATTGTTATTTTTCAGATTTCCGGTAAAATTACCGCGGGAAAGAAATGACTTTTCCTTAACATTCGAACCTTAATTATTATTATTATTATTATTATTATTATTATTACTATACGGTTTGGTGGGGTCCTGCGAGGCGAATAGCAGGGGATAGGTTACCTAGGAGAATAATGGATTCGGCCATAGGGAGCGAGGGAAGTAGGAGACCAAGACGGTGATTTAGCCTCAGGTTTTAATGATTTTGAATGTAAGAGGTGCGGAGCTAAACGAGGCTACGGAGCTGCTTGCAGATAGAAGATAGTGGAGATGCTTAGATAATTTGCAGACGCTTGCAGACTGAAGGCTGGAAGGCATAGAATTGTGTAATCATGTATGTATAAGTTATATTTATTATTTTCGTGCTTAGTTTGCTGCAATGACTTTTTTTATAATTCTGGAAACTGAAACGGAGGCTTCTGAGACTGTCCGTACAGGTATGTGTGACAAGCTCTGGTGCCGCTTTTAATACATTCAAACCTGTTAAGGACAGAAGTTCCTTAGCTAAAAATGGTAGAAACGGGACATACAGTCGTGGTGTTCACTCAGCCTCTATCCCTCTTAGTTCTGAGGTTACAGGAAATACAAGCATTTACCTTCCACTCTCGATTGTAGAGTACATTTCGTTACTGGCCAGTTTTTAACTCGAGTTGGAATTATCAAGACTATGAATTGCAAGAATATGGTAGTGCGCCTGCAAGTGGTGGTACGAAGTTCTTAAACTGGAACAGGTCGGCGCGGCGGGGAAGGTGACTTACCTACCAGTCTCGCAACTTGACCACCCACGCCTGCAGCAACTCCATCCTTTGTTCGCTCCTTCCTTACGTAACGTCGCTATTTTTAAAACCGCTGCTTTACGAATACCATTGTTGGTTCTGCACACCACCTACGTTGGTGGAAGTTTATAAACAATATTCTCAACTGTTAATTTATACAGATTGCGGTGCCAAGATAGACCAAATAAAGTGATGTTAAAACAGCGTGTGGGGCGTGTATATACTGAAACAATAACCCACATATTATGATCATCTCTAATACATATATCATAAAATTAAATTAAAAATGTACCCATTTATAGAATTTTCTCTTATTAACGAACTGTTTGGGTTAGACCAAACATATTTCAATGAAAGAACTTCTGTAGGACAAATTTCGGAAACTCTGCGTCCCGTACTACCGTAAAATTAGTCAGTAGGATGTAAAGTTAATTCTATTAATTACGCATTAGGTTCGGAACATACCAGAAAGTCGCAGAAATGATTCTTTGATGCCGAATAATAACGGCGTGTGGTCTCCGAAGAGTTCTGGTGCAGGTATTTCGAGTTGACGCCATGTTGGCAACCTGCGCATCTATGAGGATGAGGCCCCACCTAAGATGATTTCTAATGCTGAAGACGGCACAAACACACAGCCCCCGAGCCGTAGGAATCAACTAATAAAAATTAAAATTCCCTACCCGACGGGGAATCGAACCCAGAACCCCTGTGACCAATGGCCAGCATACTAATCATTTAGCCAATGTGCCGGACTATTGCACTGTGATTCTTGGTTTGTACGGACGTCTACAATACCGCATTCATTCGTGTCAGTGGGACTGCAATAACGAGTGTTTTGGATATAATCTTCCTGGCCTTTTTCCAAGTTTTACGACAATATACCCTTCCTGACACCAACTTTCTTGGGAGGGATATATTCGCTATTGTTTCTGTGGTTGTTGGTAGCGCGACGTGTTGTGTATAAATGGAGATATGTATTAAGGTGAACACAAATACGCAGTTCCCGGGTGAAATGAATTACCACAGGCAGGTAAATTACTCCACCCGGGCGGGAATCGAGCCTGGGGCCCTCTAAACGTATGGCCAGTACGCTGACCATTCAGCCATGGAGCCAGACACGTGTATTATGGATATAAGACAAAAATAATTCATCACTCAGGAGTAACACGCATCGTTCCGTGTCTCTAGCCTGAATGAAGCAATGATCTGGAGAAGTGACTAAAACTCCATTGTGACATGCAGCCATAATGTACTAATAAAATCCCTTGAATATTAAAAAAAAAAAAAAAAAAAAAAAAAACTGAAAATATTAAAGCGCTCATTGTTGTTTTTGACACAGCCTATCAATAACAAGACTAATTTTGTCTATGTACTTCAAATGTTCTTGGTTTTTTTAATATCTCGGATTAGGTAGGCCTATACCAAGGTCCAAAGCAGAGTCTCTTCTCTTTAACTGTATGTATGTGTTACATTATGGGAAAACTGCTTAGCAGCATTTCTTGAAATGCAGTATGTAAGGTTAGGAATAGCAGAGTGTAATTCTATCGCCAAACTTACGGTTTTTTAACCGAACGAGGAATAATATCGGGAATATTCCCGATTATGATTTTTCACAAAATTCCAAGTATCTCCGGAAATATTAGTCCTCTATAAAAAGTGAATAACAACATTAAAGAATATCCACTTTCCAATGTTTTATATTTTTGTTTTGTTTTTTCACCATACGGGCTATGGATATATTCATTAATTTAGATTTTGCCATCAACGGCGAACATCACTAAGATGAAAACATTGTTCAGTCGTGAGGGTACGAACTAATGACGGTGGGGGTTGCTGGGGAATGATTTTTATTTTTTTTTTTACGCTGGAAAACTGCGTCATCAGGAGTCCCTATTGATCAGAGAAGAAATGACTGTCGAAATGAGAAGAAAAGGAATGTTCACTCGAAGAATGAAAAAAAGAGATTATAAAAAGGGTGGCTTGAAAGCCTAGGCCTTGAGTGTCTTAATATCGCCGAGTCTGAAGAAAATACGATGTAATTCTTTACAGTGTCTTAAAACAGTTATTCATGAGAATAGTTTTAGATATTATTCAAGTATCCGCTATTTTTATTGCTGATTGGAAGAAACTTTCACACTGTATCGGGCGCAGCTTTTAAAAATATGGCTTCTGATCCAATATTGCTTGAAATCCGTACTCCCACAAGAGAAGATTCCAGTCACGTCTTGACCGTCAATACTATATGTTGCTTACTGTTGCCTCAGGGGATTTATGAAAGACAAGTGTCAGTCCCAACCGAAACGCCGACGTTACCTCGTTATTCTGCAGGCCTTCGGGCTGATCAGCAGAACCTCGGTAGACGAAGGCCCATAAGGGCTGTTGAGCCTTGGGCTTTTGTTTGCTCTTTTATCGTTACGTTTCCAGCAACGGAGCACTTACAATCCTTGCCACAGTTAACTTACGTACATTACTACAGGCACAGAAGCAACACAAAGCATCCGACATTCGCTACACAGGCCAATATACAGTACAAGACTGATGGCTAAAGAAATTCCTAACCTTAAAAGGACATGACACCTGAAATTATTTTGTTTCTGGTGGAAGCGGAGATATAGTATTAGGCTCACTGCCTATGTTTAGGGGCCTACAAAGATCCTCAGACCGAGCTCGATAGCTGCAGTCGCTTAAGTGCGGCCAGTATCCAGTATTCGGGAGATAGTAGGTTCAAACCCCACTGTCGGCAGCCCTGAAAATGGTTTTCCGTGGTTTCCCATTTTCACACCAGGCAAATGCTGGGGCTGTACCTTAATTAAGGCCACGGCCGCTTCTTTCCCACTCCTAGCCCTTTCCTGTCCCATCGTCGCCGTAAGACCTATCTGTGCCGGTGCGACGTAAAACAACTAGCAAAAAAAGATCCTCAGATACTGAGCGAGTTGGCCATGCGGTTAGGATCGCGCAGCTGTGAACTGTGGGTTAGAACCCCCACCGCTTCCTTCCCATTCCTAGCCCTTTCTTATCCAATCGTTACCATAAGGCCTATCTGTATCGGTGCGACATAAATAAATAAATACATAAATAAATAAATAAATAAATAAATAAATAAATATCGATGCTGTAAGTTGTATTCAAGGTTTCCTCGCGACCTGTTGCTCGCAAGTCTTCTATTTCCTTCTTTCATAGATAGAATTGTAGTACAGCTCTAAAATATGATACTCTTAAGTGCTCTATTGTTAAAGAGGAGAAAGCGCCAATATAATTACATTTTAATGTATTTTAACAGCCGCTTCAGTACTCTACTTAACGTTCATTGAAAACTAGGTTATATTCAGCCAAGACCAACTACAACCTATTCAGCATAATACGAGCAGAGGTTGTTGAGGACAAGCTTAAAGTGAAGAAAGTTTATTGACTTGGTTCTCGTGAGACTAGAAGTCATTAGTGGTCGATCCTTATCAGCCGAATAAGCTGACTGTTTTCATAAATCTGATTGTATTTATTTTTCTGGAAAAGTATTCCTATATATTAAGATCAAAGGTGCGAATCTTAATCTCAAACAGAAATATAATATGACCAGCAGTTACCCGCGGCTTCGCTCGCGTGGATTTTGTAATTTGATAAAAGTAATCGTTCCTCGGTACTGTACTAAGACATTCTCTGAAAATCCCTAAATTATATATTTAAAAAAAACGAAAATTGAGTTTCATTTACTCCAAAAACTCTTTGTAAACCACGTTTGTGGTGTTGCCTTTTGGGGAAAAGATGGCCATGCGACATAGAACTGTACATGTGAGAAACAGTTTTCTCTCAAGTCGAAAAATATAAATATTTTAAAACTGTCTCTTTATTTTTAAAGGAGATTCCAAATACCTATTTCCACGTCAGTAACATCTTCAGTTTGTGAGATATAAGCAGAACGAATAAAATGAATTCAACACCTTTATCAGTCCTTTTCCCACCCCCACATAAGTGGATTTTCCGAAAACAAAAAATACATGTTTCTTTATTTTTAAAGGAATTCCAAATACCAGTCTTCACTTTTGGGGATATAAGTATCCTCACAAAAAAATATTCAACTCATTTTCACATCTTTTCACTCCCGTTAAGTGCCTTTTCCGATAAAACATGTTCCTGTATTTTTAAATTACTTTCCAAATACCAAGTTTCTTGTCTGCAACATCTTTAGTTTTTATATAGGTATGCTCATACAAATAATTCAACTAATTTTTCAATTATTTCACCCCCCCCCCTTAAGTGGATTATCCGGAAACAAAAGAATACGTGTTTCTTTATTTTAAAAAGAGATTCCAAATACCAATTTTCAAGTTTCCAACATTTTTAGTTTTTGAGATTTAAGTATCCTCATACAAATTTAAATTTTGTATTTGGTATTCGGTAAGTAGCCATACAGCCAAAGGAAACATCATGTGCGAATACATTATATATATATATAGTAACGTACACTTTTCAAACTACGATAGCATAAACTACTTGTACTAGAATCCTGAAAAAAAAATCACCATTGACTCTCTGATTTACTCTAGTTGTATTTGGTAATGTTTCATTTGAAAAAAATACAACTTTCTGAAATAATACACATTCTAATTATTACAAAAAATTTGTGTACGGGCTACAATTGAGCCCTTAGTTACTTCATTTCTTTGAAAACACGCCAATAGCACCTTCCATTTCAGAAATATTTGGAGTGCAAGTTTTAGGTGATTCATCTTGTATACTGACATCGTCAGCATAGTGTAGATAATTTAGAGCAGGGTTAAACATGGTGCTCACTGTGTAAATGCTATACAAAAGCGGTCTCAGTATGGCAACTTGAAGTTCCATCGACACGGTACGAGTGCCATTTTAACTATAGCCACGGCGGCGGATCAAGGTCTGTCTAGGGAGGTCTGGTCACGAATGCTTCTTATGGAGCCGCCATATTGGGTCTTTAAGCGAGCGTAACAAAAGGCAAGTGTATTCGAATTTAGAGGATTTCGTGCCGTACAATGAAATAAAAACAAAATACCCACTATTTTTCATAAAGAAATTAATTGGGCATCTACTGTTCATGTATATATAACTATAACTGTATCAGTAGATCTAAAAGTGACTACCTTTCCAAACTGGCATTGGAAAATAATGTTGATGTAATATGCATTCAGGAAACTCATGCCTCTGATCCATCTCAGCTTCGTTCAAGAGGAAACATTCCTGGATACAAGTTACTGGGAGCTACTTATCAGTCTTATGGAACTGCAACCTTTGTTCGAAATTCCATCGCCTGCTCTTATTTAGTCTCAGCTAATTCTGATGCAGGCATTTTCAACATCACTACAAAAGTCAATGATGTATCAATCATAAATATTTATAAACCTCCAGGAATTCAGTGGCCTAACAGTGTTCTTCAAACAATCTCTCACCCATCCATCTATGTGGGTGATTTCAATAGTCATCATACTCTGTGGGATTATAGATATAGTGACCAGTGTGGAGAAAAACTTGAGTGGGCAGAGCTTTGTAACATGCAACTGATTTTCAATCCAAAAGACAAACGTACATTCAAGTCAGGAAGATGGGACTCAGAGACCAATCCTGACTTGTGCTTTGCTTCATGTGATTGTCAGGGATCCAGCTTACCTGTGTTTCGTAAAGTTCTTATGAACTTTCCACATAGTCAACATCGACCTGTCCTTCTGGAAACTGGAATGGAGATTCCTATTATAAGATCTTCTCCACTCCCTCGTTGGAACTTTAGTAAAGCTAGTTGGGAGAGCTATTCAGCTGATCTTGACAGTACCATACGATGGATTCCTCCTGAGGTTATTAACTACTCTAGGTTTGTGAAAGCTACTCTAACATGCGCTAAAAGACATATTCCCCGCGGAGTGAGAAAGGACTTTATTCCAGGGTGGGATGAGGCTTGTGAAGTACTTTATGAGAATTTCCAGGAGAGTGGTGAAAAAGATGTGGCTGACGAGCTCCTTCATAAACTAGATGAAGCTAGACGAAGCAGATGGAAGGAAACCATAGATACACTGGACTTCAGACACTCGAGTAGAAAAGCTTGGAGTCTTCTAAAGAAGCTGGGAAGAATACCTTACAGTCCCCAGCTGAAACCAGAGGTTTCACCTAATCATATTGCTAGTCGCATTGCCAGTCTGTCCAAATCCAAGCCAGACAAATTACACAAACGGTTTATAAAAAACGAACTGCTCCGTTTGAAAAAGGAGTACACTACTTCTTCCAACATTTCTGCTCCTTTTACTGAGCAAGAGCTTTTGCTTGCCTTAAATGAATTGAAAAATGGAAAATCCCCGGGTTTTGATGGTATACACCCAGAATTTTTGAAGCACTGTGGAAAAAATGTAAGGAACTGGCTAGTGCAGTTTTTTCAAACATACTCCAAACAAGTCAACTCCCTTCAGAGTTTAAACGAACTAAGATATTAGCTATCTTAAAACCTGGTAAACCTACGGATTCTGTCGAAAGCTATAGGCCAATTGCCTTAATGAGTGTCTGCTTTAAGCTCTTGGAACGGCTTATCTACAATAGAATAAGTCCTCTAATTTTTAAAATCATTCCAATCGAACAGGCTGATTTTAGACCTCAACGTAGTTGTGAAGATCAGGTGCTTGCACTGACAACACATATTGAGACAGGTTTTGAAAAGCAATTAAAGAGTGGTGCAGTGTTTATTGATCTAACAGCTGCATATGATACAGTGTGGAGAGAAGGTATTGTGTATAAGTTCTTTAAACTGACAAAGTGTAGTCAAATGTCGCGTCTGATTAACAATATGCTCTCAAACAGAATTATCCAGGTAGTCATGCATACAAATCACAGCAAAATAAAGGTACTTAACAATGGTTTACCTCAAGGATCTGTTCTCTCTCCATTACTGTTTAACTTGTATATTGCAGACATACCTGTCACGAGCTCTCGTCAGTTTGCTTATGCCGACGATCTGGCAATAATTAGTCAGCATGTGGATGCTAATGTGATAGAGAGAACTTTAAATGCAGATCTGGATGTTTTGTGCACATACTTCAAAACGTGATGCTTGAAACCAAGCCCTAGTAAAACGGAAACCTGCTTCTTCCATTTAAATAACCGGCAAGCGAATATCACCTTGAAAGTGTCACTTAATGGAAGTCTTCTCCCTCACAATGCCAACCCCAAATATCTTGGAGTTACTCTCGACCGAACGCTATCATACAGGAAACATCTAACCAACCTAGCAGCCAAATTAAGGTCACGCAACATCATTCACAAACTTGCTGGCTCCACATGGGGAGCCTCTGCATCTACTTTGCGTACTTCAGCTATGGCGCTGGTGCTTTCCACAGCTGAGTACTGTTCTTCCGTATGGATCAACAGCTCTCATGCTAAAAAGGTGGACACGGTCCTGAATGAAACAATGCGTGTCATAAGTGGCACAGTAAAATCTACTCCTCTTTTCTGGTTGCCAGTGCTCAGCCACATAGAACCTCCTAGAATTAGAAGATTGAACAACTTGTTTAGAGAATACAGCAAGATATTAACCAATCCTGATCTCCCCATCCATGAAGATGCTAACGTCAGATTCAGCCGCCTCAAATCAAGATCTCCTCCTATTCAAACAACACAGGAACTTGTTAGAAGGGATTTCAATCCAAAAGCAGATTGGCAACAAGAGTGGAACAGCGTAGCTCCGACTCAATGGCGGGCATTGTTCAATTATAAGAATCTTCCAGCTGGCTTTGATTTACCCCACAAGACATGGGTAGCCCTCAACAGAGTCCGTACTAACCACGGGAGATGTGGTTCAATGATGTTTAAATGGGGTATGAGATCTTCCCCAGCCTGTGACTGTGGGGCAGTTAAACAGACTATCGACCATATCGTCACCGAATGCATTGGAAGGGCATTCGCTAGATCTAGCCAGGACTTTGTGGTGGCTTCTGCTGAGGCCATACAATGGCTAGAGAATTTTGATCTGAATCTTTGAACCCTTTTGCTTGCATGATTGTTTTCAATGTTATGTGTATATCTTATAATTATGTATATAATGGTTTGTGCTTACTGTTCATTTATATTTGATCTTTGTATTGTTTTGTGTACGTACCATTCGCTAATAATAATAACTGTATAATACTCAACTGGTATGAATACATTCACAGCTATTTGAATAGGAAGATAATTAAGAGAGCCTGATTTTTTTTTTTGAGAAACAAGAATCGACAGAAAAGGTCATGTCCTACTCTTTTACTTCCTTACAACTTTGTCTAACTGTTTCTCTTATAAATATCGTCTGTCAAATACGTAATCTTATTGACAGAAACATAGAAATCTGTACAGTACCTGTGTCATATTATGATTACCGGTATATGAAATACTGAAATTAAAGTACTAAAAGACAGTTTTAATAAATTACCTTCAGCGTTTTCTTTATTAAGAAAATAATTACCCATACTGCGTTTCTAAAAGGTTACTCCAGTATGTTGACAAGCACTGAATGCCTCTTGAGTTGAGTGCATTAAATTATGTATGGTAACTGTTGTTATCCATTCTTGTGGTATTTCTTTGGGTTCTAAGGCAAAAATACTCTGCACATGTGCAACAAGAAAATAAGCAAAGGAGAGCTCAGTGCGTACAAAACTGTAGGCGTGGCAAATGGCAATCTACAGATAATTCCGTCTTGTGCGCGGTTAGTGAAACTATACATCCGTATTATTCCTGAATAATATGTTTATATGAACGATGAACGATGTTTTATATTTACAGGTCCTATTATGTATTTTCTTCTAGCATAATTTTGAAGAATCGCAATTTGAACTAAAGAGGGCAGATGAACGTAAACTACTCAAGTGGAATTCCATCAGAGTCAGCGTACCCTTTCCCGGTCTGTACACTCCAAAGACCTCAAGTTGCCTATTATCTTTATAAATGAGCCTTACACCTAGAATTTCGTGTTTGTCATCTTTAACTTTTTTGTAGCTTGTCTATTAAACAATTTACTAATATTATTAGGAGTATCCACTAATAATTTTGATTCATAAACTAATTTCTAATATTTTTAGCTAATAACTCTATAAAATATAATACTAACATGATTGGTTTCTTACTAATAATATTAGTCGAATATGTTTTATGAAACAGGGCCCTGAAGTCTCTCCCTGACTAGATCCCTTATCCCTCATTTTCCTTCCCCTTCAATCATTAGCTATCCCATCCTCCATAACTTCTGTTTTTCTTCCCCTTTCTCTTGTTTACCAAGTAAAATATCGTATTGCCCGACAAACAATCAAAAGGAATACTGTATAGACAAGGATTATGCGACACCGACGCATGCCAGATCTAATAACATAACTGCACTACAATGTTTTGTTAAGTACAGGTCCTATTATGTATTTTCTTCTAGCATAATTTTGAAGAAGGTCCCAAACAGATCCATCATCAGCTGCCAAAGTTAGCCTAGGTGTCACTGAAAAGGTGTACTAAGGAAATGAGGAGTGAAGTAGTTTCCCGTTACTTTTCACCGATACAGAAGGTGCTGTTACATGTCAGTTTTCCAAGCCCGCTGAAATACATACACCATCCGACCATAAGAGCAACATATTTACGCCATTCATCACAGGGACTGGCTGCATAAGGACATCATAATTTGCTATTTTATATCCCGGTAGATGTATTACACGTTGTCTGCATTTAAGTGCTTTTAAATGCCAAACGAGTGTGCTGGATTCAATCCCACAACAATGAGAATGGGGGACGAGTGTAACTCATTTCTGTTTGTCCACACGAACCATGCTTTTATTATTATTATTATTATTATTATTATTATTATTATTATTATTATTATTATTATTATTATTATTATTATTATTATTGGTCGGATAGGATGTATCGCTTGGCTTGCCACAATAAGCTATCAACATCATGATATCTCTGCATACCTCTAGCAGAAAATGAGGCGCCAGTTTGTACACGAGGAAGACAGTATTTAGTCGCTGTATCGTGTGAAGGAGGTGTGAAATTTCCCCAACTAGTTTACCTTCATAATTGCCTAAAAGATGTTATATAATTAAAGGCGAATGTTTCGCTCTGATGGACTGGTATTTGTTTCTTGGGCATATGGCAAAAACTTACAAATTATAAATTAGCCGTCTAAAATTCTCAGACAGCTCTTCCTTTGTAATTGGGATCGTTATCATGATGGCTCACCTAGGGAGCACGTCACGACAAGACAACATGCACGGTTCACATGCGTTCTTGAGGTGAACGGCACTTTGGGTCTGGGGAGGAAGTAGGAAATAGCTTTCCTTCTGGCCGACCATTCTTGAGGGGTAACTTTGACCTCCTCCTTATTCTTCTTCTGTAATTTTTCCCGCGCCCTGATGGGATCACAGTTGTGAACTGTACCGCACATGGGCCTGGGTGTTCGTGTTAACATATGTCTCTCCATATACAGTATATACAACACACCACTCTGGCAACTGCCTCAGAAATATGTAGTAGTGGATACTTTCCTACACATGGGGTTATCGTCGGGAAAAGCATCCGGACATAAAACTGGGCCATATTCACAGAAAGTGCCGACCCCATTACACTAGGAAATGGCGAATAAGACAATGATTTTTCTCTGCTGATCATGTTTGAGAACTTGACATTAATGTTTTATACGTTTGCAGATGATGTCATACTGTATCAAGTAATAAATATGTAACAGGATCATCACGAATAGAATCATAATTCAGGTCAAATGGACTGTATGGTTATTGACCTATCCAAGGCCTTTGACAGGGCAGACATGGAAGATCATTGACGAAAGTGAGGGCTATTGGAATAAACAAATTGTGACTAAATGGGTGGCTAAATTTCTCGAAAACAGAACTCAGAGAATTAGAGTAGGCGAAGCGTTATCTGATCCTGTAATAAATAGGGACCCTGGCTGAGTGGCTCAGACGATTGAGGCGCTGGCCTTCTGACCCCAACTTGGCAGGTTCGATCCTGGCTCAGTCCGGTGGTATTTGAAGGTGCTCAAATACGACAACCTCGTGTCGGTAGATTTACTGTCACGTAAAAGAACTCCTGCGGGACTAAATTCCGGCACCTCGGCGTCTCCGAAAACCGTAAAAGTAGTTAGTGGGACGTAAAGCAAATAGCATCATCAATAAATAGGGGGGGTGGTGTCGTCTCGCAAGGCCTGTGTGTGTTATTTTAGATATAAATGATATGAGTAAGTAACTGGAATCACAAATAAACATATAAGGCTTTTTGCAGATGATGTCATAATGTATCAAGTAATAAATAACAGGATTGTGAGCGGGTGAATAAATACGTCGACATACAAACTTGAGTTGGACAGCACATGATGGTATGATAGTTACCGGGTAAGAAGTCTGGAAAAGTTCTCACTTTTAATAACTGTGTTGACGAGATGGCGGTAATTCATGAGGATCACTGTAAGTACCTCTGTGTTAACACAAGGAAAGATCTTCATTGGGGTAATCACATAAACGGGATTGTAAATAAAGGGTACAGATCTCTGCACATGGTTATGAGGGTATTTAGGGGTTGCAGTAAGGATGTAAGTCCGGCCCCGTGGTGTAGGGGTAGCGTGCCTGCCTCTCACTCGGAGGCCCCGGGTTCGATTCCCGGCCAGGTCAGGGATTTTTACCTGGACCTGAGGGCTGGTTCGAGGTCCACTCAGCCTACGTGATTAGAATTGAGGAGCTATCTGACAGTGAGATAGCGGCCCCGGTCTAGAAAGCCAAGAATAACGACCGAGAGGATTCGTCGTGCTGACCACACGACACCTCGTAATCTGCAGGCCTCCGGGCTGAGCAGCGGTCGCTTGGTAGGCCAAGGCCCTTCAAGGGCTGTAGTGCCATGGGGTTTGGTTTGGTTTGGTTTTTAGTAAGGATGTAAAGGAGAAGGCGTAAATCACTGGTAAGACCTCAATTATAGTATGGTTGTAGTGCATGGGATCTTCACCAGGATTACTTGATACGAACACTTGAAATGATCCGAGAGAATTAATGAGATGGTGTTGCACCGTTAATAATAATAATAATAATAATAATAATAATAATAATAATAATAATAATAAACCTCGGAGAGATCCGATTGTGACGCAACAGCCCATTAAGGCAAAGTCAAATTGCGGGTACTGGAGTTCCACGTGGTCAGCGTCACGATATCCTCAGCCATATTGCTTGGCTTTCTTGATCAGGTCCGCTATCTCTCCTAAGAGACAACTCCTCAGTTGGTCTCTCGGGACTCAGTGAATCCTATTGCAGTCCTCAGTCCAGAACGAAAATTCCTGGTCTGGTGAAGAATTGAACCCAGGTATATTGACAAAAGAAATATAATTTCCCTTTAGGTTTATTCTGTAATTTATTAATAATAATAATAATAATAATAATAATAATAATAATTGTACCGGAAGTACACCCGCCCCGCTCATTTAAAATAAGCACCTTTTAGAAGGCCATCTACAACGTAAACTCTGAAACTGCTAGTAGAAGTAGTGTGACTGTTCATCGACAAATGTCTCGCCTATCAATTTAGGTGCGCCCTCTGGGGCGAGGATGAACAATTAATTATTGAAGTAATTTTGTGTGTCAAGGTTTGCTAAACTGAGTTGTTTATTGATTGTTTTTGGTGTTTTAAAGTTATCAACACTTCTATCTCTTCCTGCCTACTTAATATTTCAGCCAATAAGAAATTTTGTACATTTATTTAAGTAACCAATCAGAGATTTTTTTAAATATTTATTTGATTGTCCAATGAAAGTTGGGGTTGTGTTAGGGTATCGGCTCAGAGAAATCCGGAACCTTCCTCTCCGCTATAAAAGCTGGGACCGTTCGGGCCACGTTATCTTTGCGATCGCTCCAGTCAAGAGGTTTAGTGAGTGTTGGTAACGGAGGCAGAGGGAAGGGCTGCCTCGTCCATCTTCCGGAGGTCCACCAGCTCAAGGTAATGGCAGACTCTGTTTAACCATGTAATAGTCTTTGAAAGCTATCTCGAGGGGAAGGTTTCAATTTTTTTTTCGTAATGTAACTTTCATCTCTCAATGTAAATTCTCAAACAAGTCTCAAGAACATAACCGAACTTAGGGAATAAAGAGTGAGGTACCCTCTTGTATTCCCCCTCAACTTGATATGGAAGTGACTATGATTTTGTAATCTTTAAAATCTATCTCTTAATTTTGTAAACTTTTCTCCATCTAGTCACCTCCGTAGTATAGGCTTAGCCTCTGTAACTTCGGGCCATAAGCCCACATAGGGTTTTAAGTATTTTCATGTGAATTTCAAGGAGTGCACGTATTCGCCTCCTAACCTTTTGGTTTGTGGCCAGTAATATTAACCTAAGGCCACGTAGAATGGGTCCTTGTTACCCGTGTTAATGTCAACTTCTATTTTTTCATTTTGTGTCTAGGTAAATCAGACTGTTGAGCGATGAAGACATTGTTTACTGTTTGTTTTTGTTGAATGTGAGCTGTGCCTTTGATAACCCTGGAACGTTAAAATTTTGAAGAATAGTCCCCTAAAGAGTAATTGTGTAGAGCAAAGACGCTTGTCCTACTGGTGTAAAATTTTTGAACTCGGTCTTCTTGAGTAGGCATTGAAGGGAGCAATGGTGCTCTTGTTAAAGTTGTAACTATACTCCGCACGGCCTTACAATTGAAGTTTCGCAAAACAAATGAGCATCGCCCGCGAGAACAGCTGATGCAATACGACCGCGATAAACAGCCCTTGTAAAATGTTATACCGTACTCAGGAAAGCTAATGAATCGGGATTGAAAACAAATTCTCGAAAACTACACTTACTAACAACATCTGATACTAATAAAAGAATATATTATTAAGAATAAAAGAGAATGAGGAAATAAAACATCACTCACCGCTACTGGCTGGCACAGGAAGGAGGTTATGGTCTACAAAGGGAACACGCCACTGATTTCAGTCACTAGAACCCCCCAACAATATGAAAAGCACACTAATTACTGAAGGAAAATGCAAAAGATCGCGAAGTGTACCGAATACCAAACACGCTGAGAAAGATAAGTTAACCACGTGGCAAATGTAAATATTAGAGTTGGCAACTGGGTTTCGAGATCGTGCTCTGCCGATATAAATCGATATGAATGGCAGATTGGGATTGGTTGGATGTCTATGCTTCAGCGCATAACAACCAGACAGCGCCAAAATCTGCAAAAACGTCAATTTAGAAGTAGAGCCGTGCGGAGTATAGGGAGCTTCAAGCTCATGTTGTTAAATTGTTGCTGTCTGATTGCTCTAGTATTGTTACTCAAGCTTACGACCTGGACCTTGTACCTGATTTGTTTTTATTTGCTTAGCAAAGTGTGAAGTTTGAAAAAAAGAAAAAGGGAGGGAGAAATATAAATTTAAAGTTTTAAATTAACCTTCCGTCTTTTATATATCCACCCATTCAGCCCGCACCTTCTTTCAGCTCTGCGTTACATAGAATCCCCGAAAAAAAAAAAAAAGAAAAAAAAAAAGAAATGAAATGGCGTATGGCTTTTAGTGCCGGGAGTGTCAGAAGACATGTTCGGCTCGCCAGGTTTGATTTGACTCCCGTAGGCGACTTGCGCGTCGTGATGAGGATGAAATGATGATGAAAACGATACACACACCCAGCCCCCGTGCCAGCGAAATTAACCAATGATGGTTAAAATTCCCGACCCTGCCGGGAATCGAATCCGGGACCCCTGTGATCAAAGGCCAGCGCACTAACCGTTTAGCCATGGAGCTGGACATAATGGAGCCATAGAGTTGGCCGTGCGCGTAGAGGCGCGCGGCTGTGAGCTTGTATCCGGGATATCGTGGGTTTGAGCCCAACTGTCGGCAGCCCTGAAGATGGTTTTCCGTGGTTTCCCATTTTCACACCAGGCAAATGTTGGGGCTGTGCCTTAATTAAGGCGACGGCCGCTTCCTTCCAACTCCTAGGCCTTTCCTATCCCATAGTCTCCATAAGACCTATCTGTGTCGGTGCGACGTAAAGCAACTAGCAAAAAAAAAAAGTATGCTACCCCTACATCACGGGACTGATGATCCTGTTTTGAAAATCAGTTACAATCCTCCTTCATGGCAGAAAATGTTTCAACAAGGTAACATATTTAACTATGAACAGATGCAGGGAAGTCAGAATTATCCAATGTGCTGTGCATGCTAATCCCCACTATACAGGAGGCGTCCGGGTTGAGAGGCTCAGACGTTAGACTTCAAGTTGTCGGGTTTGATGTCTGCTTAATCCGATGGCGTTTAAAGGGTCCAAAATCCTTACTAACGTATGTCAACTATACTCAAATACGCCAGCCCCGTGTCTGTAAATTTATCGACACGTAAAACAACTCCTGCAGGAAAACATTCTGGCAACTTGGCGTCTATGAATACCACACAAGTAGTTACTGGGACGTAAAAGAAATCCAATAAAATTTTTATTCACTATTATAACGGTCACCAACGTTCAAGAATTTAAAATCTGACTTTTTAGACCATCGTGCATAGATATTTTTGCGTTGGATTTTTGGAGGCACATCCTATGCTTCCAGTCATAAGTTATTCCTTGTTTACTCCATTCCTTGTATACTGTATATTCTGGTCATTAGATCAACGCAATCCTTCCGACGAAGAAACAAACACAGCGGTACTGTGCGAAGAGTTTGAGGAACAAAGTTTAAGACTGTTGAGAGAGGTGGGTGGGTAGCAGAGTGAAAATATATTATATCTGGTTTCTGCTTTCCGAAGTTCCGTCACAAATTGCAAGGTCATCAATAAATCTATTATGGGATCGCTGTTGAAGGCCACTTTGTTCGTTACGTAAACCAGTAATCCAGGTAGTCAGATGTGAGATGACTAATCATATTCATGGCTATGTGGCAAGAATGAGGCCTTCATCGTGCCTTACCAAATCAGCGTATGGACATAACAGTTGCATGTAACTTAGACATCTTCATCGGTTCTATGTTCTTTGGGCATGCACAGATGGAAGATTGACGATCCCCTACTTCTCCGAGCTCGAGTTACTTCGCTTTACTGGGTGTTCAGGGTAGTCTCTAGCTTATTTATATTCATTTATTCTAGTTGTTTAATAACGAGGCAAGTAAGGAGCTTGGCCTTAAAATAAACATAACTATAAACATTCAGAAAACGAAATTCATGGTAATCAACAAACAGAAAGTCACCTGCACTGTTATCACATTGGACTTGAAAGCCATTGAAAAGGTGTCACAATTCAAGTAGTTAGGAGGCTGATTAACAAGGGACTGGGATCTGCATGTAGAAATGAAAACCAGAATCGGCATTGCGAGGAGTGTTCCTGAAAATAAAACATGTTGTATGCAACTGAGACCTCTGATTCGAAACTCTTTGGCGAGTCGTGAAGTGAAAGCCTCTGTGTTACTGGTGCACCTTTACAGTGTCGAACGATGGCACTAAAGGCTTCGTAAGTGAACCGATTGCAGGACTATGAAATGTGGATTAATTAGAGAATGTCTAGATCCCGTGGGTAGACCACCTCGCAATCGAGGAGGTACCTGTTGGGGTCACATCTTCCGAAATGAATACAACATGTTACAACTTATCATAGAAGACAACGAGGATGTGGACGGAGGACCTCCGACAGTGGTTCGATGTCCACGAAACGGTAACTCCGACACGGGAAACTCAAAATAGGCTACTCCATGACGGTCATCAACCTTCTGGAACATGAAGGTGTTTCAATGGATCGTCTCTAATTCTCTTATTATTATTATTATTATTATTATTATTATTATTATTATTATTATTATTATTATTATTATTATTATTATTATATAATTCGCTGGGGCCATCAAGGACCACGTTAAGTCTTGTTGCATTTGACACTGAACTTGGCCTTCTTTAGAGCCCAAATTTCCTTCATTCTTTGTGAGTGGGCCTGCTTACGCTCCTCTGTCCAAGGGGCACCGTGTCTTCTCTTCGGTTGCTCGTCTCGGTTTAGCCCGTTCGTCAATATTTTCTTGCGGAAGAGATCTCTGTTCAGGGTGTCATCAGCTGGGATATGTAGCATTTGCAGGTCTTCTTTGGTATTTCTAAACCAGGGAATTGTGGTTTTGGGGTTTGAATCAAAAAAGTGAAAGATTTCTTTAGTTAACTTTCTTCCGTCCATTCTTTTCAGATGACCGTAAAATCGTGCCCGTATTTTTTCTGATTGTGTCGGTAATTTTCTCTATTTTGCTGTAGACTTCCTTGTTGGATCTCTTTTGATGGATTCCATTTTTGTACTTTGATCCCAAGATTCCTCTCACAATTTTGCGTTCTCTTTTCTCCAGTTCTTCAAGGAGTCCTTTGTTGGCATTTAGAGACAGGGTTTCGGCTGCATATAGAACTACTGGCTTCAGAACTGTTTCATAGTGACGTATCTTGGTGTTTTGGGAAAGGCATTTTTCGTTGTAGATTGTGCGGGATGTTTGGTAGGCTATTTCCAGTTTGCGTACTCGCTCCTGAAGTGCTTCTTTGTCCAGTCCATTTTTCATGATGATCTCACCCAGGTATTTGAATTTGTCTACTCGGGTGATGTCCCCGTATTTTGTATGGAGTATTGGTGGAGCCTCTTTGATGTTAGTCATTACTTCTGTTTTCTCAAACGATATCTGCAAACCAGTTTGTTCGGCAATTTCCTTTAAAATTTCAACTTGAGCTCTAGCGGTTTCTATGTCGTTTGAGAGAACAGCAATATCATCGGCAAATGCTAAGCAGTCTGTTGCGATCCCCTTAGATTTGGTTCCTATTCTCAATGGACTGTAGTTGGTTTCCTGTAATTTCACCCGCCAGGTTCTGATGATGTTTTTAAGAACACAGTTGAAGAATATCGGGGATAGCCCATCACCTTGTCGGACTCCTGTTTTGATGTCAAAGGAATGCGAGAGACATCCGTGGAACTTCACCTTGGATTTTGTATCGGTCAGAGTGGCTCTAATTAATGCCAGCAGTTTCAACTCGATTCCAAATTCATTTAAGATGTTTAGCAGGACTTCCCGGTCAATGGAGTCGTACGCTTTCTTAAAGTCCACAAAGACAGACACATACTGCCTGGACCTTAGTGTGCAATACCTGATGATCGTTTTGAGATTTTTGGATCTGTTCAGCTGTTGAGCGACCTTTTCTGAACCCTCCTTAGTATTCACCTATTTGATGTTCGACTTGTGCTTCCAAACGCTCCAGGATGGCAAGTGATAGAATTTTGTAAGTCACGGGTAGCAAAGATATTCCTCTGTAGTTGTTGATGTTCTTCATGCTGCCTTTTTTGTGTAGGGTAGGGTAGGGTCTCCTTGTTCCAAATTTCTTCTATTTGCTTTTGCAAGATATCAAGTGATTCCTCTGGGGCATATTTCCATAGTTCTGCTACTACTGAGTCTTCCCCCGGCGCTTTGTTATTTTTGAGACGGGCAATGTGGCGCTTGATTTCATCTCTGTCGGGTGGTCTGGAATCTGGGTACCTGAGTAAGGGTTCCTTGGTCTCGATGGGGCTTTGCGGTTTAGAGCAATTAAGTAAATTCTTGAAGTAATCTGCCAGAATGCTGCAATTTTCTTCATTTGACGTCGCCAGTGTGCCGTCCTTTCGCTCAAAGCATAGAGATGGTGGTTTATAGCCAGTGAGTTTGCGTTTGAAGGCTCTGTAGTACTCTCTGCTTTCATTCTTCCTAAAGTTTTGTTCTATCTTTTCAATGAGAGATTTTTCGTATTTATGTTTCTCAGTTCTGAACACCCTAGCTGCTTGGGCACGTAGGGTTTTGTAGGTTTCCCAATCATTTTCTGATTTCGTAGAGTAGTACTGTTTCCACGCATTGAGTCTTTCTTGGTGGACTGATTCGCAGGTACTATTCCACCAGGCATGCTTTTTGCTTCTCTTGATTTCTGCAACGTCTTTGGCGGCCTCAACAAGGAGACTTTTGGCGTTGTTAAAGTCAGTCATTTGGTCTAGCCTTCTCCTGGAACTCCTCGACCCTTTGCCGAAGTTTATCATTGTCGAAGCGTGTGATCTGTTTGGTTGTCTTCCTTGTGTTTGCGGGAATTGGTTTGAATTTGATAAGAGACATATAATGATCTGAGGCCACATTGATGCCTTTCTTTACCTTGACATTCATAATCTCAGGGCTGTTTCTCCTGGAGATTGCAACATGATCAATTTGGAACTCTCCGAGAGCTTGGACGGGAGAACGCCAAGTCATTTGCTTTCTGGGTAGATGGCGAAAGTGGGTCGACATGACCTGCAGGTTGTGATTTTCGCAAATGGACACCAGTCTTTTGCCGTTGGGATTGGTTCCTTTGTGAGCAGGGTAATTTCCTATAACTTTCTTGTACTTTTGTTTACGACCTAGTTGGGCACTGAAGTCGCCCAAAAGAAGCTTGACATGGTGTTTGGGGATTTTGTTTAATTTTCCATCCAGTAGGTCCCAGAAATTATCAACTTCATCTGGATCAGACTTGTTCTTATCGTTTGTAGGAGCATTATTATTATTATTATTATTATTATTATTATTATTGTTGTTGTTGTTGTTGTTGTTGTTGTTGCATTTAGTAGCTAGTTAACCGAACACTTCAGCATCTTCTGTCTTCCCTGGTAAATTCAGAAAACTATTCGAATGAACAGATATGTAAAGTTGTATTTTGAAATTTTACAGACTAGTTGCATGTCAGGTATTACGAAAATGTCACCCTGCTCCTTGCTTTCCCTGGTTTAGTGGTTTCTGACAATCACAACTGATGCTTCTCATGAAGCTCTTTGATCTCCAAATGTACTCATTTATTGCTATCTTTTTATGTGTCTCCCTTACATTTGTGAAGATATAAGAAAGCAGTAGTTGGTGGGACGTAAAATGAATAACTTTAATATTCACGGTGCTTAGATGACTTTTCGATCTGCATTTGAGTTTACTTCCGAAAATTTTGCCGGTGAAGTACTGAAGGCAAATCCCATCAACGCGCTGGACAGAATGTTGTTGTCAATATAGGATTATTTCCTTATTTTTGAAAACTAAGAGCTTTATGTAGGCCTATTGTCCATGGCCAAGAACGGCAGGTGGGCTTAGTATGTGATGCATGCACTCACTTCCATTGAGGGTATGCCTAATAATAGTTGCACTACTCCAGGAAACCGACGGAAGCGCTAACTCGTCAGATCTCTGAGAAAGTCTCGTCGACTGGTTGTGCAACTCACTGGCTTCGGCGCTTGATCGCTGTTCTCAAGGTTGCAGAATCGAATCTCGGCACTGCCACTTGGCATTTAACAGCGTGTAAGTACTTTCTTTGCTGGCACGTTAAACAATCTCTTACTAGAACATCCCGGCATTCATGCGGCAGTAGTTGAAGGAGCGTTAAAGACAGCCTACGTAAAAATCTTCCCACTTCTTCTCACAATATGACTCGCCACCTCTGCCTTGTGTAGTAAATGAGTTTCCCTTTCCTAGGGAAGATTTCAGCAAGATAAAATTAAACTTAAAAAATAAAGGTTATATTTCTCTTTAAATCACAAACTTGACAACTTTTCACAGGTACAATGACAATTTAAAGAATTGGAAAACCTAAAAATAGGGAATTTAACAATTTTTGGGCTTCACGCCCCTAGTTTAAAATTTCGCAAATGTGGTATTATTTAGACAGGGACAGAAATCGCCCAATTCAAGAGCACTTTGCTCCAAAGGTTACAAATCTATAGCCTTCCAGAGGCACCCCTCAATGTTACAGAAATCTCAGAAAAGAGGTTACATGTTCTCCAGCATTAATCAAGGAGACGGCGCTCCCAATTTCTTACAGTCTACTCAAGGCAACATTACATCAAAAATCTTATAATTTCTGGCCTCTCTAGGCCCATCTTACACTTTTACAATATTTACACAGGGGTATCAATTACCCAAACTACTGGGCCTTCGTGGAAAGAATAACAGGTTAAATTACTGGCCCGAACACAAAATGAATGGAGGAGTACACTTGCACTCCTAGAAAATTAAAAACCCTAATTGGGCTCTCGGCCCGATGATGCAGAGGCTAACCCCAAGCTATTGAGGTGACTAGAATGGAGGTTAATCTAATACTTTACAGAAAAGGTTACAAAATCATAGTCACCTCAAATTAAATTGAAGGGGAACACAAGAGGGTAACGCACCCTCTATCCCCGATATACAGTTTTAAGAGTTTATGAAATAAATAAATAAAAACAATTCCCTGGTACGTTAACGTCAAGAAAGACCTCGAAGAAATGGGCCTACGACCAAACGACGCGCACAAACTAGACTTTTTCAGAACAAGCATTGTGAATTTTGGAACTTTCCGAGATATGAAGTGGACAAATGGTGCAAAGTTGTCGGATGAACCCCGTGCTAATGAAAACCTGATGGATTAAGCGAAAATCGAGTAAATGTCAGAATGTATAATGAAACTTATCGTGGTCCCTAGCTGGCTGATTAGCGAAAAATAAATAAATAAATAAATAAATAAATAAATAAATAAATAAATAAATAAATAAATGTTATTGTTTATACGTCCCGCGAACTACTTTTACGGTTTAGTCCCGCAGGAGTTCTTTTACAGTACGTGTCAGTAAATCTACCGACACGCTGCTGGCGTATTTGAACACCTTTATTATTTTTGCTATTTGCTTTACATCGCACCGACACAGGTTTTGGCGACGATGGGATAGGAAAGGCCTAGGAATGGGAAGGAAGCGGCCGTGGCCTTAATTAAGGTACAGCCCCGGCATTTGCCTGGTGTGAAAATGGGAAACCACGGAAAACCATCTTCAGGGCTGCCGACAGTGGGGTTCGAATCCACTATCTCCCGATTACTAGATACTGGCCGCACTTAAGCGACTGCAGCTATCGAGCTCGGTAGAGCACCTTTAAATACCACCGGGCTGAGCCAGCATCGAACCTGCGAAGTTGGTGTCCGAGCCACTCAGACCGGCTATAATCACAATTACAATAAAACCTTCCATATCTAGCCACGTATCGGTGGCTCCAGTGATGGAAGTGTCGTCAGGCGAATGAGTTAGTCACCCGAAGGGTTGTCGAGGCCTTCTGTAGGGGTAGAAGTGTTCGTTGCGTGTTGTAGACTGACTTCATTGGATGGTTCATCAAAGCTATGAGTCATTCAAACGCAGGTATGGGAATTAGTTCAGACACCCTCCCTTGGTACAGCTACTAATGAGTGGTGATAGAGGTGTGGCGCATTGTCTGTTCTGGCCGGAGTGGTTTGAAACAAATGGTTCGTTGCTGTTGATTTCAATTCATTTTACAGGCTGCGGAGATATTGGTCACCAATTTCTTGTGCTCAGTGTATGAAAGCTCGTATATTTTAAAACCCATGTTAGGGAATTACTAAAAAAAAAAAAAAAAAAAAAAATGGAAAAGACTCCTAAAACCTTGAAGCGTAGTGATAACATAATCTGTAAATTCCATCTGTAAATTTAAGAACAAATCGTGAGAAACGCGCGTAGTTACTTGGATGCTAGGCGATTCAGTACTTCAAAAAGGAATGAGAATCTTTGAAACTATCCTGTGTTATTGTATATTTAGTTTAATTTCCGGGTTGAACCGTGTTGTAGTTGTCTGTACATCACGTACAGTTTGCCGACGTTTCTAATACATTGCAGTATTCTTTGTCAAGGCGATTGAAATACCCCTACTGGATCCGAGGTAATCAGTCTCCAGGCAGCAATTAAACTAAATCATTCTTCACACCGTGGAAGCTTCACCTCTAAGATACTGTGTTATTGTAGTTATCAGAATCGAATGAAAATAAGATCTACGAAGTTTTACGGTGCCCGCCAAGTACACGAGGTTGCTAACCATGATGTAGTAATTATATTAACGTCCCACTACTTTTGGGGGTTGGGGGTGGAGACTCCGAGGCGCAGGGATTTTGTCCTGCGGGAATTCTTTTACGTGTCTGTAAATCTACGAACATAGGCTAACGTATTTGAACACCTTCAAATACTATCTTTCTGAGCCCAGATCGAGCCCACCAGTTTGGGCTCATAACGTCAGCGCTTACCGTTTGAGCTACTCAGTCCGGTTAACCAGGATATCCCAGGCACCTTGTGTGAAGCAGCAGTAGTAACAGTAGCTTCCGACTAGACTAAATCGTAGTAGTGTTCGTAACAAGGACCGAAGGTGAGGTTTTAAGTATAAATTGAGAAACTCTTGTTCCGTTTCTCTACGGGGTCGGATATGAAGTGAACTGAATCTACATAGCGAGTGTTTTAACCCCCGGATGGCCTTCCTGACATCCTCATCAGAGGAGGTAATAAGGCGAAATGAATGACGTTATATATGATAGTAGGCAGGGAGTGGCTGAAACCCGGTGCCAGCATATAGAGTACTCCTGTCGAAGAGCACGGAAGGGTCCACTCGAGGTTTAACGTCATCATCTGGCGGACGAATCACCATCAAGTGTCATATGTCCTAACTCCATGTGAACACTGCGGAGAGGTTAAAATTGAATCAGCCTTTTGACACGCATTCTAATGATTAGATTAGTACTGTGCCGGCCAACATTCTGATGGTAATTATTATCTTTTCGACCAACGGGACTCGAACCGGCTAACCACGGTGTCAGATCATAGACACTTGACGCTTTAATTATCATGGTCACCAGGTGGGCTAAATATTCTTCAGCATATCCCAGTTATTTCTGGAGTCGCAGGAGTCATCCAGGCTCACTTTGTTTTTGGCCGGATGCCCTTCCTGACGCCACGTAACTTTTGAGATGAAAATCCCAACCCAGAATCGACCGGGATTCGAACCTTGCCCTTTCGATGGGAGCTAATCGCGCCCCCCTGAAACTAACACTTCTAATGCAACGTACTGATTAATTTCTTGTATTTTTTGTTAAACAATATGAAGATGAACATCCTATGCTCAGTTTAGGGCCCACCATTCAAACAGTCAACGCCATCTATAAAAGAATCGATATAATATAATAATCAGCCGATAATGTAATTTACTTGCACACATGACGCAGAATAGCCGTCAGTTGAATAAGTCTGTTCTATTGCACATGCATTGAAAAGAGTGTTCGTTGGTAGAAGTCGAGTGTGGCAAGTAAGTTCCACTCTGTACATTATTTTGAATAACGTAAATATCTGAAAGTATAAAGTAAAGCAGGTTCCTTGTGTGTGGAGGTGGTTAGCAGTTCATGTAACTGCTGATCATCGTGGCTTGGGTTTCGAAGGTTCTCAAAACCTCGCATGCTGGCTGAATGGAGGAAGATGACTAAGGTAGTGTTGCGGAAGTAAGTGTGGTTATTGCCAGGGCCAGGATATAGATGCTATATCTTTTAGCTGGTGTACCATAAACATTGCTGATGTACGTAACTATTGACCATGGCTCGTGGATTACAGAACTTCATATTTATTATTATTTGCTATTTACTTTTAGGTATTTTTTTGAAAATTTTGCACAGTTACTTTGACATTTTAATTTATTAATTTTATTAATGTATTTTTTCTTTGTTCTGTTATGTAGTCTTTCAAGAATTTACGTTTGGTAATCAACATATCTGAATATCATTAGAGCTTTGAATACTTAAACGTCAGAAGTTTTATTCAACTCAGAGCTTTTCAATGAACATACACGTACTGGCACACAGTAGTTCTTTTTCATTCGAGAATCTGCTTATGATTACGTTGTGAGGTAAATATTGAAATCTATACGGATGCAGTTTAACTTTGACTTCGCGTACTCCGATAACACGTTTGGTTAGCTAATAGTCAGGTATTAAGTTCCTTTTAAGATATTTAACACTCAAGAATCCCATAATATTCTAATAATAAAGCCGTACAGATCCTTTGTTATTTTGCTTGCAATTATATTAAGTTTGAAGCTGATAAACAAGGTGGTCTGGCTAATAGCTATTCTCATCTGAAGAGAGAAGAGTTTTCATCGGAATAATCACTTGCTATCTTCCCATTAAACCCTTGGCCAAACCCCAGGGCGATGCAGGACACAAGCTAAAAGTTCATTTTATCCCTCCTGAAAATTAATTACTCTGGGAGGTTGCGGTTAACCATCTCTGGTAACTTTCTTGTTCTTGAAGCCGTGATGAGTCCGAGAAAGGAAACACAAATCTCTTCCCTTTCACTTGTTTAATTAATGGCTAGTAGAGCAACTTCACGAAAACCATTATGTCTTAAATGACGGGTGGGCGGACTTTCACCAGTGACATGTTGGTCAGGGACAATTGAACCCTTAAACGCAATTTTTTTTTATTTTGACATTTCAGATTTATTTTTTTGATTCACTTCAAGGTTTAAGCAAGGAAGAACGATTTTTAAAATTACATGTCGGTAATTAAAAGAGCAAATACATGTTTTGCATGTTACATAATATATGCAACAATTCAGGACTCGAAATATGAAGTCGGAAGATAAGAAGTTAAGATAATACTCTCGTACTTCCGTCACCACTGTGTTTATTCCTCACAAGTATAATCTGGGTTATAACATGTTATCCCCTCCCTTAGTTTTTTGTACTCAGGAAAGTATGAAAATTACAATGACAAAATATCTCAGTCTAGCTCAGTGGCTTAGCTGCTAGCTTTCCACTTAAATGGCTCAGGAAGAATCCCGGTCAATCCTGGGTTGAGATTTTCTTCTTAATCATCTGGCGTGAGGAAGGGCATCTGGCCTTAAACCCACGGCTGTAACCAAAATGAGCCTGGGTTGCTCCAGCAAACCAGAAATATTTAGGGAAAACTTGACGCAAGTGTAATAGACTAGTATAACTTTAAACAATATTCTTTAACCCATGGGCAAATAATGCAAATATCGAGCTCGAATTATTATTATTATTATTATTATTATTATTATTATTATTATTATTATTATTATTATTTACGTCATTGTGTACAAACTTTATTTGGTATAAGTCATGGTCGTATTATTTGTGAGGTTATGTCATGACTCATGAAACATCTGCTGTATGTATATTAATGAGTTTATTTAATGTAAGAACACGTAATTAATAGTATATCATTTATTTTTACCTGTATATATGATGTATTAATCCAATGCAACGTTATGCAACACACTGTAATAAGTCCAGAACAACGCAGTGTGCGACTGGAATTGTACAGAAAACTTCTTACATTGTAAATAGGCTATTGGAGACTCTCGAAATTACGGGAAAAACTGTTGTCATATTCTTCTAGAAGCCTGGCCAGGCAACGTATATAAGGAGGCAGTCTTGAGGGTTGAGTAGTAGTTTAACAAGAGTTCTGAGTGCAAGTCTTTAATCGAGTATTATCTGCGCACTTTTTAGCGATAGATTTATACCCTAGTGCTGAATCGGTCGACTTCGGTTATCTTCGAGATTCGTATTGGCAACCTTTGAAACACAAACTAAGAATCTCTTATGATCGCTGTGCGACATCTGGCGTACACTTTACATACTCGTACTGTTGTTTACACAGCAAAGCCAAACTATAGAATTCATGCTAGGAACACGTTTCGCATCGAGAAATGTTATATAGTATTATATATTGTGTGTGTGTGTGTGACACAGTTGTTGGCGTAAGATAATACAGGTTTAGAAAATTCATATCGATCGATCATATTATCGATTCAATTCAGATTTCATTTCCATTCAGTTGGCAGTATTACCGGAACCGGCAGTGCTCCCTCCTTACTCCTCAACAGAGTACAAAAATCTAGCACTAAAAAGTGCGCGTACAATATGTGAATTCATGTTGTGATTGGTAGTACGTTGACATGTTAATGTGGCAGTATTCTTCTGCTCCTTCGTAGTAGTGTTTTGTTTCAAGATGGCAATTTATTAGTGCGTATGTGTCTGATATGTGTGTATAATTTATAAATAAATCAGTGTACACAATTGACAGCATTTCTGTGTGCGTCTTTGTGGTAACATCAAACTGAAGAAAGTTTTTTTAGCGGGCTCCGCCACCAGACAGGACGAACGCTGAAGAGAAAGATGAACTGTTATAGCGACATCGGCTTCAGCGACACCTCATCTATAACGTCACATATTCTGTGGTATTAACCAGTGGCGGCTGGTGGTATCTGAAGTTGGGTGTTGCACCAAAATTTTCAGTGTCACTTTTTTGTAGCTTACAGAAATAACAAGAAATTCTATGTAATGAACTACATTCCTACTAAAACTGCATTATATCTGGCAATTATAACCCTGGAAATAAGAGGCTAATTATACACTGTCACTGCAGTTACTCTCAACAGTAGGCCCTAATGGTATTGGCTTTACGTCCCACTAACAAATTTTTACGGTGTTCGGAGACGCCGATGTGCCAGAGTTATTTTATGTGCCAGTAAATCTACTGTAACAAGGCTGACGTTTTTGAGCACCTTCACATTCCTGCGGACTGAGCCAGGATCGAACCTCCCGCGTTGGGGTCAGAAGGCCAGCGCCTCAACCGTGTGAGCCACTTAGCCTGGCACAGTTACTTTTGCCTCACTTGAACTGAAAATTTGCCGCCCTGTTTTTCATTGAAGCTAGATGTTGGTAATATTGTGGGTAGTCTGGTATGGCGTGGGAAAGAAATTGCCCAGCAAGTTGGCCGCGCGGTTAGGGTCGCGTAGCTGTGAGCTTGCATTCGGGGGATAGTGGATTCGAAGACCACTGTCGGAAGCCCTGAAAATGGTTTTCCGACGTTTCCCGTTTTCACACCAGGCAAATGCTGTGGATGTGCCTTAATTGAAGCCACTGTCGCATCCTTCCTTCCCTTTCCTATCCCATCGTTGCCGTAAGACCTATCTGCGTCGGTGCAACGTAAACCGAAATTTGTAAATTTAAAAATGGAAATGAAATTACCTTTGCGAGAGGAGAGAAAGTAGGAATGAAGTAATCTCCGCAGAGTGGCGCAATCTAACGGGGACATTTGGAACTGTTTCTCGGTAGGGGACTTGCTAGTCTCGTGCAACTCCCCGAGACCGATACTGGCGAGCATGCTACCTGATGCTATACAGGCTTAGGTTCGTCCCTGCTGAAGAACATTGTGCCGCGCTGTCCGCTAGGGAGTTGCCGTAGGAAAGCGCACCCCCTGAGTTTGATTCGAAGCCAGCAGCATTTATTGGTCTGGTACGAAGCATAAGTACTGCGAACGACCAAAGATGGTTAATTTTAACATGTTTTCGAATATATGTTAAGTTTATTAAACTAAAATATTAGAAGAAAAGACGACTAATGAAGTGCAGATTTATTGGGAGTTGCGCAACTCTGCAACAATACCACGCACCGCCTCTGGTGTTAACACGTCGTGTGGCCTCCAAAGAGACCTGGTGCAGTCTAGATAGAGAGATAGGTAGGTAGATGTCTATTGGCGGAGTTAAGGCCATTAGGCCGCCTCGTACACTCAAACAATTATTGTACATTTAACATGTTTCGACATTAAAAGAATCATAATGAATACTAAAGAATGCACAGTTACTCTAACACAATCAAAATAATTTCTAACGTGAATAAAAATTCACCCCAGTCAGACATACATATGCGACCTGCGTGTCTGGGTGTGTGATGGCTGTGACAGAGAGAGAGAGAGAGAGAGAGAGAGAGAGAGAGAGAGAGAGAGAGAAACCCGGTGCCGGCATATAGGCTACCCTATCGAATAACACCGAGGGGTCTGCTTAAGTCTCAATGTCCAGATCTGGCAGAGGAATCATCATCATCATCAACAGCGTCATATGCCCTCTCTGTGAACACTGCAGAGAGGTTTGAAATTGAAACTAGGCTTTTGGCATGCGATCAACTGATTGGAAATTGTATACCACCATCTGTCTTACCCTGCCGGCCAACATTCTGATGGTGAAAATGTTTTTTGCTGACGGGACTCGAACCTGTCAACCACGGTTTCTGACCATAAAGACTTGACGCTTTAACGAACACATTTCTCATTAGGAAAATGTTTTCAGTCTTGATTAATGTGACAAGCATATGTGTCTGGCTCGTATAGTCTACAGTATAACGTCATTTTATACCTCACTTGGGATTAGGATTATCTTAAAACCAAATTATGTTTAGGTTCCCATTGTCACTTGAAAATGCATAAACTGAAGATGATATCAATGGCATTGATGATAATTTGCTGCGAAAAATAGCTGAGATATATTGAATCAATGTGATTATGAAACAACAAACGTACGACGGTATTATACTGTAAGTGAATGTTTTGTTTTTGGAGACGCAGATGTGTCAGAATTTTGTGCCGCAGGAATTTTTTTATGTTCCAGTAAATCTAGCGATACAAGGCTGACGTATTGACTACCTTCAAATACCACCGGACTGAGCAAGGATCGGACCTGCTACATTGGCCTCAGAAGGCCGGTGATCAACCGCCTCTCAGCTCAGCAATGGGTAGTAGTAGTAGTAGTAGTAGTAGTAGTAGTAGTAGTAGTAGTAGTAGTAGTAGTAGTCTGAAATGCCTATCCCAACAGTCGTTGATGCTTAGAAGGCATCAGAGTTGTGTACATGTCCTACGAAGCTAGGAGGGTGCAATGAAATTGTGACGGAACTTAGAACATAGAATGTAATTTGGTAACTGTTCTGGGAAAGCAACACAAGACACAGAAAAACAACCACATTATTCTTAAACGAAAAAGCTTGCTGAAAACCGTGCGCACTGTAGTAGTTGTACGAGATAAAACTCGTTTTAAGAATTTTAATACTGTAGTTTATGTACTGTATTTTATTCCAGTTCTCTACTTTAATGCCAGGCTTAAAAGCGAGCGTGTACAATCTAAATTAGACCTAACTTTTTTCTATATAATTTTCCACCTTACTCGACTGATGGGGTATAAATTCCGTTACGACACTCGTTTATCAGGTCTCTTGGATGTCTTTATAACCAAGTTCTGCTGTATATATTTTAATGGCATGCTAAAATGACTATTAAATAAAAACGTCCTAAAACATATACTGTACTTTAGCACTCCATGTGTGTATTGCACTGAGGTTCATGCTTCAGCCGACTCGCTCTCGCTTTGCTTCCCAGGCGTTCCCGTTTGCACCTGGGAGGCCGTTCGGTCACCAATAACTTTTTCATTGTTAATATAGCTTTTACATGAAAGAAGAAACCTTTGTTTTCTCCATCTGTTACGTAATTGTTATAGCATAGGGACGAAATAATACGAAACACTTATCATAATAGTCGAACTGAACTCGCGAAAAATTCTGCTAAAAAAAGATAAATGTTTTTATAAGTATCAGAAGTGGAAATAAGATTTTCAATACCAGAACGCAGTATAAGAAAACCATATAGGAAACCGCTATCGATTGCTGTCGTCAGGGCCTCTCAGGGTGCATGCACCAGTGCATTGCGCTGTGCACGGTGCAAAAGACGACTTCGCTTGGCTGACCAGAGTGCAGACTCCCACTCCTCGATTTGGAGCAATAGCGCTGTCTCTCTCTTTCCCCACGCCTGCCTCGCTCGCTCCGCCTGTCCCCCTCTTCCTCACTTGCTCTGTAGCGCTCCGAATCCGAGCCGAGTTGAGCCGAGCTTAGCCGAGTAGCCCAGAGACGAAGCATGGTCCGAGCTGAGCCGAGTGGGACCGATACACTGTGCACAGGAACTCTGTGCCTCAGTTTGCACGCGTGAGATTTTGGGCGTAGGAGGGGCCCTGGCTGTCGTCATTCGTGAAGCGCCAATATTTTATAAACCTGAAACTTGGTCGCCTATTTCAAATCCTTGATCGTTAATTGCAACGTGGTGACTGGAAATTTCGCGCGATGTGCTACATTATAAACATTCGTTTTCACAATCGGCATGTTACTATTTATCATAATGAAAACAAGTTTTGTGTGTGTGTGTGTGTGTGTGTGTGTGTGTGTGTTGCAGAGATCTGAAATTTCCAACATGGGTGGAGGGGGTCCAAACGCACCTCCAAACCGGATTTTTAATTTTCGCGTTCGTTGGTGAGTTATGAACGAAAAAGCGCGGAAAAGTATGTTGGGATATGACAATCCAACGTGCTGTCGCAAAGATTAAATGTATAGGTTCACTGTCGCTAGGCAACGTACATTCGGTGGGTAATACAAATCAAGGAGCCATTTTAAGTCCATGGGGTAGGAATCCATATTCGGTCCCAGACGCGAGGAACCATAATATCCGCAATATCCGGAAGTGTTTGTATTGCGTATGTGTGTGATGCCCAGCCAAATCTACGGCACGCAAAGAAGACATTTTTAACGTAGGAGTGTTCTTAGATAAATATTTATACAGGTAAAGACCTGCTCCATTCACTTAAAATCTTAGATAATAGCAGGATTTCGCTATATACAAGCAATAAAGTGTGAAACGTATTTCCTTTCAACTAACTCAATCGTATATTTATTATTTTATGTAGAGGAAGCATATTATACAGTAGATAGATGATTATAATGATAAACAAGGAATAGTAATACATTTTATGTCCATGGCATAGGAAGTCATTTTCGTTCAGTTCATGATACCCGGAAATGTTTGTGTATGTGTGCGATGCCCAGTCAAATCTACGGCACGCAGAGATCTCTATTTTTTTTTGTCATAGACGGTCATAGCATTTCACCGATCACGCATTGCTGTATCAAAGAGCAATCCTTTCTCCAAGAAATGAATTTGTCAGGATCATCAACAAACAACTTTTACGAGAATTACCCGATGTTCTACAAATTTAAGTCTATCGACACGACAAAGCGTTTGAACAACTTTGAGTCGCCTAGAATACCCTCGAACGTCTTGGAGCGGATTGTAGCACCGATTATCCTTATCAGGAATATGAATCCTCCTTCCCTCTGCAACGGAACACTACTCACAGTCAAGAAACAGATGGCGAATATTATTGAAGCCACCAGCATGATTGGACTTGCTGCGGGCGTTGTACTATTCATTCACCTGATTCAAACCGTACTTCCGGATACATCATTTCAATTTAGACGTCTTACAGTTCCCCGTTTGTCTGAGTTTTGCTATCTACACCAAGGCGCAAGGGCAGTCGCTTACAGTTGTAGGAATTGATCTTCGGAAACAGTATTTCTCCCATGGTCAACTGTACGTGGTTTGTTCAAGAATTGAAAAGGAACGCACGCTATACATTTTAGCTCCAATGGAAGGAATATAATTCATTCGGAAGGTCTATAAAAATAATTTGTTATATAATATGGTATTTTATGTTTTAATATTATTTGTACCATCCACGAACCCGGTATCTTACGCACTGAAAGTAACAATATTATTAAAAATAAACTGTCATGCAATTTATGTAGAAACGATGTGTGTTAATAGATATGTTTTTATTTTGCTTTAAAATAAATGGTTTAATCGTCTAACTGTTGAATTAATAAACGCGGGTGAAGCCGTGGGTATATGCTAGTGTGCAATATATACATTTAAAAAGGTGCCCTTCCCCTCTTCCTTCCACCTATTTACAACAAGATTTGCATACACGATGTGTGTTCATTCTCTGAAGAGACTGAAAATGAACTCATGTTTCAGTGTCTCTCGCAAGGAACATTCGGAAAGTGCCTAGCGGGTATTTATCTCGTCCTTTGTAAATAGACATAAATAATGTCCGGTTCCATGGCTAAATGGTTAGCGTGCTGGCCTTTGGTCACAGGGGTCCCGGGTTCGATTCCTGGCAGGGTCGGGAATTTTAACCTTAATTGGTTAATTTCGCTGGCACGTGGGGCTGGGTGTATGTGTCGTATTCATAATTTCATTCTCATCACGATGCGCAGGACGCCTACGGACGTCAATTCAAAAGACCTGCACCTGGCGAGCCGAACTTGTCCTCGGACACTCCCGGCACTAAAAGCCATACACCATTTCATTTCAGACATAAATGATCCACTAACTGTACCCATGTGTTGGATGTATTGCCGCGCAAGAAGGAGCGCTTGGTAGTGTATCTTCATGGCATTTAATGCTTCACCAAACTTAATTTTAATTATCAAAATATAATTCACCTTCCATGTAGATACAAACCCTGTAAAATGCCCACGACAAACATTATGTCCATATATTTAAGTGCTTCTGAGAAAAGTGTGCCTGCGAGGAACTTTTCTTTTGAAGGACTGTACAAATAATGTGAAATTCAAATATTAAATAACATGAAAATGATTTTGTTTTACAGATGTTAGAAGTTAAATGCAATCGATTTTTTCTGCTTATTTTATATTATATTGTTTATCTGAATATCTGCTTCTTCATCTTCAATTTTCGTCTGCTTTCTGAAGAATGAATCTTCTCGCTTAACTTACTATTTTTGTCACAAAATAAAAACTCAGAACACAACACTGTGGAACGAACACACACCGATATCAAATGAGGCCGGTACCACGTCACTTGCAGTAAACATGCAGGGTGCAGGGCTGACAACCTCGCAATATACTGTTGAGAATGGTGCTCTCACAAACGACTTATGAGATCTCGACCGATTAAAGATAGATATTTTTTTTAAATATTTACGTTAGGTGGTGTGGCAAACTTAAAACCAATTATTATTAAAACAGAAAATTCGGATAATTTCCGTCCCGGAAGAAGTTTGTCGGGACAGCGCATCACTTTACTGAAAACGAGAACTGTTCCAGGAAAACCAGGACTTATGAGGTCTAGTATTTCGAGCTGTGAAAGCTTTAATTAGTTCAGTGGATGATTCTTTTCTGGTTTCGAATAAAATAACTGAGGTACCGAAAGGCTGGAGTCATGAGAGAACATCGTACTCCTATACGCAAGCCAGACGCCGCCGCCAATACTAAGTTACGACTTGTTCTAATGATGCTGTTATACTGTTACTTTCTTATAGCAAGCAGGGACAGTTACCTTCGTGGAAGTAGCAGGTTACACAGGAGCTTGCTGCCCTCAAATAAGAACGGACCACATCTTGTCTGCTCGTTGTGCGTCGTATAACTTGTCTACTTTTGATAACGTCTTGGTGTCAAAAAAAGAGTTCCCAGAAGGAAACCATAATTTAATTTCATCGCTTGGAAATGATAAAAATATTCAAACTCTATAGGTCTTTTCAATCGTGAAATTACCAGCATTTCGCCCCATTGTGGCTGTGGGCTTACCAGTTGGATTGCCACACCTTTCCAAGGGGAATGTTGAGTTGGGCCCGTGGTCACCTCCGAGTGAGGGTCGAATTGCCCCCATAGAACTTCCCCCAGGAATCGCAACTTTTGGAAATCAATTAAAATATACAGTTAAAATAAGTTTTAAATGTGGTATAGAGTCCGTACGGTACTCAAAACTATGTTAGGTTAGGTTAGGTGATTAAATGAAATGTGTTTAAATCTTATTTCATGTTTGTTAAAAAGACATTTTAATTAAGACGTTATTATGGTAGTCATTAAATGGGGATGTAATGACTTCAGTAACTACTTTTAACTGATATCAAAATGTAATCGTGATACTTGTTAATATTAAGAAGGGCATTCAAATAAAAATGAGCGACAGAACATTAACATCAGTCCACAGAAAATCTGAGAGTGGGCATATAACACCACGATTGGCAAGAAACTCTAATACTGGCGCCTCAATAGTATATCACCAACACCGAGCTCTCAGAACAGGATGTATGGTGCTAGCATTTAGTAGTACGCAGTGTGTTACAGTTGCTTGAAAATGCCTGCTCCTCTACATCGAATGCTACTACTGGCACCTAAAAATGGTATACAGCTAAAACTTAAGTTTCTCAATAACACGTGTGGTGCTAGATTTACTGTACGTAGGGATGCAAGGAATTTAAATCCAAAGATTTCAGTGAAGTAACAATAAGAAAAGACAAAATTCCGCCATCAGTGCACATGTGAAGGATTTAGTTTGAATAACTTTGTATTCTACATAGCGAGCAGAAGATGAGAAGTACCAAACACAACGGCTATTGTTAGCAAGAAATCAACAACGAACCTGGGCTTGGTATGGATGGCCCGCGAGGGAAACCACTGAACTCATTGTTCACTCCTCTGACTGAAAGGCAGTCTTCTCGAAATTATATCTTGGCTCCTACTGAACGAATTGAGATAAAACCAAGTGCAGACGAATTTAGAACATCTCTACTTTAACACTGGCTAGTTTCACGAACCATAGATTAACAGCTTGAGTATTTATTCAATCCAGACGTACGACAGACAGACAAAACTTTCAAAAAATGCGGTACTGTGTATACGATGCAGAGACGATATTCATCAACCCCCTAAAAATCTCACCAAAAAAAAAAAATAATAATGTACGGACATTGTTCTTATTACATTAGTAAGATTACCTAGCGGTGAACGTTCCAAACGATGACCAGTGAGTTCTTTAGAATCTAGCCGGACCAGTGGGCCGGAGCACCGCAGCTATGGAGTTTATAGCGCTGTTGATCTTTCTACAACAAAACTATTCCAGGCAACCACCCAGATAACAAATCACACGATATTTAATAGACGTAGCAGTTCCAAATATGCACAACCTGGAAAACCACGCGAGATGAGAATTTAAAAAATACATAGACTTGGCTACAGAGACTGGTAAGTCGAATCAGTGATCAGTGATGATTGTCCTCGGAGTGATATGCTCGACAGAAGTTACGCTAAAGCAGGTGTCACTGAATCACAGAACACTGGCTGTACATTACATGGCTCAACAACTTTTTATTGGGGATAAGCAATGCAGAACCCATAATTACTGGTTAGAATGATAACCTGGCTTTTCAGTCAACACGCGATAAAGAGGTGCCTGGATGAGGCTGTAAAGGCGAGATCCATTCACCCAGAAGGGCACGGGTTCGATCCCCGTCTGAACGATGGAAAATCAGAAACGTACTTCTGGAGAGGCACATGGCCCTGATGTCTACTCAGCCTATATCAGGAATGAGTTCCAAGCTAATATTTGGGAGAAAAGGCAGAGCCAGTGCCGAGATTGTGAAAAGTGGAAGCCTTTTAACTTTCTCTGCTCCCAGAGCCTTATGGCCTTTATGGCTTTGTTGTTTTGTTGCTTGTAACACGTAATAAAATTACAAAAAAGTAGCTGTGTTGTCAGATGAAGAGATAAAGGAGCACTTGTTAGGTGGACAGAAAATAAAAATTCAAGGCAGTGTCAAAGTACTGTAATGTCAGTCGAGTCCTCGGCTTGATGGCCAGCTGAATCTACAACCAACCATCACACGCTTCACTGAATAGGCCTGCCAGGTAAATGAGTATTATAGTCTCTTTTTGTTCTCACTGAGCCAGAAGGCACTATTACATATCGTTCTGCCAATCTAACTGAAACACACACTCTAACCGACCCTACGAGCGACAATTTCACACCATTCACAACGGACGATTGGTTATGGTGGTGATTATTCTTCTAAGAGGAAGTACAACTAGGTAACCATCCTTGATAGCAGGGACGGGCTGCATAAAGAATGGTGGTACTAACATCGCTTATCTCCTTGTCACTATCATATTGCGGGCAAAGCAAGCTTATAGTTCTACGTGGGGTATGAACCACTAGCACGTGACTTTTCGGTTTAAAAATCTCATTGCAGCGGGTAATCTAGGTCTTTAAAACTAAAATGATTACACAAAGAGGTAGCGCGTTTTTACTATCGACTAAATTTATTCTACTATTATTTACAGCTGTTTACAGTTCACTCGCGTTCGAGTTTTATACTTTACACAGTCTACACTCGCGAACGTGGTCGAACACACAGCCGTCTGGCACGTCGAACTCCTGCTCTCCAACACGGCCTCACAATGCGGTGTTGTCCCCAGAGAAGTTCACCCTACAACTCGCCACACTTCATATAATCCAGACTGCCTTACTCCTCGCTGACGCATTGATCGCTTTGCTCTTACATAGGCCATCGGAAGATTCTGACTTTCCACTTCCAGATCATCCCGGGCGCCTTCTCCATTGTTAGCTAACTTCTAGCTTCTTTTAAGGAGCTTCCGTATCACGAGCTTCAGCAGTTCGCTAGGGCTATTGTTTTACTCGGCGCTGGCTTCATCCACATTGTCACCCTGCGCCGGAATTGTAGTCTTCCGACCGACCTCCACATTCTCTGTCTTCATTATCACAATATATTTATTCAGAGTTAGTTAATAATACTACTACTAATAATAATAACAATAATACTAATTTCGTGTGGCTATTTCTAGCCTGGTGCAGCTCTGGTAAGGCAGACCCTCCGACGAGTGCGGGCGGCATCTGCTGTGTATTGGAAACTGCGTCTTATTGTGGTGGAGGATAGTGTGTGTAGTGTACGAGTTGCAGAGATGTTGGTGGCAGCACAAACGTGCAGTCCCCGAGCCAAGGGAATTAACCATTTAAGATCAAAATCCCCGACTTGGCCGGAAATCGAACCGAAGGCCACTACGATGACCAGCCAAGGAGCCAGACTTCATAAGAGTTCAATCTAGGCTTAAATAGGTTAACAAACAAATGGATATAGCACAGTGTTTGTTATAAAATAAATCATTTTTGTTATTTATTTCAATCTCACTCATCTCATCTCATCCAAGGCATAATTTTACAATCGTTTTTACTATTGTTTAATTTGCCACCCGATCAAATTAGGAACTGCTAAAGAGTCAGTTATCTTGTTAATTAATTAAAGAACACTAAAAATTATGGCTTTTGAACGAACTTTGTAGAAAGAGTTCTTCAGCATTATTATCGATTTATACAAAGTGTCGTCAGAACGCAGTGATCGGTGACGTGACATAACGCTACCTTCAAGATGCAAGGGGGAACAGGAATGGAGTACACACTTGAGTGAGCAATTTCAATGAACCGAAACATGATTCTCTAACATCTACATTTTGTAATAAGGATCATTTTTGTTGCACACTCGTGAACATTTCATAATGTTCTGTTGTCGCCTGCAAAACACCGAAAGTATTCTGGAACAGCGTTTCTGAAACCTTCGCTAATGTGACTTTCCTCACCTGCACACGTCTCCCCTGTAGAAAGTGAAATACATTAATAAGCAAATAGGAACATGTGACTCTGAAAGAGACCTTATTGACGTTACTTGCTCCGGTTTTTCCTACACCTTATGTCTTCTGCTGATATCGATAGACTTCCAAGTCATGGAAGTATGGGTTGTAATTACAGCAGGTAATAATTAGCTTATGTGAATTCAATCAGTGTTAGAATATTAATGTGGAAACGTGTTTTGGATCTACATATAGCACACCTGATATCTGCACATAAAAATTTCGCCATAGCATGTCGCGATTGAGAGAGTACCATAGCTCTCCTGTTTTTGAGTGTCCGGATATCGTTGCATTCATACGAACAAGAGCTTATTGCTAAGCGAACTGTGAATTGTTTGTTTTGTAAGATAGTTATTTATATATATTTCTTACTAATGTATTTATGTATGTTATCTTTATATATAGTCTCTGTTAGTCTCAAAGTAGTTCTTACTGAACTTGTACGAAATTCTCGTGCATCTTCTGCGAAATTTCCGCCGCGTCGTACAGTGTAAAAAGGACTGTTCTGGAATATAATAAACGCTGGATTCTTTCCATTCTTCCTTGGAATATGCAATTTCTTCTATTTAGAAAGAGGCATTTCATTTCACCACGTGAATGAGAAGCTAGCGAGGATTTTTTAAGCACAGAGTAGTGGAACTTAATTTTTTTCTACTTCCTGGACGTTCTCAATTTATTGCGCCCAGCAGTTGAGGTGGAAATGAAATGGCGTATGCCTTTTAGTGCCAGGAGTGTCCGAGGACATGTTCGGCTCGCCAGGGGTACAGGACTTTTTATTTGACGTCCATAGGCGACCTGCGCGTCGTGATGAGGAGCTCCCGTGCCAGCGGATTTAACCAATGATGGTTAAAATTCCCGACCCTGCCGGGAATCGAACCCGGGACCCCTGTGACCAAAGGCCAGCACGCAAACCATTTAGCCACGGAGCCGGACATTGAAGTGGAGCTGTACCTTAACTAAGGCCACGGCCGCTTCCTTCCCATTCCCAGTTCTTTCCTATTTTATCGTCACCATAAGACCTATCTGTGTCGGTGTGATAATCAAGCTGTAATTGAGGTGGATTTGGCCTAGTTTTATGACGGATGTCCTTCCTAACGACAACCTTATGTGGAGGGATGTATTCACTATGGCGTGTTTCTTAGGTAGTTGGTCGTATGGTGTACTGTGTGTTATGAGCATAAAGAAAAGTGTATAAATGAGCACAAATGCTCAGACCCCGAATCAGAGGAATTGATCATACGCAGTTAAAATACCCATCCCGGCCGGGAATCGAACCCGCATCCATCTGAACCGAAGGCCAGACGCTGACAATTCAGCCATGGAGCCGGACTAGAGTAGCGAAAATTAAGTATGGACATGATATCCACTTAACCTGATTCCAGCCAAGTGTCAGTTCAGATGAAGCTCCTACTAGTCCCAAGGTATAGGAACTTGTCGGCTACCGAGGCCTATCACACACCTCCGTGGTGATACGTGAATGGTTATAGGGTAATACTGGGACTAAACAATGAAGAAAACTGAAGATTTTGGAGGAAACCTGTCTCGCCTCCACTTTCTCCATCGCAAATTTCAGATGGATAGCGCTGAGGTATGAACTCGGGGTGTAGTAGAGAAAAGCCTTCATAGAGCTACAAGAGGGAACGTGTAGGTGATATAATATTCCCTGTTATGTGATTACATATAAAACATTTATAATGCCTGTCTTACATACAGTTTACCTTCCGGATTAGACCGTGTCATAAGAGTAGTGAAACTGTCTACCTGGTATTAACATGATATATGAAGTCAAGTAAACTTCTGACGCGTCATAGGAATAATGATGCTATTTACCTAGGTAAGGGTTATTCTGCCCGAAGTCAGGTCCGAACCTCCGCAGAGGTGTTCCTGAGCCGGAGTTTACGTGCGGTAGGGTGGCCAGTTCCTTTCCGCTCCTCCATTCCCTTACCCCCCACCAACAGCGCGTGGCAACCCATCCAACTCCTGACCACGCCCAATGTTGCTTAACTTCGGAGATCTCACGGGATCCGGTGTTTCAACACGGCTACGGCCGTTGGCGCGCTATTTACCTAATACTGTATTATACTGCCCTAAACAAAAGAGGCCTAAACTGCAATGAAACAGGCTTTCATAATGGAGAGGAAACTCTCAAGTTGCTTGTATTTTCTACGAGTATCTTGTTAGTGGACAACGGTTTAGCTTGGTTGAAACACAAGATCCTGTGAGGTATTGGGCGTGGTCATTACTAGCTGTTCGTGGAAGGGAACTGGCCACCCTACCGCAAGTAAACCCCAGTTCAGGATGTCTGGCCTAGATCATCGTCCAGGTTTAGATAAGGCACTTGGTTGTTAATATTTATCTTGTTAGTACCTTGATGAAATTCCACTATCTACCTTTTATGAATGACGTTCTCGTTATTTCTATCTTGATCTGAAAAGGTGCAAGTTCCTTCTGAAGAAGTTCACAAATTTAATAAAATATTATTAGAAAGAAATCATCAAGTATCACCAAATCACCAAGTATGAGCCAGCCCCGTGGCGTAGGGTTAGCACGTCTGTCTCTTATCCGGAGGCACCGGGTTCGAACTCTCTGCTCGTTTAAGATTTTAATCCTGGCCTGAGGGCTGTAACAGGGTTTAGCCAACCTCGTGAAAACTCTTCTAATATGAGAGGCAGTGGAGCCAGTCAAGGAAGCCAAATAATACGCTGAGAAACTTCTTACGGTGCCTTCGTGACGCTCCAACATGTGCTGTGCCATTTGACTGAAGAGGGGTAATCTTTAAAGGCCGACAAAAGCCCTGGATAAGTATCCTGGGCTGTTAACCTTCATGCCCAAACATCTTCCATGAAACTACAAAACAAACTCTTTTACAAGCAAATTTCCGGTACTTGAGCATTTCTCAAGAACAATCACCGGTGAAGGGACATCTTTCCTTCCTATCTCTGACGTCCCACCGACACAGGTAGATTTTCGATGACGCTGGAACTGGGCAGAGCTAGAATTAAGAAGGCGGTGACAATGATTTAATTAAGATACAGCCCCAAAATTTACTTGGTGTGAAAATGGGAAACCATTGAGAAACTTCCAGTCTGCCGAGTGTGGGATTTGAACCCTGCATCACTAGAAATCAACTTAGAACTACACGACCCGCACAACACAGCCACTCGAATGGGTATTATTATTATTATTATTATTATTATTATTATTATTATTATTGTAGGTGCGTTTTTTGTGTGTATCTGTACATGTTCGTACATATTAAAACAGTACGCTCTCTCATAGGATGAATTATAGATAATAGACTCGTACCACCACCACCACCACCACCACCACCATTACTACTGTTATTTGTGTAATTTCAATTACTATAGATTTTAAGAGACACACAAGGGGTGTCAAATTTTTGTCCCACTGGAAACCTTCCACGTGCCGGAAGTTAAAAGCGAGGAGTTGCCGAATTTACAAACCCTCAAATACCACCGACCTCGCTGGGGATCGAAACTGCTATTTCGGGAAATGAAGGACGACGAGTAACTGAGCCACTGAGGTCAGTTTTTCAATGTTTTTCAATATAATGTTCTAAGCCATCTTGGCCACGTGAATAAGCTGCAGTCCTAGTGTGGAGCAAACAGGAACTTGGTAATAGAGCGCAATTACAGAAGCAAACGCTTCATCCAGCAATATGCAGAGCTGAATAAACAAATATTGTGCAGAGCCGTGCATGTTGTGTGTGACAATTTCCTGTTTGCACACCACTCCAATAATTTTCGTTGGCCAGAGTTTGCATTTAGCTCTAATAAGGTCGCCCACTCGCATTTCAAGATCGCAACATAAAATTAATATTTCTCTCCCTCTAGAGGTCACTAACGATTTTAGTCTACAAACAAAATGTACAATATTTAAATTAGATCTTCAAACTTGGAAATATTACAGAGAATTTATTTTAGAGTATCCTTGCTAAGGAACCAATGAGCTGCACGATTCGTTTCAGCACAACACGATATAGCCATTTACTGGTTGAACAAAAGAAAGATAACAATGTCAGAGTCTTTAAAATAATTCTCTCATTTATAGAATAAACAACATGTGGCAAAGTAAGCGGTACTTAAGTTAGAAACATGTTCTGAACATCAAAGAGTACTGAATGTCGCCAGAAACCCACCACTCAACGACACAGGATGCAGCAAGATGGAGCTACAGCGCACACTGCGAGGGTCTCTGCAACAACACTTTGGAGATCGTACTCTTCGCACTGCCCGGACCTCACGCCTCTAGACGTTTACATATGGGGCATGCTGCAAGAATTAGTTTTTTGGTCACATGACCCGCTAGGAATGTTCCCGAATTACGAGAGAAGTTATATTTTGTATCCGTGTGGCAAACTGTGTTCATGTACATATTGTACAATCTGCAGGTCCGTTATGAATAAGGCGTAAGAAGTGAAGTTGCACGTTTTGAACACATGATTCACCGACGTAGTTGTATGCGTGTTGCCATCGTCATCTTGTATATTATAATGACGTATCTTGTTGTAATTTCAGTACTCTTTATTTTCCCGTTTACTGTATAGTAATCCCTCCAAGACAGTTAATTCTCTCTCTCTCTCTCTTTTTCAAAATTGGCCTATATGTTTGTAAATGTCCATGATATCACTTGCTACGTCCCACTCTGTCATATGTTTGTTGCTCATTTTCTGTAACATTCAATTTTACGCATAATGTCTACTACAGTTGAAAAATATTAAGGTGTTTGCATAGTAGTGTATTGTATTTATATAAACTAGTCAGAGCTCGGTGTAATTCAGAGTGTAACTATCCCTGTAACTAGTTTATAATTAACACAATTTTCTTTTGTTTCTAGGTGAATACTTGTCCATAATGCCTGGAGACTGATGCTGTCCGTAAGTTACAGTAGATATTCATCTTGAGAACCGTTCCCATTTTTGACTTTCGAAAGTGTTCGCCATGTATTCTAACATGTAATGACATTCTATTGCTATTTACTGGAAGGCTCAAATTTAACCAAGGCAAGTTGCCGTGCGTGTTAACGCGCTACGGTTATGGAGTAGAGCTCTGCATTCGAACCCCATTGTCAAATGTCCTGAATGTCCTGAAAATGGTTTCTCTGGTTTCCCATTTTCACTTCCGGACAAATGCCGGAACAGTTCCTATTCAAAGGCCACATCCTTACCCAATTTCATTCACAATCATTCATTTCATCTTATTAACTCCTCAACTTAGGTTGGCGACTGGAAGGGCATCCGGCCGTAAAAGAATGCCGTATAATTTCATCTCGCCTCATCCCTGACCCCATATCAAGAAATGGGAGAGGGGTAAACATACAAACACAATCACTCAGCCCTCGTGCTAGGGGGATTAGAATAGAATACTCTCATCCCCCAGTTTCGGATTACCTAAACTTGGGGAGGGAGAAATTTTTATTGCATTCCAAATTTTGATACATGCATGCTTTTCCTTATTACAATTTGTTTATATATTACTCCATTAAACAGTGCAGTTAAACTTAAGTATTTCCACCCAATTTCTAAATTGTAGTTTACATTTATTTATTTATTTATTTATTTATTTATTTATTTATTTATTTATTTATTTATTTATTTATTGTACCCTTTTCGCCTTATGGGTACAATATTTATTTGTTTTTGTCTTGGATGTTAGGTATTATACAGTCGAGGACAACTTGTATCTTACTTACCCTGAATTAGTGCTTACTTTTGTGTTACAAGTCTTTACAGAGTTATACTACAATAATTACACCATACATTATGAATGAATTGAATGAATGAATGACTGAATTGATGAAAATGATTTCATGATTGAATTGTGTTCATGAATGAATGAATGAATGAACACACTTCTCTCCCAGTTACGGATAGTCACCAACTGGGGAAAGAACATGAATGAATGAATGAATTAATTAATTAATTAATTAATTGATTGAATAGATGCTGTCAGCCTACCGCTACGAAACCCCAGCAGTTAAGAAGTAAAGATGCTAGAGAAATTAACCAGATGTGGTTGAAATCCCTAGCCCGGCCGGGAGTCTAACCCGGGGCCTCTGAACCGAAGGCCACTATGCTGACAATTTAGTCAATATGACTTTATACTCTAGAAATCTCTTTCCTATTTGATTGTTGCTAAGTTCTGCGAACCATCCTGTTGGCGGAGGAGTGCTGAAGCCAACGCCTCACCTTCTGTGGCGGTCGTGAACAGCCTCGATATGCTGTATTCATGACCTCGCGGAGTCTCGAATGATGAAATATCAGTCACGACTTTATGCCCGCTTTCTACTGTAACAATACACGTCACTAGATAGTGCTTAATATTGGCATTTGTTCAGGAAACGATCACCTCCGCGACGAAATATTGGATTTTCATATCAGCTGCCGCATGTACGCTGACTGGGTAAGTAACGTCTAGCCGCCTCGCGTCTTAATATTCAAACTAAAGGGGAAGACACGGTTGACTAATTTCATGCACAATATTTTCTTCACGTCTTTGTGCTATGCAATATTGTTTGATTTCTCTGGCGTCTAGCTACTATCACGTGCGTAGACAGTTGGCCTTAGTGGTGCTGTTTGTTGTTCTAATGAAAAAAGAAACGGGGATTATCAGCCCTTCTTCGATGCACGGCCACAGGCCAGAATGTCTCATGGATATTGGATATACGTAAATGCGCAAAGTTGAGGTTTACAGAGGTTTGGCTGGACTCTTCTTGTCAAACAACGCTATTTCCAATCTGCGTCAACTCGATGACATCTTTTTCGAGTGTTCTCGGTCGTATCTATCTCTAGAATCTCGACGGGATCACAAGACTTGGCTACTGGTTGCGGCGTACGGCCGTCTCTGGCTTTTTCGCGTTGAACATAGGCTCTGTTACACTCAGCCTCGAACATTTTGGGCTTATTCTCTATTGTTTGACTTATTACTTGTTTTTGTATGAAGATACACTATATCCAACTGAGCAAGTGGCCGTGTGGTTTCGGTCACGTAGCTATCAGCTTGCATTCGGGAGATAGTGGGTTCAAACCCCACTGTCGGCAGCCCTGAAGATGGTTTTCCCATTTTCACTCCGGGCAAATGCTGGGGCTGTTCCTTAATTAAGGCCACGACTACTTCCTACCTACTCCTAGCCCTTTCCTCTCCCATCGTCGCCATAAGACCTATCTGTGTCGGTGCGACGTAAAACAGATCGTAAACGAAAAAATATATATATTCGAAGTTTTCACAAAATTCTCAAATATTTTACCATTTTTCATAACTAATAAATTGCAGATATCGATAGAGCTCACGTAAACGAAACGAGTGACATATCTCGATATGTGTTACCGTGTTGCGGTCCCGAGTTGCATTCATTTTACTGCACATATCTAGCTCTAATTATACTCCAAAATGACGGATACATACGCGGATCACTATCGCTCCATCTGATCTAGAAAATTTTTAGGTAGAATCTTTCCACGTTCTTTTCAACCCAGTAATTGTATTTTTTGAAATTATTGCAGGAAATTTAGCAAAGCACACATTGTTTGGACAAGCGGAATTTTACCATGCGATCCAGTACTAGAAAGAAATGACCGACTTTACATAACTGTTGATATCGTGAACATAGACGTGGAACCTCCAATTTTACGTGGAATCTCAACCGCAGGAACGTGACTTCATTTCAAAAATTCCACGTTGGGTTCAAGAGAAATTTTCTAGACTAAAGACTAGAATTTGAACCGCAGCTGCTCTGGTGAGAAGTCAGTGACAGTGCCACTCAGCTATCATACTTCTTGTCTCCTGTTATTTTAACTGAAGAAAACAGAGGAATAGTTCTCAGTTTTTGAAGAATGGACTCGCCATCTAAGAAATGGGAAACGAAAATTGTGAATATGAAAGGCTTGCAAGCAACAAGGTTGTCGAATACTAAGTTGAAAAAAGTGCAGACAGGACACCAACTGACAGAAAAAAAACTTGCGCACAAAAAATACTTTGGGTTCAAGATAAATGTTATAATTGTAATAGTACAGATTACAGTAAATATAAAAGTTAAGTGATTACAGTATCGTTGCGTCAGGGCAGAGTTTTGTCCACCTGCGGCGCAACTTACAATCACCTCCATTACGTAGTCGGACCGCCTCATACCTGAATGCAGGCGTGCATACGATTAAGGAAGGAATCAAAGAATCCTTCACGTTATCCTGTGAGAGATCCTGCGGTTGTTTTAAAATATACTGTACACTAAATCACGAATACTGTAAGTTAGCGTCCTGTCTCTTACCACAAATGTTTGATAGGCCACAAATCAATGGCTGGACAATCCAAAATAGTGTTGAAACTTAATTCGATCACTCCTGGTAAACTCGAACTTCATGGAGATGGACGTTTCTTGAAAGGGTACTCAACAGGAAATGTTTAGGATGCGCCGCATATGTAATTACCAGTGATGTACGATGTTCGTATGCGACAGTTCCTCAAAATATCATGCCGGTACTAGGAGACGGATTCGCTATAAAGTGAGGCAGAAATTATAGCGTTCAACTGCGGTCCTCCAGACTTCAGCATAGTGATCATTCCCTCCTAAATGAAAAGCATGATTTAACCTCTAGACAATAGTCACCAGTCTGACGCATTCCATGTTATTCTCTGCAAACGGAGGAGGCGATGTTGTGTTAATGCCAAAAATAGCTTAAAATTTCGTCCATAATCTAGATTTGCTCTGTTTGGCGTCTGCGATATTTCTAATACTGATATGTTCTGGTAAAGCTGTCACATGTCTCCGGTTGGTGGAAAAAGAAGCTTTAGGATTTGTTATAACCAGGCCCCGATTTACAAATGGGCGGACTGGGCATTTGCCCAGGGCGCCAGTTTTTGAGAGGCGGCGGCCGGCGGATCGAGTAATTATCGCCTGCGTGAATTACGTCCTAAATTCATTACAGTCAAATTACTTTTACATTCCACAAATTATTCCAATTATTTTATTAGCCTATATAAAACAAATTAAACTATTCTAACTTTAAAACCTGAATTTAACCTATATATTTAAATTTTATGAAGAAAATGTGTCTTATTTCTAAAATTATTTACTTACATACAAACTATCAAACTGAACCAACGGATTTTTTTTAAAAAATAAAAAGAACCTCATTTTTATTTGGTTGTTATTTTTATTTGGCTTGCTAAGTTTAATTGTGAGAATTAACTGTGTTTGCATAATGTGCTGTTTTAAAACTTGTAATATTGAAGACTATAATATTTAATTTGTAAACATTTCTTTTCTAGAGGAACAGGAAAACAAGCAGAGGGGCGGGCGGCTAAATATTGTTTGCCCAGGGTGCTAACTACTTGAAATCGCGGCCTGGTTATAACCTCTCTGACAATCAGTCTTCCTTCATGGTTGTTTGTTGCTGTCATCCGGACTTTGCTCTTCTATGGAAACCATCAATTGCTCCCAACACAACTCGACTGCGAAGTTAGAACGACTCAAGTGATTAGCATTTTGGCGCGCCATTATTCCTGCTCTTTCACCGCCCGGTTACGCAGCACTTCCCATTCTTCAGTTGTTTTTACTGGTGTCTCATGCGTCGTCTAAATGCGCCTACGTGATAAAATCAGAAGGATTTCCGTGAGATATGTAAAAAGGCTTACATTTCGGCTTCTTTACATCGGTGTGATAAATACAAGAGCCACACAAGGCTTTTTTAAAAACAATTATTGACCGTAGGCTATATTACCATTTCGTTACCACAGACATAAATATAAAACAATATACACAGAGAAATACGAAAAACTTTACAACTCTTTTACGTACATTTTATTCCAAATTTAAAGAGTTCGCGTCCATATTTAGTCCAAGAAGTACCTACACATAAAATCTTAATTACATTTTTGCATTCTAATAACACACGATTTCAAAAATACTCGTATTTTCAGTGTTCCTAGAACCTGATGTAAGAAAGGGACTCTCGAAGTCATCAGTTCTTGGGAATTGTCACCGACACTGTGAAGAATTGACCACTCCTGTGAGGAAAAGGTGAGCCGGAAATGTTCTCTGGTTAATCCGCATTCGAATTAGATACTTTTGACTCTCGACTTTAACGAAGATGCGTAAACCATGGCTGGGCTGAATTAGAGCATAATCATGTCCTGTCCATCTTGTTGATATTTCCCAGTCCGATCGCCAGTGTTGGTATGCTTGTTGTTGAACGAGGGCATAAAAGCCCGTATACGGCAGTGGAGGCATGTTGCCAAGTCCACCGCTAGCACTAGTTTTTGCCAATTCGTCAGCTTTCTCGTTGCCGAAGATGCCAGAATGCCCTTTGATCCAGAAAAAAACGCTACTTGATGACCTGCGAATTTGAAGTGTAAAGTAATGTTGATTGTATCATACAAATAGGCATCTAATTATTTCACTGAGGATTCTGAAGGTTTTGGAGAACACTTTTGGAATCGGTTATAATAAATGCAGCCCAGAATTTCCTGCGCCAACAAAACTTAAGGGCTTCCCTGATAGCGAAAATCTTAACACTGTAAATGGATGCCTCGCTTAGTTAGAACATGTCCTTTCTTCAGTTTGCAGACAGTAGTACGCGAATTCCACGCCGTCCTCGTATAGCCATCAGGGAGATGTACATATAACTAGGCCATACAGAAGTAATGAAGTCCATACCACATCTGTGGGGAAGAGGCTTCGGTTTGGAAGTTGCCTGATGAGTAGTATACAGGTAAATTACTCAAAGGAGGATTGCACTGGTACTTACATCCACGAATACTTTATCACTTCAGAGTGAGAGGTAAAATATATGCCAATCCATACAAGGTTTGAAGGCTTCTTGATCCGCATTCAGTTAATTGCTAGTGGAAACAGTTTTTGTGAAATCATCCATTAGAATGTAACTAAATACAGTTTGTCAAAGTCTGGAGAAAATGGCTTAATAACCGTAACGTATAACAGCGTCGAGATAGCCGAGGGACATGGTCACTGACTTCTCGCCAAGGTGGCCATGGTTCGAATTCCAGCTACTGCATATGGGAATTTGAAATGAATCGTTATTTCCTTGTGGTTTAGATTCCACGTAATACTGGAGGTCCCGTTGCTACGGCCATCAATAGACACGTAAAACTACAAGCTTGCTTGAAATTAATATAACCTTATTCTCTTTCAATGTGACACGCTCGTTCTGATGTGTTTATCTATTACAAGTGGTTATCAATACTGTAGTTTTGTGTTTACGTTTCTTGAGAGCTCTTCTGTTTCGTCTTTGGTACTGATGTAATTATTAATATAACATCAGTAAGGCCTATCCCTAGTGTAGGCAACGCTTTAAACGTTTGAATTCTTGCGGAAATATTCTTCACTTTTTGAAGAATATTTGATTTTCAAGTTTATTAACAGATTTATCTACTTTTGACTTTGGACTGCCACCTAGGGGCTTTGAATGTATCGTAACTGTTCAGGGTTTGGTACAAGAATGCTTGTCTTCTGTTTCGAAGTTGTCACAGCCGCGACTTCAAATTACGTTAACCTCTCATCGACCAGCTCGCAGCTATAAATAGGGGTAATCATGAACCTTATGTATCTACCTGGATCGGATTGTAAAACAGTGCTACGACCTGTGAAATTCTCCTTACAACAGGCAGTTCTTACGTAGGTGGCTGCATTTTATTTTATCATGTGAACTTGTGCGGCGACGGGAAGATAACCAGCGTTCTCCTCTAGCATGTAACAGTTGGGGTTTAGCCGCGTTCACCTTTATCTTAATTTATTTCATGTATGTTTCTAGGCTGCCTTCGGACGGAGTGTAACCACCCAATTGGTCCTGTTACATCTTAAGGATGTACGAGTGTGGACCCCCGTTTCCGTTGTTCACTTTGCTTTTTGGTGACTAGGCTTTTCTAACTTCTAAATTTTCTTTGTGCATTTGTGTCGGTAATTTTCTTTCCTGTGGGGAACTCAGACGAAAAATCCACCCACGGTATCACCTGCCTGTCGTAAGAAGCAAAAAAAAAAAAAAAAAAAAAAAAAAAAGGGGTAACCAAGGGGTGATGGAATTAGAACTATGAGTAATTCTTGTTTGGTGTGGAGAGGTTGTTAAACCACTTTCTTCCACACTCTCTCGAGTCTTTACCCTTTCTTCGTGTCCAGTGCAGTAGACGATTTGGCTACTCCGGCTACAGTAGACGTAGTAAATCCTATGAGCAACTAATAGACACCCGGCTGCCGTTGGAAACTAGGGGTGTGAGGCGAGGTCGTCATGCTTAATCCCCGAGGATACCCACACCATAGGTCTGAGTTACCTGTGAAAAGTACATTACCTTTGATTAGTACACTATGTGAGGAACACCGCGAGTCTACGTTACTTATGTTTAGTACCGGTACATGAGGAACACCATGGTTCTACTTTACCAGCGATGAGTACCATAATGGGGGGTTGGTGACCTGGATTTTGGACCCATTTAGCGAATAAGCATTATCAATTTAGAATTTTGCTTTGGAAGCACTCCCTTGGTCAGTTATTGTATGGGAAGTTGTGGCAGTGTGGGTCAGATTCACTGATTCTTTTACGTTCATAATCATTGTTCATCTTCGTCTTTTTAAATTCGTCAGTGGATGGATTTTGGAATTACTTCAACTTTCAGTATTGTGAATTAGATCCACTGATTATTTTAAATTCATATTCATTCTTTCACTCTTCACCATATATATATATATTTTTTTTTACATTTTGGTTAGTGGATATACTAATATTGTAATTTTAAGTAAAGTTATATTTTGTCTCATCTCTTACCATTAAAGGCCTATGGCCTAGATGTTAGGCTCCTTTAAACAATAAATAATAATAATAATAATAATAGTCATCATCTTTTCTTTCCTGTTTTAGTCACCAACGTAGGATGGCTTATCTTATGTCACCAGGCCTTCTTCTCCCTTAGTTTTTATGCCAACTTATGTCACGCGATAGCTTCAGTGGGTTCAACATCCCATTCTATTTTGTTTTCGGCTTTTTATATTTAATCTTTATTTATTGCCACTTTCCGGTGTGTAGTACTGGCTTCTGCTCCTACTTTTCTGCATCCTTCGGATCCAAACTTCGTGTTGTTGCTTCCCTTCGAAGTAAGAGCAGCGAGTGTCATACTGGGTAAAAGCTGATAAATGTTTTAGGTAGTTGGATGTGAACTCTACGCCCATGTGACCATTGTAAAACAAAGTTGAAGGTACGATATCCCTCTGAAGGAAAACATTTCTTATTGGAAGCTCAATCTACTTCATTGTATAACATACCGAAGATGTTTTTAATACTAGCAAGTCTTGTGAATGGGAGGTACTTCTGCTCTGTTATTTATTAAGCTCTGGAGCTTATTAAGTGTTGTAACATCCCCTTCTAATTTGTATCTCTTGTTTAATTGTTGTTGTTTTGTTTGTGTAAAGAAAGTTGAAAAATTAAAGAAAAGATCATTTAGGGAATATTTTCAAAATTTAAAGTGTTTGTGTTGTCAACTGTCCAGCAGCCTAGGCCATGTCACTTTATCCCCTCTAATGCCCTCGTATTCCTTAACATTTAATATAATATTAAACTATACGAATATTTTGTATCTCTCAGCGTTAATGGCTTATGACAATTTTAATAAAAAATGTCAGTGCTTTGTAAACAAACCAAAAACTATTCTTGTAGAACTGAGCGCCTAAAATTCTTTCTTGAGGGAAGATCTTGCCAACCCACACTAAAATTACGTATATTTTTACTTATTTAGAGTACACTGAGGGCCAAATTTATTTCTGATTTTGGAAAAATAAAAAAAGTTTTTAAAATGTGACATGTTTTGAAATGATGACGATTCCTCGTAATACTTGATCACGTGGCTACGATCAGGATATAAGCAGCCACGTATACCTACAAACTTGCTTGTTGACGTTTACAAGAATACTATGTCCCTTCCAGGACGAAAAACAGATCTTTTTTTGAAAATCTGCCTATTTATCTTCAATTTTAGACAAAAGGATCACGGCTGTTGTAGTTATTAGCCGACTCATTTCTAGCGCTACTAGAGGTTGTAAAATTCTCGGTTTTTAAAACTTGTTGACCTAATGGAAAGTACAAGTCATTATATATTTTTTTTTTTTTTTTGCTAGTTGCTTTACGTCGCACCGACACAGATAGGTCTTATGGCGACGATGGGACAGGAAAGGGCTAGGAGTGGGAAGGAAGCGGCCGTGGCCTTAATTAAGGTACAACCCCAGCATTTGCCTGGTGTGAAAATGGGAAACCACGGAAAACCATTCTCAGGGCTGCCGACAGTGGGGTTCGAACCTACTATCTCCCGAATACTGGATACTGGCCGCACTTAAGCGACTGCAGCTATCGAGCTCGGTAGTCATTATATTAAGCAGGCGACAATTTAAATATGACTTGCAAACAAACCTTGCTTTATCATAAGCCATTAAGTTACCGTAAGTCGAAGGTACACACAACACTTACTTTTATAGCCCTTCCTTGTATGTAGCGCCTCACGCAAGATCACTTTCTAAATATTAGGACGAGGAAGCCTGGGGCTCCAGGAAACTAGTTCGTACAACAGCTAACAAATGGAAAACGAAACACTCAGATTAACGTTAAACGTAGTTTAACTGCTACATTTATGGCCAAGTGCATCAAACTTGTTTAAGATTCGGCTAACCAGTGTAACACAAACATGTTTTAAATTTGAGGATTGGTTACAAAGAATCGTGAAGCACAGTTCTTAATCAATCAATGATTCCTTAAGCATGTTTAGTTGGCAGTGGAATTAAACACTAACTTGAAGTTTTGCTTGCAAACGGAAAATTATGAACGGGCTAAGGTGATTACGTGTGTCCTTTGTTAGTCAGAAGAATAATAATTTCTTCACTGCTAAAGTTACGTATTAGCAATATGGAAGAACAAGAGAGTTAACGATAGTCTAATTTTTTCGATTTTGAAACCGATATTGTAGCAGAATTATCAGACACACAGACGTCGTTAAAAATAAAAGGACAAATGGAATCACTATGAAACAGAAAGAAGAAACATGGAATAAAATCGCAGAAACAGGATGATTTCTCTGCTTTGGACGTTATAGATAATTTTACATCGTTTCCAAAAGAAATGAAACTGTTTAAACTAAATATTTCCGCAAATTTTCTATCGCTAAGTTCTACGAAAGGATCGTCTCTCTCCACTAGTATACTTTTGCGTTGATTTCCATTGTGTTCTAGATACTCCAGATACAATAGTTCATCTTAAAGTCATCTTTAAATCTGGCAGCCATTTCATGTTCACTGCTTATCACTGTTTGTTTGGTAATCGCTCGAACGTAACTGTTTAATTTTAACCGACAATAATCAGGGGTTTAAGTAATAATCAGGGAATGATGCTCCGCAGTTCCATTTAAACAGGGTATAGGAAGGATCTTAAACGCTGATTACGCTAAACAGGGTTCGTGCACTTGGCTATTAAACATGTAATATTAATGGTAGGTACATAAAATTAACATGGGAATAACGAATACCCATAAAATTCATCCAGCCGGGCTGAGTAGTTCCGACGGTTCAGGCGCTGCCCCGTCAGTCTGTGTCGATAGATTTACTGGGATTTAGTGGCGCGTAAAAAAAACTCCTGCGGGACAAAATTACGGCACCTCGGCGTCTCCGAAAACCATAAAATTAGTTAGTGGGACGTACAGCCGATTTCATTATTATTAAAATTCATCCAATTTTGCTACCCTACCCTCAAGACCATTTTGTGTGTTTCCTCATCAGATTGGTGGAGAATGTATAGAAGTGAGACAAATAAATCTCTGTGTTGTGTCATTCTAAGGCTGTCTCTCTGGATGACTCCCCCACGGTGGTGGGAGTAGTTTTAATTCAGAAGAGCACCCGAGTTGGTGATGCACAGTACCAGCGGACACAGTAAGGGTTTGCAATGGGCATTCGAAAAGGTTACAATACGTTTCAACCTGGATTGACTGTGTTTATTATGTAGAAAGCATTTGAATGTAAATACAAATATTATGTCGTGTTGAGTGGTTCAGATGATAGTAGCACTGGCCTTTTGATGATGATGATGCTTGTTGTTTAAAGTGCCTAACATCTAGGTCATCGGTCCCTAATGATACGAAGTGAAACGAAATGTAATATTAATAAAATTTAAAATGTATCCACTGACTAGAATTTAAAACAAATTATAATAAAAAAAATTAGGTCAACCTGCTAGATATGATACCGACTCAGTTTACTGGTTTTTGAAGGTGCTCAAATGTCTCAGCCACCTCGTGTCGATAGATTTATAGGCACGTATAAACAGATCCTGTGGGACAAAATTTCGGGATCTCGGAGTCTCTGAAAACCGTAAGAATAGTTAGTGGGACGTAATAATAATAATAATAATAATAATAATAATAATAATAATAATAATAATAATAATAATAGTAGTAAATTGTTTATTATTATTATTATTATTATTATTATTATTATTATTATTATTATTACACCGAGCTCGATAGCTGCAGTCGCTTAAGTGCGGCCAGTATCCAGTATTCGGGAGATAGTACGTTCGAACCCCACTATCGGCAGCCCTGAAGACGGTTTTCCGTGGTTTCCTATTTTCACACCAGGCAAATGCTGGGGCTGTACCTTAAGGCCACGGCCGATTCCTTCCCACTCCCAGCCATTTCCTGTCCCATCGTCGCCATGAGACCTATCTGTGTCGGTGCGACGTAAAGCAACCAGCAAAAAACAAAAAACAAAAACATAATGACTCTTCATCATAGGGCACTACTATCACGCATAGGTACGTGTCAGGCGGTTTATACAACTGCGTTCGAGTTTTGAGTTACTGAAATTCAGTTTCCACGGAAAGACTGGTTAATAAGTTTTCAGATTTCAAAAACTCCATGGTATAGCGGATATTTCTGTGGCTTGGTTCTAAAAGGGCCAATGTCATTTTAATAGAAACTGAGATATTAACTGATACAAACGCGTTTTATCCTGGCTCACAACATGTTAAAAGGGCCAATGTCTCTGTTAAGTACTAAAGGAACAGTTAACGTTTAATTAAATAAGCCCTTGCCAATAATGTTAGATTACCAGTAAAGATTATTAGAGACCTGGCAATTTTTAAAGAATACGATAGAAAAAATTAGCGTTTAATAAGGTGACTTTCACAAAGAAAGTATAAAGTTATTTAAAGTTAGTTTTTGAAAAAATAATTGGAAAACTATAAGCAAAACTTCAAATGGTCATAGCACAAATACCCTGCCCTCGAGCCATTGGAATTAACCAATTAAGGTTAAAATCCTCGACCCGGCCGGGAATCGAACCCGGGACCCTCTGAACCGAAGGCCAGTACGCTGACCATTCAGCCAACGAGTCGAATACTGTTCTTTTCGGTAATTTCAATTAATCATCATTTTCGTTCGTAACCGGCTTACTTGTCCCCGTACAGATTAACAAGGTTTCGTTGATTCATGAAACAGAATTCACAAAACTTTGTGAGGACCACTGAGGTTGTTTTACGTGGTTTCCCATTTTTGCACTGGGTAAATGCTGGGGCTGTACAGTAACGCCACAGCCGCTACCTTCCGAATCCTAGCATTTTCCCATCCTTGCGTTCCCGAAAACCTTAGGTGTGTTAGTGCAACGTTAAACCACTAGCAAGAAATAAATAAATAAAAATTCTGAACCGTCTCTCACGCCAATATTTTATTTCTTCCACAGTGCGAAGTATAGTTTGATTGAATTACATTATTACAATAATAACAAGTAGTGAAACACGCCTATCAGCACATCACCCTAAGTATCCATGTTCTGTTATGACTCGAAAGAGACTGAATCATGTAGGAATTTTCTATACTCACCAGACTAGTTACACAGTGCTGACAACAAAATAGTTCTTACGTTTTTCATTTCGAAGAATAATAGAAGAAAGACACAGTTTGATAAAGACCATTAAGGCATGTGCATTGGTAACTCGGATTACTGCCAAGTGGTGTAGTATACGGATCTTCTCGTAGAGAGTCGATCAATTTTTTCAATCAATTTTCTATTATGTTGTACTTTTTTCAGCTAGAACAGTCGAGTTTATGTAACCGGTGTGGTAGCGTACTAGTATCTAGGCGTTTTTCCCAATGTCGGTACCAGATGTGGATTTGGCGCAGTTTTACGGTCGGATGCCCTTCTTGAAAGCAACCCTATGTGAGGGGATGGATTCATTATGGTGTGTTTCTGTGGCGGTTGGTAGTGTGTTGTGTTGTCTGCGTATATGAAGAGTTGTATATTAAGACTAACACAAGCACCCACTCCCCGAGCCAGAGGAATTAACTAAACGCAGTTATAATTCCCAGCCTGGTCGGGAATCGAATCTGGAGCCCTCTGAACCGAAGGCTACGTAGTGTACGTGTGTAATGGGTAATATCTTCTTCCAGCACGTACTTTACAATAGTTTCTTACTTTTGTCTTTTTTTTACAAATAAAAAACTATATCTTGCTGTTAAATAATTAATTTGTGCACCTGACGATTAGGATATTGCTCCCAGTAATGAATAGCTAATGACGCTGGTCGGTGAAAACATAAGCACTGATCACACAAAAAGACGAAATCCCGGTATTCTAGCACTCCAAGCGTGCGTTAAAACGGATAGTAGTTTAATGGATGTTGATCATGTAACGTAGAACAGGAAGTAATTTATGAAGGTCGCAGAGGTTCGAAATACCTTTGTTGTGTCGTCGTCGAGCTGTTTGTAAATGGATGTTAACACTTGCTGTGTGAGCTGTCATTGACCCGGTGGAATTGCAATTATCAACCCATTAGACGTTGTAGCGACATTCACAACACAATCTCGTAGAGGTTCAACAGCTTTCTCTCAGAACTGTCACTTTCCAGGCTATGAGAGCGAACTGAAAACGCAAGACTGAAGAGACATTTGCCGTAGCCATGGATGTGGCGTCATATCGTAGGTGTACAGGACTGTGTGGTGTCGCCCTCACTTCTATCTGTCGCAGCCATCAAAACCATAACAGCACCATTAAAACACAATTGACTGGTTAGATTATAGACATTGGTGACACTTGGCGGCCATCTCCACTGCTTTCCTAATATTTTTCGGGTACCTGCTTCGTTTGCTCTTCTTCTTCTTCTTGTCTTCGCCTTTTACAAATTCCTTGTGGTCGGGACTCGATGCTGATTTGCTCGAGTTTTACTGCCAAATGCTCTTGAGGATTAATATGGACGAGCTGGAAATCGGAACCCTAGGTAAGACAGCCACGGTAACCTTACACCGCGGGCTCACATTTATGTATTTATTTATTTATTTATTTATTTATTTGTTTGTTTGTTTGTTTGTTTGTTTGTTTGTTTTTTTTTTAATGTGTCCGTCAAGACTACGACATTTGAAACATTTTAATGATATTTTCTCAAAGAGTGCCAGTCTGAGCATATAATAGCTATGCCAGGTGATAAACTGGAGTGGCAAAATTATGGAGACACTAAGCAGGATACCTGGGTTACTATACGGCGTTTGTTGTGATTTTAACTTGGCTTTCACAAAGTTGTGAACATCTGACAAATACATAAACCAATAGTGGTGTTGAATTGTTTTCGTTTCATTCTTCATTTATGTGAGTGAACTGCGTGGCATTCTACAACGACAATGTTCCCAACGATGGCATTCACATATACCGAGTACAAAGGAAAAAAGAAAAGAGCTAGTCAGAGAGAAATAACGGGGCGGAAGTGAGGAGTAGAACGTCATTCCGAGCATTGGCTTCTCAAGGAGACGTGATGCTGTTTAAGAGTCGTGTACGCTCCTCGTCGTCTCCGCCCGAAGAATTCATCAGAGAACCCACTCACTCACTCTTGGAGTTCGGGACATGTACACTTCCTGACACAAAAGTGATCCATTGAAATACCCAGAGTACACTCACGACCGAATGTAGCAACATAAATTCTTGGTTTGTTAATATTGGCAAACAAGTATCTCAGCATGGAGAGAAAGAATCAGTCAAGCTGGTTTCCCATTTTCACACCAGGAAAATGCTGGGGCTGTATCTTAAGGCCACGGCCGCTTCCTTCCCACTCCTAGCCCTTTCCTATCCCATCGTCGCCATAAGACCTATCTGTGTCGGTGCGACGTAAAGCAGCTTGCTTAAAAATCAATCAACCATTACTGGTCTGTATTTAGGACTGTCACTCAGGCGGCAGATCTCTATCATTTGTTTACCTGGTCTTTTCTGAAATTATTTCAAAGAAGTGAGAAATTTATCGAACATCTCCACTATTGCAATCCCTAATTCCCCTTCTTATAAACAAGTACTTGCCACAGTGTTTCCTCTTGAATTCCACCTGTATCTTCATATTATATTTTCTACCTTTAGAAACTTCACTCAAGCGTAATCGTCTACAAATGCCATCTCTCCGTTGACAGCTCGGAACATATCGCTTGGTCGATCTGTTCGTCTCCTTACTCTCAAGTCTTCCCAGCTCAACGTTTACAATCACCCAGAACAAATCATGCCACTTCCTTTTTTTTTTTTTTTTTTTTTTTTTGCTAGTGGATTTACGTCGCACCGGCACAGATAGGTCTTATGGAGACGATGGGATAGGAAAGGCCTAGCTGTTGGAAGGAGACGGTCGTGGCCTTAATTAAGGTACAGCCCCAGCATTTGCCTCGTGTGAAAATGCTAAACCACGGAAAACCATCTTCAGGGCTGCCGACAGTGGGATTCGAACCCACTATCTCCCGGATGCAAGCTCACAGCCGCGCGCTCCTAAACGATCGGCCAACTCGCCCGATGCCACTTCCTTTTAAACCTTTTCCAGTTCTCGAATCTAGTCATCCTGATGGGGGGGTCCTATATACTAGAACCATACTGTAATGGGGTCTTATCAGTGACTTACTCCTTTACATCCTTGCTACAACCCCTAAATACAGTCATAACTATATGAAGAGATTTGTAACATGTATTTACTCAGAAGTTGCAACAAGCCTGACTGTTACGTGATTTTTATCAGTTTGGGCACTAGGCTTCGGATTGACAAACGATCACAGTTTCTTAAATCAGAACTTCGATATCCATGAGTGAGGCAGACTTCAGTGGCGAAATCAGTTATTAGCAGTTTTCATTCCGAAGACAGGGTTCCATCGCAGTCGTGTTCTGTGACGTTTGAGGGCGATAATACCGAGCAAGTTGGCTGTGCGGTTATGGTCACGCACATGTCAGCCTGCATTCGGGAGATAATGGGTTCGAATCCCACCGTCGGCAGCTTTGAGGATGGTTTTCCGTGGCTTCCCATTTTCATGCTTGGGCTGTACTTTAAGGTCATGGCCACTACCTTTCCAATCATAACTCTTTCCTATCGTTCCATCGCCGAAAACCTTCGATGTGTTGGTGCGGCTTTCAACAAGTGTTTTTGGCTTCCACCACGTAAAGGATATCAAGTGGGACAAAATTCCGATATAACAGTGATATGTGTGTTTCATCATATACGGTCTTAGCAGCTTGATGGGTTCAATCCTCGCTCAAATATTCAATACGCCAGCGTCAATTGGAAAATTGACTGATACGTGAAAACTCATGCGGGACAAAATTCCGGCACCTTGGCTTCTCTGAAAACTGTGAAGGTAGGTAGTTAATGGAACGTAAACAGATAACATTAAATTACCTCAGTAACGTCGATCTCTGCTTTCACAGGTATATGGGTACAGACTAGTTATCCCTGCGATACTTCAAGGCGTTGAGAGTAATTCTTGGTTTCCATGGCAACGCTGTTGCGAGCGGGCACCAGCTCCACCCAAGCCCAAGTCGAAGTGGGAGTCGAACTGCTCGCTCGCCCACGTGCTCTCCGCCTGAAGGCCAGGCCTGCCATTGTCCGTGCTCCTCTAACTTGGGCGAACTTTCAAGTCACATACTGATTGTTTATAATATCCGTGAAACATATATTCTTCACAACAGGACACCTACTACGTGCAGTGTCATATTCTAGCTGAGGATGAAGTTTCTGCTTTCTGAATCATTTCAGATTCTCAAAGTGCTATCAGGAAATTGGGGCACCCTCGAAGAAGCATACGAACACACACCTGAATCTGTGAAATACTAGAAATATCGTCCATCATGAAATCGCACGGAAAGAGTGTCATTGTTACTGACGAAAGGACATTCAGGACTTCCATACAACAATCTGGTTGACACTCTGGCCAAACAAGGCGCACGCACTGGCTTATACCTTTCATTACGCCTCCCCAGCACTGATTTTTATGTAAAGAACAGAAGGAAAACTTGCGTTGAATGGGCAGCTCTGTAGAACAGGACTACTCAACACAGCCAGCCATCCCGACAAGCCATGGTATCAAGACGTCAATAACCATCATCATCCGGATGAGATTCCACCATGCTTCATTCTCCGCTCATCTCAATAGGATTGGAGTCCTCCAATAGCACTATGCCCGTGTAGTGCAGGTAAAACAGGAGATACGAATCACATCATTTTCGAGTGCAGTAGAACTATATCCTATCGCACAGAATTGTTCGATGCCCTTGTGAACCTTCCTGTTCAACACATACCCAGCTGTTACTGGTAACCGGAGCCATACATGTGTACAGTGCAGTTGTAAATATCTAAAGTAACAAGTGTTTTCTTTTTGCTCTGTTCGTCCTTTATGTCGTACTCTATGTATTTCACCTTGTTATCCAATTGCTTTTCTCTTTTCTGTAACATTTTAATTGTCCGGCCACGCAGTGTAGGGGGCAACGCGTCCGCCTGTCACCCGGCGGCCCCTGGTTTGATTCCCGGCCGGGTCAGGGTTTTTTAATTGTAATGATTAATTCCCCCGGCCTGGGGACTGGGTGTTTGTGTCGTCCTTAACCTCAAGATATTACACTTCCGCCATTCCACTTTACACGCAGGTTCATATCATATGGTGCCAGTAGGGACAAAAGATCTACGTAGGTCGACGCCCCGAACAAATAGCAATTAAAAACACATTTGAGTTATTGTTGATGGCCAAATGTCCTAAGAACGAAGGCCGTAATTAAAAAATCATTCCTTGTTCAGTTCATGCTCCAGTATTCAGTAATTCATTTTAATTGATATAACATCAGGAGAAATACGTATTTTAATTTAATATCTTTCTTGGTAAATTTCTTAACTGGCCATCGATAATAGTTTTATCGCTTTATTCAGACCTGATAGGGATTTGGCCAGCAGCAAATCACGCCCCCAGCCCATGAATAATGAATAATAATAATAATAATAATAATAATAATAATAATAATAATAGTTTTAAATTGCATTAATTTCTTATCGCTTCTTCATAAATAATAGTCATTTCACAGACTGTTAGCGCACGAAGGTATGAGCCTAGGACACCTATAAACACAAGAAGAGAATGTTTGCTTTAAGAAACATGCTTGGAAAGTATTTCGAAGGCAATGATCTCAAGTAAACCCTTAATTTCTCGCACTGTTCACTTCCGCACTCACCAATTTCCCCCGCGTTAAGGTCTTCTGCCGGGCGCTATACCGTCATTTGCTAAGGTAGTCACGTCCAAAGTCAGAGCTCAATTTTACGGATTTCTAGTGTCGTGAATCGTTTGTCGACTGGGAAACCGTTAAGACTGGAACCAACGAACTTGAAACGAAGCTGAGCGAGTGAAAGCAGCCTTTGAGAATAATCAATTCAGGTACCCATAGGACGATCGTTTTGATAGTATAGAGGTGATCTAATAATGTACCTTAGTAGACTAAACATTAAATTTCGGAGACAGTTGGGTTCGAATTCCTCCTTCCCATTTTAAAAATAGTTTTAACTTCCTTTTTCCGCTACTTTTTCCTATCCCTTCGGGACTGCAGGTGTGTTGTATGAAGGGTGTTTTTAGGTTCTATTAGGTGTTTCTTTGTTGATCGGTAATGTGGCGTGTTGTGTGTGAGTGGCGAGATGAACAGACATCCACTCCCTGAGCCAGAGGAATAAACTGGACGCGGCTAAAATCCCTGACCAGGAATCGACTGCGGGACCTTCTGAAGTGAAAGACTCAGTTCTGCCTATTCAGTCAAACAGCCTGACTTGAAATATTTTTCAGTTTCTCCCCATTTCAATTCTATGAACTTATTCGGATTGATCCTTTCTCAAAGCCACCTTAATACATATCTCCCTCCCTCCTCCCTCTGTAGTACAGACAGCATACTCCAGACATACAAAGTAGGCCTATTGAGAGACTTTAATTAATATCTCGAACGTAATAATTTCCGTACCAAACGTAACTAAACTCTTCTACATATTAATCATAAACTATGCTCTTAATTCCACGTCCCCCTGACTACTTTTGATTTCAGAGATGCCGACATATCAGAATTTTATCCCGTAGGAGTTCTTTTAGGTACCAGTAAATCTACCGACACAAGGCTGACGTATTTGAGCACGTTCAAATAGCACCGGACTGAGGCACCTACCTGAGCTCAGAAAACTAGCGCTCTGCCGTCTGAGCCACTCAGCTCGACACTCATTAATTGTACCCGTGGAAATTTACTGACAGGTTCAAAAATTAATAGCTCGAAGGATCACATATACATTTTTGAGAGGTCTTATGATAGGAGTCCCCACCGTTGGCAGCCCTGAAGATGGTTTTCCGTGGTTTCCCATTTTCACACCAGGCAAATGCTGGGGCTGTATCATAAATACGGCCACGGCCGCTTCCTTCCCACTCCTAGCTCTTTCCTGTCCCATGTCGCCTGTGTCGATGCGACGTAAAGCAAATTGTAAAAAATATAAAAAATCATTAGGGGCGGAATATGTAGTTATTAAAAATGAATTCGTTGTGATGTTGGTGAATATTGTTTATCGTGGGAACACTGCACTCTCTAAAAGATTCAGTAGTAAACCTAATTATTTCATCAGTAATTTAAGTCTTTAGCAGAACGTGTATTTTAAGGTTTTAAAAATCGTAAAGCCGGGCTGAGTGGCTCAGGCGATTAAGGCGCTGGCCTTCTAACCCCAACTTGGCAGGTTCGATCCTGGCTCAGTCCGGTGGTATTTGAAGGTGCTCAAATACGACAGCTCCGTGTCGGTAGATTTGCTGGCACGTAAAATAACTCATGCGGGTCTTAATTCCGGCACCTCGGCGTCTCCGAAGACCTTAAAAAGTAGTTAGTGGGACGTAAAGCAAATAACATTATTATTATTATTATTATTATTGTTACCGTTTTTTGTGGTAGGTAGAGGTGAAAGAAGGTGCGGGTGTGAACGGGTCTCAAACTACGAAATTAAAGTTAATTTAAAATTTAACAAGGTTATATTCTCTTTCCAAAATTCAGAAATAACACGAAAGACAGGTACAGAGTAGCAAGGCAATAAAAGTACAATTACAATATTTACAGGATTTGGGCTTCGAGCCCCAACCTCACAATTCTTGAGCAATTAGCCCAGTTTTACCCCAACACAAGTTTCAACAGAGGGGCAGAAAACCCCATTCATGCCCAGGAGCACTTGCTCCAAATTACACAGTAAGGCCTCCTTGAGGCGCGCAGAAAACAAAATTTTCAAGAAAGAGCAACTTGCTCTCAAAATTTAAGCCTGTCAAAGGCCACACCTAATTCCACCTTCAAGCTGTCCTCTAAGGACATATACACAGGGGTAAAATACCCAACCTACTGAGGTCTATTAAGTGAGAAAAAGGTTAATTACATGACCTCTAAAATAACAATTTGAGAGGAGGCGATCTGCACTCCTAATGCATTTGTTTTAAAACCTAATCTGGCTCTAGGCCACTAATGTAAGGGCTAATCCCATACTACAGAGGTGACTTAGAGAACAACAATTTACTTTGCATTAAGGAAGAATCGGTTGTGAGAAATAAGTTCACCTCAAAACAATATGAGTGGGAGCTCGAGAGGGTTAAGCACTCTCTATCCCAATATGTAGCTTTAAAAGAGAATAGATGCTAAGAGTAGTTACATTTTTGGAAAAGGTTACATGGTGGAAACGCTTCGGACCCGCCCCGAGAGTTAAACTGCTGAGCTAGCAAGAAAAGAAGTTATTAAATGGCCATTACCTGGTTGTTGAACTGCTGCCCGAAGAAAGAGGCGCTTCCCGCCCCCTGCTATGTACTTTACGCACTGAAAGATGGTACTGAAGTGGCACCGAGACCCGAAAATCAGCAGTTTATATACTCTCTCAGAAAGTTCGAGGCGTTTTTGGAATGAGAACACCCTCCCACAAGGATTTTATTGGTTCACCAAGAAAACCCCTACACAATACGAGGAAGAAACATATTATTGGTGGAAAATTAATTCGAGAAATTCAGGATTGGCTAAATTCAAAACAAGGGGAAAGAAAGGGGTATACAGCCAACTTAAACAATAACAGAAAGAAATTTAACAAGAAACAAACTTTTGAAATAAAAATTTCTCCAAAAAACAGTTCTTTCACTTCGCACTAGGGTGCACCATTGTAGTTTTTCAGTAGTGTCCTCTAGAAGAGAGAGTTCACACTTCTTACTACAGGTAAAACAAAAATACATCAAAAATGGCCCAGTTCAAAAACTCCAAAATTTCCAAGTAGTGACATCTTCTGAGAAACTTGAAAATTAATACCGTAGATAAAGTTCAGACTTCCTCCAGCAGAGGAGTTTCAACTGGCGCAAATTTTAAATAAGCGGCGTGGAGGTGTACCGCCCGGTACAATTATTATTAAAAATCGTAAAAGTACATAAAATAGATTCCATTTCAATGCAGATGGCTAAATGGACCATGATAACTTCCATTAGATAAGTTATCATTAATTAAAATTTAATAATTCAAGATATAACACAGAATTATAATGCATCAGACGCAAGTAGCATATTATTTCAAATACTGATAACACAGTATTCCACAAAACGTTAATTTTACGGATTTCCTCGAATGAAAAGTAGGTATAGAAATTTTACTTTAATATAAATGAGCTATTTCTATAATACCATATATAAAGTTTCGTACTAGTGGTGGCATATAAGCATGGTAAACTTAAGACACTATTAAGTTATTGTTAGGTGTTTCATGTAGTAACAATAGTTATCTTCATAGCTTTTTATAAGTTCTTGGTAAAGCCAAGAATATATTCGAACGGTAAACTACGACGCTATGTCCCATACCCCGGCATTAGCTTCGAAAACAAAAACAAAAGTGGATGAGTTCATGTGGAGAGAAAAGAGTTCGGTTAGACTCGCGCATTGAAGTCACTTTTTCAACCAGTCTTGATGTTTGTGAGTTACTGATAGCCGACTGGAGAATAGTTAAAAAGAGGTAACTGGCCAGGTAGTTATACTTAATATCTTGAATGAATCTACTTGTTTATGTTTAGTTGAAATTAACAAGACTCATAAAATTTATTAAAACTAGGAAGTTTTACGCGTTCTTACGTGTTGCGATGGTTTCTAACAACTGGGCCACACCTTTTCAAACCCTGCTTCAGTTAAATTCATATGCACATGTACAGACATAACAACTTAAGTTATCAGCTCCTTCTCACACCCCATCGAAGACGACAATGATACAGAACCGATTGAGTAGCTGCGCTGTTCGGGTCTCTTACTTGAGTTTGCACTCGGAATATGGTGGGTTCTAACCCTACTATTTCCAGCCCTGAAGATGGTTATCCCTGGTTTCCCATTTTCACACAGGCAAATGTTGGGACTGTGTCGTAAGGCCACGGTCGCTTCCTTCTTAGTCCTATTTCTTAGTTAGGCCTACCGTAAGACCTGCCGTAGTCGGTGCGTATGACGCAAAACCAATAGAAAAGAAACGGTAGGCCTACATATCAGCTCGTTATCACGCCCCTAACATGAAATGACAATAAGTATTATTATTATTATTATTATTATTATTATTATTATAACAACGGGAAATATGAGGTCGTAGAGCATTGCCAGGGCATTCCATAATCACCATTTTCTTCCTCTTCATATTAATTTCGTGTGCAGTGCTTAATTCGATATACTGTAGTGATAGATGACCGACCTCACACAACCTGTGTGTTATTACCTGGCTTTGAACAGATTGGTAGAGCGAGTTACGCTGTACTGATGATGTGTAAACGTTTTTGCCGAGCTATGGGTGTCGAGTGTACGGTCACCAGCTCTCGAGGAACGGTACAGCCTCTTCTTGTGCGATGTGACCGAACGAACTCATCCATTCCAGGCAGAGATCGTTTATTCCTGTTGTACCGGTCCATTGTCAGGCAGTGATCTGTCACCGGCTTGCTCACTTGCCCCCAGTCACGTTTAGCGCTCTTCTACCAGCAGAGTATTGTCCTATAGTTCGCGACTGCGGAAATTAAGGTTGCACTAGCATTTATCTGTAGAAGGAGAATAGCTATTCTTGGACAGAAAAGAGATGGCATTTTCATGACTTACTATAATAATCAATCTACTGGAGTTTATAGTAAACAGAAGTAACATATAAACACAAATAGCACATGTTGGCTGCCATTAAACCAATTTAGAGATCTGAGTGACACAAAACTCATCGCCAAGTGCTTACATGGTGGCACTCAAAATCCCAATGCAAGTTTAAACCATTGTATTTGGGGAAGAGCTCCGAAAAATGTTCACGTTGGGCATAATACTCTCAAGGTGAGTGTTTTAGATGCAGTAATCTGTTTCAATGGAGTTGTAACAGCTAGAATGAATGTCTTGAAGTGCTTGGGGATAAAATGTGAACCTAACATGAAAAATTGTATCATCGCTGTTGACAAGGTGAGAGTACGAGATGCCGAAAAGTATGCTGAACAGATCACCAAAGAGGCCAGGATGAGAAATAGGAATATAAAGAGGAAGAGGGAAGAATCAGAACTGGAGAAAGATGATTATGCAGGTGGGATGTTCTAAAATACAGGTAACTCTCTGAAAAATATACTTTTAACTTTGCCAGCTGTTTTCTGCTAATACTCATTTTTCATGTTTACGTACCAATAACTAGGAAACCATTTAAGATAGAGGGCTAATTCTTTGTACATTAACTTGACTAATGAAGTACTTGAATGTTAAGCTATTTTCATTTCCAAAAAATAGTAGTCCTGGATTGGGAAGAGAAAAATTCACACATGTTTGAATAAATTTAAAAAGAAAGAGTTCGGATTTTTTTCTTGTATTCTGTCCAAATAATTATCAAACAAAGTGATTACTCATCTGCCAACGTCTATTACCAGTATGTGAACAAAATTTGATAGTATTTGAATGAAAAACAACTGAGAAATGTGTACCTGAAGTAACCTATACAATTTTTTTTGGAAAACGTACCTGCCCAAATTGTTATTCATTTCACACATCCTATAAAAGTAAAGTGGTACTATATGGTTATAAACAGCTCAGAATATACTGATTTTTATATGTTACAAAAATCATAGCTGTACCTCTAGCATAAAGCGAGAAAATACTTATTAAAGTGATGCCAAAAAATAATTTTTTCATCGTGTAAGAGTACGTGGTGTAGCTACAACAAGAACATTGAATACATAGTTGTAAATTCTTTGTTTTGTATTTATGAGATGTTAATATCGATTAAAGAAGTTTAAGGCGAGTGAAAGCAGGATATACTGTACCGAGACACCGACATGTTTAACGAAAATCCACAGCCTACGAATTGTGCCGGCTGCCGAAGCCTGTCGCACTTTTCTGGGGCAATGGTTAATGACTGACGGATGAAATGAAATTATATTGGAGAGTGTTTCTGGAATGAAAGATGACAGGGGAAAACCAGAGTACCCGGAGAAAAACCTGCCCCACCTCCGCTTCGTCCAGCACAAATCTCTCATGGATTTGAACCACGGCACCCAGCGGTGAGAGGCCGGCGTGCTACCGCTTGAGCCACGGAGGCTACAGGCATGTTTAATATATGCTACATATATTCTCTTCATCAACTTTAAGGGATCCACGTCGAACATGAATGCCTCTAACAGCAATGCTGGTAATGTTGTTAACAAGAAAAGTGATCTTAAGTGGAGCATTAATGTATAGAAATAAAGAACATCAGTTTAATCTATATAACCGTAACGTGACGGCACTATTTGTAGGGTGGTCAACTTGTATAATACGTTGCCATGCTTTGAAATTTGAGCAAGGAGAGAGAAATTCGGGAGTGCACTGTTTATTTGCTTTCATGAATGTTACTATCAATTATGATTGTGATCAGTGAAACAGTGCAGTGCCATAATAGTCCGGATTGCATTAGCTGTTAGCCTGTTAATGTGTGTGCATAAATGCCATTGTAGTGTAGTTTAATTAATTAATTAATTTTGTAGTGCAAGCAGATTTCTATTCAGCCAGTGTCATAAGATTATTATTATTATTATTATTATTATTATTATTATTATTATTATTATTCATCTAAAAGTATCGTGGTGCTGGTCAGTGAAAACTCGACCGATTGGGGATGAGCACAGCCCTGCCAGAGTAAAATTTCACGAACAGCCACTGGTGGAAACAACCTGGGGCAACTTGACCAACAGAATCGTTACAGCTCGTCAGGTTTATCAGAGCTACACTAGATGCAGGCTACCATCAATATAGCAGCAGCTCAATTGCCCGAGAACGTTGATTTACGAGTACGTTCCACCAGGAAAATGTAGCTTTTAATAACAATGAAATTAGCCTCAAGACATAAAAGCTATCGATATATTGATCAGTCACGAGGATATCGAACCACGTGGTGTATAAATCCTACATGCATTGCTCGCGATTCGAACCGCAGTTGCTTTGGTGAGAAACTAGCGACGATATCATCCGTTTCACCAGTTATAGGGATGTCTGAAAAATCCATGCTCCCAATAATTTGTTTCTTAAAAGGTTTGTATTATCATTTACGAAAATGAATTAGGAATATGATAAAAGGATACTACGTTCGTGTAAAAAAGCAAAGTCATCTCCATACAGGCCATGAAGGCCCTTGGAGGGGTGTAAGGTAAAGGCTTCCACTATCCGTAACCTCGGCACTTGATGGGGTAGAGTGGTTAGCTCTACGCCCGGCCGCCTTTGCCCCCAGGAATTAACCTGGTACTCATTTTTGGTGTAGGCTGAGTGACTACGTTCGTGTACGGCAATTCAGTAAGTATAGACAGATAAAATGTTAAACATTAGCGTTGGAAAAGTAAGAGGACGGGGAACTTATTGATGATTTATTTTGCTCTAGCTCTATGGAGTCAGCGTTCTCTTTATGCAAAGGGTCCCATGTCACTGTGCCATATTTTAATTTACTTCTGTCAAGGCTAATATATAATTTAATAATGACTGTAATAATAATTTTGTCTTTATTCTAAAACCTAGCGTTCTAATTGCTACGTTAATAACTGAGCTAATGCGATCCGAGATTCGAATATACTGTTACTTATTCAAACAGTGTGTGAACGTGGGTGGTTTTGGTGAGTATAATTGTATTAAACTGGGGCTAGGATAAGATCGGAAGCGCCTGTCTCAGGCCAGAAATGAAATAGGAAAGACATATGAAGTATGGCTAGGGAGTGCACCAGTGAGGCTAGCAACTTAACGCTCTCGGTTAGTCAGTGCACGGATGTTCTCCACACAGGCTACATCCGGCACATTGTAATTGAGTCTTTAGGGTAGCAGGTACGCATGAGCGCCCCTGAGTCAGTATGCAGGCAGGACTCGAAACTAGAGACGATGTTAAAAAGAGGAAAGGCTTCCGATTCTTCACATCCTGCTGTCACCATCTGCTCTCTCATATTCGAGGTCACTGATCAGGATGCATGTGGGATAGATCAGGGTGGGTGGCCAGTGGGAGTACCCCGCTCGGTACATGAACCCAGGAGACTAGCTTCTCCATTGCCAATTATATAAATCCTTCGGATAGTCGCACATTTCTGTAAGAACATTACTTCCTGCTTTCTTTAGAGCCGTCTTATTTTGTTTTGTAGAGCATCCCACCTCCTCGCGACTGAGCGCGCGTCTCATCCAGTGTCAGAGCTATGAAAAGCATGTTATTGCTGCTCATTCCACAGAGCTTTATGACCGGCGCGCCATACCTCATGTCCTTTAGTGCTGTAGCAGCTGAGATTCTATTCGCAATCATTCTCCGCTTCACACAGTAGCAACTTACACCCTCCACGGCCCCACAACATGTCAAACATGGCAGGGGCGCCGACTTCGGGTGATTATTGGGGGGGGGGGGGTTATGATTAATATGAACACAGGCATGTGAAATGAGGAACAACTGTTAATACAAACACTCCTATGTAATAACAATATTCACAAACAGAAAAAACAGAACAATAGTAGAACTTTTTTCTCAAATACATTTTTGAACGAGCCTTAGGTACGGAGTTTTCAATAATATTCTCAAGTAAACAGCGAAAAAGAATGATTCATAAATGAATATTTTGAAGGATGTTTTATGTACGAAGCTATAAAAATAATCACAAGAAAGAAATAGAACTATGGTTCATGTTTGTGGGTTACTGTAGTCACGTCCTAGTTCGTGAACCATGGGCAACGGCTGAGTGGCCTAGTAAGTGGTCCTGAGAGTCGGGATACCAGTTGCTATGGAATGGGAGTGGGCATCTCGGACATATTCTGAGTCGTGGCCCTGCTTGTGCTCAGGCGGCTAGGACTACACAATTCACCGGTGGTCCATAACCCGTTAGAGGAGAGATCCTCACTTGGACTATGTGCAAGTAGGGCAGCATCCTGCTTCATGAATTTACCGAGCTCAGAACACTTTAAGCAAGCCTCGGACCTATGGGAGTAATGGAGTCCCACTCCCATTTGACAGGCGAGGGACTCCTTGGAAACAAATTGGCGAACGAAATGGAATTCGATGGGGAGCTATCAATATTAATGGGGCTTATGGAAGAAAGAAGGTAGAACTTGCTGAGTCAGCAAAGAGGATGCATCTGGATGTGCTAGGAGTAAGTGATATTCGGGTAAGGGGAGATAAGGAGGAAGAGATAGGAGATTATAAAGTGTACTTGACAGGTGTTAGAAAGGGAAGGGCAGAGTCTGGGGTAGGGCTCTTTATTAGGAATACCATTGCACGCAACATAGTTTCCGTTAGGCACGTAAGTGAGCGAATGATGTGGGTAGATTTGTCAGTGGGAGGAATTAGGACAAGAATTGTGTCCGTGTATTCACCATGTGAGGGTGCAGATGAGGATGAAGTTGACAAGTTTTATGAAGCATTGAGTGACATCGTGGTCAGGGTGAACAGCAAGGATAGAATAGTGCTAATGGGCGATTTCAATGCGAGAGTTGGGAATAGAACTGAAGGATACGAAAGGGTGATTGGTAAATGTGGGGAAGATATGGAACCTAATGGGAATGGGAAGCGTTTGCTGGACTTCTGTGCTAGTATGGGTTTAGCTGTTACGAATACATTCTTCAAGCATAAGGCTATTCACCGCTACACATGGGAGGCTAGGGGTACCAGATCCATAATAGACTATATCTTAACAGACTTTGAATTCAGGAAATCTTTTAGGAATGTACGAGTTTTTCGGGGATTTTTCGATGATACAGACCATTATCTGATCTGTAGTGAACTAAGTATCTCTAGGCCTAGGGTAGAGAAAGTGAAATCTGTCTGCAAACGAATAAGGGTAGAAAATCTCCAGGACGAGGAAATTAGACAGAAGTACATGGATATGATTAGTGAGAAGTTTCAAACAGTAGACAGTAAGCAGGTTCAGGATATAGAAAGTGAATGGGTGGCATACAGGGATGCTGTAGTAGAAACAGCAAGGGAATGCCTAGGAACAAGTGTGTGTAAAGATGGGAAAAGGCGAACATCTTGGTGGAATGATGAAGTGAGAGCAGCCTGTAAACGTAAAAAGAAGGCTTATCAGAAATGGCTCCAAACAAGGGCCGAGGCAGACAAGGATTTGTACGTAGATGAAAGAAACAGAGCGAAACAAATAGTTGTTGAATCCAAAAAGAAGTCGTGGGAAAATTTTGGTAATAACCTGGAAAGGCTAGGTCAAGCAGCAGGGAAACCTTTCTGGACAGTAATAAAGAATCTTAGGAAGGGAGGGAAAAAGGAAATGAACAGTGTTTTGAGTAATTCAGGTGAACTCATAATAGATCCCAGGGAATCGCTGGAGAGGTGGAGGGAATATTTTGAACATCTTCTCAATGTAAAAGGAAATCATCATGGTGGTGTTGCAAACAGTCAAGCTCATGGGGAGGAGGATAATGATGTTGGTGAAATTATGCTTGAGGAAGTGGAAAGGATAGTAAATAAACTCCATTGTCATAAGGCAGCAGGAATAGATGAAATTAGACCTGAAATGGTGAAGTATAGTGGGAAGGCAGGGATGAAATGGCTTCATAGAGTAGTCAAATTAGCGTGGAGTGTTGGTAAGGTACCTTCAGATTGGACAAAAGCAGTAATTGCACCTATCTATAAGCAAGGGAACAGGAAGGATTGCAACAACTATCGAGGTATCTCATTGATTAGTATACCAAGCAAAGTATTCACAGGCATCTTGGAAGGGAGGGTGCGATCAGTCGTTGAGAGGAAGTTGGATGAAAACCAGTGTGGTTTCAGACCACAGAGAGGCTGTCAGGATCAGATTTTCAGTATGCGCCAGGTAATTGAAAAATGCTACGAGAGGAATAGGCAGTTGTGTTTATGTTTCGTAGATCTAGAGAAAGCATATGACAGGGTACCGAGGGAAAAGATGTTCGCTATACTGGGGGACTATGGAATTAAAGGTAGATTATTAAAATCAATCAAAGGCATTTATGTTGACAATTGGGCTTCAGTGAGAATTGATGGTAGAATGAGTTCTTGGTTCAGGGTACTTACAGGAGTTAGACAAGGCTGTAATCTTTCACCTTTGCTGTTTGTAGTTTACATGGATCATATGCTGAAAGGTATAAAATGGCAGGGAGGGATTCAGTTAGGTGGAAATGTAGTAAGCAGTCTGGCCTATGCTGACGACTTGGTCTTAATGGCAGACTGTGCCGAAAGCCTGCAGTCTAACATCTTGGAACTTGAAAATAGGTGCAATGAGTATGGTATGAAAATTAGCCTCTCGAAGACTAAATTGATGTCAGTAGGTAAGAAATCCAACAGAATTGAATGTCAGATTGTTGATACAAAGCTAGAACAGGTCGATAATTTCAAGTATTTAGGTTGTGTGTTTTCCCAGGATGGTAATATAGTAAGTGAGATTGAATCAAGGTGTAGTAAAGCTAATGCAGTGAGCTCGCAGTTGCGATCAGCAGTATTCTGTAAGAAGGAAGTCAGCTCCCAGTCGAAACTATCTTTACATCGGTCTGTTTTCAGACCAACTTTGCTTTATGGGAGCGAAAGCTGGGTGGACTCAGGATATCTTATTCATAAGTTAGAAGTAACAGACATGAAAGTAGCAAGAATGATTGCTGGTACAAACAGGTGGGAACAATGGCAGGAGGGAACTCGGAATGAGGAGATAAAGGCTAATTTAGGAATGAACTCGATGGATGAAGCTGTACGCATAAACCGGCTTCGGTGGTGGGGTCATGTGAGGCGAATGGAGGAGGATAGGTTACCTAGGAGAATAATGGACTCTGTTATGGAGGGTAAGAGAAGTAGAGGGAGACCAAGACGACGATGGTTAGACTCTGTTTCTAACGATTTAAAGATAAGAGGTATAGAACTAAATGAGGCCACAACACTAGTTGGAAATCGAGGATTGTGGCGACGTTTAGTAAATTCTCAGAGGCTTGCAGACTGAACGCTGAAAGGCATAACAGTCTATAATGATAATGTATGTATGTATGTATGTAGAAATAGAACTTGCTTCATACATACATACATTGTCTTAATATAACATATGTCCTCTTACCGTTCTGTATATTGTGCATTTCATGATAGGAAATGTCAAAAGCTCTACCAGCCTGAAGTCTCCATTGGGAAATGTAGTTCTCTGAAGGAAGCCCACTTTCTAATCTCATTTATTGATATAAAACCATCTGCCATATTCTCCAGATTTAGCGCCTTAGTAGCCTCCGAAGTACCAAACTCCACTTTTTAAGGGGGCTTGACATCTAGGAGGAAATTTGGTTCTTTTGGGGGGGGGGGGCAGAAAAAGCCTTGCCTCCCGAAGTCGGCGCCACAGAAACATGGTTATAGCGACCCTGGAATTACAGGTGAGTCTGACATCGCATTACATTCCAATTACCTTTGCAAGGCTCCTCTACGTTCTCTCTCCCGTTGTACTTCCCCTGGTCAGTTCTTGTTCTGTTTTGTCCATGTCGTTTATCTGCACTCTTTTATTTCCATGCTTCCTTTCCATCCCTCTTCAGTTCTTCTTTAGACAGTAATCTAAAAGCTGAAGTATCATATACCTTTTCGTTTTGCACCTTTAAACCAACTAGTATCAATCAAATCCCAAATTAGTGCAGGATAATTCTTTTGTCAGCAACGCAACCCATCTTCAATTTCACTCAGAATTCACTCTCTGTGTCTCTTTTCGGGACACTGGCGGTATGCTGTACACTTATTTAGTTAACTTTTAAGGGTTTTCATTCTAACTAACCATGACCCAAAACTCCTTACTCAGGCTACAGAACGCCCTAGTACTTCATAACAATCTTCCTAAAATCTCAGTGGTCCCGGAAATGGAAGATGATGGCCCTCTCAGTAGCATTCAGTTTGTTCAGCACATTGTGAATAAACCAGTGGTCTCCAACAATAGTCTATTCACAGCTGACACGGTGGTCTCTTGTTTTTATGCCCCTTGTCTTGACATCATTAAATTCCAGGCCCAGTCATTGTATCCGAGGTCTATTGCTTCTATAAAACTGATCCAGAGGCCTCCTAGGCAATCTCGTCACATCTGCTTATTTGGTATATGGCTCCGAAGCGTAAGGTCGCTCACAGAAAGCTCTACATTGAATATTCTGATCCCTAACTTGGCCTCTTATCTCTCTACTTGCGGAAGTTCTACGACGGTTCTCGACAGCCATTGCAGAGATCTACAATTTGCTCCGGACTCTGTGAATTGTAGATTCTGTCATTGTTATACTGAGGATTTCACATTAATAATAATAATAATAATAATAATAATAATAATAATAATAATAATAATAATAATAATAATGTGTGTATCGTCCTTTCAACTGCTACCGCCACCAGAGAGCTAAAATATAACTCTGGAAGGACCTCCGAAGTGTGTAAGTGCTGAAGTCCCACGGCTGTCTTGCACTCAAACGGTTAAACCGAATGAATGAATTGGCAACCCAGGACGTGTTATGTGGAGAAGTTTGCATTCCGAAGATGATGGGTTCAAACCCCATAATTGACAGCCCTGAGTATAGTTTTCACGGTTCCTTCTTTTCACAAGAGGCAAATTCCGGAAATGCCACTTTGTTGGATCAACGTCAAACTACTAGCAAAAGAAAAAATCGTACCTTGCAATAGTGTGTGCTGGAAACTGGACTATTAGAAGGTGGCGGTAGTTTTCAAATGTAATGTGACGATCAAGGCTCTGATTTCTATGACGTGTGGCCTCGTTTTACACACTTAAGTTACGTACATTTAAGGACTTTGCAATAGTCGTTGGCTTGGAAGAAGACCGTCACAATTTAAAAAAGTTAATATTCAGGAAAAGCATTTGAAATTAGTGTAGGCCTATACTTAAAATATAGATAACTGAAAAGATTTTGCGTCCAAGAGCCAAGGAACTTAATGCGTGAAATTTAAGTATTATCCTTAATATTTAGGTAGGCCTATAATAGTTTTATACCCAACTTCATGATTTCCCCTTGATCACCCCTAATTTCGATTTGTGACGGTCTTTCCGAAAAGCGGTTATTATTTTTTGTTGGTAAATTATGGAACAACTAGAACACCTTACTACAAAACAGTAATATTCATTTCTTTTTGTGAACGATATGGTAATAAAGGCATCAGAAATGAACCAGATGTATTAACCACATATTAACTACATATTTTTATAAACGTCAATTAGTATCCTGGTACAATGTTATTTTTAAATAAGGAGAGTAATCCCTGATTTTTGGCCTATGTAATTCTTTTTTTCATGTGTGTAGGCTTTTGAGTTTCACAGGAGGGATATCAGATTCTTAGCGTCTTCAAGACATGCACAGTCGAAAATTCTTAGTCTTCGTAAGAACTTTTTATAAAATAGTATCCTGGGGTGCCCTTTCTGTACCATCAGCACGTTTGTCCTTCAGTCTAACCGGTTCATCTTCCCTGTTTCTGTTGAAGTTATCGATACAAAGCTGCGTATCACAATCTTCGTGACACATTTCCTCTATAGAATAAGGTTTCCTCGGTTCACTCGCTTGCCTTATGAGAGTCCCGTACTGTTCTTGCACATAGATAAATCCAGATTTCTTACATCTGCTGATATGTATTTCAATAACTGAATGAGCGCTGGCACCTTTATTTTGGGTGTGTCCTATTATTATAAATTTGTAAGTACTTGATTGTATAAACTACAATATCATTAAATTAAATCTGCATCGCTCTTGTAAATTAAATGTTCGGCTCCTTGGGTGAATGGCCCGTGCAAAGTACTTCGGTTCAGAGAGCCCTGGGTTCGATTCCCAACCGGCCGGGGATTTTAATGTCTCTGATTAATTCCTCTATCTCCGGGACTGGGTGTTGCTGTTTGACTTAATATGTATCTTAATTTACATACAACACGTCATGCTAAAAACCACAACACAAACACGCAGTAGTGAATACATCTCTTTACATACGGTTGGCGTTAGGAAGGGTATCCTGTCGTAAAAGTGGACCCAATCCAAACCAAATACAGACAAGGAAAAGAAGAATCATCTTATAAATTAATTGCATTAAAACGTTTCGAGCATCGAGATTTGCGAGATTTGAGTGATGAAGTTACTGAGAGATGGGGCCGCTTGTTCACAGCCGGAATATCGTGCGACGGGGTACGCTCGAAAAATCCCTGCGTTAACCGGAAATGGAAACCGAGGCTGGCAAAATAACATTGAATCCTATATGAAGATAAGTCGTCTGCCTGTGCTGATAACTTTGCACTTTCGACAGTAATTTATCTGCATCATCATTGACTTTCTGCCGGTCGGATATAATCCCGCTGCACAAATATGGGGCGTGTGAAATTTGTGTAATAAAAAAAAAAATGATTCCCGTGATTCGGATTCCGAGCATAATTGGAGATGCCGTGGTTGTGAGTACGACACCAATGCTGACGTAAAATTATAAGATTAGTTTCGTTTTTCACACGTGGTAGGAAACAGCTGTTGTCTTTGTGTTGCTGTGAATTTTTATCTTAGTTATTCATATACTGTAGGTATTCCTGTTCACTGCCTTGTGCATCTCACTCTTAAGCAGTGCGTTCAAGTGTAGAAAACTCTTGGCGGTTTGTACTACTAAGCGCAACTCCCTTTCACTAGAAGCCCCTAGGCCTTATCGATTTCTATCCATTACTCCACTTAATCAGGTAATGACGACTATATTATTAAGATGTAATAGGTAGTTCTGAGAGTTTATGATGTGGTTGCAAGGAGAGTAGTTGTCCCCTTTCCTCCGTGGAGGTGTAGATAGGACCCTATAATGTGTGTTTAATATCGCTGGGATTTGAGAAACGACATGTTCAGTTTTAGAACAACTGCCCGTCTACAACAGTAAAAAGACTAGCAAGCTGGATGCTGTCGAGACTTTTCAGATCAGATCCCCGTCACTTGAGGCATGATTTTTTCACAGTAATTCATGTTCGATTGCGTGAAAAGGAAACATTTTTTTTTCGCGTTATTTCGCGAAATAGGACTGACACCATCGCTTTAATCCTTTCCTAAAGTTATTGATAAGTTAAATTCGTGAGTTTTGTAGATTATTTATGTGATAGATAAATAAACGGAAGCAATATTGCTAATCATTCATTATTCCTTTTGTAATCTTGATTAGAACTACACTGCCGGAACAAAAAAGAAAAGACCAGGAAAGACGACATCGATTTTGATCCGATGACGGCAGATGCCACCTGGGGGATAGTAGATGTACTGATAATGGTTTCAACGTCGTCTGCCAATAGATAGCGTCGTGACATAGCTGCCAGAGCGCCATCTGCGTGTACCCTTTAATTGGGAATGTTTACAGCCATAAGGCTCAGTGTGATGTAAACGTGTCAAGCAAAAGGGCGTCATGCCACTGAGACGCATTCGTGGTTCCTACAGCCAACTGAGCGAGTTTGACAGGGGTCAAATTGTGGCCTTACGAGTGGCGGGATGGTCCTTTCGGAGAATTGCCACACAAGTTGGACGTGCTGCGTCAGTTGTGCAACGATGCTAGTTGCAATGGTCACGTGAACATTCTCACACCCGTAGACGAGGTTCAGGATGTCCACGCAGCAAAGACGTCGGTCAAGATCGTCGTATTATAAGGGCAGCAGTGGCAGATCGTACAGCTACCACAGCATAGATAAGAGGGTTTGTGAGCCCAGAAGTGTCAACAGGAACTGTTGCCAACCGGTTACTAGCAGTGGGACTACGGTCACGCACACCACTAGCCCGTCTGCCACTCACGCCACGGCTCGACTGGTGCCGTCAGAGGATCATTTGGAAGATGAAATGGCGGACCATGGTCTTCAGCGATGAAAGCAGATTCTGCCTGCACGCAAGTGATGGTCGTTTGCGCGTGCGACTAGACCTGGTGAGCGCGCTGTCTCATAGATTGCATTCGTCCTAGTCACACTGGCCCCACCGCCTTACGGTCTGGAGTGCGATAAGCTAAAACTCTCGTTCACCATCGGTGTTTGTGGAGGGAACGCTGACCAGCACCATTCTTACAACAGGAAGGTGTTGTGTTGTTCCAACAGGATAATGATCGTCCACACACTGCGCGTGAAACTCAAGGTGCTCTGCAAGACTTACGGCAACTTGCCTGGCCAGCACGATCTCCGGACTTTTCTCCCATCGAGCACGTGCTACTCGTGAACCCACAACTCTTGCAGAACTACGTGAACAGGTCGAACAGGCGTGGCATAATGTATCCCAAGACAGTATTCACCATCTGTATGATCGAATGGATGCCAGAATAAGCTCCTACATTGCCGCCCGTCGAGGATAACTTACACCACGTAAAAATATGGGTATTTCAGCATAGATCGACACCTGGTACCTCAGTACCGCTTGAGCTATTGATCTGTAAATGTAACCATTTCATCTACTCCATATGCACAGTTTCAACAATAAATCTTGAGTGAATTGGAAAACTCTAAGAGGGTGTACTATTTTTTCTCCCGGCAGTTTAATCAAGGTTTCATAAGAAATTACACTTTCACCCTACATGGCCACAGTTTTAGTCCTATTTGGCGATACTATTAAGGATTTTTATAGAATATTAAAACGAAGAGATACTTCTGTCGAAATGAGAAATCCTTGTTCTGTCTTCTGTTTCCCTTCACACTTGTGATGGTGGAGTACAATTTCAAGATCGATATTTTTCATGAATTTCGCTGCATTTTCGCATTTATCGCAAAATGAGTAAATTTCGCTTTAAAATGGCCTTGTCGCTTTAATTCGCTGTAATTCGCGAAAACGAAATCACTCATTTCTTAACCAGAATCATAGGATTCGTTAAGATATGTCAGAATCGCTTCAAAATACTTTCTGTCGCGTTCATCGATAATGCGAAAAAAGCATGCATCTGCCCATGACTAGGCGGGGTCGGGAGATAGTGTGTTCGAACTCCACCGTCGGCAGCCCTGAAGACGGTTTTTCCGTCGTTTCCGATTTTCACGCAAGGAAAATGCTGGGGCTGTACTTTAACTAAGGCCACGGCCGCTTCCTCCCACGCCTAGCCCTTTTCTATCCTGTCGTCGCCATAAGACCTATGTCAGTGCGGCGTAAAGCCAATTGTAAAAACTAAACGGGGACGTTCTTATGGTAGGGTCCGTGGTAAAGTTAGGCTAACATACATCTAAGGTTTTAAAAATAGTGGTGGAGAACCGTTCCCGCTACTTCTGCTGTTCGTTTCCTGTGCCAGCTAACTCCACATGGATAAGTACAACATATTCTATGTTCTTTAATTAGCAGATGCTTTAGCTACGTGATAGGCCTAATTCCTTCTAACTCTCTATCTGTTAGTCCATTTTTCTTGATCGTTATCTCTTTGCTAATTTCACAAAGTTTTAGTATTGTTCTCATATTGGCTACATGACGTTTGCAGCCACTCTGAACAATCCGTTTAACTACTACGAGTGTCACCAGATCCAGATCTCCGATCGAACCAGATGCAGTCCGTTCACTTGTGACGGCCGTTACGTGGTTATGTAAATGGCATGGCCTCAACCAACACCCACATCGGAACTGCAGCCTTGGAGTACATGTAGCCTTGCTTGTCTGGGGATTGGGAACACGGACAACAAACACGCGATTGAGGGGCCTTACGGTTAAAATTCATGCTACTCATCTAATGTGTCTTGGTTTAATAGAAGTGTTCTGCATGACCTAGCATTTCTACTGCAGAAATAGAGGTTACAAAGGAAACAAGAGACAAAATAGTTTCATAGGCTACCTTTGAGGTATATTTCGCAAGAAAGTGAGACATAATTAAAAATTACGTGAGGCTTAGTCTAAGAGTGTTTCACTCCGCAAACAGAACTTCCAAAAAATCCAACAACTGTCGTCCGATCATTTATCAAGTACAATATAGTTTATTTAATGGAATAGAATGAAATATTTTCTTGCTTTAGTTTCTGATAAACACTGAGGAGAATAATCTTCATTTACGATATACGTATACTATAACAATTAGCGGCTGCCAAGCCGAGATGATAAAGGTGTGCTCAGTTCACTCGGAAGAACGTGGGTTCGATTCCCCGTTGGGAAGTCGTAAAATTTAGAAACGAGGTTTCCACTTGAGGTGGTGCTGAAGGCTCTGAGGTTCACTCAGCTTACAACATAAAAAAAAAAAAAAAAACAGGTTGACTTTTGGGGGCAAAAGTGGCCGAGCTTACCACTCTATCCCACTTTTACCTCTAGCCTTTATTTTCCGCTCCTCCAAGGGCCTTCGTGTCTTGTTTTTATATCATAGCAGACTGTAATAGTATCAATGTTGGAACATGGTAAGTAAATAAATACTCGTGTTTATATTGCAGGCAGGTACATACAGTGAATGTTCATTATCCTTGATACCAAACCAAACCAAACCCCATGGCACTACAGCCCTTGGAGGGCCTTGGCCTACCAAGCGACCGCTGCTCAGCCCGAAGGCCTGCAGATTACGAGGGGTCGTGTGGTCAGCACGACGAATCCTCTCGGCCGTTATTCTTGGCTTTCTAGACCGGGGCCGCTACCTTACTGTCAGATAGCTCCTCAATTCTAATCACATAGGGTGAGTGGACCTCGAATCAGCCCTCAGATCCAGGTAAAAATCCCTGACCTGGCCGGGAATCGAACCCGGGGCCTCCGGGTAAGAGGCAGGCACGCTACCCCTACACCACGGGGGCGGCTTATCCTTGATACAGTTTATTATAATTCTTGTATCCTAGGAATTTAATCAAGGTGCGTGTTTTAGGAATATTTTACAGGTGGTAGTAGTAGTAGTAAGGTGAAATGCGTCTTCAAAATATAACTAGAGAGCGAATTCGTGGAGCTGTATGACTGCATTCGGGAGATAGTGGGTTCGAGCCTACGTCAGCCCTGAGACGACTTTCTATGGGCTGCTGTTTTCACACCAGCCCAGTACCTTAACTGAGGCTACGCAACCGTCACGTAATCGAAAACTTGAATGTCAGTGTAACGTTAAACCGCTTGGAATTAAACATGTATCCATATTTGAAAGAGATTTTAAGAACTGGGCAGAATGCTTGAGTGAAGGAAAAGAAAACTTCATCTGAAAATAAGTGGGCACTCTTAATGGTTATTATTCTTTATGTTAATAATTCGAAACAAGACCTTCTATTTGACTGACAATCGAAGATATCATCATTGTGACTCGCCAAAATAAGTAATAATCATTATATGCGTAAGAACTGATGAGAAATTATAGTGTATAAGCTTACGTCATACTGTTGACGCAAGACTTCATCTGCTGCGAGAATGAGGGTCACTGAGATGTAGAGTGCAAGGTAACTCATCTCTGAGAAATGCTCAAAGTGCAGATAAATTTGAATGCCATTGCTATGCAAGAAGTGAACGAGTGTCTGTCAGTTTCTGATCACAAAAGTTTACTCCGTTACATGAAAAGCGAACTCCTTCATTGTGATGTACTATTCAGAACGATCTGACGTACTGTAGAGCCATAGAATCACCACATAAATACAAAAAATTACAATTCTCATTACCTGAATGTAAGCTGTCAACCAGGTTTTTTCATTGGCAGCTGCCATTGCAACTGTGAACTAGACGTGTGATATTTTCAACGTTATCAAAAATATTGTGTCTATTGCTTTGCATTACACCGACATGTCTTACGGCGACGATGGGGTATGAAAGGACTAAGATGGAAAGAAAGCGGCCATGCCCTTAATTAGGGTACAACCCCAGCATCTTCCTGGTGTGAAAATGGGAAACCACAGAAAACCATCTTCAGGGCTGTCGACATTGGATTTCGAACCCAGCATCTTTAGAATGAAAGCTCACAGCTGCGTGACCCAAACCACGTGGCCAACTCTCTCGGTAATATTATGCTTTCCCACCTCGAAGTGGGATGGATTCCCCGAAAGAACTTATTGAAAGCTTTTGTAACCTGCAGCACGAGAGCAGTTCAGGCTTGGTCTGTTAGACTTTTTCCATGTTCTTCTGCAGTTGCTCGCAAACCGACGAAAACTGTTAGATCCCGTTTCCTTCCGGTCTTCTCGATCGATTAAATATTTTATTTTACCATGGAGGAAGTCTTTCACAATTGTTACATAATAACATTGCCAGTTAATGCCAGAATAAATATACGAGACGCTCCGACCCCACATCAGAAGGCAAGTTGTAGAATAACATGGAAAATGCCTAGTGGACAATAGCCAGGATGAGTAGCTCGGACGGTAGATCGCTGACCTGAGCCCAGCTTGGCGGGTTCGATCCTGGCTCTGTCGGGTGGTATTTTGAGGTGCCCAGATAAGTCAGCCTCGTGTCGGCAGATTTATTAGCACGTAAAAGAACTCCTGCGGGAAAAAATTCCGGCACCTCGGCGTCTCCGAAAACCGTAAAATTAGTTAGTAGGACGTAAAATTATTATTATTATTATTATTATTATTATTATTATTATTATTATTATTGTTATTATTATTAGTGGACAGTGCATTCAATGTTCTTTGTCTCTTGTTTCAAAGGCTTTCAACAAGTTGTGACCGGGCGAGTTGACCATGCGGTTAGGGGCGCGCAACTGTGAGCTTGCATCCGGAAGATAGTGGGTTCGAACCCCACTGTCGACAACCCTGAAGATGGTTTTCCTTGGTTTCCCATTTTCACAACGGGCAAAAAGCTGGCGCTGTACCTTAAGACCACGGCCATTTACTTTCCACTCCTATGCCTTTCCTATCCCATCGTTGCCATAAGATCCATCTGTGTCGGTGCGACGTAAAGCCAATTGTAAAAAAAAAAGTTCTGAATAATAAGAAACAGTAGAGAAGGGTTTCTGTTGATTTACAATCCCCTGTATGTTTTAATGTACTAATAAATATTTTGTTGTAAAAAAGCAGCCGACATCTTAGACATACTTAAAATAGGTGCAATAAAATTATTTTATGTAATTCTCGTAACACCAAATGGGCCATTTAACTTTCTTATTGTTATTTTATTATTGTTTTCGAGGTAGAACGTATTTAATAATGCTTTGTTGTTGTGTAACCTGCCTAATAATCTGTGTAATTTTGCAACAAGCCCAATATGAGAGTCCCTAAATCAACTACAGTACGATAATATTGTGTCAGGAAAACGTTCGGTTGCGATACGTGCATTGGAGTCTCTCATCTACCCAACAACGTCATCTCTGTTAAAATAGCCAGTGTTTATTTTAGAATTTGATTATACTCTGTTCCAAAGTTTATCCTCGGTTATATTGTAATCTAACTTAATTTTAGAAAATAATAATAGCCTGTGGCCTCGGAAGGGGCCTGGTGGCAGTTCTATCGAGCTGGCGCCGTATAGGCGACCTGCGCGTCTGCAAAGACTGAGTCCCTATCTAAGATGAAATTCTAATGTTCAGTATGGCACAAATACCCTTTAACTGCTTTCGGTGACTTTATAGACATACGGAATTTGCTTCTCTTTTTGCTGTAGAGGTGAACGAGGAATTACATTTAACCACATCGACAAGAGGAGATTCTAAAGAAAATGAAGGTTTTGGATAGACTTCGCACAGATAGTGACGAGTACCGGGTATAACAGTTGAAACTCGGATATCAACAAAAACCATGTCAGAGAAAAGTATATTTAAAATCAATACAGTTTAAATATTCTGTTCCAATGGCCATTAGGGCCCTAACTACAAGCGCGTGAAGTTGGCTCGCTTACATGTCTGCATCAAGTTCTTCGAGCGGCTAGGATTACCAGATTACCCGTTGTTACCGGGAACCACTCGTTTTTGAGACCCTTCCTCCAGCCCTACTCAGTTTTGCTAGATCCCCTGTTTTTCCGTCTACCATCAAATTATTATAACATTTATAATTTTAATTTATTGCAATCCCTGGCAGTCAATACAGGGGAATACAAGTACCTATGATCTAGACTCCTAGCCTTCACACTTTGTACATTTTATTTTATAGACCTCGTGATCTGCAGGTCTTCGGACTGAGTAGTAGTCGCTTGATAGGGCCCTTTAGGGCTGTTGCACCATTGGGTTTAATTATTTCTATAGATTTGAGTATACTTGCTATCATGTCTTCCCTCTAGCGAGTCTTTGCTGAACTCACTTTAAAGTTGACAGCACTGAAGGCGCCCCTCAATTCTTGTTTGTATAGAAGTTGAAGCTTTTTTTACTATCTGTAGTGACTAGTGAATGATTTTATGTAAGCATAGGCCACATATTCTGTTCGCTCTGTGTATTACAGTACTGGATTTGAATTTCCCCAGTTTTAAAACTTTACAATGTAGAAATCCCCCACCCACATTTTTTTTCCATTTTGAAATATGATAACCCTAGCATAAACTCATGGTTAGAAACTATCGGACGTCTTCAATATTCTTGATTTGCCACTTTTCCTTTTATATTGTTTTCGGAAGCATAAGTCTCACAATGTTTCAAGTAACCCTACGTCACTTATTCACGGTCACTATTAGGGTATGAATAGGTACACTATTTATGTTTAACATTCATAAAAGTAAATAAAATAAGACATTTCTACACCAGGAACATTTTGTAAAAGAAAATTTCTGCAGTTGTATTTCTTCGACCGAAAATCCGTAGGAAAACACGCTTCGCTTCGTTCAGAAAGTAACTTTGAACAGAAACATGCGTACCTTACTTTACCATACAATGAATCAACGTAGATAATTGGTTGGAAACAATTTCATGAATTTTCGCTTCGTCTCTTTCACTTCGTACTAATCTGTTGGCCTTCTTGTAGTAAATATAGGCTATTTTGCAACTTACTTATGAGTAGCTTTATTTTCCTTAAAAAATTACACACCGCATGGAATCGTTTCCTAGTTTTCTAAAACACTTGGAAAAATAGTGGAATTTGCCCTATTTTGAAGACGTAGGTTCACTAATGACGGAAAATCAGAGGATTACCTATTCCCCCAATGCAACTGCTAACCACACGGCCAACTCACCCGGTGGTCCCGGGTTCTATTCCCGGCCGGATCGGGTATTTTGACCTTCATTGGTTAATTCCAGTGGCTCGGGGGCTGGGTCTTTATTCTGTCCCCAACATCCCTGCAACTCTCACACCACACACAACACTATCCTCGACCACAATAACATGCAGTTACCTACACATGGCAGATGCCGCCCACATTCATCGGAGGCTCTGCCTTACAAGGGCTGCTCCCGGCTAGATATATCCACACGAAATTATAATTAAGTTTGTAAGTCAGCAGAAACTAGTTGAAAATTACGTATAAAAAATATTAAATTAGGACTATAACTATAACATTGCACTTATTCATTTAGCATAACCTCAATAAATTACGTGCAAAAGCATTACAATAAATTAATGCGTCCAGTAATTAACAGAGTCGCGTAGCTGTGAGATTGTATCCGTGAGATAGTGGGTTCGAGTCCCACTGTCGGCAGCTCTGAAGATGGTTTTCCGCGGTTTCCCATTTTCACATCAGGCAAATGCTGGGGCTGTAACTTAAGGGAACGGCCGCTTTCTTTGTATTCCTAAGTCTTCTCTATCCCATCGTCGCCATAAGACCTATCTGTGTCGGTGCGATGTAAAGCACATAGAACCCGGGACCCTCTGAACCGAAGGCCAGTACGCTGACCGTTCAGCCAACGAGTCGGTCGACTTAAGTGTAAGCCAGCCAACTGTCAACAGAAAAATTAGAAGTTTATCTGTGCTGATTGTCAGGAAAAAGATCAGTTTTTCAAGGATTCACAAGTTGAAAACCCTTATTTCTTCCATGGTTGAGAGAAAGAAAAGGCGAAAAATTACGTTATGCTAGGCCTGATCAGAAATAACTAAGTGCTTGACTGAAGCCTCTTCTCTCCTGTTTTATATTATTATTACACACTTTATTATTGCCAACCTCACTCAAATACAGTTCATAAAATCTCGACTTTGCAAAGTCTACTTCAGCCAAAGTCGACTTTGGAGAAATTAGCGCCTATGAAACAGACTTAGAGCAAAGTTATACTTCCCTATCAAAGAAGACTTTGTAAAGTATCCGGTCAAAGTCTTGTTCTTGAATACGACCCTTAGGAGCGAGGTATACTGACAAGCTTGAAGTGTACTGGATTTGTTTACCAGTCGTGAGTCGAATGCTCCTAGCTCTGAAGAAGGCTGGGTTGCCATGATTCAGATAACGTACTTATCATCTAACCATAAATGAAAACAAAAATACGTTGGCTGATAAACTGCAAATATGCTTAAATATTTTTAGGAGTGCATTATATCAAGGACTACATTAGATTATTCCAGACATTAAAACCGTGATGTACAGGATACTTCAAACATTGTGAGACGTCTGCTTCAGAAAATAATATAAAAAAGGAAAAGTGACGAATAAAGAAGATTGAAGACGTCCGGTGGTTTCGAACCCACAAATTTGCTCCACAGACAAGCGTCTCAGCGCTGAGCTACCGAAGCATTTAAAAGGTAGCCGCTCGTAGAATTTGATGGAGACACGAGTAAGCACAGCTCCAACTTTATCCGCTTGCATTTACGACCCCAATGGCTATTGGAACAAAATAATAAAATTGATATGAATTTTGTTGACATCCAAGTTTATCATGCCGGTTGCCTTTAAGTATGGACTAGGTCTTCTTACAGCCGCACTACCTACTTCTACTCTAATCAGATACACGATTACTACTTTCTGGAAACTACCCCTACCGCGCGAGTTGACCGTGCAGTTAGGGGCGCGCAGCTGTGAGTTTGCATCCGGGAGATAGTGGGTTCGAATCCTACTGTCGGCAGCATTGAAGATGTTTTTTTCGTGGTTTCCCATTTTTACACCAGGCAAATGCTGGGGTTGTATTTTAATTAAGGCCACGGCCGCTTCGTTCCTACTCCTAGGCCTTTCCTGTCCCGTCGTCGCCATAAGACCTATCTGTGTGGGTGTGACGTAAAGCAAATTGTAAAAAAAACCTACCCCTGGCCTAAACTGGAACAGAGTGGAAGTTTGGACTGCTCTACTTCTTCTCTAGCCAAAAAATGTAGAACATAAGGAAGAATAAGACAGTCAAGAAAAAATGGTCAGAAAAAGCATTTTTAAGTCGGCGTGTGTTAAGGAAAGAATATTGCGTGTTTCAGATCAGGCTATAATTACTGTTGTGCACGGTTACGGTTGACTTGAGTACATCATTAAGAATCGATTAACAAGAATTTAAATGTCTTTACTCGCCGTACTCATTGTAGATCTGGTTCTTATGTGCCGTTTTCTGAACGTAGTAAACGTATAGACTACGAACATGTAATTTCAAGGACTGAGCATCATGGAGTGGTATTGCTGGCGGAGAAATTAATTAATGCACGTCATTCATTTTAGGTTTGCCGAGGCTTGAATACTTGTGAAAGAAGCTTTCATTATAGTAATACGTGATAATAGTTGTTCTAAGGGAAACTATTTTTAAGCTCAGAATTGGTAATTATAATTTTGCCTATTTATTTTCACGTCTGAAAAATGTTTCTGAAAGTTTGAGTCAGTGCTGTTAGCAAATGAGCACCAGAAGTCCTCTGTGAATCGGTGGTAGTGTCAACCTCAGGATTCCAAGATCGTGGGTTCAGAACTGAAAGTTTGTCAGATTTTTGAAGGGCATAAAAAAAGTCCATTCAGCGCTCCATGTTGTACGATGTCTGTATGGAAAAGATCTCTGAACACGTATCGTGTTTACCCTCCAAATTAATTAAAACTCGCCATAGATCACGTAACAGAGATCGATTAAGTGCAGTGCTATGTTTCGAGCTGTCAGTGGAGAGATGGCGTGGTATGACAGTAGACGAATAAGTTTGAGTGGTGTCTTTACAAGTAGGAAAGATCACAATATGAAGATAAAGCTGGAATTCAAGAGGACAAATTGGGGCAAATATTCGTTTATAGGAAGGAGTTAGGGATTGGAATAACTTAGCAAGGAAGATGTTCAATAAATTTCAAATTTATTTGCAATCATTTAAGAAAAGACTAGGAAAACAACAGACAGGCAATCTGCCACCTGGCTGACTGCCCTAAATGCAGATCAGTAGTGATTGATTGATTTATTGATTGATTCTCTGCCATCTATTGGAGTAAAATAAACGAAATTGAACGCAGGCAACCTAGATGGCGTAAAATAAAAATGCCTGCACACTACCTGAGACATTATTATTATTATTATTATTATTATTATTATTATTATTATTATTATTATTATTATTATTATTTCTGGAAGTGCACCAAAAAGGGAGGCACTTTCTAAAACTTTCTACGGGAGAATTCTCATCCTTCGTGAACAAAGAGCAAATGTTCTACTCATTTCAAATAATGTTTTCGATATGATCTATACTGGACGTAATGTATGTTCTTCCCATAAAATAATGATACGATATAGTTAATGCAGTTAAATTTTGAGGTTGGGGCGATGAAGGACCATAACTAGAACTGTATTGTCTTCAGCTGTCTAGTTCTGGTAGGTTCTGTACTTAAGTGCCTAAAGAGAATGTATCAAGAATAATATAAGATAATGAAATGGGAACTGGTTTCATAATATATCATATGTCGTTTATCTGCTGCACGGCAGTGAATGCTGTTGGTTTTGCAGTCAACATTTCACTTCTTTGGTTGCAACACTATGATGATTCATTTATCTCACCTCGGATTAAATCCGGGTCACTGTTTCACTGGAGCAGTCGTGGTACAAGGGTAGGAGCAGGATTTAGAACTAAAACAGATTTGTTCACTGCAGACCTCATTTCTTTTTAACTCGTACTAAACTGATACGGAAATGCATTTCGGATCTGCATCGGTTATCAAGTAGACTCTAATAAACAGTAGTGAAAGTCTTCCTGTTTAAAAAAATAATTCAGTTTCAAAATTTTCTACGTGCCATTTTCCAAAAATATCCATATGCTACGTTAATGTCACCATATGATTTTACAAGTATTTGTATTCCCCATCTCACCTTATAGAGGTCCCCGGGTTCCACTCCCGGCTCATCCAAAGATTTTAATTCTAGACTGAGGGCTGGAACGGCCTTCATTCAGCCTCGTGAGAGCGACTGAGGAGCTGCATGATGTGATTCATTAAACCTGGTTACGAAAACCATGCAATACCGATGAGAATGTCATTGACCACGTGTTCTCAGCCAACAGGGTTGGCAGCAGTCGTCTGGGCAGGCCAGGACTCCTAGTGGACTACATGTGCCACGAAGGTGTTTGTGATTCTTAGAGTGGAAGAACCATACTGAAGGTAGCATGGCCTAAAAGACAAGAATATGTTCATTTCAACGTAACAATAAAGCGAATTTAAGGCTTATGATTTAACATTATTGTAATTTACAAATAACCGGCCGAGTTGGCCGTGCGGTTAGGAGCGCGTATCTGTGAGCTTGTATGCGTGAGATAGTGGGTTCGAACCCCACTGTCGGCAGCCCTGAAGATGTTTTTCCGTGTTTTCCCATTTTCACACCAGGCAAATGCTGGGGCTGTACCTTAATTAAGGCCACGGCCGCTTCCTTCCGACTCCTAACCCTTTCCCATCCCATCGTCGCCATAAGACCTATCTGTGTCGGTGCGACGTAAAGCAACTAGCAGAAAAAAATTACAAATAATGGAATTCAGAAAGATGGTTGATGCGTGTTTAATAAAAGATACTAAATCTCATTTTAGAATGTCACCAGTCTTACGAACACACAATCGTTTGAGGCGTGATACCGTAGTGCCATAGTCACTGGATTCTCACCAAGGCGACCATGACTCTAATGAGTTCTGGGAGTGTGTGTAGAGGCTGTGGACGATCAGAAAAATCAGTTTTCAATCTGCCCCATGCATACATTTCATGTCCGGTGAGTTAGCTGGCCAACCACCTCTCTCATGAAGTTCGTCACTGATTCACCTCAATGAGGGCGAGCATTGTCGTCCACAAAAAATAATTCAGTACCTTATTCATATGGTTGTACAAATGGTGGAGGAATTGCATCGGTATACCACGGGGCAGTTAACGTCTCTCGAATTGGTATCAAAGGTGTTTGACGGCCATGCATAATCCCAGCCCAAAACATTACACTACCACCTCGAAACGCATGCACATCTTTAATATTCTAGTACTTTGTACCATATCCTTGACGTCACCACGCCCTTTGTTGTCGTGCATCTCACCTAAGTGATATCCGTCTTTCATTTGCAACATAACATTACGGCATTCATCCAACCCCCAATTATCATGTTGGATGATCGGGAGATAGTGGGTTCGAACCCCACTGTCGGCAGCCCTGAAGATGGTTTTCCGTGGTTTCCCATTTTCACACCAGGCAAATGCTGGGGCTGTATCTTAAGGCCACGGCTGCTTCCTTCCGACTCCTAGGCCTTTCCTATCCCATCGTCACCATAAGACATATCTGTGTCGGTGCGACGTAAAGCCACTAGCAAAAAAAAAAAAAAAAGTTGGATGGCCCGTCTTTTCTCAACACGATGACGAATGTGCAGCCGATTGCATACAGTTTGTGCAGGTACATGGGCTCATCTCGTAATTGTTGAGCAGTCGAAGTCTGTATCGTCTGCGCTGTTACACGGATATACCGATCTTTACAATTTGTTTTACGTCGCACCGACACAGGTCTTATGGCGACGATAAGATAGGAAAGGCGTAGGAGTGGAAAGGAAACGGCCGTGGCACATGGCGTCACCCTTATCATCGGTCTCACAGTATCTTGTCCACGTTTTGGCACTGCGCATAGGGTAACCCCCTACAATGCGTGATACTGATGCTTGTTCATGTCCACCCTGTATCAATGCCACAGTTCTGGCTCGGTCAACTGGGAGATACGCATTGCACATGGAACTTACACAGTAACTAAAGGTCGTACTGCACTGTACCACCAGTCTTCACCTGAAGTGGTCGAATTCATCCCAGGCTCAACACAGACCGTGACATATGTATCCAATGCTCTCTACCAGCACACGCTCTGCGACATAACGTGCATAATCTTACAATATTCCAAACTTCTCCTGAGGTGTATATTATAAAGTAAGTCTCATTTTGCATGTCTTTGTCGTTTCATTGCTTGTAGTGAGAATAGGTCCTAACCATTTTCTAAAGCAAAATATTCGAAGAATGTTTGCTAGTCTGGTTTGTATATAAAGTCAGTCTTGTAAGTTAATCCCCATATTTCCTTTCATCGAGATGTGCCGGATTGGTGCAAATATCGTTTCCCTGGAAACAGTTTTATGTCGCTCTCTTTCTTCTTTTGTTGAACACAACTCCTCAAGGCAAATACTAGGTTCCAGACAGTTTCTAAAAGAGTGTGATCATTAAGGGGACAGAATAGACGGACGCTGTACCATATTTCGTATGGAAATGAGTGTCAGCCATTCCCACATCATTAGCTCCCAGAACAAAGCAGCACTCGCTCTGCAGTCATCTGATCTCCTGGTATGTTAATTGTCTATCATTTAGACTTGATACGGGGATTTTTGAACTTGGTCTCAGACTGAACACACTTACACACGCTAACGTAATTAATGTTAGATTAAGCTTTTGAGGGTTGCTTTCTTTAAAATGAATATTCTTATCTGTTTGTCGCAGACCATCCCTTGTTGATGCAACCATCTGTCTCTTCTGCTTTTTGATTCAGTTCTTGGTTCTTGGTGGTTCGTGCATCCGGTTATGAGTGTTATTTCGACCACAGTCAGTTTTCTTTGTACCTGGCGAGTTGGCCGTGCGGTTAGGGGCACGCAGCTGTGAGCTTGCATTCGGGAGATTGTGGGTTCGAACCCAACTGTCGGCAGCCGTTAAGATAGTTTTCCGTGGTATCCCATTTTCACACCAGGCAAATGCTGGGGCTGTACCTTACTGAAGGCCATGGCTGCTCTCTTCCCATTCCTAGGCATTTCCTATCCCATCGTCGCCATAAGACCTATCTGTGTCGGTGCGACGTAAAGCAAATAGCAAAAAGTATTTTCCTGTCGTTAGTGAATCGAGATCTCTTTCTTTGTCAATTTCATTGTTAAGCCGCATTGTTTTAGTATCTCATGACCCGAAACCTATATTCGTTGCAGCACATTGGTAATAGAACTTCGGTATTGTAATTACGGAACCACTAAATCAGTTGTGTTGACGCGACTCACAGATGCATTTACTACAGGTTAATGCGTCATTCATTGTCTGGATCTTGGTCAGCGTACTGGCCTTCGGTTCAGTTCCCGGCCGGGTCAGGGATTTCAACCGGGTACGGTGAACTCCTCGGGCTCCAAGACTGGGTGTTTGTGTTCGTCCTAACATCTACACACCACACACCACGCTAGCGAACACCGCAGAAACACGCAATCGTGAAAACACCCCACCACATGGAGTTGGCGTTAGGGAGGATATCCGGCCGTAAAACTGGGTCAAATAAACATACAGTTCCTACCTCAGTAAATTAGAAGAAGCGCCATTAATTCTTTTCTATATACAAAATGCGTTCTCTCTAAACAAGTTAACCAAGGAGGTCGGGCACGCAAGATGGAAGTCAGGAGTTTGGGACAGGGAAGTGGAAGCCCATTCCTAGCTAAGAGTTCTATGGTCGCATAACCACGCTCGCAAGTAGAGAACCCCCTGTCTACCTATTTTAGTCACTTATTACGACAGGCAGGAGATTCCGTGGATGCATTCTACACTACTACCCACGGGGGTAATACGAGACACGAAGACTAGTTTTCGATACAACCATTATGAATTTAGTCTTAAATTACGCTTTGGTTCTAACAAGAACAAATTACACGTGGGCTGATTTCTAGAACGGTACATCTTGAACTTTCAGTGCTTTCTAACAGCTTCCTCAGTGGCTCAGTGGTAGAGTGTCAGCCTTCGGATCCCAAGATCGCGGGTTCAAAGCTGGTAGAGGCAGAGAGTCTTTTGAAGGGCAGAAAAAGGTCCATTCAATACTCCATGTCCTACGATGTCGACATATAAAAAATACCTGGTAACACATCTGGTGTTTAACACTGACGCAGAAGGGTGAAACGGAACGTCAAAATTGAAGCACAGGTGGTCTAAATGGCGTCAAATTAAAATACCTGTTCATGGTAGGTAAGGTCATATTATTATTATTATTATTATTATTATTATTATTATTATTATTATTATTATATTATATTACCTAGCGAGTTGCTGCGTTGTTTCGGTCACGTAGCTGTCTACTTTCATTCGGGAGAGTAGGTTCGAACCCACTGTTGGCAGCCCTGAAGATGGTTTCCCGTGGCTTCCCATTATCAGGCCACGGTCACTTCCTTCCCACTCCTATCCCTTTCCTATCATATCGTCGCCATAAGACCTGTCTGTATTGGTGCGACGTAAAGCAAATTGTAATATATATACTCTATTATTGACCCTGCAATTACGACTGTCATCTTCAAAGTATGTGTGATCCGATCCTTCAGTGGTGCCAGCCTGGAAACAAACAAAAACCGTGGTTCATACAGCCCATTGAGAGCCTTGGCCTGCCAATAAGCCTGCTACCCAGTCAGATGGTCTGCAGTTATTGGAGTGCCACGTGATTAGCCTGGCGACATCCTGAGCCGTACTACTTGGCTTTCGGGACGGAGTCTGCTTCCTCTCATATCAGATAGCTCACGAACCGTAGTGAACTCCGTTCGCGCCCCCAGCCCAGAATTAAAATCTTTGGACTGGCCGGGAATCGAATCAAAGTGCTAAAGGTAAGAGGCAGGCAAGCAACACCTACGCCACTGGACTGGTCTGGGGATAGCGGTGCCTATCTCAGCCACACGATAATACCCCTGACTAGAAAGTTCCACATGTCACAATTCTCTCCTCGCCTAGACTTTTATGTCGTAGTACATATAAACACAATGTTACTGCCCTTTTCGTCATTCATTTAAGAAGAGAGAATTATTCGCTCCAAAGATGAGAGCCACTTCTGGAGGGAAAACGTTGGTAAACATTAAGTGATCGTCACGACCTAACAGCTCGACAACACGTTATGGATCTGACCGTGAAGACTTGCGTCAGCACATCAAATTATATGTAATTGAAAGTTTGAGTAGCAATTTTGGAAACATTTCGTTAATTATATAAAAACATACATTGCTGGCAAGGTGAATATAATTTTAATATTTGATTCTTACGACGACATTTTAATTTGTAGACATGCGTCGACTTGAGAGCGAACTCTATTTTCTTCACTAGGTCACATCATCAGTGCTCCCCGTAATTATCTGAGCTATCACATGTATCCTTATTTTTAGAAATTCACTGACCTAGATTGTGTTCAAGCCCGCACTTTTGAACACAATGAAGTAACAGACTAGTTTTTGTGACTAATAATTTGTTTTTTTATCTCCTTGACCCTTTTTTCATGGACAGCCTTCATATCATGATGTGGAAAAGAATGAGATTCGTCACAACACATTTTGACAGCCGTCGTCATGGCATTGAAGCTGCCCTTTTAGTGACATGGCTTGCCCATGAATTTAACTAGTTTGAGGGTATGGAACAGAATATATTATTTTTCGGACGCCGGTTCGAATCCCATAAATTTGTAATCTTTGAAGTGTTTTTCATTCTTTTCCCATTTCAGTTTCAAGGGAATTTCGAAATGATACCTAACATACTGCATTCTCTTTATTCGCATCAGATCCAAGAATCCGTTAAAACTGTCACACACCGGGCGAGCTGGCCGAGCGCGTAGAGGCGCGCGGCTGTGAGCTTGCATCCGGGAGATAGTAGGTTCGAATCCCACTATCGGCAGCCCTGAAGATGGTTTTCCGTGGTTTCCCATTTTCACACCAGGCAAATGCTGGGGCTATACCTTAATTAAGGCCACGGCCGCTTCCTTCCAACTCCTAGGCCTTTCCTATCCCATCGTCGCCATAAGACCTATCTGTGTCGGTGCGACGTAAAGCCCATAGCAAAAAAAAAAAAACTGTCACAAAGGTTCGGCCTTTAAATCTAGAATCATCGCACAGGTTATCAAACGCCACTCGCCTTGAATAAACAAGAAGTAGTCATCGTCATTCCTTTAGAAATCAATAAATGAATTTGTAACTTGTTTCTGTGAAGCGACGCCACCAGATTTTCACTACTTTCAGGAGAAAAGTCATTAAGAATATTTAATGTATGTTAAGTGTGCTGAGAAAGTGGTTGCCTGGCCAAATTGGTACAGGATGTGGGCTATATTTCCCGCCAGGAGGTCCAGGCTTACACTTCTAGAGAAGTACATGAGGTTCACTCAGACTGTAACAGAACTCACTACCAGGTTCATTCTGAAAAGAAAAAATAAAAAAAATAAAAAAAAAAGAAAGAAAAAAGGGGGGTGGAATGCGACCAAGCATACAGATATTCACTCTAATAATAATAATAATAATAATAATAATAATAATAATAATAATAATAATGGCGTATGGCCTCCGAAGAGGCCTGGTGCGGGGCTTATTCTTCTAGACGGCCTATTAAGCGACCTGCATGTCTGTGAAGATGAGGGCCCTACCTAGGATGATTTCTAATGCTGACTACGACACACACACACACACACACACACACACACACACACAGCCTCCGAACCATTGGAATTAACCAGTTAAGGTTAAAATCCCCAATCTGGCCGGGAATCGAACCCAGGACCCTCTGGACCAAAGGCAAGCACGCTAACCATTTAGCCATGGAGCCGGACGATATACACTCTGATTGGCCTATACGGAGATGAATTTGCTTTCTATTTATCAAGTTACAAATATCTTCTTCGGTAACTATTTCTGCTTTATCTTCTCCTTTAACAACTTCTGCTTGTCACAAATATTTTTTCTCCCATTATCAGCCAGCCCTCGGGCCAGAATTACAATTGAACCTCGGGCTCCTAGTCAGAATGGTCTGATGATACTGTACACATATAATTCTTCTTCTTATTATTATTATTATCTGTATTTGTAATTCTGCTTTATGCAGATTTATATTTCACACTGGTTTAAGTGTAAGAGAGGGCCTTGAGCCCTAATTTCGCCACAAATGAAGGATTTATCTATCCACTGATCTCAACCTGTATAGAACCCGATATCTTGGTAGGAAGAGGACTGCGATTCAATTGTTAAATAAGAAAGTTGATTTCGAATACTTTGAAGAGTAAGAAGTAACTTCCTTCTCATCCAGTTAAGAAATGTTACCGTCCATCAAAGTGGGTAGATGACATCTCGATCTGTCGTGGTGAAGGTCCCAAAATCCGAAGTAGGCCTAATACGTGAAGTTAAATTACTCGCTTGTTCTGTGAGAAGTACGCCAGAATGGCGTGTAACAACGTCTAGTGTGAATAATCTTTTTAAGTATATCTGATATTTTCACATCTGTTGTCATATCACTTTTACGTAAGGCTACCTTGTCGCAACACATACTTGTCTGGGCTACCGTGTGAGATCACAGCTAACCTATTAAATACATCTCATTCACAAACTTTCATCACATTCTTGAATATTTCAGAGCATTCGTGAGCTGTCTTCCGCAACAATCTGCTGTCAGCTTTTGCCTTGGATCGTGGCAGGCTCGAGGAAATAGAAACGGTTGGGCATACATTGCTGTCTTTAGTTACAACCCTCTTGTTACTTTTATTTGAGGGGCAACCGAGCGAGTTGGTCTTGCGGTTAGGGTTGCGTAGCTGTGAGTTTGCATTCGGAAAATACTGAGTTCAGATCCCACCGTCGGAAGCCCTGAAGAGAATTTTCTGTGGTTTCTCATTTTCACACCAGGCAAATGCTGGGGCTGCACCGTAATTAAGGTCACGGCCGCTGCCTTCGCAATCCCAGCCCTTTCCCATCCTAGCATCGCTAAAACCTTTCAATGTGTTGGTGTTAGACGTTTAAAACACTAGCAAAAGTAAATAATAAAACACATTTAAAAATTAGGAACTGACATAAAAACATGGTTGTTTCCAGAACTGCATTGGTTCATTAAATCTAGAAAAATGGCTTCAAAATTACGGCGCTACCAATTCCATATTAGTTCAGTTCCATTTCTGGCGAGACAGTTCTTCAGTGCACTATGTCTTCTGGTGGTACGGTCTAGAACAGATTTTTTTACTTTCACTTGTCTGTCTTTGACAATATAACTGAGGTATGGACGACGTTAATAATGTATTTCTTATGCAGCCACTCCCTTTTGTAATGAAAACCTACAACCTGTTTTCCAGTCATTGACCGGGTCAGGGATGGCATGAATGAAGCAGATATAGGCTATTAGTACGATGGGGTCGCCACTCCCAAAGTGATTTATTAATGACTGATAGATGCTATGAAATGAGAATGGAGAATGTTGCTGGAATGAAAGATGACGGGGAAAACCGGAGTACCCGGAGAAAAACCTGTCCCGCCTCCGCTTTGTCCAGCACAAATCTCACATGGAGTGACCAGGATTTGAACCACGGTATCCAGCGGTGAGAGGCCGACGCGCTGCCGTCTGAGCCACGGAGGCTCTACTCCCTTTTGTAAACTGTGTAAATTTATCACTCTTGGGATCGGCTGGTGTGTACATTTCAATGGACTTGACAGAATGATACGTAATAGCAACATGTGAGTCAGTGCAGAAAACAACGGAAAACTACCTCACTCCGAGTTTCCGCAGTACGCTTCTTCAGTGACGCCTAGACGATCTATGAGGATTAGTGGTGGAGCTCTTGGGGATACAACCAGCCTTCGGGCTGAAAACTAAACTATAAACTAAACTAAACTAGCAAGTTGCCTGCGTGATTTTCATCATGTAGTTCTGAGCTTGCATTCGAGAAATGGTGGGTTCGAACCCCATTGTTGTCAACCGTGAAGATGGTTTTCCGTGTTTCCTCACTTTAGGCCAAGCAAATGCTGGGAATGAACCTTAATTAAGGTCACGGTCGCTTCTTTCCCACTCGTAGCCCTGTTCTATCCGATCGTCACCATAAGACCTATCTGTGTCTCTGCAACGCGTGCGTATAGCTTTATATATGTTTGCTGAGTAATCAGTCCGGAGGCTGGTCGGATCCTCAACAGCTCCGTCATCAGTTGTCATACATAGCCTAGGCGTCACTGAAGAGGCGTACTTGGGAAATTAGTGAGGTGGTTTCCCGTTGCTTCCCTCACCTAGTCAGAAGTTGCTATTACATATCATTCTGCCAAGCCCACTGAAATTCACGCACCAACCGACCCTATGAGCAACATTTTCACACCATACCAGGGACTGGCTGCATGAAGAATGGCATTACTAGCATCGCTCATACCTCGGTCACTTTGATGTTGTCGAAGCCAAGGACATTGAAAGTAACAAATATGTTCTAGCTCATACCATAAGACAGTAAGTCTGGCGAGCAAAGACATACAATTTGTTTGATGTGGACAAAACCAATAGAAAAGAAAACCGTCCGGAAATAGAGAGTTCAGACCCTTAGCATCCGCAGCCCTGGAGATAGTTTTCAGTGGTTTCTCTTTTTTACAGCAGGCAAATGTTGGGGCTGTGCCTTAATATCCCCGTCCAACTATTTTCCTGTCCCATTGTTACCGAATACCTGAGTTACTACGACGCTAAACCACATACGTACAAATCTATCTACTCATCTGATGTTCTGTTGTCACTGAAATGCATAGCTTTCAAATATTGTTGAAGATGCGAGTGTTGGGGCGTAAGTCATGGTGCTACCATGCAATGGCACATGTCCTGGAAAGCATGACACGCATCGTACATGAACACAGCACGAGATGGTGGTGTGTTGGACAGGTACAACTGCAGTGGTGAGTCAGACTCTGTGCAGAAGGGATGTGACGACGCAAAAACAGCGTACGCACATCAAACTTGCCGTTCGCCAGGGTCGCAGTGCCAAAGAATATCACAGAGCTTGTGGAACCGTTGCGAGATGGGCAGCAGCATTTCAGCACGGACGGGAAACAGGTAATGCCGTGCAACGGTCCAGAAGACTTGTTAGCGTACGGACTGATGTGTCATGTGCGGTGATTATTCTGTTTATAGACGTGGACAGAAGATGGACACTACTTCAGTTACAAGCCGTAACAAGCATCCTTCTCCATGACAACGCCAGATCACCCCCTGTCGGAGGGGGACGCAGACGAAGAATACACATGCGGTATCCCCTGACTGTCGTAAGAGGCGACTAAAAGGGGCGACCAAGGAATGATTGAATTAGAACCATGAAACTACTTGTGATTAGTACCACCACGTAGGGAACACCATGGGTCGCTTTTACTTGCGCGTAGTACCACTATGTTAGGTACCAAATAGGTTTGTGATTAGCAGCGAAAGGGTATGGTGCTGGCTTTTACAGTACAGTACCTGTTAGTACCACTATATGAGCGACACCATGATTCTGACTTGCCTATGATTAGTACCCACTATGTGAGGAACACCACGGGATAGTGCGGGTCCCTGTGGTTAGTACACGTATGTGATGAACACCATAGGTTTGCGTTGCCTGTAAATGGCGCCGTAATGTGCGAAACACCATAGGTCTATATTACATGCGCGAATTTCATTACCTGTGAGTAGTACCATAATGTATGGAATACCCCGAGTTTACGCTACTTTTGATTAGCACCGCAACATGACAAATACCATGGTTTTAGTTTCCTAGCGATAAGTGCCATTATGAGGGGCCGATGACTAGGATTTTGGACCCTTTTGGACTAAAAGCATCATCGATTCAGTATTATGCTATAGACGCAGTCCCTTGGTCAATAATACTATTATTTCACGTGAGTTTTTGTGAATGCGAGACATTGCGGGTCGGATCAACTGATTGTTTTAAATTCATATCCATCCATTCATTCTTCGTCCTCACGTTTTGAATTCTGGTCAGTGGAGGATTTTGTACTTTTAATTTGTCATTCCATTTTGTCTCACTTCGTACCAATAGGGGCCGATGACCTAGCATCATCATAATCACAACCCCAGGTCGCATGCAGCAGATACTGTATGGGGGTGGGGAATACCGGACCTTTTCTCCATGCGATTTTGACCTCATCCCCAAAGTGAAGGAACCATTGTGTGGGAGATTGCTTGGGACACGAGAGGACTTTAACAACGTTGTGAAACATGAGACTACAAAATTCACACATGTTGAGGCGACTGGTATCAGACTTCTCCCGCGTCGTTAGCAACATGCTGTGGGCAACCTAGGGAACTACTTTGAGGGTTTACCATAAAGGTCACTGTACTCCCTAACATTATGTAGCCCAAGCATTTCATGGCTGTCAGTTTCCTAGCTACACCTCGTAAACCTACTCAGCATTGTTTCATACATTCCATAGCACCTTACACTTCCCACTCCCATATGTACATTTCCATTTCCCTGCTAGATCCCGTACTTATGCGAAAAATAGTTACCATGACGTATGCCCTAACCCTCGTATTTTCTGCATGAGCTGATTTAGGAAGTAAGGGAGAAAAATACTCTCACTCTCTCAGAATTCTCTGAAAGTTGTGTGAAGCGATTTCAGACTGATGACCCTCTCACTCAGTCCTCTAAAACGGAAGAACGTTACGTTACATTACATGGTTTCGGCTTCTGGAGGGAACATGTTAATGACATGACCTCTTGGAGGTACAGGAAGAACTTTCGCTTGCGTGCAGCCGAATGGTGAGATGAGAACAGCATTGTTGAGAATGGGAACATCTAAATAAATAACTTGTTGACATTATAACGTAAAATGAGACGAGTTCAAAATGCCTAATACTTCAGAAAGCGTAACGTAGTTGTCAATGGCAATGCCGTATGGGAAAGATCATGGAGTACACATAGAAAAAGTTGATGCTTCTATCAGTCTGCTAGCTGTCTGTGTATCAGAAGTAGTGTGTCTGACTCGTAATCCGAATTCGTTGTTTCGATCCTTGCCGAAGTATCAGATTTCTGAAGAGCGGACAAGCATCATGCCACTCCGTATCACAATATTGTTGACATGTTAAAGTCCTCTGGTAGTGTAACCAGCACCTAGCCGTTCAGCATAATTCCGCTCTACTGTTCGAAACTGGTACACAAATCAGGCATAAGACACTGCTTCGGAAGACCTGCAACCCGGTAGCTGAGGCCAGATGATGATGATGATGATGATGATGATGATGATTCATGTCCGATAAAGTCATAAACAATTCTTGCGTTAGTATATCTGAGTGGTGGGGCAGTGATAAATCTCTGGCACAAGCCTCGCGTAGGTAATGGAGATCACTGGGTTTGATATTGCCATCTCCAGGCTAGAGTAAGGCAGACAATTGGTCAAGGTACTCAACCGCGAAGTTACATCGTCATCCGCAAACAGGTGAAAACAGAAGTGAACTGGCTCTTGATAGATACCCACACACTTGATAGAATGGACACTTAAGCAGATAAACGATGTGACGGTACCTTTTAGTTACTAGCAAAACTTACAAATGTGAACCGGGCTAAGTGGGTTAGACAGTAGAATGCTGGTGGGCTCAATCCCGACTCAGTCCGATTATCTATGAAGGTGCTCAAATACGCCAGCCTCGTGTTGGTAAAAAAAAAAAAAGGAATTCCTGAGGGATAGAAACTTACTGACAATTCCAAAATTATTTGAAATTTTAGGTACAATCCCTGACCAAGTATTTTCATATATAGGCGTCAGACTTTTACAGTTTGTTTTACCATTTTTACTTAAGCCTGATAAGGAAAGTCAACTACCGAACTGAAATAAATTTATGTAGAGGAAATAATCATGTCCTACAAAACTTTTGCCAATTTCTTCCAAATAAAATATCTTAGAATCCATTGGAACTAAGTACATAATTTTATTTATCAGCACTCGTTAGTAATTCTAAAATATATGGCCAAATTTCATCTTTTTTGTCTAACAGTTTCTGAAACAAAAATGTTATATCGAAAAAAGGTGATTTAAAAAACTTAGCACTTGCATCTACATAAAGAGATACACAATTGTGTTAAATATTTTTAAGAACTAAATACGCACGAAACATATTGAAAGTATACAACAGTTTGTTCAAAAATTTTAGGACAATGTGTTTACAGTGAAAGGCGTGATACGCTCCTCGACTTGTTCACGTGAAACATCTGTCGTGTATTGTTAGTTTGCGACGCTCCCGTAGCTGTCTCATTCGTTTGGTCTTACATTTGGTCTTTTACATTTTTCATTGTTGAGAAGTGACAGAACTAGCTCTTACCGCGATTTCCTAATTTGATAGTGCAGTACCGAGGAACGATTGCGATTAAGACATAATCTGAAAATCCCAAAAGTATAAAAACTCACCAAAAAATTGAGTTTCATTTACCCCAGAAACTTTTTGTAAATCATGTTTGTGTTATTGCCTTTCGGGGCTAAGATTACCATGCTACTAGCAGAGCTAACGTCTGTAACATGTTAGGTTTTTAAGTTATACTGTATATATAATCATTTTTAAATTGACCCACTCTTTCAATTCTTTTCCCCCCGTAAGTAAATTTTCCGAAAACAAAAAAATACGCGTTTCTTTATTTTTAAAGGACATTCAAAATACCAATTTTCACGTCTCTAACATTCAGTTTTAGGGATATAAGTATCCCAATTAAAGGATTCATCCCTACTTTCAGTCCTTTTTACCCCCTCCCCCCTAAGTTAATTTTCCGAAAACCAAAAATATGTATTTATTTTTAAAGGAGATTCCAAATACCAACTGTCACGTCTTTAAACTGTTAAGTTTGTGAGATAAAGATGCACCCATTTTAAAAATTCACCCCCGCCCCCTTTTCACACCCTTATCGATGGAACATCCAAAAAATCCTTCCTTAGTGAGCACCTACACTGCGAAATAAATGTATCCCCGAAATTTAATTTCTTTATGTCCGGTAGTTTTGGTTCGGCGACGATGAATCAGTCAGTCTGGACACAGATTAGCCACTTTTCAGTCAGAGCCTTCAATTTCTTTGAAATTTGTCACATTTTAATTTTTCTAGAGTTCTCTGATAGACTTCGTTGTGACAAATTAAACTAGACCTCGCTGTTGTCTACTGGACGTCTACTTGCCAAGCTACACCGCACGGTAACTAACTTTCGACTCCCAAAAATATACCTCAACTGGGTGGACATCTTGTTATGACGTGATGCGAATTACGTCAGCTATTACGGTAATTTCTTATGCACTAATCCTTCTACTTTAGTACTATAATATACAAACCATTCCCGTGTATGTAATACGTTTTGAGCTTGTTGCTCTACATGAAAAGCGTCACGTCGATATTTCGCGGGAGACCCCTGACCTGAACCTCAATGACATCTCACGTAAAAAACAAAGAATACACTTTTTATCCTTTCACACTTGCCGGTAACTTTAAGATACTTAGTAGTTGTAGGGACTTAAAATACAGAAGACTGCTAATATTCACCTTTGTCTGCATAAGTGGGGCGTGAAGGGGAAGGAATTGAATATCCTTGAAGAGTAGAAGATGACCTTCCACGGTTGAACAAAGGGCATCAAATGAGAAGTAACATCTACCTCATGACATCAGCGATGAGTAAGATGTTGGTGCCAAGTGATTGCGTAGGATAACAAGATGGAGGGTGCGGTTTTTGACACGGGCTGTACCCGTGTGTTACGTGCCTACATTATGCATTGGACCCGCGGTAGCGTCCCGTTTCCCCACTTTTTCTCTTGTCCAAAGCAAGAGCGTAGCATAGTAAAAGTTCGCGGCAGAGCAGAACCGCGTCCATGTGATTAACCCTAAAACAGAAACCAGGAAACAGCTCCCATTGTGATCTGCTAGAGTAAATAAGAGAGGTGCTGAATAAAAACGCAAATGTTTTTGTTTTGTAAAAACAGGAACCCATTCCCTCATTGCAGTGGCTTTTATTTATGCACAAGCATACTTTTAACATCAGATATGCTCCTACAGGATGGGCGAATTCGGACATCGGGGCTTTATAAATGAGGTCGATGTGATACGAACTTCGTTTGTATCTCGCAGTCGCCTAGCAAATGGAACAAATTATGATTTGTGCAGTTTTCATTACCTTCCTATGATTAATATAGTTCTACAGTAACTAAGTGCTCGTCTTTTTTTAAGTTCAATTTAAAACAACTACCGGTGAGCTGTCATGCGAGTGCCTGACAATGGAGAGAAACTGAATATTACATCTGGTGTGGAATACAAGGGAACGCTTTTGGATGGATAAGAGCGATTGTAATTACACTAGATAGAATGTTCAATTAAGAAATCACAAAATCAATATTAATTCATTCTGCCGTAAAATAATATTCACTTACAAAAGCTTAATAATAATTTCTTGCTGCAGCTTTAAACGAAACGTGGTGTATCGAAGGCATCGATCGTAATGAAAGGTTTGTAGGATGATCAATATCAAGACATCAAAACATCTTTGTACGCCTACCATCTTGCATAGGCAAGCAACGGGAAACTACCTCACTGTTCATTTCCCTAGTACGCCTCTTCAGTGACGCCTAGGCTATTTATGACAGCTGTTGGCGGAGATGTGGAGGATCAAGCCAACCTTCGGGCTGAATACCCAACACACACACACACACACACACACACACACACACACACACACACACATGACAAAATGAGTGATTCTGAACACGAATACGGCTATTTCCTCGTTTGAACTAATTGAAATGAAATGGCGTATGGCTTTTAGTGCCTGGAATGTCCGAAGACATGTTCGGCTCGCCAGGTGCAGGTCTTTCGATTCGACTCCCGTAGGCGACCTGCGCGTCTTGATGAGGATGAAATTATGATGAGGACGACACATACACCCAGCCTCCGTGCCAGAGAAATTAACCAATGATGGTTAAAATTCCCGACCCTGCCGGGAATCTAACCCGGGACCCCTGTGATCATTCACGTTAACCATTTAGCCATGGAGCCGGACGTTTGAACTAATTAAAAGATTACAATAACAACATGCACGTTTGTACATACTGTAGATCATAGAGTTTTGATACTACGTAATATTTTACAGTAGCTGCCATTGTAAACGATGCACAAGTATTCAAATTCTAATGATGATGATGTTGTTGAGTCACCAGTCCATAGACTAGGTTGATGCATCTCTTTGCCACCCTATTCTTGTGTTAACCTTTTCATTTCTACGTTACTACCGCATACTACATCTACTCTAATCTGTTTGTCATATTCCTACCGTTCGTACCACCTACACTTTCCTCAAAAACTAATTGAACAAGTCTTGGAAAACCATAATATTTTGATATATTCATATACCTACTGTACGTGTTAGCAAAACAGGTTTGTAAAGGGTGAAATGATGTTCATTCCAAAATATTATTTCGGCATAAACAGTTTTATGTAACGTTAAAATAAATCTATTGGTAGATTTACACAGTGCATATGTTAGCCAACTCATCAGCTACTGTAACTGCTCCGAGCCACCCAACTATTCTTCAGGAATTAATTATAACACCACTGTTTTTTTGATAACAAAGTGATTATTATTCAATTTAGGAAATGTTAATTGATCATTCATACAAGTTTAATTGAAATGTCTGTCCAAACCCAACGGCTCCCTTATCAGTACTGCCATATCGATGATGTTGATGATGATGGAGAGATGGCGTTGGATGACATTAGTAGACAAACAAGTTTGAGTGGTGTTTTTTCTTTTTTTTTTTTTGCTATTGGCTTTACGTCGCACCGACACAGATATGTCTTATGGCGACAATGGGACAGGAAAGGGCTAGGACTTGGAAGGAAGCGGCCGTGGCCTTAATTAAGATACAACCCCAGCATTTGCCTGGTGTGAAAATGAGAAACCACGGAAAACCATCTTCAGGGCTGCCGACAGTAGGGCTCGAACCCACTATCTCCCGAATAGTGGATACTGGCCGCACTTAAGCGACTGCAGCTATCGAGCTCGGTAGTGGTGTTTTTAAAAGTATGAAAGATCACAATATGAAGATAAAGTTGGAATTCAAGAGAACAAATTGGGGCAAATATCCGTTTATAGGTAGGGGAGTCTGGGATCGGAATAATTTACCAACGGAGATGTTCAATAAATTTCCAAATTCTTTGCAATCATTTAAGAAAAGGGTAGGAAAACAAATGGGAAATCTGCTACCTGGGCGACTGCCATAAATGAAGATTAATGTTGATTATTATTATTGTTATTATTATTATTATTATTATTATTATTATTATTATTATTATTCAGCTCCTTGGATGAATGTCACATCCTTCGGTTCAGTGGGTCCCAGGTTATATTCCCCGCCGGGTCTAGGTCTTCCGCTGCGTCTGGTAAACTCCTCTTGCTTGGGGATTCAGTGGTTTATTATTATTATTATTATTATTATTATTATTATTATTATTATTATTATTATTATTATTATTATTATTATTATTAAGATCTGTGGTCCCCAAACTTGAAGGCGTGAGAGATTTAAAAGGGGCACAGGCAACTTACTCGTAAGAAACCTCGGTCGTTCGAAGGTGGAAGGTGACCTCAGATGTGCCTTAACCAACTTTACAACGAAACATTAAGGAGGTCGTTAAGGAAGGACAACGTTATTCATCCCGTTGATATTCTGTCGCCTTGTGTGATAAAAAGTCTCTGGTAGATGTGAGAAGAGTTGTTCCCGAGTATTTGAATTAATCATCCTGTAGCCAAGTATCAGACCATGTGGTCCGTTACGGTCCCAATCCATCTTTCTTACGGGACGTTTAATAGATCATTTCCCAGTGAGTTTATATTTTATTGTTTGTTTCGGTATCCTCCTCTTGTCCATTTTCCCAACGCGTGTCTTCGTCTTCGAGTGTCTGTGTACTGAAGCACGAGTTCGGCTCTTAAAGGCACATTTAGTTTTTTCATTTCCAGGTAAATTAATGTGCGTGTGTTTAATTAAATTAATTAATCAATTCATTAATTTATTTACGCTAACAGTCCGACTTTAAAACGTCAGCTAGATATTGATTCTTTATTGACGTATGTTTTACCGGGCTAGTTGGTTGAGCGGTTAAGGGCGCGCAGCTGTGAGCTAGCATTCGGGAGATACTGGGTTCGAATCCCACTGTCAGCAGCTCTGAAAATGGTTTTCCGTGGTTTCCTCTTTTCACACCAGGCAAATACTGGGGCTTACCATGATTAACGCCACGTCCGCTTCCTTTCCACTCCTAGGCCTTTCCTCTTCCATCGTCGCCATAAGACCTATCTGTGTCGTTGCGACGTAAAACAAATTCTTGACGTGTGTTCTTCTTATGTACCGGTTGGTCACAATTACACTTTCTCTACTTAAACCATCTCTGTGTGGAAAACGAGCAATCACATGTACAGGAAACTTAGTGTGAACATTGTCAAGGACATGGGGAAGAAAAATAATGAATAAACAATTCCAAGGAAACAATTTGAATAAGTTTCCATATTACGTAATACCGTATTCCTAGTTTTTGTGGACATTACCAAGTGCTCTCGAAATGGCGCCCATCTGTGTGGAGTTGTTGAAATAAATTTACAAGTTCTTTGCAATCATTTAAAAAAAAGGGTAGGAAAATAAATGGGAAATCTGCCACCTGCGCGACTGCCATAAATGCAGATTAATGTTGATTGATGGATTGTTGTTGTCGTCTAAAGGGGCCTAACAACTAGGTCATCGGCCCTTCCTCACTTTCAAATTTCTTTATTTCTTTCTTTTCTTTTTCTTTCTGTCTTCCTTTCTTTCTTTCTTTCTCCCTTTCGTTCTTTCTCCCTTTCTTTCTTTCGACAACTCTCATTCTCCTGCGATCCCGAGGGTATTGAGTTTGCGAGGGCAAAGGAGTCTTACACTTTCACGCCCTTCATGGCCATTTAATTTCTTTTGCCGAATTTTCATTCTCTGAAGAGTCTGAGTTCTTTCATTTCTTCCTCTGAATAATATTAATGGTTGGCCAGCTTCAGCTCTTGTCAACGTTTCGGAGCGTGGCCTGTGGGAGTCTTTCGGAGCAATGAAGGACGATTATGGAGTGATCCTGCAATGAATACAAGGATGGTTACTTCATCTTAAAATAGCAACCACCACCACACACTGGAGTGCCACGTGGTAAATGTGACAATATCCTCAGCTGTATTGCTTGGCCATCGTGACCGGACAACTTTGGCAATATTAAAGATTATTGGAAAATAAGCGACTCTACTATTTAATACAATACCCAATGCAACGAACTTTTGTGAAGAGAAGTGTGAAGGAGTTTGTTCGTTTTTTTTTTAAGGACTCTGTAGACTGATACGTGATAAGATTTCTGGATCGGTAATGAAGAACTCTTCATTCGCCTTGTATGCTCCTTCCTTCACTCTGAGGCCAGCTGATTGTGGATCTGTTGACAATCCGACCATTTACCTGTTGTTGCAGAGTGAGAACTCAGGGAAACTGGGTATCTAGATCGACTATCAATTCTTGTCCTCCATAAGCAGTTCAATTTTGACTTTGTTACTCGCATGGTGCTGCTGTGGAGGGAAGGTACTGGCTGAACAGGTCTCAGAATATCTCAAAGACCGTATGGGCGGAGAGCCACGAATAGACTGGTCAGCTTCCTTCCCCAAACAAATGGCCCCCACAGCAGGACATGACAGAAACACAAGAGCATTTTATCAGTCTCAGACACTGCTCCAGCGTTCATCTCGAGTCCAGATCAATGACCCACAACTACTACCTCCTTAGAATCTACTTACTTGTACTTACTGACAACATCCTGGAAGCATTGTACTGGTACATGTTAGTTAGCTGACAGGCGTACCCTGTGCCTTATAGGTATATCACGGTAAAATAACGACATATGGTGATGGCGATGATGATGATACGGGAGTTTGCCGGGCTGAGTGGCTCAGACAGTTGAGGCGCTGCCCTTCTGACCCCAACTGTGCAGGTTCGATCCTAGCTCAGACCGGTGGTATTTGAAGGTGCTCAAATACGTCAGCCTCGTTTTGGTAGATTTACTGGCATGTAAAAAGGACTTCTGCAGGACAAAATTCCGGCACCTCGAAGTCTCTGAAAACTGCCAAAGTAGTTAGTGGGACATAAAACAGACATTACTATTGATTTTGAAATACAGTACGTTCGGACCCTTTAGGAAGTGATTGGAGATTCTACTGCGTTTAGAAAGTACAGTTTTTGAGTAAGTTATCGCGAGTGGTGATGGTGATTATTCTTGTTAAGAGGAAGTACAACTCAGCAATCATCCCTTCTTCACTCTAATCGGAAGAGAAGATGGAAGAGGTTAGACCAATCGAAGAATCAAGGCGTTGGGAAAGGAAAGAAAAGGCCCACAAGGGTCTTGCAAATGGAAGACTCCCTAACCCCTCCAAACCTAACACCGTCGGAGTCAGAATTTTGAAGATGAGAGAGAGGATTCTGGTATTAGTAAGTGGAAGTAATGCCCGACTCAGTCGAAGGGCCTGCTGTTGTCAACTTAATAAATAAAATGTATCTTACATTTAACATTTCCTATTTTCACACCAGGAACATGCTGGAGCTTTACCTTAAGGCCGCGGCCACTACCTTCCCAATCCTAGCTCTTCCCCATCCTTCCATCGCCGAAAAACCTTCCATGTGTTAGTGTGACGTTAAAAAGGTACCTTCCCGTTTCTCTCGCATGTCCATATCCATATCTGGTGAGGCATTACAGGGCTCCTCTGATGTGGGCTACCACAAATTAATCACTTCCAACCTGTCTGTCTGTTTGTCTCATCTTTGGCTTTAACAATATCAAAGTGACTGATTTATGAGGAATGCTAGTAGCACCATACCTTATGCAGCCAGCCCCTAAAAGTGTCGCTCGTAGGGTGTGTGCATGTCAATGGGCTTGGCAATCACCTCTTCTGGCTCAGTGAGGAAAGAAGCAGGAAACTGCATCACTCCTCATTTACCCTCAGTGACCCCAGGCTATTCGCGACAGCTGATGGTGGATGTGGTAACGATCCAACCAGCCTTCTGAGTATTAAACAAGCATTACGGACCTGGTTGGCTCAAACGACCTTTTCTTTGTGTCACTAACATGTAATTAAAATTGCTAGTAAAATGATCTTCCACCAGGCTGGGTTGCTCATACTGTAGTGCGCAGACTTTGAGCCAAAGATGACTGATTCGATTCCGGCTCAATCCGGTGGTAGTTAAAGGTGTTCACGTATGTCAGCCTCCTTATCGGCACTCCGTAAACCATAAAAGTAGTTAGTGTAAGCACTTTATATTATTATTAAGACGTAGACTTTCATGACTACTAATGTACAATATAATACTTAATTTTTGGGATAACAGGTCGTGTAACGCTAATTTGAAAAATTAACACTAACAGAAGAAGAATTCGAAATTGCTTAACACCCGAATCATTTTAACAAAGATGACGGCTATATACTGAGTAGATTATGGCTACCCTCCATAGTTAACTAGTCAATATCTTTCTCCTTGACTGTGGAGGCCCTGGAATGAACTATATTTCTAACAGGGTCTCTCTATCTAGATTCTGGTTACTATGCAGTAATAATAATATCGTATGGCTATTACTAGCAGAGTGCAACCCTTGTAAGGCAGACCCTCCGATGAGGGTGGGCGGCATCTGCTATGTGAAGGTAACTGCGTGTTATTGTGGTGGAGGATAGTGTTATTTGTGGTGTGTGAGTTGCAGGGATGTTGGGGACAGCACAAACACCCAGCCCCAGGGCCACTAGAATTAACCAATGAAGGTTAAAATCCCCGACCCGGCCGGGAATCGAACCCGGGACCCTCTGAACCGAAGGCCAGTACGCTGACCATTCAACCAACGAGTCGGACACTATGGAGTGACAGTTGCCAATAAAATCTGTTATTACTATGAAGACAATCCTGGTCACAGGTTGGAAACCCATCAGCATAAAGCAATACACGACCTAACATTCCCAAAATTAAATTTATTATTATTATTATTATTATTATTATTATTATTATTATTAGTACTAACTGCTAACGGGTTAATACAAATCGGAGCGCCAGATTTTTCCTCCCAACGCCACGGAGTTTTCTCTCTGAAATGCCACCGACCTCGTACGACATCGAACCCGCTACGTTATGAATAGAACAACGGATAACCAACTGCACCACTTAGATCGACCCAAAATTACACCTATTCCTGTAGTGCCGTGGTTTCATGCACAATAAGAATACAGAAGGTGAAAATGCCCATTAGTGCCACTCGTAGGTAGATAAAATACTACTCTCACCACACCACGCCCAGAAGTGAACTTGAAGAACCTATGATCTAGTTCCCCAACTGTTGTGCTGATTGTTATAGAGGTCATTCAGAGTGGGCGACTGTTAAAGCCAAGACAAGGAGGTCAACCGCGCGGGGATGAAATCCACGACGTATCTTGTGAAGGGCAAGGCGCCTACTCTTCTACCTTATAAACTGATGCGTGAATTTTTCTGTCGACAACAGTAAGAGAACAAGGAGGATGGCCTACTAGTCTTTTATCTTTTTAATGTTGGTATTATAGCTTGTCTGGACATTGGCAGCATGTATCTCTGCATACAAGCTGCAATTCATTTGCATCAATCAATCAATCAATCAATCAATCAATCAATCCTGATCTGCATTTAGGACAGCCGGCCAGATGGCAGATTCCCAGTCAGCTGTTTGCCTAGTCTTTTAATTAATTGCAAACAATTTGGAAATTTGTCGAACATCTCCCTTGGCAAATTATTCCAATCTCTAACTCATCTTCCTATAAACGAAAATCTGCCCCCAGTGTGTCCTCTTGAATTCTAACTTTATTTTAATATTGTGATTTTTTCCTACTTTAAAAAAATATTCGTGTAGGAATGTCAAGTCACTGCAGCGTTGCCAACTGTACGATCTGGATCGTACATGTGCGATTATTCAATGCTTGTGTACTGTCGTACGATCCAACTCGCGGATCGTACGCCTATTGTCTTGTTTTCCCTTTAAAACGCGTAGATTTTTGTTCCTTCTTTTATTCGTGAAAGTTATGTTCTATCATAAACGACAAGTTCGAAAGAGATAGGGACTTTTCGAATAATGAAATTCCCAAAGGGAATTTACCAAGAAAGAGCTCTTTACTTTCCGAGTTACTTCACGGCCTCGCGCCTGTACTGTAATCAGTGGATCATAGCATTCGCCTTCAGCAGATTGACGATAACTCGAGGACATTACTCTTTGCCAACGTCAGTGATGATATTAAAACCTGCTCTGAAGTAGATTAATTTTGGGCTAAGTTAAAGGAGATGAAAAACACGTTTGGTGTATGTGAGTTTCCTGCACTTCTAGAATTTGCACTCTGAGTTGTCACTTCCTCACTCGAAAGCTGATTGTGAAAGAATATTCAGCAAAATGAATCTCATTAATTTCAAAAACAAGAATAGGCGAATTACTACAGTGAATGGGTGCTTGCTGGGCAATCAGTGTTGTACGTGAAAAGATTTCGAACCGTCGGTAACATACTCAGAAGAATGACTAAAACAGAGTTGTATAATCAACCAGCAAGCTCAAGTACCGGTATTTCAGAACTTTCCGCTGTGAATGTGGCTATAGGTTCCATAGAAGATGATCATGATGTGGATAATGACAATTTCCAGCTATGAGGTAAAGCACTTCAGTGACTTTGTCTCATGTTGACTACTTCTTTACAAATTACCAAATTCTTGAGTTATTAAAAAAATATTTTCGTATCCTTGATACTGTATCTGTCATATATGCACAATGACTTATTGTCCGGCTCTATGGCTAAATGGTTAGCGTGCTGGCCTTTGGTCACAGGGGTTCCGGGTTCGATTCCCGGCAGAGTCGGGTATTTTAACCATAATTGGTTAATTTCGCTGGCACGGGGACTGGTGTATGTGTCGTCTTCATCATTTCATCCTCATCACGACACGCAGGTCGCCTACGGGAGTCAAATCGAAAGACCTGCATCTGGCGAGCCGAACTTCTCCTCGGACACTCCCGGCACTAAAAGCTATAGGCCATTTCGTTTCAATGACTTACATTTATTTTACATCCTAACCTATTTAAATGTGGAGTTGAAGCAGTGGGACACCTAGCTATTGTGTTATAGGTAATCCGCGGAACGTACAGTTTTACATGCGGCCCGAACCAGAGGTACTCGACTTTTCGGAAATTTCATATCATTAACGAAGAATCGAAAAAGTCAGCTTCCTGAGCAGCAGTGCTGCGTAATTGAGCTAAGTCTGTAAAGAGACTTAAATGGCGAATATTTTCATGGTTATTTTAAGTCGTACGATCCTCTCATGAAAAAATACGATCTTTTGTTGTTGTTGTTGTTCTTATTATACGATCCTGATCATCTCAGAGATTGGCAACGCTGCTCCACTGTCAGCTCGGAATGTACTGCTTACTCGAGCAGCTAGTCACTTTTCTCTCAAGTCTTCCCGGCCCAAATGCTGAAACATTTTTCTAACACTACACCTTCATGGCCTGGTCTACTGTAGTGACGTCCTAGTTCGTGAATCATGGGCAACCGCTGATTGGCCTAGTAAGTGGTCCTGGGAGTCGGGATACCAGTTGCTACGAAATAAGAGTGGGCATCTCGGACATAGTCATGGCCCTCCTTGTTCTCAAACGGCTAGGACTATACACTCCACCAGTGGTCCCTAAACCGTTAGGGGAGAGATACTCGCTTGGACTATGTGCAAGTAGGGTAACATCCTGCTTCACGAATTTACCGAGCTCAGAACATTTTAAGCAAGCCTCGGACCTATGGGAGTAACGGACTCCCACTCCCATTTGACAGGCGAGGGACTCCTTGGAAACAACTTGGCGAACGAAATGGAATTCGATGGGGAGCTATCAATATTAATGGGGCTTATGGAAGAAAGAAAGCATAACTGGCTGAGTCAGCAAAAAGGATGCATCCGATATGGATGTGCTAGGAGTAAGTGATATTCGGATAACGGGAAATAACGAGGAGATAGGAGATTATAAAGTGTACTTGATGGGTGTTAAAAAAGGGAAGGGCAGAGTGTGGGGTAGGGCTGTTCATCGGGAATACCAAGGTAACTACCTCGCAGGCATACTATTGCACGCAACATAGTTTCTGTTAGGCACGTAAATGAGCGAATGATGTGGTTAGATTTGACAGTTGGAGGAATTAGGATGAGAATTGTCTCAGTGTATTCACCATGCGAGGGTGCAGAGGAGGATGAAGTTGACAAGCTTTGTGAAGCATTGAGTGACATCGTAGTCAGGGACAACAGCAAGGAAGGATAGTGATAATGGGCGATTTCAATGCGAGAGTTGAAAAGAAAACTGAAGGATACGAAAGGGTGATTGGTAAATGTGGGGAAGATATGGAAGCTAATTGGAATGGGAAGCGTTTGCTGGACTTCTGTGCTAGTATGTGTTTAGCAGTTACGAACACATTCTTCAAGGAAAGGGTACACATGGGAGGCTGGGGGTACCAGATTTATAACAGACTATATCTTAATCGACTTCGAATTCAGGAAATCTGTTAAGGAATGTACGGGTTTTCCGGGGATTTTTCGATGATACAGACCACTGTCTGATCTGTATGAACTAAGTATATCTAGGCCTAGGATAGAGGAAGTGAAATCTGTCTGCAAACGAATAAGGATAGAAAATCTCCAGGACGAGGAAATTAGACAGAAGTACATGGATATGATTAATGAGAAGTTTGAACAGTAGACAGTAAGCAGGTTCAGGGTATAGAAAGAGAATGCAACAACTATCGAGGTATCTCATTGATTAGTATACCAGGCAAATTATTCACTGGTATCTTGGAAGGGAGGATGCGATTAGTGGTTGAGAGAAAGTTGGATGAAAACCAGTGTGGTTTCAGATCAGAGGGGTTGTCAAGATCAGATTTTCAGTATGCGCTAGGTAATTGAAAAGTGCTACAAGAAGAATAGACAGTTATGTTTGTTTCGTAGATCTAGAGAAAGGGTATGATAGGGTACCGAGGGAAAAGGTGTTCGGCTACCGGGGGACTATGGGATTAAGGGTAGATTGTTAAAATCAATCTAAGGCATATATGTTGAAAATTGGGCTGCAGTGAGAACTGATGACAGAATGGGTTCTTGGTTCAGGGTATTTACAGGGGTTAGACAAGTCTGTAATCTTTCACCTAAGGCTGGGTTGCATTATTATCTAACCATAAATGACGCATAAATATTAGACATTGGTGGATAAACAGCAAGTACGCTTAACTTTTCTGATGAGTGTAGTCGCAGCTTGTTGCGGTTACTGGCTGAGATTTAGATGATCGTGTGCTAAAATCTAAGGCCCGGTTTCATCAACACATGTTAGTACTTAACAAGGTGTTAAATCATTTTAACATACGATTTAAGAAAATTTGCGTTTCATCAACAAATGTTAACATTAACAAATGTTAAACTGCGTATTAAAGTTAACATCAGCCATTTCCAATGTTAAATGGCTAACATTAGCATTTAGCAACCTGTTCCAAAATGGCTGCTGTGAATCTCGCTTTCGAGGCAGAATTGCTCTATTTAGATCTTTTACAAAACAATCCTGATCGAAGAAGAGTTCAGCAACGTAATGACTTTAAAAATTTGACGGATCCGAAATTTCTTCATAGGTACAGGTTATCGAAAACAGTCGTTGCTAAGGTTGTTGACGAAATTCAAGTGATGTTAGAATATCCTACGAAGAGAAACTTACCTCTTTCTCCAATGGTGCAGGTACTGATAATATTACGAGTTTTTGCTACTGGTTATTTTCACATAATGGCCGGGGACAATGCTGGAATTTCTAAAGCCACTGTTAAGAGTTGTTTGTCGAGTGTCTGCAGCAATAGCATCCATGAGAAGGAGGTATATAACATTCCCTTCAGTAGAAGAGCGTCAGCAAATTATCCGCGACTTCTATGAAATAAGCCGTTTTCCTGGTGTTTGTTCTACGTGCAATAGATTGCACACATGTACGAATCCAATCACCTGGAGGCAATTGGGCCGAAATATATCGTAATCGAAAGGGATATTTCTCTGTTAATGTTAATGTTCAGGTGATTAGCGAGCCTAACCTCCAAATCAGGGATGTACTTGCTAGGTGGTCTGGTTCTGCACACGACAATACAGTATTTAATAACTCCCATATCGGAACACAGTTTGAAGTGGGACAATTAACGAAGTGATTTTGTTAGGTGACAGCGGATATCCGTTAAAAAAAAAGTATCTGTTTACTCCATTGAAACCCTCGCGGACTTTTCCCGCGCCTCGTCCTTTTCTTTTATCGCCAAGCCATCTGCGCGCTTGCACTCAATAACTTATATATATTTACTAACTCAATTAACAACTGTTTTTCGAAGGAGGAAAAATTAGAACTAAGATTCCGTTTCACTTCACGCGCCATATTTTACAGCTGTGCTAAAAAAAAAGAAGCGCATCGGAGCGCGCTGTAAAACAGCATGTTCGTACCACTGCCTCCTTGATTCGCACCAGTTCGCAATATTGGGAGAGTTAACAGTCGATTAGTTAACATTTCACAAGAAAAGTTTGATGAAACGCAAGAAACCTAACAAGATGTTAAATTTCTAACTCCGTATTAACTAACTACTTGTTAGTATATATTTAACATGTGTTGATGAAACCGGGCCTAAGTGTTTGCACTCGGTCGAAAATGGAACCGGAATACTGTAAATATGTGGCGGCGAAGGAGTTACGGAATTTCCATTCCTCTCTTTGGTTTAGTTGACCCTCAAAATAATGGGAATACGAGAATGAAATCCCAACTTCGTTTGGGAGCAATTATTTGGAAAGTTCCAAGATATATTTAGTCTCAGCGATGACAGCCGATAAATGTGCCTATTCTAAAAAAAAAGTAATAGATGATATTGGTATTTTTCCATGAAGTAATTTAGTGATTCTTCTTTTTCCTGGCCTTTTCCCAATTTCCTGGGGTCGGCACTGTGTACAGAATTAGCCTACTGGGTCTCCTGACGCCAATCCTGTGTACAGGGAAGTACTCACTATAGCGTGTTTTGTAATGGTTTTTAGTATAATGTGTTGCGTAGTAGTATAATATACGGGTTCGGCCGCCACCGCCACCTCCGGCTCTCGGGAGAGGCCTCCTCCTCAGCCAGTGGCCTCCTCCTCCTCAGCCAGTGGCCTCCCAGTGGCCACCTCCTCCTCCTCCTCAGCCAGTGGCCTCCCAGTGGCCTCCTCCACCTCAGCCAGAGGCCTCTTCCAGTGCTGCCAACTTAACCTAACTAGCGCGAGATAAACAAAGCCACGTGCTTTTTGACAGACAACAACGCACCGCTAACCTCAGTACTGCCATCTTGACGGGCCTAAACCTCAGTAGTGCCAACTTAACCTCACAAGCTCGAGGTAAACAAAGCCACGTGCTTTTTGACAGCCACGTGCTTTTTGACAGATTTGTAAACAAAGCCACGTGCTTTTTGACAGACAACAACGCATCGCAAACCTCAGTACTGCCATCTTGACGGGCCTAAACCTCAGTAGTGCCAACTTAACCTAACTAGCATGAGGTAAACAAAGCCACGTGTTTTTTGACAGCCACGTGCTTTTTGACAGATTTGTAAACAAAGCCACGTGCTTTTTGACAGACAACAACGCATCGCTAACCTCAGTACTGCCATCTTGACGGACCTAAACCTTAGTGGTACCAACTTAACCTAACTAGCGAGAGGTAAACAAAGCCACGTGCTTTTTGACAGCCACATGCTTTTTGACAGCTGCCATCCGCCATCTTTGAGCACCGTGCTGCCCTCTTTCGTCACCTGTCATCGGCAGTGCTGCCATCTTGACGGGTCTAAACCTTAGTGCTACCAACTTAACCTAACTAGCGCGAGGTAAACAAAGCCACGTGCAGCCGTCATCCGCCATCTTTGAGCACAGTGCTGCCCTCTTTAGCTACTTACCTCTGAAATGTGGTGGCGGATAATTTGAAAAATGCTTTTTGACAGCAGCCATATTGCATCGCAAACCTCAGTGCTGCCCTCTTTAGCTAGATACCTGTGGTAGCAGACAATTCCACGTGACAGCAGCCATCTTTATTCAAGAGAGCACCGTGCTGCCCTCTATGTGGTGGCGGCAAATTGAAAAATTCCACGTGCTCTTGTTTGGAAACAAACTCACGTGCTTTTTTGACAGCTACCATCCACCATCTTTAATCAACAGAGCACAGTGCTGTACTCTTTAGCTAGATACCTTTGAAATGTGGTGGCGGCAATTTGAAAAATTCTATGTGCTCTTGTTGGGGAACAAAGCTACGTGCTTTTTCTGACAGCTGTCATCCGCCATCTTTAATCAATAGAGCACTGTGCTGCGGGCAATTTCGTTAGCTGTCATCCGCCATCTTTAATCCAGAGAGAACAGTGCTGCCCTCTATGTGGTGGCGGCAAATTCCACGTGCTCTTGTTTGAAAACATACTCACGTGCTTTTTTGACAGCTGTCATCCGCCATCTTTAATCCAGAGAGAACAGTGCTGCCCTCTATGTGGTGGCGGCAAATTGAAAAATTCCACGTGCTCTTGTTTGAAAACATACTCACGTGCTTTTTTGACAGCTGTCATCCGCCATCTTTAATCCAGAGAGAACAGTGCTGCCCTCTATGTGGTGGCGGCAAATTGAAAAATTCCACGTGCTCTTGTTTGAAAACATACTCACGTGCTTTTTTGACAGCTGTCATCCGCCATCTTTAATCCAGAGAGAACAGTGCTGCACTCTATGTGGTGGCGGTAAATTCCATGTGCTTTACAAACCTATGTGCTTTTCTGACAGCTGTCATCCGCCATCTTTAATCTAGAGAGAACAGTGCTGCACTCTATGTGGTGGCGGCAAATTCCACGTGCTTTACAAACCTATGCGCTTTTCTGTCATCCACCATCTTTAATCTAGAGAGAACAGTGTTGCACTCTATGCGGTGGCGGCAAATTCTACGTGCTTTACAAACCTATGCGCTTTTCTGTCATCCACCATCTTTAATCTAGAGAGAACAGTGCTGCACTCTATGTGGTGGCGGCAAATTCTACGTGCTCTTATTTGGAAACAAATTCTACTCGCTCTTCAGCTGTCATCTACCATCTTTAATCAAGAGAGCACCGTGCTGCCCTCTTTGTGGTGGCGGATAATTTGAAAAAATTCTTTTCGACAAGCAGCCATCTTTAATCCAGAGAGAACAGTGCTGCCCTCTTTAGCTACTTACCTTTGAGGTGGTTAATTTGAAAAATTCTTTTCGACAAGCTGCCATCTTTAATCCAGAGAGAACAGTGCTGCCCTCTTTAGCTACTTACCTTTGAGGCGGTTAATTTGAAAAATTCTAGCTGCCATCTTTAATGAAAAGGGCATCGTGGTGCTATCTTGCGGGTAATATTTTACGTCACAGCTGTCATCCACCATCTTGCATTGCTAACCTTAGTGCTGCCCTCTTTAGCTACTTACCTTTGACAAGCTGTCACCCGCCATATTGCATCGCAAACCTCAGTGCTGCACTCTATGTGGTGGCGGATAACTTGAAAAAATCTTTTTGACAAGCAGCCATCTTTAATCAACAGAGCACCGTGCTGCCATCTTTAGCTACCACCATCTTACATCGCTTACCTCGCTGCTGCACTCTATGTGATGGCGGTTAATTCGAACAAGTTTAATCACGCATCGGGTAAGCTAGAGTAAGCACGTGCTGCAGTGATGACGTTATCATGCATGTTTAAACCCGTTCGTTGACTAAAAGCTTTAGTCTTCGGGAAACAGTGATAGAGTGTGGAGTGCAAACATGACGAAAACATTAATAGTTGATGTGCAAGGCTTTAAAGTAAACGGAAACAAGTTTGTGTTTAAAGAGGTGGCTGTGTTAGATTGCTGTGTGTTGTGGGCACCAAAACTTGTTAGTTTAGTATTTAGTCCACCGTTCCCTTACTGTTTGCAAACAGATGAAGATAAAAAGCAGACTCAGTAGATTGAAAACAATTTAGGTTTGAAGTGGGAAGAAAAAGGAATACCTTATCGTTTTCTACCTTTAATGATGAATGCACATTTGTCAAGAGCAGATCTTGTTCTTTTAAAGGGTTGTGAAAAGAAAGAATGGTTGCGTGATTTTCTACCATCATCATGTGAAGTTATCGACATGCATGAATTGGGGTGCCCATCATTTAAAACTCTTCCGAAAGAGCATAGTAGAGAAACAACTAAACAGTCTTTACAACATGTATGCATGCTCTTTGATTGGTTGTGTCGCAGTGCATGTCGGGAAGTGAACAACATATGTAAAGTGCAGTGTCGAAATAACCTTAGTGTAAAAGAAACATTTGTAGAGTAAAGACATCATGTCATTTCTAACAGATACTAAGTGTAACGCAGTTGAAAAGGCGATCGTAAAGTTTTATGCATGCAAAAAGAAACTAAACACTTTTACTGAAGAAGAGTTAAATGCATTACCAAAGGCATTTTTGGTCAATGTAGCTGCGAATGCTGTAAAGAAGATTTGGGATAAGGTGCCTCGTGAGTGGACTCAAGATCCTGTTTTGTCAGAGCTTCAAACGTGTAGTTTACATCATGAACACGTGAGTTTAGCTAGAAGACCTTCTGTGAGACAGTGCCGTACATGTCAACTAATTAAACTGTATCACGGACCTAAAACTAACGAGTTGTCTTCGCTTATAAACACTTATCATGGCTGTGGAGAGAGTAAACAAGGAAAAGGTGAAGAAACGTGCTGGGAGAAAGATGAGGAAGCATGTTGGGCGTGGACTCATCAATAGAGTGATTGATCTTCTTTTCTTCGTGCTTCATCTCCCCTGCGGCCCTAGAACACGTTCGCCTGATACGTAGTTACATGCTGCCTGCATAGAGTGTAGCTGTTAAAATCTGCTTCGTAAAGTTATGCTGTGTATGTGTGTGTATGTGTTATTACCTAGTGCTTTAGCTGCTCAGAAGAATATAGCAGCACTTGTCGTTGTTGGTGCAATAAAACGAAAAACTGAGTGACAAAGACCGTAACATGAACAAAGGATAAAAATGTATGTATATAGTCTAAAATAAATATGAATTGTCAAAACATATTACAGGTGTTGTTTAATCCTACAGCATGTCCTAGTGACTTAGAAGAAAGGAAACGTAGAGGATTAAAAGAAAACACACATAAGATTTAAAGTACATCCTCTTTATTAATCCATGAATTAAAGCTGTTATTAAAACCAAGCCATTTAACATACAGTTTATTACCACGACGTCGAATAACACGTTCAACTAAATAGTGATCAGGATATTTTGTTTTCTGCAGTTCTTCGATGTAGAATCCTCCTTCAATAGGCTGTCCTCTGAGATCGCGAAGTAAATACGTAACTGGATTAGTAAGCTTAACACTTCTGATTTGAAAAATTTCAGTGCTCCAGTTAGGTGTGTATCCTTTTGCAAAGATAGACTTGTGTTTGCTGATGCGAACGAAATCACCTTCTTTAAAGCGATAGCGACGTGGATCAGCTGTTTTGATTACAAGATGAATAGCATCTAGACGAGGTGTATTCTTTGTAACAAGACGTGGCTTTGTTCCGATAGTGCGATGAGGTGTATCGTTGTAGGTAGATAAAAGTCTAGGTAGCAGATCAATCCAACGATATGAACCTTGCGCTGTAAATTCTCGCCACATCATTGTTTTGAGTGTACGATTAAAGCGTTCTACAACACTTGCCTTGAGATTACTGAACGTAGAGTAGTGTTGAATGCCAAGTAACTTGAGGTAAGAAGAAAAATCCTTGTTGTAAAACTCTTTACCTTGATCAGTTTGAAGAAGCCTTGGGCAGCGTTTCGATTCTTCAACAATATGTTTAAATGCTTCTTTAACTTGAGCTGCTGTTTTAGAACGCACGGGTTGTGCAAAAGCAAACTTTGAGTACACATCGATAACAGTAAGTAGATACTTATAGCCCTTATTACTAGAAGCATATAGAATCATTTCTACTAAGTCTGCTTGCCAGAGATCATCTTTTTCTCGTGTAATAACGCGTCTGCGACAGTAGGTGCGACGTGCTGGTTTATGTAACTCATGTGCGATGTTTACCTTTACAGGTGAGATCTTCTCTTGACGAGCCATTATAAAATAATACCGGCATAACGTAGTTCTCTTTCTATTTCTAGAATTTCTGATCCGTGACCAGTGTGACCAGCCTCTTGCGATGCTCTTAAAAGTTGTAATCGTTCAACGAGTAAGTTTGGGTCATTCCAGTATCTTACATCCACATACGGCAACAAAGGCTTGTAGATAACGTCTAGACTACGTGCAGTCGGAAACAGCTTAGAAATAAACTCACGATACTTGTAACTCTTATTCGCATTTACAGCTTCTGTTCTCTTGTAATTACGTCGTGTTGCATCGGTAGCAAAAAGTATTGCTTTATACTTTTTAAGATCATCTTGTAAAATTATATCCTTGTCAGGTATTCGTGAGAAAAGAAGTTCTAAGAGTCCTTTCGTAGGTTTATAGGTAACACCTTTTACAATGAGTTTGTTGCTATTAATCTTAACATTTGAATTTCCTATCCGGAAACAGTCATCTTCGTAGCGAATACCATAGGTAGTGTCAGTTTGTCCTGTAAAAAGTTTTTCTATATAAGGTGCAAAGAGAGATCCATAGGTATCTTGAATAAAAGTTCTAAACTGATTGCGATATTCTGGTGTAATCATAACCTCAGACAAAGATGGTAGATTTTGCGTCGATGTAGTAGGTGTTTCTGCAATAACATCTGTAGTTAAAAACTCAACACGCTTAGATGGTGATGCATCATTAAGTTCTTCTTCTTCCTTATCTTCCTCTTCTTGATCTACATCCTGCTTCTTCTCTTCCGTATCTTCTTCATGCTTTTCTTCTTCATGCTTCTCTTTATGATATGATGTTTGCATAGAAGCAAAACTTGAAGTAGACTGCGGTAATGAAGTAGAATTAAAAATTTCTTTGAGTGGTGTACTTAGTTGTGTTTTTAAAAATATATCCGTGTCTGCTTGAATACGTTTAAGCTCTTTAAATTTCCGTCGAATATTGTTTCGAGCTTGGATGATATGTTTTGTGATCTCCTTGCTAGATGTTAACATGATGGTGGTTTTTAATCAAGTAGTTACTGTAATTCTGTGTTAATGCATATAAAATGATCGAAACCCATGCGATATCGTCCATGCTGTACATCACTTTCTTTATCAATAACTAAAAAGCTGTAACGGTGTAATGACCAACATTTAGCACACATACGTTTAAAGTCATCGAATGTCATATCAGTGTTAACATGATCGTTATACACATGTCGCATGTTGCGCTCATCTTGCCGAAAAAGCACAATAACATTTGCGTTGTCGCGTATCAACTGCTTGGGCACACGAGAATAGGTTTGGCACAAATAGATGCAATCAACATATTTATGTCGACCCATACTAAAGAATGCACGAATAACGTTTTGCTGTTCTGTTGCGACATCATCAAAGATCATTAGAGAATTAGGAAGCACATCGTCTGGTGATGGTACTTGCTCATGTGAATTAAATTTAAAATATCTTATTCCATCTTTAACTAGATCGTGCATTACAGTTTGTAGAATAGTATATAGCGGCTGATAGAGTGACTTTGCGAAAACGTAAATATTCTCGAAGCGTATACCATTTACAGAAGTAATAAGTGTGAGTAAAAGATTTGTTTTACCGCATCCCGACGGACCTGATATAATACATCGCACAGTAAAAGGAAACAACGTTCCATGACGTTTTCTTGTAGTTGTACTAGAACTAGGTAAGAGATGTGGTACAATGTCGGTAACAGGTAGCGTGTCTTGCTGCTTTATAATCTTCATGATAACTGAATCATAAAGTACGTAATAGTAATATATATATATTAAACGAAACAAGAGGCAACGGTTAGTTTATGATTTGCTCTTGACTAGTAAAGTCGTGTCCAGCATGGTGAAACAACGATATCCAAACGACATGAAGAAGAAGAAGAAAGTAAAAACTGTTGGATGGAAAGATGTTATAAAGGCTGCGCAAAAAGCTATTCGAGGGGAATACAATCCTCGTGTAGCTATTACTAAGGCGTTACGCGCAGCAAGAGCGAGAATTTCTCCAAAGTGCAGAGCAATATTTAGTAAACGTGCGCGAATTATTCCTGTACCAAAACGAGGAGGATTTCTTCCTGCGCTGTTTGCTGGCTTAGCAGCTTTAGGGTCATTGCTAGGTGGTGCTAGTGCTGTAGCGAGAACTGTCAAAGCTGTAGAAGAAGCGAAACAACAGTTGAAAGAGAGTGAACGTCATAACAAGACGATGGAGGCAATTGCGTTACGAGGCAAAGGTGTGAACATGAAGCTAGCGCCATACAAGAAAGGGCTTGGTATCTACATTTCTCCAAAAAACGTCTACTGAATGCACTGCCATATCGAGCTCTAACGCATGATGAAGTTTTTACGTTTGCTAAACAACTAGGAATTCATTATTTTCGAGGAGTGTATATGCGTGATCAACTACCAGCACGTCCACGTGAACGTGAAAGTGCCGTAATTAACTTGGACGACAGTCGTGGACCTGGAACTCATTACGTTGCTTATGTAAAACGTAAATCTAAAGTATGGTATTTTGATAGCTATGGAGATTTACCTCCTCCTTTTGAGCTCATACGTTATTTCGGAAGCAGTGCAGACATTGTTTACAATAAAAACCGTGTGCAAAACTTTAATACACGCATGTGCGGACGATTATGTCTTATGTTCTTATATCAAACCCAGACAGTAGAGAAAGTGCATTAGTGTATGCGTGATGACGAACAGTGAAAGAACGTTTGCTGTACGTGGAGAAGGACCTGAAACAACCGTCTATTTTAATCCACCAATCGAACTTAGTTATCAGCCGCATAGTCTTGGACTAGTATCGTTTGAAAGCTACAATAAAATCTATAATGTGCGTGATGGTTTAAACAAGTTCTATTACGATGAGTATGTGCTAACACTACCCTCAGGTAGTTATACAGTAGATGATATTCACGACTATATTGAAAGTACGTTAATTGATCAGTTTGGGGAAGATAGTTTTAGTAATCATAATTACAAGTTCTCAATCACTATAAGCAACATTACGCACAAATGTGTTATTGAATCATCATTTAAGATTGACTTCAAATCACAACCTGATTCGATTGGACCACTGCTTGGATTTTCATCGAGGGAGCTCCTACCGAACGTACGTTACGAGTCTGATCAACCTATAAAACTCTTCGATGATTATAATGTGAACATTACTTGTAATATTATTACAGACTTGAATAGTAATCTACAACCTTCGCACGTCCTGCACGACTTTATTGTTACAGAGGAACGTGGATATACTATTTGTGAGAAACCAGCAGTAGTTCTTTATCATCCTGTGTCTGTAAAACACATTAGCAACATTACTCTTAGACTTGTAAATAAACATAATCAGCTTATTCATTTAGATCAGCACGCGTACGTAGCTTACAAACTACATCTTAAACCAGTATGAAAACCATCTATAAAACACGGTGTACATTCCGAAGGCATACTACATGTGTGCAGAGACTCATCGAGTTAACAGATACCCATAAGCAGATACTCCAAGATTTAGGATATACACTACTACAACAGAATGGAAGAAATGCTAGACATTACGAATACAGTAGAAAGTCGTGAAGGTGTAGTACGAAGTGAGCTTCATTCTTATCAACCTTTTACGTTTGGATTAAATAACAATGATGAAATTCATTTTATTATTAATCAACAAGATGTTTACACCTTACCACACGAAAGCTACCTCTATATTGAAGGACGATTAGAAAAGTCTGATGGAAGTGGACCAAGCACTTCACAACTAAACAACCATGCTCTAGCTTTTCTCTTTTCTGAAGCGCGATATGAAGTAAATAATGTTGAAATAGATCGAACGAAGAATGTTGGTATTACAAGCGCAATGAAACTCTACCCTTCTTTCTGTGATGAAGAAAGTAATCTTTTGCGGATGGCTGGATGGTGTCCAAAATCTACTAACAACTGGATGATTAATGAGGATGGAACTTTTACGGGTATGTTATCACTGAAACATATTTTTGGATTCGCAGAAGACTTTACACGTATTATAATCAACGTAAAACAAGAGCTTATTCTAATCCGTGATCGAAGTGATTACAATTCTCTTAAAGCAGTAGAAACACCTGTAGAATCGAAAATAACACTGCATCGTATACTGTGGCGGATCCCACATGTAACCTTATCTGATCGTGAAAAACTTCGATTGCTCAAGATTGTAGAAAATGATACACCATTACCTATACGTTTTAGAAGTTGGGAGCTGCATGAATATCCTGTGTTACCACCTACAAACAAGCATAGCTGGGCAGTTAAAACATCACGTTTTACTGAGAAGCCCTTGTACATTATTTTTGGATTTCAAACTAATCGTAAATTCAATCACGAAAAAGATAGCTCACTGTTTGATCACTGCAAATTAAGACACGTTAGACTATATCTCAATGGAATTACGTATCCCTACGAAAACATCGACATTAACTTTGAGAAAAATAAGTTTGGGATGCTCTATGACATGTTTTGTAAATTTCAATCATCGTATTATCAGAAAGAAGATCGTCCGCTATTTACACCTCAAGAATTTAAAAATAAAGCACCGATTGTAGTTATAGACTGCTCTTATCATGAAGAATCTATAAAAGAATCTCCAGTTGATATTCGTTTAGAATTTGAAACATCTGAAAACATTCCTGCTAACACAGCAGCCTATTGTCTTCTTATTCATATGAGTGATGTTACTTACCATCCGCTAACGAATATTGTTACGAGACTATAAATAAGAATAGATCTTTATCATTTTCATTAGTGTGTGCTTCGACATCGTACGCTATGGAACAAAACTGTAAATGTGCATGCTGTTTGCATGCTCATACGCAACATCTTATTTATGTTTCACGAGTGAGTGAGGCTATTAAGATGTTCTATAAACGTAGATCATCGATGCCGAAACATCTTATTCAATACTTACCACCAGGATTTTTATATACGTACGCTGCCTCTTACGTACATAATTTTTGGGACATCCTTCCTCTACACAGTAAGATGTCAATCGAAGTAGCTTTATGCAGAACTTGTGAGCGACATTACAAGCATCGAGGAGAAAATGGTGATGATGATTGGGATGGACCAAATCCGAGGATTGAACACTGTACACAGTGTATGAATGAACTTTCTCTAGTACTTCATGATGATGATGATGATTCCGAAAAGGAATAACAGCAAGGTAAGAAGTACATGATCTTCTCTGTAAAGCATAACATACTTAGTATAATATATTTCTAAATGCTTTGTTTAATTTGAATGTTGCAGGAGGCATTTCGGAAGCATACGTTGTTAAGAAGCACACCAACCTTGTCAGCAGCAAAAACGAACACTGTTGTAGTACATTTGTAAATAAATATTTGATCGCATTCAAAAAATGTTGTACTTATTGCATTGCTTTACACCGACTTACTCTTAAGAAAAACGATCAGGTCTAAACATGCACAATGACGTCATCACAACAGCACTTGCTTACTCTAGCTTTCCCGATGCATGTTTAAACTCGTTCGAATTTACCGCTACCACATTCCTTTACATCGACTTACTCTTAAGAAAACGGACAAGTCTAAACATGTATGATGATGTCATCACAACAGCACGTGCTTACTCTAGCTTACCCGATGCGTGATTAAACTTGTTCGAATTAACCGCCATCACATAGAGTGCAGCAGCGAGGTAAGCGATGTAAGATGGTGGTAGCTAAAGATGGCAGCACGGTGCTCTGTTGATTAAAGATGGCTGCTTGTCAAAAAGATTTTTTCAAGTTATCCGCCACCACATAGAGTGCAGCACTGAGGTTTGCGATGCAATATGGCGGGTGACAGCTTGTCAAAGGTAAGTAGCTAAAGAGGGCAGCACTAAGGTTAGCAATGCAAGATGGTGGATGACAGCTGTGACGTAAAATATTACCCGCAAGATAGCACCACGATGCCCTTTTCATTAAAGATGGCAGCTAGAATTTTTCAAATTAACCGCCTCAAAGGTAAGTAGCTAAAGAGGGCAGCACTGTTCTCTCTGGATTAAAGATGGCAGCTTGTCGAAAAGAATTTTTCAAATTAACCACCTCAAAGGTAAGTAGCTAAAGAGGGCAGCACTGTTCTCTCTGGATTAAAGATGGCTGCTTGTCGAAAAGAATTTTTTCAAATTATCCGCCACCACAAAGAGGGCAGCACGGTGCTCTCTTGATTAAAGATGGTAGATGACAGCTGAAGAGCGAGTAGAATTTGTTTCCAAATAAGAGCACGTAGAATTTGCCGCCACCACATAGAGTGCAGCACTGTTCTCTCTAGATTAAAGATGGTGGATGACAGAAAAGCGCATAGGTTTGTAAAGCACGTAGAATTTGCCGCCACCGCATAGAGTGCAGCACTGTTCTCTCTAGATTAAAGATGGTGGATGACAGAAAAGCGCATAGGTTTGTAAAGCACGTGGAATTTGCCGCCACCACATAGAGTGCAGCACTGTTCTCTCTAGATTAAAGATGGCGGATGACAGCTGTCAGAAAAGCACATAGGTTTGTAAAGCACATGGAATTTACCGCCACCACATAGAGGGCAGCACTGTTCTCTCTGGATTAAAGATGGCGGATGACAGCTGTCAAAAAAGCACGTGAGTATGTTTTCAAACAAGAGCACGTGGAATTTTTCAATTTGCCGCCACCACATAGAGGGCAGCACTGTTCTCTCTGGATTAAAGATGGCGGATGACAGCTGTCAAAAAAGCACGTGAGTATGTTTTCAAACAAGAGCACGTGGAATTTGCCGCCACCACATAGAGGGCAGCACTGTTCTCTCTGGATTAAAGATGGCGGATGACAGCTAACGAAATTGCCCGCAGCACAGTGCTCTATTGATTAAAGATGGCGGATGACAGCTGTCAGAAAAAGCACGTAGCTTTGTTCCCCAACAAGAGCACATAGAATTTTTCAAATTGCCGCCACCACATTTCAAAGGTATCTAGCTAAAGAGTACAGCACTGTGCTCTGTTGATTAAAGATGGTGGATGGTAGCTGTCAAAAAAGCACGTGAGTTTGTTTCCAAACAAGAGCACGTGGAATTTTTCAATTTGCCGCCACCACATAGAGGGCAGCACGGTGCTCTCTTGAATAAAGATGGCTGCTGTCACGTGGAATTGTCTGCTACCACAGGTATCTAGCTAAAGAGGGCAGCACTGAGGTTTGCGATGCAATATGGCTGCTGTCAAAAAGCATTTTTCAAATTATCCGCCACCACATTTCAGAGGTAAGTAGCTAAAGAGGGCAGCACTGTGCTCAAAGATGGCGGATGACGGCTGCACGTGGCTTTGTTTACCTCGCGCTAGTTAGGTTAAGTTGGTAGCACTAAGGTTTAGACCCGTCAAGATGGCAGCACTGCCGATGACAGGTGACGAAAGAGGGCAGCACGGTGCTCAAAGATGGCGGATGGCAGCTGTCAAAAAGCATGTGGCTGTCAAAAAGCACGTGGCTTTGTTTACCTCTCGCTAGTTAGGTTAAGTTGGTACCACTAAGGTTTAGGTCCGTCAAGATGGCAGTACTGAGGTTAGCGATGCGTTGTTGTCTGTCAAAAAGCACGTGGCTTTGTTTACAAATCTGTCAAAAAGCACGTGGCTGTCAAAAAACACGTGGCTTTGTTTACCTCATGCTAGTTAGGTTAAGTTGGCACTACTGAGGTTTAGGCCCGTCAAGATGGCAGTACTGAGGTTTGCGATGCGTTGTTGTCTGTCAAAAAGCACGTGGCTTTGTTTACAAATCTGTCAAAAAGCACGTGGCTGTCAAAAAGCACGTGGCTTTGTTTACCTCGAGCTTGTGAGGTTAAGTTGGCACTACTGAGGTTTAGGCCCGTCAAGATGGCAGTACTGAGGTTAGCGGTGCGTTGTTGTCTGTCAAAAAGCACGTGGCTTTGTTTATCTCGCGCTAGTTAGGTTAAGTTGGCAGCACTGGAAGAGGCCTCTGGCTGAGGTGGAGGAGGCCACTGGGAGGCCACTGGCTGAGGAGGAGGAGGAGGTGGCCACTGGGAGGCCACTGGCTGAGGAGGAGGAGGCCACTGGCTGAGGAGGAGGCCTCTCCCGAGAGCCGGAGGTGGCGGTGGCGGCCGAACCCGTATATTATACTACTTTGCGTGTAAATGAAGATGTATGTTAAGGAACAAACACACAGTCCCCGAGCTAAGGGAATTAAGCAGGCAAAGTTAAAATCCTAGACCTGGTCCAGAATAGAACCCGGGCCCGCTGAACCGAAGTGCCACTACTCTGATCATTTTGCCATGGAGCCAGGCGGCAATGTTATTGATTACTTGTTGAAAAAGAAATTTGTCCTTGTAATTGGGTAAAATATTTCTCAGGTAACTAATTCAGTGGTGTAGTGGTGATTAGCTGCCAACCCCGGAGTTCGGGGTTCGATTTCCGGCTCTACCACGAAATTTGAAAAGTGGAACGAGGGCTGGAACGGAGTCCACTCAGCCCCGGGAGGTTAACTGAGGTAGGCGCGCGCGCGCGCGTGTGTGTGTGTGTGTGTGTGTGTGTGTGTGTGTGTGTGTGTGTGTGTTTTTGGGAGGGGGTGTTCGATTACCACCTCAGCCATTCTCGAAGTCTCGAAGTGATTTTCCATGGTTTTCCACTTTTCCTCCAGGCAAATGCCGGGATGGCACCTAACTTAAGACCACGGTCGCTTCTTTCCCTCTTCCTTGTCTATCCCTTCTGATCTTCCTCCCCCCCCCCCCCACAAGGGCCGCTTGGGCTAGGTACTGACCCTCCTTCCCCAGTTGTATCTCCCCGACCAAAAGTCTTACGCTTGAGGACACCGCCCCTAAGGCGGTAGAGGTGTGCGATCCCTCGCTGAGTCCGAGGGAAAACCAACCCTGGAGGGTAAACAGAGAAAGAAAGAAAGAAAGAACTAATTCAGTCCAATTACTTTTACTTTGTATTTCTCCACAACTCCCTATAAAAGACTTAGTCAAAGCGAAATAGAGACAGAAAGAGCACTTACACGAGAGATCCATTCCTTGGAAGTTCAAGGGCACTTGCTAACTCATGACTCATCACAAGACTTACTTGATCTTTCACTCGCGCTGTCTTTGTTACGAATGGATATTGTCTGCCTTCCACTGCCTTCTTGTTATAGTCCTCGCCATCCTGATGGAAACAAGGGGGACGCCATTACTACTGTACGGAATTCAGTCAAATACTTCATCAGCATAACTACACCACTTGATCATTGCAATTCATTGGAATATCGAGTAAATTGACTACGCGGTACAGGCCCTGTAGATGTAAGCTTGCATTCGGGAGATGATCGGTTCGAACCTCATAGTTAATACCTTTGGTTCAAAACTCGTAAACTGAGAAGAAGCATTAGGAAGAAAACTAAAAGATCTTAATTGGGGTAATCACATAAATAGGATTGTAAATAAAGGGTACAGATCTCTGCACATGATTATGAGGGTATTTAGGGGTTGTAGTTAGTAAGGATGTAAAGGAGAGAGCATTAAGTCTCTGGTAAGATCCCAACTAGAGTATGGTTCCAGTGTATGGGACCCTCGCCAGGATTACTTGATTCGAGAACTGGAAAGAATCCAAAGAAAAGTAGCTCGATTTGTTCTGGGCAATTTCCGACAAACGAGTAGAGTAACGAAAATGTCGCAAAGTTTGTACTGGGAAGACTTGGGAGAAAGGAGACGAACTGGTCGACTAAGCGGTATGTTCCGAGCTGTCAGTGGAGAGGTGGCGTGGAATGACATTAGTAGACGAATAAGTTTGAGTGGTGTTTTAAAAAGTAGCAAATATCAACATATGAAGATAAAGTTGGAATTCAAGAGGACAAATTGGGGAAAATATTCGTTTATAGGTAGGGGAGTTAGAGATTGGAATAATTTAGCAAGGAAGATGTTCAATAAATTACCAAATTCTTTGCAGTCGTTTAAGAAAGGGCTAGGAAAACAACAGATAGGGAATCTGCCACTTGGGCGAATGTCCTAAATGCAGTTGATTGATTGATTGATTGATTGATTGATTGATTGATTGATTGATTGATTGTGTACATAATAAATGACTCTGGGTCTGGATTTAATATACTGTAACCACAGAGATTTGAGTCACGTAGCTGTGAGTTTGCATTCGGGAGGTAGTGGGTTTGAACTCTCACTGTCGTCAAGCCAGGCAGAAAGAGAAGCAGTAAGGTGTGGATGGAGTCAGGTGTTAATTGGGACAAGATCTACGGGTATAGGTCAGATTTCCTGCACGTAAGTCCACCTTCTCTCTATTCGGAGACGGTTCATCCTAACTTAATTGCACTTATCATCGCACGGAAGAAATTAACTCTGTTCAAATTGCACATCAGGTTATAAGTGCTATTTAGTTTAAATGTTCTGTACTTAGGACGTTAGCATAAATGTACATAAATCTACTTTGATGTTTAATTGCTTGTCCCGTTTGCCTTGTTCCAGCCTGCTGAGCATGAGGGTGCAAGCTACTGTAGACTTTTGACCCCAGAAAGTGAAAACAGCGGGAACTTACCCAAACAGCGAACAGTAGGAGGAGGATTTCCGGTGAGTATGTTGAGACATCTCTTTGTTTGATAATACAAGCTGGCCTCAATGTACTTGAGGTCGGGATGGCTTTCCTCAACTTCTTCTGCTCCAAAGAACAACAACTATAACGTGGAATCATGCACTATTGTTCATTTGTACCAAGAGGTCCGTGACTGAATTCTTTAAACTGTGGAAACTTTTTCACTGGCACCAGGAAACGGCACATTAACATGGGAGTTTCCGTATATATGACTAATTTTTTTAGATATCTACTGGATGTAAATACAATTATAAATGTATCTTCACTTCAAATATTTGCCTTATGCTCAGTTTTTGTCTCGTGTTAGGTACACGAAAGTCAGTTCAGTTTTTGTCTGTGTTACACCACGGAAAGTCCATTTACACAGAATATTTTGTTTTTTGTTTTTGCTATGGGCTTTACGTCGTACCGACACAGATAGGTTTTATGGCGACGATGGGATAGGAAAGGCCTAGGAGTTGGAAGGAAGCGGCCGTGGCCTTAATTAAGGTACAGCCCCAGCATTTGCCTGGTGTGAAAATGGGAAACCACGGAAAACCATTTTCAGGGCTGCCGATAGTGGGATTCGAACCTACTATCTCCCGGATGCAAGCTTCACAGCCGCGCGCCTCTACGCGCACGGCCAACTCGCCCGGTTACACAGAATATATGGACACGCAGTATGTAAGTTGAAGGATAGCCTGGGAGTGCTATAATATTATATAATGTGATTAGTATACCGTTAAAAACCTAACCCCATGGCACTGCAGCGCTGAAGGGCCTTGGCGTAACAAGCGACCGCTGCTCAGCCCGAAGCAGGGTGCGAAATCGCAGGGGGTGGGAAGGGAGGGATTTCCCCCCCCCCCCCCCCCCCCAACCGACGATTTTACCATTTCTGACTGAAATTAATGATTTTTACTGTACATACTTTTATGGAAACATCAGCAATAATTCAACTGACTGACAGACCTTCAGCAATAAAACAACGCAGCAGTGGCAATCCGGACCTGCAGCCTATTATTCATGTTTCACTCTGACAAGTCCATCTGAAACCCGGGAAAAAATATAAATTGCTTGAAGCTCTCCTCCTTTGTCATTTCGCTAAGTAGCTCGAGCCTACACCACTCCTGTACTTCTTGGAGAGGTTGTGTTTCCGATAAGTAGCCAATAGGACAATATTCACTTAAGCAGTGAACAAACCGACAATTTTTTTTCAGTCAAAATTTAGCCCTGGTAGAGGAAGGTTTCACTAATAAAGCAATAAATCAGGACAAATCTCACCTCGCCTGGCCTTTCGTAAGAAAACGAGTCTCTCAAACCTTCTCAGGTGATTGGAATAATGTTCTAATGTTTGTCATTCTCCTTATAACAACAAAATTCAAACAAAAAGATCTACAATTTACATTTGTCCGGGGGAGGGGGTAATTAAATTAAGGAGAAATTTACTCCGCCCCCGCGAAATACTGCCTGAAATGAACACTAGTAGTTAAGCCCTATGTCCCCCCCCCCCATTTATTTCTGATTTCGCACCCTGGCCCGAAGGCCTGCAGATTACATTAGTATCCCGTTGCGTAGCAGGGACTAACACAGGAAATGTCGAATTTCGCCGTTAATGTTAACTGTGTCGAAAATCTGACGCGTAGAAACCAGGAAATCCAGAATTAATTTGGGTTGTGGTCTGTTGGGATTCGTAATGTTCAGATTATTCGAAAAATCATGTAAGTCTGCATTTAGAATGGGTACAGTATACAGTTAGTCGGCCCCGATGTGTAGGGGTAGCGTATCCTGCCTCTTACCCGGAGGCCCCGGGTTCAATTCCAGGCCAGGTCAGGGATTTTTACTTGCATCTGAGGACTGGTTCGAGGTGCACTCAGTCTACGTTATTAGAATTGAGGAGCTCTCTGACGGTGAGATAGAGGCCCCGGTCTAGAAAGCCGAGGGTAGTAGGTTTAGTTGTTTATCGCAAAAGGGAATTGCCAATATTTCGAGTTAAGTTACTGCGTTTTCATACAAATTTGTATGTTTAACAAAAATTGAGAGGAAAATACTGTTTTTGTTAAACAGTGCATTAACAAAATACAACAATTACATTTTTTATGTTTTGTAAGTACAGTCCAGTCCGCCTCTGTGGTGTCGTGGATAGTGTGATTAGCTGCCACCGCCGGAGGCCCGGGTTCAATTCCCGGCTCTGCCACGAAATTTGAAAAGTGGTACGAGGGCTGGAACGGAGTCCACTCAGCCTCGGGAGGTCAACTGAGTAGAGGGGGTTTCGACTCCCACCTCAGCCATCCTGGAAGTGGTTTTCCGTGGTTTCCCACATCTCCAGACAAATGCCGGGCTGGCCCCTAACTTAAGGCCACGGCCGCTTCCTTGCTTCCTCCTTGTGTATCCCTTCCAATCTTCCCATCCCTCCACAAGGCCCCTGTTCAGCGTAGCCTGGACGAGGTACTGGTCCTCCTTAACAGTTGTGTCCTCCGACCCAAAGTCTTACGCTCCAGGACAATGCCTTTGAGGCTGTAGAAGTGAGATCTCTCGCTGAGTCCGAGAGGAAAACCAACCCTGGTGGGTAAACGGATTAAGAAGGAAAGAAAATAAATTTCAGAATACTGTAAGAAACTACTTACTTTGTGTTATTTTTAATTTATAACTTGAATTGCATTGCATTGTATTGTATTTGATTAACAATATATTGCACTGTGTTTAGATTCCATTCTACTAAATTCTGGTTTCAAAATATTTTTTTACTGCACTATGATTAAATTCTTTGTTTACATTGCAAATGGGATTTTAATTTTTCTTTCTTTGTCACGGAATCTATTCAGATTATCCGAAATTTCGGATCTGCGGAGTTCGGATTTCCGATTTCTACTGTATATAGTAAAAGGTTGCAAATATAATTTCCGATCTTGTATGTTTTATATTCCAAGCGTTTTTACCGTTCGAGGAGTAATAATGTAGACATTCGGCATTAATACATTTTCCACCAACTTACAAAATAATATCTCCGGAAATATTAGTTCTACGTAAGAAAGTGTAAATAACGACAAATACAGAAAATCCAATTTCCACTCTTTTATACCGGACACTCTTTCATCGTCCGAGATATAATAATCGAAATATTCTCCAATTTGTAATTTTTTAATCCGCCAATGGCTATCGTCGCCGGCGTGGGAATATGGTGACGAGCTATGGCAGTGGCTCTTGTTGTGAATTATTTTATAAGTTGAGAAAGAGCATGGTCCAGAGCTCCTTTCGACCAGGAAGATAATGGAGATGATTGTCGAAATGAGATGAAAAACGTAAAGGAATGCTAATTTGAAGAACGAAGAGGGAAAGGGAACCATACAAGATGGAGGAGCTGATAACCTAGGCCTCGCATGCCAGAATATTGCAGAACCCGAAGAAAACAAAAATGTGATTACCTATAATGCCTCAAGCGCGTTATCAACAATAACATTACACTGAATGATTATTGTTGTTAGTTGAGGGGTTTCGTCTCTTCTATTGGCACTCATCTCTCCTCGACGACATTACAACTGCAATTACAAAGGGTACACAACAGCTAGTGTTATATACATACCTCTTGTAGCTTCGTGCTAGTGACTTGTGTGTGACTCATGACCAAAAATTTGGTTCTGAGAAGTCTGTCTGCCAACCTGCGGAGCTGTTCGGTTTGGTGTACTGCCAGTCGCTTGATTTTTCATACAAAGGATGTTAAACGAGCAGAAACGTTTACACCCGGAAATCTTGCTTGAAATTACCCTTGAACTTCACGAGTCAACTGAGTGACTACATCTTCTTTCCTAGAGTTTAGTCCCTCATTGAGTGCAGGGTCCGCTTTTAAGCATGCCATTCTCCACTTCCTGCGATCAAGGGCGTCAGCTTCAGTGACGCCTAGAAGACGCATGGGTCTTCCTTGATGCAGTCGAACCATAGCTTCTTGGGACGACCTCGGGATCGGGAAACTCCGGGATCTGATTGGAGGGCTGTATTGAGTCTGCAGGGCTTCGGACAACATGGCCATACCATCTAAGTCGTGCTTCTCGCCTCTTCTCTGGGATAGGTGCCACTCCCAATCGCCTTCGTACATATTCATTTTTGATATGGTCCAGTCTTGTAAGACCCAGTGACCAACGTAACATGTTCATCTCCATACCATGTAGAACCTGTTCATGCTTCTTAGTTGTAGGCCAACATTCCGACCCATATAGTGCAACCATGGATTTGTAGACTTTTCCTTGTCGCGTAGCACACCAGTGACCTGGCGCCACTTCAGCCATGTTGCATTTACTCGTGCTCGGGTCTCTGGTAATGTCTTTCCGTCTGAGGTGATGAGTGATCCCAGGTATTTAAATTGGTTGGCTTTAACTAGGTCTTGCCCGTCAATGCGAATACTATCAGCAGTCTGCAAGCCACATTGCATATACTCTTAGTGATAAGGCGCAAGCTATATTCCCCTAAACGGTCTTTCCAAATTTGCAGGAGATTTTACAGATTCCTTCGGGACTGATCCGCAAGGAACACATCATCAGCATATAAGATGGTCCACGGGTATGGCTTCTGGATGTCAGCTGTTACTGTATCAGCACGTAGGATAAATATGAGAGGTGACGGTGCTAAACCTTGATGAAACCCAACATTGATAAGAAATGAGGGCGAGATCCCTACCGGACAGCGAACTACACTAGTGACTTTGTCATACAAAAGTTGGGTCACTCGGACATAGGCTTCTGGAACATTATGGGATCGGAGGGCCTTCCTTTGACAAAGCCGCGTTGGTTTGCAGAAATTGTATGATGTTTCGTAGGCGACGATCAAGAATACGTTCGCAAATCTTCGTCTGACACAATAAACGTATTGGTCGGTAATTGACGCATTCACCAACATCACCTTTGCCTTTCCATATAGGGACTGTAGTGCTAGTCAACCAAATTGCATGTATGCTGTCATCGTGGAGAATTCTGTTAAACAGCTTCATGAGAACCTCAGCTGCACACTGTCCAAGGACTTCCAGACATCGGATGGTATATCGTCTGGTCCTAGTGCTTTGTTATTTGTTCATATTTTGCATAGCACCTAAGACTACTTGAATGGTAATGGCTGGGATAGGTCCATAAACTGGGCGTCCGCATACTGTTGGTGCATGGAGAAATTCCTCATTACTCAAACCCTTCAAATAATCCATCCACCTGTGAAGGACGGCGGTCTGCTCATGGAGGGTTTGATGATTGTCTTTAAGTTGCATGACATGACCAACGTCCTGGGTCGCCCTATGATGGGATTTGGCGAGGTGATAAATCTTGTTTTCTCCATCTGATGTATCCAATTGATTATGAATGTCTTGGTAATAGTAGTTCTTTACAGTAGCGACTGCATGTTTAGCAGCTGATCTGAGCGTTTTGTACTGCTGGAGATCCTCGCTAAGTCTTGTTTGTCGCCAGGTCTTAAAAGCTTTTCTCTTTGCTTTGATAGCTAGCTGAACGTCCGGATTCGATCACCAAGTGTGCTTATCAATTAACTGTTTTCCTGGTTTGGTCTTGCCAAGCGTTTCAGCTGCTGCCCGGTGTATGCAGTCAGTGATTTCATTCCACATTGTCTCAGCTGGATGGTCAGTATTTATGTCAAACGTACTTAGCTTTGATATCAGTTGCTCTCTCTGGTGTCTGTGTTAGTTTTCACCATTTTATCTTCCCTGGACCAGTCATATGGACCCTTACTGAACGTAGCTGACCCATAGTTTTCACATCAAGAACAAGCAGGCGATGTTGTGGGCCTATGTTATCAGACGGAATTACCTTGGCATTTGTTACTATCTTGAGGTCATGGCTATGCATCAGCCAATAGTCAATTTGAGTGGATCGTTCTCCACTGGTATAGGTTGAGGTGGGTAGGTCTTTTATTAGAGTATGCATAGGCTATAATTAAGTCATGGGCTTCAGCGCAGTCTAGAATCCTATAGACATCATAATTTCTTCTTCCGTAGCCATAGCCACCGTGACACTGGATGTACCCATCCTTGGCTTCTCCCACGTGTCCATTTAGGTCTCCACCAAAAAACAGATGCTCCTCATGAGGTACTGCATGGATGTAAGTGCCAAGTTTCTCCCAGAAATCATCTTTATCCTCATCAAGGCATCCAGTTTGTGGAGCTTGGCAGGATATTATTCACATATTCATTATTGAAGAGTCGATCCTAATCGACAATTCGATATGATACACGATCAACTTGAATCACATAGTCTCGCAGCTTTTGACTGACAACTACCGCAACACCATTCCGAGTTGAACTTATGCCGTGGTATATTGCCTTGTAACCTTCACCGATTTCTCTTGATTTTGAACCTTTCCATTTTGTTTCCTGAACACAGCCAATGTCTGCATGCTGGTTCTTCAGGTTGTCTGCAAGCTCACGGCTTCTTCCGGTGAGCGTTCCAACATTGATGGTCGCTAGTCGCAGATGATGGACTCTCTTCTTCAGCCCACTCCGTCCTTGCCCATTCGTCACGTCATTCAGGCGAGGTCGACGCGCGTCGCTTGAAATGGGGAACGCCCTAGCATATGATCCCTTTGGTATGGCCATTATTTCATTGATGCAAAAAAAAAATACTCCAACCGATGTGTCGCTTCACCTGTCATTAGAGGCATGTTAGAGCTACTACCAGCGTATAATTTGGTCGCCCTAACATGGAGTACAGACACCATTTGTAGCCGCCCGATCCGGAACCGACGCTACGACTGCTATCTACCACTTAATTGGGACAGATACCTTTAACTCAATTTATCCCGAACCCTGGACTGTCGCTTCCGCCATTACACTGTACCAAAGACTTTCTTCTCCACTGCAGATGCCGTTGAGGTCTTCACTCATTACCATGAGCTAGGGCCATTTATGACCCCCTGGAGATAGGGTGCCCCAGTATTATTAAGCTCCCAGGAATTGGGCTGTCTGTTGGTCCGTGGGTTCATTTCCGGGGTGTCTGAACCAGGCCACATTTCTGTGGGTCCCCTGTCCGCCACCGGGGGACGCGCCCTCTAGAGGTTAACAGCCTCCCCCGAGGACTGAGTGAATACGTATGAAGGGTAAATCCTAAATAAAACATACTGAGCTAAAACAAAACAAACCTTGTTGTTGAAGAAGAAAAGAGCTGATAGTAATGAACGGTTTCAGTCGACAGCCACGTGCCGCAAGAACAGTAGACAACTCCTCCTCTCTGATCCCAGCTTTATCCTTAACGCAGGCGCGGTTACCATTTCACTGGATCACACTCTACTCATGTTACCGTAGCCATCACATGACAACGCAATACAAGTGTCATTTTTGCATTATGCCGGGCTGAGTAGCTCAGACGGTAGAAGCGCTGGCCTTCAGCGCCCAAGTTGACGGATTCGATCCCGACACAGTTCCGTGTTGTATTTGCAGAGGCTCAGAGATACCAGCCTCTTGTCGGTCGATAGCTTTACTGACATTTTAAATAACTCGTCATCCAAGTGTCTGCGGAAAAACTGCAAAGCAGGCTAGTGGCGTCTAAAAACGGTAACATTATTTGTTTGTTTGTTTGTTTGTTTGTTTGTTTGTTTGTTTGTTTGTTCTTACCTGTGTTGCGAAAACGTGCAGCCAGCGAACAACACTATAGTTATAGTGCTGGTCCATTAATCATTGCTGATATATGACAGAGGTAATATGTAATGAATATTGATGTAAACGTACGGAGACCACGACATACACTGTTTGTTCTTGATAACATATAGGCCTATTACTCTGTTACAAATGAGAGTTCAATATCATTAAACAGACCTCCATTAATGTAAACCATGCATGCTATCTGAAAATGCAGATGATCATAATTTGATAGGCCTGATTTATGATCTGTATAATACATTAGAAAGAGAGTTATTACCTCGGAATTGGAAACTAGATCATTCCCTAGTCATAATGATATAATAGTGACACAAATGATGCATTTGTACTTTCTGTTTACACATTGTGAGAATCTTTCACGTTTGTATACCACTGTCTTCAGCATTATTCTCAGGGCTTTCAAATCCTCTCGAAACATTGATAGCAGTGTATCGATTGAGGAAGGGACTTCACTGGAACGAATAGGGGCCTTTAGTAGATAATTTGAATATTTCTTACAGTGCGAAATATGACCATTTTATGACGAGATGTAGAGTCAAAACCATTGTCGATCACTCCTGCTTGGTACAAGAACAAAGCAACTTGCGAATTCTTTGGCGTTCTAAAAGGTCATCATTGACCTTAAGTATGGCGTAATTGTCTTGGGTGATGTCAAGAGAGCAAAAAGTGAACGTGAAGGAAGGTCATGTGTTGCGGTTTAGGTCAGCCAGAGGTTTATGCCTGTCATGGCAGCAACTGTTGTAGGAGACAAGGCTACTGCACAGTTACAGGACGCCTTTTTATCTTCTCTTCTCACTGATGCGGTAATAAAGTTGATTTAGTGCTGCTATTCGAAGACTCCACAGCTGCATGATATTGCCAGGCACATACGAGCATACGAAATCTGACGAATATTGAAAAAGAACTGTTTCATGAGACAAATAAATAACCAAGCTATGTATATGACCGTCAGCAAAGAGAATCGTGGAATCCCAACCACAGGGGAATGACTGTCATAAGGGAGCGACGAAGTCATTCAGCTGTAACGTCTCCGACTTTTAGATCGAATCGTTACCAGCACGAAAGGATTTAATTCTAACTCCAAAGCCCTCCTCTTCTGTACACCATCATCCATTTCTAACATCAGCACCAACTGAACATTTAGCTTTCACAGCCGCGTTATAACTTACTTCTCTAGTACACCTGACTTCCCTGTACATCTGAAGAACTTATGCCAGGGATAGGTACCTCTGGACATAAAAGGTGGTGATATTCCAGGGTGTCTAGAGCGGTATGGATCGCATGGCTGTAAGTTTGTATCTGAGAGATGCTGGGTTCGAATCTCGCTGGCCGGAACCCTGAAATTTGTTTTCCATGAATTCCCATTTTCGCACCAGGTAAATCCTGGGGCTGTAGCTTCATGAAGGCAAAGGCCTTCCCCGTTCCTAACAGTTTCCTATCTCAGTCTTCGAAACCCTATCTACGCTGGAAGGACAAATTACTAACACAGGGCGAGTTGCCCGTGCGCTTAGGGACGCGCGGCTGTGAGCTTGCATCCGGGAGATAGTGGGTTCAAATCCCACTGTCGGCAGCCCTGAAGATGGTTTTCCGTGGTTTCAGATTTTCACACCAGGCAAATGCTGGGGCTGTACCTCAATTAAGGCCACGGCCGCCTCCTTCCAACTCCTAGGCCTTTCCTATCCCATTGTCGCCATAAGACCTACCTGTGTCGGTGCGACGTAAAGCCTCTAGGAAAGAAAAATATAAATTACTAGCACCGAGCAAGTGGCTGTGGGGCTTGGGTCACGTAGCAATCTGCTTGCATTCGGGAGATAGTGGATTCGAATCCCACTGTCTGCAGCCCTGAAGATGGTTTTCTGTGGTTTTTCATTTTCACACCAGGTAAATGGCTGTACCTTAAGGCCACAGTCGCTTCCTTCCCACTCCTAGCCTTTTCCTATCCTATCCTCGCCGTAAGACCTATCTGTGTCGGTGCGACGTGAAGCAAATTGTAAACAAACAAAATAAATCACTAGCAAATGGAAAATATCCCGTGTATATCAAAAGAAAAAATCCTGTGCATAAAACAAAGCATTTCTTCCTGTACTAAAGGCATTGGTAACAATGAGAACGGTAAGACCTCAGCTTCGGTTTGCTTTTTTTTTTTTTTTTTGCTTTACGTCGCACCGACACAGATAGGTCTTATGGCGACGATGGGACAGGAAAGGGCTAGGAGTGGGAAAGAAGTGGCCGTGGCCTTAATTAAGGTACAGCCCCAGCATTTGCCTGGTGTGAAAATGGGAAACCACGCGAAACCATTTTCAGGGTTGCCGACAGTGGGATTCGAACCTACTCTCTCCCGAATAATGGATACTGGCCGCTTCGGTTTGCAGACCATCTGCAGTTGATACAAGAGGTCTGCCTACCAGTTTTAAAATTACGATTGTGGTGCCGCCCGGCTGCAAATTGAGGCTCTACTGAACTATTCCTAACGTTGTGTTCTTCCTGCCCTTCAGAAATCAGCTACTTTCGCCGATATCGAACTTTTCAACTTGGGATCATGTCCTGAACAGTCCAACTCTGATCCATTGAAGCAGCTTAAAATATGAAAGAATAGTTTTCACCCTCGCGCCTTCTTCCGGTAATCCATGGCTACTGATGCAATTCGCGCGTTCCTCACTTTCTCCTGCACCGAGTAACACAGTCGCTCTTTTTACCGGCTCACTTCTTGGGTGAAAACCATTCTTGTGTAAAGAACTGTAAAACTGTTGCAGCTCCAGCACTAAACATAGTGAGAGTCTCTGCCTGTTCATTTCCTGAATGTGGTACTTCATTTTAACACATGTGTATTTCATAATTTTACTACAGTCGTCACAGTTAACATGTACTCACAACAGAACCTAGATGGCTGTGTGTTACCTGACTCCTCTCCCCTTCATTTGTTGTTTTCTACCAAAATGAGTTCTACCGGCTTTTAACCGTACAGTATATTTTTATGGCCCTTCCCTTCTCCCTAACTCTTCCAGGTCCTTTTTTTCTTCCTTTTTCCCTCTTTATTTTCTTCTTTCTCATTTTCATTTATTTCTTTCTTTTTTCTTTCTTCCGACGAAGTTATTAAAAATAAGCAAAATCGTGACTGTCTACATCATGATCATAGTTACGGGACATCCAGTCTTACTCGGAATTCGAAATATAAGACGTCATTTATCTTAACCCATAATAATATGAAATGGCGTATGGCCTTTAGTGCCAGGAGTGTCCGAAGACATGTTCGGCTCGCCAGGTGCAGGTCTTTCGATTTGACTCCCGTAGGCGACCTGCGCGTCGTGATGAGGCTGAAATGATGAAGACGACACACACACCCAGCCCCCGTGTCAGAGAAATTAACCAATGATGGTTAAAATTCCCGACCCTGCTGGAAATCGAACCCGGGACCCTGTGACCAGAGGCCAGCACGCTAACCATTTAGCCATGGAGCCGGACAACTCATAATTACAGACGTACGTTGTTGATGAGAAAAAACACAGCAGTAGGCCATTTAATTTTCCAACCGCAGTCTGAAAGTGTGTATAATTTATTTTCTACACTCATCGCAGGAATAATGATTTGTGACAGTTTTATTGACGAAAACAGTCTTTTAAGACATTCGCACAAAAGGATATAAGCATGTTTTTCTGTCTTCCTGGCTTTTGCTCAATTTACCGGAGTTGGCGCTTTGTATGGACTTAGTCCGGTGTTATGCTTTTCCTAACGACAACGCAAGGTGAAGGGTTGTATTCACTATTGCTTAATTTTATTGTAGTTTGTAGTGTGATGTGTTCTATGAAGATATATATTAAGATAAACACACATATCCAGTCACCGAGCTAGAGGAACTAACCAGACCAAGTTAAAATCCCACGACCCAGTCGTGAATTAAACTCGGGCCCTCTGAACCGAAGGCCACCACGTTGACCACTCAGGCTCATTTTGGTTTTGGCCGGATGTCACGTGATATTTTATACGAAAATCTCGACCCAGGATCGACTGGGATTCAAACCTCAGCCTTCTGGATGGGAAGTTCGCAGTGAAGCCAATGAGTTAATCTCGCCCCTTGGTACAAGTACTTACTGTATATTCACTCAAAGAAAATAAACGCCAACAATATTCACCTTGCAATTGATGAAACAAGTCTCATCGTAAGAGCTACTTACCAGAAATAAGTTAAAAAATACTTCTTTTGCAGAACGTCTGGTGTTCGATCCCGGCTCATTAAGGTGATATTTGAAGTTACTCACGTACGTCAGCCTCCTGACTGTCACGTACAAGAAATCCTTTGGGACAAAATTGCGGCGCGTGTACTAGTTAGTGTGAAGTAACACCAATATCATATAATAATTCCCGACTGGGTCGAGGGACTTTAACTTCGTCTGGTTAATTCCTCTAGCTCGGTGACTGGGTATTTGTGTTTATCTTAATATACATCTTCATAGAACACATCACGTTACAAACTACCATAAAACTAAGCAATAGTGAATAAAACTATTCGCAATGCGTTGACATCAGGAAAGGCATCCGGCCGTAACACTGCTTAAATTCTTTCTTTCTTTCTTTCTTTCGACGAAGTTACTAAAAGTAAGAAAGATCGTGCCTGTCTAAATCATGATTATAGCTACGGGACATCCAGTCTTACGTGGAATTCGAACTATAAGACGTCATTTATCTTAACCTGTAATAATTACAGACGTAAATTGTTGATGTAAAAAAAAACAATAGTAGGCCATTTTTCCAACTGCAGTCTGAAAAGGTGCGTAATTTGTTTTCTACACTCATAGCAGGAAAAATGATCAGTGACAGTTTTCTTGACGAAAACACCGTCTCTTCAGACATTCGCACAAACGGATATAAGCATGTTTTTATTTCTTCCCGGTCTGTGCTCAATTTACCTGGAGTTGGCACTTTGCTTTTGGCAAACTGTTTAATCAAATAGCTAACCGATCTATTTTTTTTCCAAGTTGCTTTACGTCGCACCGTCAAAGATACGCCTGATGGGACAGGAAAGGGCTAGGAGTGGTTAGGAAGCGACCGTGGCCTTAGTTAAGGTACAGACCCAGCATTTGCCTGTTGTGAAAATGGGAAACCATGGAAAACCATCTTCAGGACTGCCGACAGTGGGGTTCGAACCCACATACTGGCCGCACTTAAGCGACTGCAGCTATCGAGCTCGGTCGATCTATGTTTGGGGCGCTAACCGGATATAGACGAAGTCTTGTTATGTCTTTTATCAAACCATTTCGAGGAGTCCTGATTGTCGCAAACAGTTTTTAATGCAGGCAGACGAAAGCAGCGCCTGAAATACTGCATTTATCATCACGTCCTTTACACATTGTACATAATATAGCACATTTCCATATCCATGCCGCACTGGAAGGCCTCTAAAAATCTCGGAATTTTGATGTCCCCGTCCGAAGGAGATAGCGGATGTGTGGCACAGTGAGTGCTCATTATAACAGTATCAGCACGTAGTGACGTAGAACCATCAAGATGTTGGCAGCACCTGCACAAAGTAACCAGACCTGTTCACAGGCGGTGCTGATGAAATTAGGTTTTACTGAACGGAAAATTAAAAGTTGTCGTGACATGTGTGCGGCCCCAGGGTTCCCTTTTCTAGCTGCTGCTAATCTTCAGGCGGTACGCAACAGAATCTGAGCGTCTTCAGAGTTCGATTCTTGCCAATTCTTCATAGAGTTGTTGTGAAATATATATTAAATGTATTAATTTGTAGATACGGTATGTACAAAGGGGAGTCAGATAAAATAGGGTCACCTGCCATAACGTATTGTAAAATATTTCCTACCTCAAAAGTGATCAGCAGAACTGTTAAGACATTTCTTCCACTAGATGATGAGACGATCAGTTCTGGTGGGCTGTCGACGGATCCACATCTGTACCCGGGCAGACACGTCACCGTCAGATGCTAATTGATATCCACGAATGTCTTTCTTCAAGTCGAGCATGGGGCCACAATCACTGCACAGTTCTATGAAGATAGGCTGCACAAATGAAGGTGCTCCATAAAGTCAAAGTGACCGAGCAAGTGGCCGTGCGGTTTGTGTCACGCAGCTGAGAGCTTGCATTCGGGAGATTGTGGGTTCGAAACCCACTGTAGCAGCCATGAAGATGGTTTTCCGACGTTTCTCCTTTCCAGGCAAATGCTGTTGCTATACCTTAATGCCACGTCCGATTCCTTCCCACTCTTCGCCATTTCCTATCCCATGGTATCCATAAGACCTGTCTGTCGGTGCGACGTAAAGCAAATTTCTAAAATAATGTCAAAGCGCCATTAACCTTCTTTATGACAACTATTAATAATCTTGACCATAGTGGCCATAGTGCCGTACAACACCAGTTATTTTCACATCTCTTCAACATATGCACGCCACACGTAATATTTACATCAACACTCTGACCATTTTAATTTTATTTCAACCTGGCTGCATAATACACCCATTAACCGAAGATAACGGCAAGACTTCTAGTTTTAATGCAACTTCATTTATTCTTATACAAATCCAATTGAACTTCGCAAGATAGTATTACAACTCCAAGGACACTGTAAACTCACATCAATGTACGACGCTGTGTTCAATATTTTAATTCATATAGATATTATTTTAACACCTATTGACGGCGGATATCGGCAAGACTTCAAGTTTTAATGCAATTTCATTTATTCTTAACTCAACTTTATTTGATTTCCCCAAGATAGCATCGCAAGATCAAGGATACTGTGAACTCATATCACCATAAGACGCTGTACTCAATATTTAATCAGACATTACTATATTATGTTTTTATTTGAACATGACAAGATGGGATTTTAATTCCATGTTTTTTACCATCCAAACTTTTTAAATGTTACATTATAATGATCATAGTTTTGAATTTTTAATGGGGGCCCCCCCTATTTTATCAGGTCTTATTGTATATTGAATTTCAATCCACTAGCTGAGGAAGATAATGCATAAATATTCTCGAAACATGTACTAGATGTTAAGGTGAAAGGTAAATAATAAATAGTATTGACTAGGCGGACCATTTTTCAACATATTTGTTGTTCTTTATGACAATACACACTCTGTGAGGAATACGCTTCCGAGATTTCGGTAGCAAACTCTTAAACAACCTCCCTATAACCCAGATCTCTCCCTATAAGATTTTCACACCTTTGGGGAGCTGTAGAAATACATTCGTGGACATTGATTTGCATCAGACGAAGACGTATCACTGGGTGCAGATGTGGTTCTTCTGTCGGCAGCCCGCCAGCTTTTCTAGGAATGACTTCGAGCATCTGGTGGTTACGTTTGAGGTACGAAGTGTTCCTACTATACTTGTTGACGGGTGACCCGTTCTCATATGGCTGTCTTATTCGATCTGTGAAAGTCGATGATAGAGCTAGTGTAAAATACCACTGCCACATTATTACCAAGTCTTTCAAATTTTCTGAGTACTTCATTTCGAAGATTGATTATTGCAGGTGCTCCATACCACACCCGCTCGTTGCTAAGGCAACGTATCCGTTCGTCCCTAAGCTAGTATTCTAGCTGAAAAGTGTTATTTGACGTACACAGTTCATTGCCACTTGATAAGTTAGAATAGATACCACTATGAATTCTGTAAGCTGTGAGTCGTTCATGAGTCGTGTAATATGTTAAATTTAGAGTGCACACTCATTAGCACAGACGCAGACAGGCCCAGGTCCCGATAGGACTGAGCGTGCCATGACAAATAAGAATAACCCAGTGTTTTTATACAGAGGGTTCGAACCTATAAGGGATGCAACAGAGGAGAGGTGGTCGCTGTTAGGCTATCTCAAAAATAAAACCTGCGTTTACTATGCCCGGCTTTTTGGCTCAATGATCAGCGTAGTGGTCTTGATTCTTTGGTTTGATTCCCGGCCAGGCCGGAGATTTTAATCCTGCCTGGTTAATTCGTCTAGCTCGGGGACTTACTGGTGTTCGTCTTAATACACATTCATTTACATGCACCGTCACATTACCAACCGCAGTAGTGAATATATCCCTCCACGTAGGGTTTGGCGTCAGGAAAACCATTTGACCGTAAAACTGGGTCTAATCCGCGCCAACCCCAAATAATTGGGAATAAGAATACATTACACTTCCAAAATCAGAAAAAGGAAGGAGTTTTAAACCCTATAGTAAGCCTCGACAGTAATCATTCCCCTCAAAAACTGAACAAGTCCTGGCTGACTCAAGATTTGTTCTATTTGTCTGTTTGTCGAGAAGTTTTCATTCCCCGCCCGTCGGGCGGGGCGGGCCCCCTAGATTGTTACGCGATCTCTCGGGGCCGGGAGAAGTGAAGAGAACTAGGTGTGATAAATGAAGAAGGTAATGCGAATTGATATTGGGTGGAGAAGTGATGAGGGCCTTTTGGCTGAGGAGATGTGGGTTAGGGAGTAGTGAAGGCTC